>NC_142011.1:33602316-34802316 GCF_049901735.1 Notechis scutatus | reverse complement strand
CCTGTGAACTCATGGCACAGTATACATGTGACATCGTGTTTGCAGCAATTTGAAAATAATTACATATCTTGAGTAAAACCAATGGGTTTTTTTTAAAACTGAATTCTTGTAGAGTGCATTCATTTGTTATAAATTCCCAATCGAGCATATCACATTCTGGTGATACACCAGAAAAATGCAGCATTAACCTTTTTCTGTAATTTTAAATTATTCTAAATAAGTGAATCATTTAATTGATTATTTTCTGTCATTTGGAATGTAATAATATATACATATACACAAAAACAATTCTTATTTAATTTACTACTAAATAAGTATTTCCCAAATGAAATTCTAATCTGATTTTGATTTATCTGTATTTCTTTCATTTTAGAACATTTCTTATAGTAGTCCTTTATATTTAATTATAAACAAGGATTGATAATTGTGATAGTCAAAACAGCATAAAAATGACTTAAGAGTCAGTATGGTGTAGTAGTTAAGGCATCCCCCTGGGAACTGGGAGACTCTTAAGTAGTGGTCCCACCTTAGGCACAAAGTTAACTGGGTGACTCTAGACCAGTTTTTCTCTTAGGAAACAGGCAATGGCAAATCATTCCAAAATTTTGCCAAGAAAACTGCAGGAACTTGTCCAAGCACTCACCAGGACTCAACACTGACACAATAGCACATCCCCCATACCAGCAGTGGGATCCTACCTGTTCCACCACCGTTTTGGTGATGGTGTGCGTGCACCTAACGCACACACTCAGCTTTCCCCACACCAGCTGAGGCCTGCAGCGCCAATTAGCTGAGAGGATAAAGAAGAGAAAAGTGCTCTCAGCTGATTGTCCTAGGCTTTTTTTCTTCCTCTCAGCTGATCGTGGGAGGCTTTTTTTACTACCGGTTCGGCTGAACTGGTAGCAACCACCACTGCCCTGTACCTTATTTATTTATTAGATTTTATCCTGCCTTTATTACTTTATAGGTAACTCAAGGAGGTGAACATATATACTGTAAAACTCTGTCCTCCTCCTATTTTCCCCCACAAGAATAATCCTCTCAGGGGTGTTGGCCTGGAAGAGATGCAGAGAAAGTGTGCAAGTAACAGAAGTACATATGTAAACTAAATTCAGTTCTTAAACTGATAGCTTGTTTTCAGTTATTGCCTGTAGTAATATTCAGGCACTCTCATCCACTTTATCTGCCACTTTCTTTTTATATGAGAATATATATAAGATCATTAGACTAGACAAGACCGGAATAGAATTGTACATCATATATAAGTAGTCAGCATGATCTACCATTAATGACCGTTAGTTCAGTGTCTGTTTAAAGTTACAGTGGTACCGAACAAGGAGACTTACAGCTGATCCTCAAAGTTGTGGCTATCACACTATCCTGATGGTGATGTGATTGTGATTTGGGTACTTCACAAACAGCTCACAATTACGATGGTCACAACATCCTGCAGTTACATAACTGAATTTAACAACCATCCATCAAAGTCAGTGGGGAAACTATCAAGAGGTAAATTGCAATCATGTGATTTTTCATGACAAGAAGTATCCTTTCTATTAATTCCAAGGGATGTCTTAAAATGCTGAAGGCTTAACTTTTAACATACATTGCTTTAAAACACTAAATTCCACAACCACATCTGGGCAGCTAAACTTCCTTCTTTTGGTCTCTGTTCCATAGGAACCTCCTGAGGACGATGCCAACATAATTGAGAAAATTCTTGCCTCCAGGATGGTGCAGAAGGAGGTGAGAGCCTTCCTTCTCCTCGGAGCCCTTTCAGTTCCTTTATGAGTTATTTTTCTATTGGAAAGAAAGAATATCATTGATTGTGTTAAATTATAACAATTGGTATGAGAAGAAGATGCTGTAAATTATTTACTTTATCATAATTTGTCTCCTACAGTAATATGATAATGAAATAGTAGGACTATTATGTTCGGAGCGTAGCTTCTTCATGCAGTGAATGAATAGTCTGGAGTCTGGTAGTCCTGTTGGAAACAGAGGCAAGGATTCAGTTTGAAGCTCAAGGCAGAGGGATATTGTTCTCTGTTTGCCTAGAGTGGGTACTTAAATTCAGAACGCAACTGATGGCAAAATTGTGGCTCAAAAGTTGCCCTCGCCCCCTCGCCAGTTCTGGTATGTAAGTGGGTGTTTAGATCTGAAATATATTCTCTGCTGCCATGGTTTATTGAGAGAAAAATTCTGTTATCAATTGGCTGTATTATATTGGTAAATAGAGTGAAAACAGGATGAAAATAAGTTTAATATAATAAAGTTGGTGCTTGTGCATGGGTGTGAGTGTCCAATTTTGATGGAAGCCTGGGTAGAATCAAACCGCCCTGATAAAAGCCAATTGATAAATCTGCTCTCTTTTTCCACATGCTACTTAGGTTTGTAACTTAATGCAGCCACAATGAAGTAGCTTCTACACTTTTCTGTATTTTATTTTAATCTATTTTGCTTTATGAAAGAGTCTTGAAGGTCAGATATTTGCCCATTGTTTTATAATCTTGAATGAGCCAATAATTTTATTTCAAAATGGATTTAGACCTTTTCTCGTGGTCAGTTCAGCTTTTCTTGTAATTACTGCATAAAAAGCATATGGAAAAAAATTATTATACGAACATCTCAGGTATTGCTTTGCTATTTCTTATTCCTGAGAGATTTGAATGACTTGGCTTAATACTTGTAAGGAATGGGATTATCATTTGTTTTCCCTATTTACTTCTGCTTTTTTTGCCAAGTGGATTTTAATATTTTTCCAGTCATACTTGAACATCATACCTATGGAATCTTATATTTGTTACATTACAAAGTAGTTTATTCAAGTAAGCTACCATTGGCTGTGGAGTGTGGTCCTCACCTAGCCTCAGTTTTATCCAAATGATGCCGACTTAGCATTAGTGGCTATAATGGATATATTTAAACTGGACGTTTTTAATCTGATGTTTTTATTGTTCTTATTATTTTAAAAAGTTTTCAGTAGTTTTAATTGTAATGTGTTTTTTTAATTGTAAGCTGCCCAGAGTCATTGATTGAGATGGGCAGCTATAGAAATTGATTGAATGGATGGATGGATGGATAAATAAATAAATAGAGAAACTGAGAAATATATAAATAAAAATAGATAAATATAGATGCTAAGCATTAATGGGTATAATATATCTATATAATTAAACAAACAAACAAACAAATAATTGTTGTTCCAGATTTATCCTGGAGGAGCAACTTATGAACAGGAAGAGTTCTATGTAAAGTACCGCAATTTGTACGTATAGCATGTGTTTGTCTTATCAATGTGCTACGTACTGTCCTGTTTTGGATGTCCAAAACATATAAAGTAGCATCTATTTCTTCATACTAGAAGTTGACTAATTTGTCAAATTTGATTTTGCTCAATTTCATATTTTTCTAACTTTAAATTCCTTTTACCTGATTTCTGCAACACTTTTTCTAATATTTGAATTTTTGTATTTTTCCCCCTCAATTGATATCTTTGGGGAAACACTAGTAATTAATACATCACATTTTTATGCATACTTCTGCCAGAATATGCTTATTTGGTTGCATTTTTAACATTTTAAACATGACATTAACTGTAAATTACAGTTCAGCTTTTGGAAAGATATAAATGCAATTGCATATTTGAAGGAAGTGAGATTTGGATAAGTTTGTGTTAAAATGCCAATCATGTACTTATCTTCTTAATAATTTGAATGATACTCTTCATTAATTTATAGTTCTTATTTGCACTGTAAATGGGCCACCATGGAGGAGCTAGAAAAAGATCCCCGGATCTCCCAGAAGATTAAACGCTTTCGCAATAAACAGGCCCAAATGAAGCACATTTTCACTGAGGTCAGTAATGAATTTTCCTGGTTGATTTTATGTTCTTTTTCAGAATATATATGTGTATACATATAAGCAGGAATAGGAATTGGTGCAGATAATACATTTAAATTAATAGATGATGATGATGATGGCCTAGATGGATAAAAGTACAAAATTATTGTGCCTCTGCCAGGAGAAAACAGGAATAGAAAGGCAACATGATGGCATGTTGCATGTTGCCAGTCAACAGATACCTGAGAAGCTTGTTTTTAGAGTGCTCTTTTTCTAACTATCATGTCATCATGTGTGATGCTATTGTGGAAGTATTGTGGAATTAGAATGGAGGAGGTTAGTTTTCTCCTGAGTTAGAGATAAATAATTGATGTCCTGTTCATTCATTAGGGTAATTTCAAGCTTATCATAATAGATATTTATATTACTTGACAGCTCAAGATGAATACTCAATGAGAATATTGGTGTTTTTGTTTGATAGTTGCTTCCAACCAGCATCTTGAAAAAGAAATAACTGTTGGCATAAAACTCACGCTTTCCATACAGGTAGTCCTTGGCTTCTGTCCATTTATTCAGCAACCATTCAAACTTATGGTGGCACTGAAAGAATGGACTGATACTCAAAGTTGTAGCAATTGTAGCATCCCCATCACATGATAACATTCCAGGAGCTTGGTTGCTCAGCTTGTGATCAGGATGATGCAGACACCATAGCTGTTCCTTCCCAGCTTCCCTCAAGCAAAGTCAATGTGGAAGCTGGCTGCAAAGGTCTCAAGTTGCTCCAGTAAATTGTTCTAGCCTGCAGCACCTTCCTACCTGCTCACAGCCTCCCAGGCCCTCCTTGGGTTCTCCCAAATCACATGCAACCTGTACTGGACCTCCCCAACCTTCCCTGGCCTCCCCCATTTCTCAGGGGCGCCACTGTATTTCTTTCCTGGGATTCCAGGACTGCCAGGATTGCCATAGCTATGCTATCCAGTTACATGACATGGTGCTTGACAAACATATCACTTAGTGACAGCAATCCTGGCCCCAATTTCCATGATAACTCAAGGACTACCTATAGGAAATTATAGTTTCATTCTCCAAAATTAAGCATTTTTCTAATTGCAAGGTATGGGGAACTAGTTGGGAAAAGGTTAGAAGTGGAAATAAGTTGCAAATTCTCTGCTTGAAGAAGAAAAATAAAGTCTTCTCAGCTGGACTATTTGCATGCTATCCACCCGTATATTCTTCAGAGATCCCAACACAGCTCCAGATTCCAAAGTATGTCCTTTTGTGTTATGTAACCATCATCCCACTGATATCTTTTTTCTTATATTTAGTTTTATTTATTTTTGGTGGGAAGTAGTGGAGCATTTGGAAGAGTTGAGTTTCTGCCTTTACACTTTTATTCTAGATATAAGCAGAATTCACAGTTTTACAAGAGAAAATAAGGAAGTTTGGGTGGAATTGTTTTTCTAATATTTATTGGTCTTCACACATCTTATTTTAAAGATTGCAACTGAGGTATGTAAGGAAAAAAGCTGCCAAAGCTTTTATTTCTATAAGAAAGTCGAGGAAAGAACCTGCTAAAGAGCTGTTTTGCCTGCAACACTATTAAAAATAAAATGAAATTATTTGACAGTAAAAATTGCTTCCTTCCTGCTAGTTCAGGAGGCCCAAACGCTTGCTTCGGTCAGCCTATATGACTTTCTTGTTTCAACATCTGACGTGAATTAATAACTTGAGAAACTGATTTTTTTTTCCTGGCTAGGCCTAACATGACTTAATGCATATCTGCTATTTGGTTCTTATTTTGCCAGCCTGATGAAGATCTATTCAATCCAGACTATGTGGAAGTTGATAGAATTCTAGAAGTGGCTCACACAAAGGACTCCGAAACTGGGGAGGTAGATGTTGTTCTCACCATGATTGTTATTTGCAATTCACATTCCCCACCCTCTTGATTTTCATGGCTGACCCTCAGTCTGGGAAGCAGAAGGAGTTTCTTAGGAAAACACAGTGATACAATTCCCCCCCATCTGTCTCTTAATTGCCAAGAGTTTTTCAGCTAAGTAATTGTGAGCGTCCATGCGAGGTATACTGCTGATTCAGCAAGCTTGGTGCTGGAAATAAGAGATTACTGAAATGTAGTCATTGTGTGAGTCCAAGATGGAGTTTCTGTAGGACAGTTTTTCTCAAAATTTACAGTTAAGGCTAGACAGCCTTATAGCAGTACAGTACAGGCTAGACAAGCTAAATGTCTGAAATCTCTGTAATCATGTGCGTATTTAAATTGCAACTATAAAAAGCAGCATCCTTTTTTTCCTTCTTAATAACCCATACTCAAATATAGTCTAGAAAGGGACTTTTCCTTTGAACTGCATAGGTTTCTTGGAAGAGATGTAGTGCCTTATAGCTTTGGTTTAGAGCTGGTAAGATCAGCACAGTTATGGTATAGGTGTTCTGCTTCATGAAAAAGTGACAGAGTTTAGGCAGAGCCCACTCCAAGCTTGAGAGGTAAATTCCTTACCTGGCTTTAAAAAAACTCAGATTTTTTTTTTAATTTCTCATGCTTCAGAGCTCTGCCCCACAACATAGTACCTTGGGTATAGTCCTTGGCATCTTCCAGGCTCCAGGCTCCAGGCTCCATCTGACTGAGAATAGACCATAGTAGTATCAACTTTGTAAATAGAGAGTTCCAACTCCCCTCGAGTGATGATGGCTATAAGATGCTCACCACATTTTAAATGGGCCTTAAATCTCCACAGTTGTCAACACATGCATCATAAGTTTTGCATGCAGTAAACCTCAGATTCAGTTAAGTTGGGTAGACATGACCACATCTGGACTGCAAAAATCCAAATGACTACTAGATGGTAGCTTATACATTTGTGCATCTTTTTGTTGCCATTTAGCAACCAGTTGCATTTTTGCAGCCCAGTTGCTTCAGCATTAGAGAAGCCTCCTGATGTGAAAATATAGTCAGTCAATATAGTCAATATTCCTGTACCTAAAAAAAAGAATGGAATCAACATAAAATCTTTTAGTGAAAATCAGATAGTAAGAGACTATAGAGAAACCTTCTATTTTTTAACAAATGCCCTAAACCTTTCTGGATTAATTAAAATGATATATTGGTTTAATTCTTACAGTTTACCTAGGTATAAATGATAACGCATTATTCAGTTATCACTTCACATTTTGAATTATGTGATCATGAACCTTTGTATATCTATAAGAAAATATTATTCTACTAGTAACACAACAGTTAGAAATGAGGTATGGAAATAATTTTTACATGGTGACAAAATTGTGGATGTATTTTTCCTCCCCCCATGTACTTATGTAATTGTACAGTGTACAGGATCTTAAAAATTAGTGGTAAGTGAGAGTATTGATACTAAATCATCCCTCTCTTCCAAGGCCTATGGAAATGCCATGGAACATCCATATATTTGAAAATTCATATTTCTGCTCCCTGCCTTTCATGATAAATCAATTATTTCTATTAAGAAAAAAGAACTGAAGATAAAACATAGGTTATTGATTAACAAATGATGACTAAATGTTTTATGAGGTTTTTTTTAAAACATTCACATTAAAAAGTACACTTGGAAGTTGATGTCCACTTTTTGTGGAGAAAGATTGACTAATTAATTAAAAGTATATGCTGCCCATCTTTCAGTCGAAAATGACTCTGGAATGATAAAAGGTTTGTTTTATATAAAGCTTTTCCTTTTCTTTGGAAGCATGTGATAGTTGGCTCTAAAGTTGTATTCATGATCATATCAGTCATGGTTACACCCCTGCATACATCATATGTTTCAGCTTATCAAATGATCTTGTCATTATCTTCCAGATTATGTTTCCTCAAAGAGTTCCGTTATTTGTTCTTTGTCACTTTTTGCTTTGAGCCTTCACTAATTGTCCTTTTGTTGTTCCTGGATTGTAGGAGGTGACTCACTACCTGGTGAAGTGGTGCTCCTTACCCTATGAAGAAAGTACTTGGGAACTTGAGGAGGATGTTGATCCTGGGAAGATTAAAGAGTTTGAATTTATCCAAATTCCACCAGAACTTAAATCCTTGGTAAAAAATAAATTAAGCCTTAATTTTGATGGGGAAAAGAACTGATAGTTATGCATGAAATAAACATTAATTAAAGAATATTGTGGTTCAACATAATTTCCTCTTTCAGATCGTTTATTTGGCAATGGTTTTTTAAAAATCTATTTATTAGCTTCCTTTGAGTATTATTTTCAAGCCACTGATGTATTTACTTAATTGTCATGTTTCCAACCCATAGCTTATTGATCACTGCACTGGGTCATATGTTTTACTGAAATGTAACATTTTATTTATTTGTTTGTTTATACACCACTGCACCTCCTTAGGGCTCACTTTGGTTTTCTAATAATATATAATTAACATAGTGATAACCCAATAAAGACAAAGATACAAACCAAAAATCCAAAAATTAGTCCATCTAAACAATTGAAAAGACAACTATTTCTGGAAGGTAACTAAAATTGAGGCTTGTGTAATTTATAGTGGGAGGCCACTCCAGATGCCTGACACCGCTACAAAAACAGTGCCTCTATGCCTCAGCCTCCTCCACTTCCCAAAAGCAGGGAACCACCTGCTATTTTTCCTGGCAAGATAGAAAAGCTCTGGCTGATTCAAGAGCTGAATGCTTGAAGATAGCTTTATGTCAAGCCATAAATGATTTTAGTACCAATACAGTATTTAAAAAGCCAGTATAGACTCTGCAGCAAATTCATAATTAATATGAGCAGTGACTACTAGAAATATACTGGTCTGTTGCAGTTTGGACCATATGAAGATTCAAGAGCTCTTTAAAGGCAGTCCTATATAGAACTGATTGCAGTAGTCTAAATGATCAGAAATGAGTCAGAACAGCGAAGTCCTTGTGGATTCATCTATATCCTGGAAGGCAATCCAGTCTATTACATTATTCCCGAAGGTCTACTTGATGGATCTTTGAGGTTTACTTGTCATCGTTTCCCCCTCTCTACTACAGTACAAAGACCATATCATTATTTTTAGACAATATATATGATGAGTAGCTGCTATTCTTATGTTTTGCTGATAAATATTCATGTATTATAGAGAGAGCAAGAGAATATAGCTGAGATCAAATTTCATATTCTGGTAAATTGGTGGTGATGGAGGTTGTAGTATATCTACAATGATACTCTACATACTCATCATTTTTCAAATAGGTCTATTGACTCAAACTGGTCAGGGACTCTCCTGATCAGTACAATTTCTTCCCTGCTTGCTTCCTCTCATCCTTCCTCCCACCCTCCCTAATTTGTTTTTTATATCTTAGGAGCGTCCTGCCTCAGAGACTTGGCAAAAGCTAGAGAAGTCTCGGGACTATAAGAACAATAACCAATTGCGGGAATACCAGCTGGAGGGAATGAATTGGCTGCTTTTTAACTGGTATAATAGGTGAGTTGCAAGTAGGCATTTCCAGTGGGGATAATAATTTGACAAATTATTCCTGAAATCCTGGAAATAGTTTCTGGTTTGCCTTATTAATTCCTTTCTGGATCACACCCTGCCTGTGGGTGTAGGTGTGGGTGCACATCTTTACATACATTTTAAAACTATTTTAACCATTTCGGACAATACATGTGAAAGTGAAAACCATGAAATTTGGGAAGTTAACTCAGCATTTTGTACATATGAAGTTGCTATATATTTTAGGCCTACCATATTTACCTGAAAAGATATTTACATTGAGTTTAATGCTCCTCTGCCCAAAGGAAGAGTAGATAGAAAAAATATATATAAACTCCGATAAAATTCCTCTGGATTGCGCAAGATCTGTTGAACCAAGGGTCCCATCTCCAGCCAGAACTAGACATGGAGCTTTTCCTGTCTCCTGTGAATGTATGTGCATGTCACACTTGTGTGTGATTTATGGGTGTGTGTTTATATACTTGTCAAATCCATATTCCAAAAAAAAAAAGACAAGGGAAGGGAAAAAAGGATACTAGCTGAATGAGTAATGTCTAATTAAAATTAATTCATTGTAAAATAAGATGTCCCATTTATAAAATTAATTGATCTCTCATTGGCATTTACCAACCATTTATTTTACCATACACAAACAACTCTCACATGCAAAAACACATTATACACACATTACCTTCCCTCCTTTCAGCAGAAACTCCCCCCAAAAAGGACAAAAAAGCAGGCTGGAGATGAGTTAAGGAGAAGGGATAGCTGCACTGGACAGGGAAGGAAAGAGGAACGGGAGAACAAAACTGGATGTGAATGAGGCGAAGGAAAGAGGTAACTGGATAAGGAAGGGAAAAATTGAGAAAGAAGCCTTGCTTAGGAACTGCAAAAGGGTTACATTCTCAAGATGAATAGACTCTTCAAGAAAAAGCTAATTTTCCATATGTGCTAATATGCATTGTTCATTACCACAGAGTGTGGAAATAAATCCCAAGAACAAAGAAGGTTGTTTTAAATTAGGCAGAGTGAATAAAAAGTTGGTTAAAAGAACTTCGCTAGGCAATATGTTGTGCCAGTGTTAGTCTGCAGGGGAATTCACCCATTGGTAAAGGAATCATTTTCAGAAGGGCTTCCAAAGTTTTGTAATGGCTGTTTGTGGTATTTCCATAGGAAGAACTGCATTCTGGCTGATGAAATGGGTTTGGGGAAGACAATCCAGTCCATTACATTCCTCTCTGAGATCTATCTGATGGGTCTTCGAGGTCCATTTCTCATCATTGCTCCTCTTTCTACCATCACCAACTGGGAGCGAGAATTCCGCACTTGGACCGAGATGAACGCCATTGTGTACCATGGCAGCCAGATAAGCCGCCAGATGATCCAGCAATATGAGATGGTTTATCGGGATACACAGGTTTGTGCCATTGTATATATCTTAAGGAACTTTTTTTCCTGTTTGTTTTCAGCCTTGGGAATATAATCTGCAGAGTGGAGTGGGGAAAATTGATTAAAAATAAAGCTTTTGAGAAGGGACAGCGGGGACACTAAATGTAGAGGTAACAAGAAAGGCCAACTTGTATTTAGGCATTTCTTAGCTAAGTAGCATCCCATGTTTGAAAATAAAGATTCAGGATGTTTCTTCACCATTTTTAAAGTCAAACACACTACAGGTAACCCTCAGGTTAAAATGGCAATTGATACCAGGACTGCAGTCATTAAGCAATGTGGCTGTAAAGTATGGTGTCGTGTGATTGCATCACTTAGTAACACAAATGCAGTTTGTTATTCCAGGTTGAGTTCCAGTTGTTAATGTGACCCAAGACATGTGGGTATTTAAATAGGAAGCGAATGGAGTTCCATGTAAAAACAGTGGGGGTACTGTTGTGGCTTGTTGCAGGGGGTAGGAAGGATCTGGGAGGCTTGACACAGGGTGCACCCAAGTCTGAGGAGGGAGAGTTGTGCAAGCTCAGCAAGGCCAGAGAAGGAAGGCAAGGAGTGCATGGAAGTGCAGGGAAGTGCAGGGAAGCCTGGGAAGGAGGCTGTAAGGTGCATGGGAGTGCAGGGAGACTGGGGAAGGAGACTACTGGTATGTATGTGTACGGGACCTCAAGGAGGCTGGAGAAAGAGCATCCTGGGTGCATGTGAATGCAGGGTGGTGTAGGGAAGAGAACACAGGGTGCAGGAAAAGTAGAGTGGTGGTGAGTACATTTCAGTGAGCGATGGGGGGGGGAGAATACCATGTGCATGCATGTTAATGAAGTTGGAAAGAAGGGTTTGGAAAGTACATGTGTATGAGCAAAAGGGGAATGCATGTGTGTGAGCGGAGAAAGGCTAAGGGGGATTTCCAAAGTGACGTGACTTGTGGGAAGTTTGCAGGGAAGATCACAAGTGGCAATCATGTAACCATGGGACAATGCAACCAGTGATAAGTGCAACCATTGCCTACATTTTGGTTACGTGAGCACAGGGGTGCTGCAGTGATCAGAACTTCGAGGACTGGTTGTAAGTCCCTTAGTTCAATGCTTTCATAATTTTGAACAGTTGCTGAACAAATGGTCGTAACATGAGGACTACCTATACAGAAAACCAGAGTGGCACACTACAACATGGAAACCTTAAGGAAAAATATATTTGTGTGGATTGGTTGCCTTTGGTTGTAGGTCTGGATTCACATTGCATTTCTTTGGATTTTCTGCATGTGGACAGATATGCTTAGAGGATCCCAGAATTATACCACTATAATTTAAATGTTGAATATTTGTACGAATAAGAAAATGGTCATGGCTAATTAATAGCACAGGTGGTCCTCATTTAACAACCCTAATTTTCATCAGCAAATCTGCAGCTAAGCAAAGTAGTCATTAAGCAAAACATGTGACTGCCCTGCTTAGTTGTTACAGTTCTGGTTACAGGTGTTAGGTGAATCACCCATGAGAGATATCACATGACCACAACTTGCAACTTCCTCCATTGGAAGTGGCTCTTCATTGACTTTTCTTATTAGAAGCCAGCTGGGAACATTGCAAATGGTAATTATGTGTTTGTGTGACACTGCAACTTTAGTAAATGTGTAATGGTTGCCCAGTACCCAAATTGCAAACATGTGAGCATGAGCAAGTATCAAGGACTGGTTATAAGTCATTTTTTTCCAGCACTAGCATTACTTTGAACAATCACTAAATGAATGATCATTAAGTGAGGACTTACCTGTATTGTGAAGTAGATCCATAACCTTAAGTTTAAGTAAAACATGTAAATCTCCTTTTGATGCATTTGTTTCAGTCGCCATGTAGTTTGTTGCACTATTCAGAACATCTACCAGGAATGCAATCATAACTGATCAGCACTAATTGCTATCTAGGAATGTAAATTCCAACTTATTTTTTATAATATCATCCTTAGGGTATTCCTCTTCCTGGGCTCTTCAAATTCCATGTAGTTATTACCACCTTTGAGATGATCCTGGCAGATTGTCCAGAGCTGAAGAAGATCCACTGGCGTTGTGTGATTATTGATGAGGCCCATCGACTCAAGAACAGGAACTGCAAATTACTGGAAGGATTAAAGCTCATGTATCTGGTGAGAATTTTCCAAATGTTATATCTGAAACATATGAAAGATATTGCAGGCATATGTGCATATAGGAAATGTATTCATTTCTTTAATATTTCTTAAACGTCTGTAATTATACGTTACAGTTTCTCATTGTTCTGTGGCTTCAAAAATATAACAGAAAATGTTCATTGTACAGTAGTTTTCTGCTAGCTAAATATTTCTTCTACTGTGTGCATACTTGAGCCATAGAAACTGAAGATTTTTGTATGGTTTTCAATTTTAATAATAGTTAAATCTAATGGCCTGTGAATGCTGCTTACAGTTAAGTGACTTGAAATACAGAAAGGTTTCCTGTAAGCTGTCTAGCTGTTGAGCAGAATATCTGCTGGCTTTAAAGATGTAAAAAGAGTCCCAGGCTTCTATAACTGAAAACAATATTTTGACTTGCAGTGTGATCTATACTCAACAAAAATATTGCAAAATGTTTGGAAATAAAGCCTAATCCTATCCTGTTCTTTCTCTAACTTGACTATTATGATATGTCCTTGAATGGTAAACAGGAACACAAAGTGCTGTTGACTGGGACACCCCTGCAGAACTCAGTGGAGGAGCTCTTCAGCCTACTGAACTTCTTGGAACCACAGCAGTTCCCATCAGAGACGGCCTTTCTTGAGGAGTTTGGGGATCTCAAAACAGAGGAACAGGTAAACAAGAAAACAGTTTAGTAAATTCTCCACAGATGAAGGTTTCCTATGGTTTTTGCCTGAGGAAATTGGGGTTGGGTGGGTGGGTGGGGGTTGATAGTTCCTTGCAGATTAACTTAAGTTGTCTACTGAGTAAGCATTTGGCTACCCAGTGGCAAAAGGGTATAGAAATAAACAGGGCAAAAGGGTTGCCCAAACTATGGTGTGACCGTACTTTTTTGGATAAAATACATCTCTCTTATTGTTTTTGTATTCTAATGTGTACTCTTTTTTAAAAAGGAGAACACAATGCAGAAAACTCAAACATTCATTATACACAAACATATCCTCAAATTCTTCATATACAAATGTTGTCTTTCTTACCAAAATATTTCTGGACATGTGCAACCATATTGAAAACCATTTGTAACTTACTTGCCAACAAACTTAATTCACCAAGGTTTTCATTTTTCACATATCACCGGATATTTAGGTATATATGCATTTATACTCATGTTCTCCAAAGGTGCCTTTGATAATCTGTTGCATGGTGTTGCCCTAATATGATTACTTTCTTGCTGAAACTAGGAGCAGGAAAACAAATAGAACAGTTACATGGTGTTGCCCTAATATGATAATCTTAGAATTTGAGCAGTTACATATTCCCTCAATATACTAGCCCTGGCATCACTGAGAATTGTTTTCTGTGTTACTTTCATGAATTATTGGGAAAGTGTTATATATGGTATTTGTAGGTTGTATTTTTTAATCTTGGCAGGTGAAGAAACTCCAGTCTCTCTTAAAACCCATGATGCTGCGACGGCTGAAGGATGATGTGGAGAAGAACCTAGCACCTAAACAGGAGACCATCATTGAAGTAGAGCTGACCAACATCCAGAAGAAATACTATCGAGCCATCCTGGAGAAAAATTTTAGCTTTCTATCCAAGGGTGCTAACCAGCATAATATGCCCAACCTCATCAATACTATGATGGAGTTGCGCAAGTGCTGCAATCACCCCTACCTCATTAATGGTAAGAGGTAGGGCTGGAAGTTGGGCACTCCAGCCCACTTAACGTATGATGGGGAAATAATGGTGCTTCAATTTTCCATTTGCCCATCGATAGTCAGGAATGCTTTGCTTACTTTTCTTTGCTACCTTCCTAGTTAGTTGATGATGGTAGCATTATGATTGCTTTTATTTATTTTCACTTGGAAAGCCTCTTAACAGTAACAAATGTCACTTAGCTGCGTACTTAGCTGAAAGATTGTGGATGAATCAAAGATGGAGGACGCTGATATGTGTGTATAGAATGTACATTTCATAAGAATGTATGTTTCATAAAGGGATTAAAAACTAGCACTTGCATTTACTTTGTATTTTTCACAAAGCCACCGTAAAAATAAGGAATAGCACCAGAGGTTTTCTGCTAGAATGTTGTATGATAGGATTGCTTTTCATATTGGTTATGAAACTTAATTCCTACTGATTTCCCCCCCCCCCCTCTCTATTTCTGGGTTAGGAGCAGAGGAAAAGATCTTAGAAGATTTCCGTAAAACCCACAACTCAGAAGCTCCCGATTTCCAGTTGCAGGCAATGATCCAGGCAGCAGGCAAGCTGGTGCTGATTGATAAGTTACTGCCAAAGCTGATAGCAGGCGGGCACAAGGTGTTGATCTTCTCCCAGATGGTGCGCTGCCTTGATATCCTGGAGGATTATCTCATCCAGCGGCGGTCAGTACAGCTCAGAAGCTTATACACAAAAGAGCAACATTTGGATCAATTCTAGGCAGTTATTTGGCTATAAGTTCATTTGGCTATATGTATCTTCTAGTGCCTCTGTATATACTATTTTCTTCTCATTGTCTTAGATTCTTTCACCTCCTTGTTGTTTTTTTTCTCTTTTCTCTCTATTTTATTTCTCTCTGCATGCTGTTTCACTCTTTGCCCATTTTTATACTTTGCAGAAGAAATGTATTTTCCAAACATATGTAAGGATTATATTGAAAAAAATGTTGAACTGAAATATTTCTCCAGCTCTTTGTAAACGTAATTAGTTGCAAGACTACTTTTGGAATACTGATACCATCCAGCATATGTCTTTATAGAAGGAGCATGCTGCAGCTCAGAGATCAATCAAATTGTCAATGTATTCATTAGAACTGCAGGATTGCCTCCCCACTTCCGCTTGCCAATTATTTGGTGGCAACATTGTCCTTTCCATGTTAGTCATTTTGCAAATCATTAAAATAAAATCCTGCCATAAATAGCAACCAATCCTCAAGAAAAATAGGATTTGTAGTGCTATGCAGAAGCTGTAGATTAACTTGAATGACACTCATATAGCATTGCAGAGAAGAGAATAGCCCTATGGACTAGGCACATTTGCTAGTTTCACAGCATCTACCTCTCTTATGAATGACTTTGAAGCAGGGGTGGGTTTCTACCGGTTCTGTCCACCTCTGTAGAACCGGTAGCTCTGAAGAGCAGCAGACATAGAACTGGTTCTATGTCTGCTGATGTTTTTGCCTGCCCACCCACCCGGGCTCTTACCTCATCTTTATTTCCTGATTTTTCAACTCAGCTGCCGAATGAGGCACAGCTGCAGTTAGAAAAGCAAGAAAAGAGGGCTGTTTCAAAGGCTGCTTCTCTGCAGGCAGCTGCTGATGACGATTTATAGGCTCGCAGCCTGCAGGGAAGCTCCTAAATCCCAAACCGGTAGTCAACCTTGTCGTATCCCACCCCTGCTTTGAAGTATGTCCAGTCTTCCTTTCAGTTTGGAAAGGAAGTGGAAAAACGTAGAGAGGAAGTTGAAGGAAAGGAACCAAGATTTAGAAAAACCTATCATATTACTGAATGCCTTTGACTTTCAGATGCTGTACGTCAGTTTTTCGGAGAGAGCATTTTATCTATGCTTGAATATTTATACTCACAGATAAAAAATAGATTTCCATCAGGTACCATTCATACAGCTAGTCAGGTAGCAAACTAGTAACATTATTCTTGTAGACTTCGATATCAATCAAGACTGAGAAACATCTAGTTGTTTGTTTTATGATATCTGACAAGCTGAGAAATACTTTTCCAAATGCATAGTATAATATAATCTTTGGATTTCAACCATGCATCATTTCACAATATCTTTGGCATTTTTGTGAAAAGTGGAGACTGATTATTGATACCTTTATCATCTAGATTAGCCTTCTTCTGCATTTATCAGATATATTTGGATTGCAACTTTTGCTTTCTTAATGACCATCAGTCATTAAGTTATGCTAGACTAGGGCTGTCAAATTTCCAGCGCACAGGCCAGGTGTGTCATATGCTGGCCATGCCCAGTTTAGCAAAGGAGAACAAAGTCTTGATACGTCACATGATGCTGCTGTGACAACGTGAGTTTGACACCCTTGTGCTAGACTAAGGGTAATTGAATCAATGTATTACTATCCCAAAGCTGTATTGCTAATGTGAGTAGACAGAAGCAGGGTTTCTTAGTCTGTGTTATTTCTAAAATGCTACATGAACTTCCATTTATACAGATATACTTATGAGCGTATTGATGGCCGGGTTCGTGGGAATTTACGTCAGGCTGCAATCGATCGCTTCTGCAAGCCAGATTCAGACCGTTTTGTTTTCTTGCTCTGCACAAGGGCAGGAGGGCTAGGCATCAATCTTACTGCTGCTGATACCTGCATCATCTTTGACTCAGACTGGAATCCACAGAATGATCTGCAGGTATTTGAGAGATGAGAACAGATGGCCCAAGGCATGGACCACATTAACAGAGTGCCTCTTCCAGTTTTATATGTACAGGCATTTAATTTGTTTTATGTTGTTACTCAGATTGATATGCCACTTCTGTAAGGAGATTCTGAACAGCTTATAATATCCTTAGAGTAATAAGATTAAAAAGCATAAAAATACAAAACAGCAAAGAACAACAAACACCTAAGGCATATTGTTTCAACTAGAATAAAAGGTATACAATATACACCAGAAGTATCTGTTAAATCTAAATGTTTGATTAATCAAAAAGTAGAATTATGCATGCATAAAAATATACATTAAGTGTCCTGAACTTGCATGATGTTCAGAAAACCAAACCTAAAGTGCCCTGTTGCATTGCAGGTGACAGCTAATGAGAGAAACTACCAAGAAAGAATTTAAGTGTCCTGTTAATTACACTTGCTATAGGATTACTATGTTTCTGGAGTGCCATATTTTTGCATCCACAATAAAGGACATAGATCCTCCTTCTTGGACACTTTCCAGCTCTATGAAAGAAACTATATCTTTGTATAGAGGAAGGGGTGAGAGGACATGTCCAACCTCAATTTTGTCTTTCAAATTATGATTATATGATAAAAGTTATTTGAACATTCAGTTGGATCATATTTTGATTATTTAATTGATTATTTAGCATGGATTAATTTAACTACAGTTGTTTTTGTTTCATAGTTCATATTAGGGCCCTTAGCCTGATAGCTAATCTTCATTGGCTCAGTTCAGATGTTGTGAATCCTTATTGGGAAGTAGTTTAAATATTTTAAGTGAGAAGTAAACATTGTCAGATCTTTACCGATATCTACCCTTCAGAAGCCTTGACTCTGTCTCTCCCAAGAACTCCAGAAGTTATCAAGTTATAATTTTAAATATGCTAGATGAGGGAATTATTGTCCTACTATACTTAATTTTAAATTTTAATTAAATGATCTTTAGTTTTGTCCTGACCCCACCTATTTTTTAGAATATGGCTTCTACTGTGCCACTGAAAAAATGGAATGATACTGGTGAAGGCATGAGTGGGGGATGATTATTTAGATGATGGAATGAGTGGGAGATATTCTTCCTGAGGAAACGTAATATTCCCCTCACCCCAGTTCTGCCAACTCTACTTTGAGTGATGTCTTTCTCCTCCTGTAGGCTCAGGCTCGCTGTCATCGAATAGGGCAAAGCAAGGCAGTTAAAGTCTATCGCCTCATCACCAGAAATTCCTATGAACGAGAGATGTTTGACAAGGCCAGCTTGAAACTAGGATTAGACAAGGCAGTGTTGCAGGATATCAACCGCAAGGGAAGCAACAATGGGGTAAGGGTATCCTATACAGGCAAGACCTAGAGGTCTTCTAATCTTTATTCCCCTTCCTCCTTAGATTTTCATGTCAACTTATGTCTGGAAGTTGTCATGAGTTCCTGTCTTTTTTCCCATTCTGGAATCAATCAGTCTGTCTGTTTCTGGAAGGTGCAGCAGCTCTCCAAGATGGAGGTTGAAGACTTATTGCGAAAAGGTGCTTACGGGGCTTTAATGGATGAGGAAGATGAAGGGTCCAAATTCTGTGAAGAAGACATCGATCAAATCCTGCAACGTAGGACCCAGACCATCACTATTCAAACTGAAGGGAAAGGCTCCACATTTTCCAAGGTTGGTTGTGTGCTATGGGGACAAAACCATCTAAGTTTATTGTGGGAAATTGTTTTGTTTTTTGTTTTTATTAACTACATGCAGAAAACAGCATGATAGGAGACTACACCTTATTGTTGCTTTGTACAAGTCCTATTGGTATTAGTTAGCCATTTCCCCCCAAACCAGAGATATAATTCTCCTCATGTTGAATTCCGCCTTCCATCAGTCGGAACCAGTTAATCATGAGGGATAATGGGAGTTACAGTCCTACAACATCTAGAAGGCTATCTGATCCATTCCTTATGTAAAGATATTTTTTTCTGCTTTCATATCCCATTGTATTCTTAACTTGATAGTATTATGTATCAATGAAAATACAATAATTTAGAAAGCAAATTTTAATCAGAATTATAAACTGATTGATTCATATTCTGTTGAGACTTGTCTAAACCTAACTTGTTGCAAAGAATGGAGAAGAATATTTTAACAGAGATGAAAAGCAATGGTTTCAAGCCATTGTCTTCTGCTTTCAGCCATGTTATCCATACTTACAAGATTCAAAAGTAGCTATAGGATCAAGGCTTTCATAAAAATAATAAAAGCAAGCAGCATGCCATTACAATGTGGCTTCAATTCATGTTATGATTGTGTGCAGGACGTAGCTTGAGTTGTGAAGGCACACAGTTGCCTTAATCATTTTCTCCTTGCTCATCCTCCCCTATGGATTTCTCTGATGAGGTTTTTGTTTAAGAATTCTTAATTTTCAGAGAAGTATTATGAGTTACAAACCAGCTGTTCTCATCTATGCCAGGGCAGCCTTTCCCAACTAATGGGAGTTGCTGGGACATCTAGAGGTCCATCCAGATTGGAGAATACTCTCTTAGGATCTGAACGCTTTTTTTTTACAGGATAAATCCAGTTACTGAATTTCAGTTCCTACTTGCCTCAGCCTATTGTGGGAATGTTTAGAGGTAATGGGAATTGTAGTCTACTAATATCTGGAGGGCAACAGGTTCTAGCAAATTCTTTTGGATGGTCTTTTTAAACATAATAGTTGGCTTGGCCAACTATTGGCCAACATAAGGTTTATGGGGATTTTGTTCTATTATTCTGTCAGTTACTGACAGAATTATTAATTTGCATTTACTCCCAGGCCAGCTTTGTTGCTTCAGGAAACAGAACTGACATTTCATTAGATGATCCCAACTTCTGGCAGAAATGGGCAAAAATAGCTGAACTGGATACTGATGCAAAGGATGAAAAGGTAATTATGATGTATTTACTCTGGAAACTTAAAATAAGTTGTATTCCCAAATTTACATTTTGTCAGAGCTGATTGCAAAAGGTTCCCCTAATTGCACATTGGTTAGGTTTAAAGGTTTTACTGAGGTTTTGGGGCGCTAATAGTATATGGTGAACCTATGGCATGTGTGCCAGATGTGGCACACAGAGGCCTCTTTGTGGGCACACATACCGTTGCTCCAGCTCAACTCCACTGCGCATGCATGCACACCTCCCGCCGGCCAGCTGGTCTTCGGATCTCTGCTGCGCATGTGGGGGGCACATGCATGTTGCATTTTGGGTATGCACGCGCATGCTTTGGGAACTCGATGCCAAAAAGATTCGCCATCACTGGTATATGGGATGAATGCAGAGTCTGTGTAGTTAACTTCTACAGGATAGCTAGACAATTGGAAAACATTATGCAACATTATTTTTGTTATAATGAGTCGTGGTATTTAGGAGGCTTGGTGGCGCAGTACCGTAGTTAGAATTCAGTATTGCAGGCTAATTCAGCTCATTGCCAGGAGTTCGATCCTGACTGGCTCAAGGTTGACTCAACCTTCTATCCTTCCGAGATCAGTAAAATGAGGAGCCAGATATGTTGACTTTGGGGGAAAATATGTTGATACTGTAAACTACTTAAAGAGAGCTGTAAAGCACTATGAAACCATATATAAGTTTAAGTGCTATTGCTATAAGACAACCAATGCAAGACTATTACAAGCATAAACATGGGAAGATTCTGAAATACCCATAATGGTTGGTGAAGATGATGGAATTACTATAGATGGCTAAATTGACTTGTCTGATTAAGAAAACGACAATGACTACTTTTATTAGTGACTAGAAATCCCTTATGGACTTTTTGATGAAGAAAGAAAAAAAATAAACTTCTGATTTATGGGGCTGATGATTAGAAAAGGTAAACTTTGAAAAGAAGGAAATTATGTAATCTTTGAGAGAGGGCAAAGCTAAGGAAACGCAAAGCCACTTCTTTATAATCTTGATAATCCTTTGTTTTTCTTAGTTTCTTTCTTTTTTATTTATTCACTATTTTTATTTATTTATTTTTTCTAAAATTTGTATTATTTTCATCTTGTTAAAAATTCTTTAATAAGAATTATAAAATCCTATTCATGCTATGTCACAGCTGTTCTGTTTAGGATTATAGCTACATAGCTACTTCCATATTGAATGTAAAATGTCTACTTAATACAATATTCCCTCAATCTACTTGCATAAAATCATTCAGAATAAGTTAAGAGTGTTTTTATTTAAAATCAGCAGGAAAAAAACATTTTAAAATGAAAAAAAATGTAACCACCTCAAGATAGATAGCAAAAGAAAAGGCAGTGATTGAATTTGGTGTTAACATTTTGAATGATGCTGGGTTGTATTTTAGAGCTGATCACTCAATACTATTTAAAATTGTAACTCCGTTTCTAAATTGAACCTAAAAAGCAATTTATCCTTATCTTCTACATGTAGCAATTTACATACTATGACAGCAAATCAAGGGATATTGTGGAAATGTAAAATTTTGGCATATGTAATTAAGTGGGTTTTTTTTGCTTTTGCAACATCTAGTTAAAGAAACAAACCACTACAATCCCATGCTGACAACAAGGACGAGACAGAAACTTTATTGATATATAAAAAATTAGGTTTCTCTAATATTTCGTGAAACATATTTAAAAACATGCTTTAGTTAGGTGAACATCTTTTAATTTCTGTTTTAATTTTTTTTTTGAAAATAGAAAGATACTTTGATTTAGGATTTTATATATCTAAAACAAACATGCTGGTGATGTTGGAGAGGTACAGCCCAAGCCAGGGAAAGTAGTCAAGCGGGGAATTTGTCTGGAATCCCTACATGGGCAGAAGAGGGTGAAATCTGACCCTCCTTTGAATGCTGTTGAACCTCGTCTAATCCAGATGCAAACCATCAGTCTGAAAGATTTTTGTGTGTAGCCTTGAGCAAGAAAACAGCTAATTGAACTCTGAATCTCATTCATTTGTGACAGGCAGCAAATGAGTGGTTCACTAGTAGTTTCTCCATTTGCAATCAGCTTGGAAAGAAATGAGTATTTTAATCTTTGGATCACAGTGGTCCAGTAGATTTGCATTATCTTTCTCCAACAGCAGTATGCAGATAGTCCTCAAGTTATGATTACAGCTGAGCCCAAAATTTATGTTGCTAAGTTAAGTGAATTTTGTTCCATTTTACAACAGTTCTTAACATAGTTGTTAAGTGAATCACTGTAATAGTTAATAGCACGGTTAAGTAAATCTGGTTTCCTCATTGAATGCTTGTTAGAAGGTCACAGAAAGTGATTACATGACCCCAGGACTTTGCAGCTGTCATAAATATTAGCCAGCTGCCAAGTGTCTGAATTTTGATCAGGTGAAAATGGGAATGGTGCAGTGGTTGTATTTGTGAAAAACAGTCATAAGTCACTTTAGTGCTGTTGTAACTTTGAATGCTCACTAAATAAATGGTTGTAAGTCAAGGCATATCTGTAATTTGTTTCAACTTAATACCTCAACATCACTCTTTTACTCTACACCAGGGCTGTCAAACTTGCAGCCCATGAGCTGGATATGTCACGCACTGGCTATGCACCCACCTGGTTTAGCAAAGGGGGGAAAAGTCTTGATATATCACGTGACGCTGCCATGACGACACGAGTTAGACACCCTGCTCTACACAGGGCCAGATGTAGGGCTGATTTATTCCCAAGGTGTCGACTTTTCTTTTATTTCTTTTTAAGCTTGTTTAGAAACAGAAAGCGGTTGCATTAAAGAGGAAAATCTACCACCTACTTCCTTTCCAGAGCTAAAATATGAGATTCCCTTTGAATAGCAGTGGGCTTTTGGTGTATCAGACTATTCCAACAATCAGAACCAATCTTTTTTAAACTAGAACCATAAAATTTAAAAAAAATGGACGCAGTGTATTTCGTGGAGACTCTTTTTTTATATACCTACAAAAATAAAATATTATAAAGGCTTCCTCTTTGTGCCCAATCATTTTGTTCACCTCTTCAGTTAAACAGCTGGTTTTCTCAATGCTAACTTCCTCTGGCAGAAGTTATGTCATTAAACCCTTGGGCTCCTACCTTGTAAATCTCCAGTACGGCAAAAGGAGCGTAGACAGCAGCACAAGGAAGATTGCTAAGCAACAGATCACAAAGGGCCTCCCCCCATATGTTGCTGTTAACAAAATTAAGAGTAACATGGCTTTGGTTAGAAATAATTGAAAATCAGTGTGATTGTTTAATGGGGAGGAGAAAAATGTAGTCTTTGTTTTGTCTGTATGTCTGGCAAAGTATAACTTTAACTGGTAACTGTATTTGCCAATTCATTTTCGTTCCAGCTGTTAAATTTTAAATGTTTATAATAAAAGAGATATTATTGTTTGTTTCTTTTAAAAAAAGGATTAATCAAGCTGATGCTTCAGAATCTAATTTTCAGCTTGTTGCCATTGTTTTCAGCCTTTTCTCCTGATGATCCTTATGTGGATGCAAATTTTAAGTTGATTAATAACTGTATAAGCAATTTTAAACTGATTGCCATCATGCCGCTTTATAATAGCTTTAAAAAAAAGAATACACACATTTCAAAGCCAGGTCAGGTTTTAGTGACAATAAACAGCTCATTTATTTTTCAAACTCAGCAAAACTATTTAATTTATATCACAAAGAGTTTAAAACTAATTTTTATAACAAGAATATTAAAACAATATATACCTTGAGATAAAGAAAAAGTATGTGAAATCAAGAATTTTGAAAACTTAAAAACATTATTAAGCAAAATTTGAATGTTCAGTCATATCTTAGATCAATGTATTATTGTATTAACCACTAGTATAAAAAACAAAATGTGTAGCTAAGCATGCTGAGCGGTTTGGGGTAAGATACAAAAGTTATGTATTTTTTTTTTGTTAACCTCCTCCCCCCTTAGGAGAGCCTAGTGATTGATAGGCCCCGTGTCCGTAAGCAAACCAAACACTACAACTCCTTTGAGGAAGATGAGCTGATGGAGTTCTCAGAGCTGGACAGTGACTCTGATGAGCGACCCACACGTTCACGGCGTCTCAATGAAAAAACACGTCGGTACTTAAGGGCAGAATGTTTTCGTGTGGAGAAAAATCTGCTTATATTTGGGTGTGTTTCTTTGTTAAACATATCTTGAATGTTCAATCCTGTATTATAGACAAGGATTATTGCAGTTCTTTTAAAAATTAGTAATATTTGGAATGTTGAAATCAGGGTAACATTCCAGTTCCTATAATTTTGCTACCTTTGGTACTTTCTTCCACTGCTATACATTAAAATTTGTGGGGTAATAGTTATTTTTTTATGGTAAACAGAGATCCTTTTAACTCCATTGCTGCTTCTTTTATCATTTTTTGCTAATTTTTGTTTCCTAATGTCCATATAACTTTTCTATTTTTTCAGTCTTGTAGTGATAAAACTAATGAGAAAGTAATTGTATCAACATTCTTCAGAAATTCTGATAGTCTTTGTATACTGTGCATCTGTTTTTCTCAAGCTGGGGACGTTGGAAAGACATTCTGACCCATGGCCGGTTTAAATGGCATCTCAATGAAAAAGATATGGAGATGATCTGCCGAGCACTGCTGGTCTACTGTGTTAGACATTATAAGGGAGATGAGAAGATTAAGAGTTTTATTTGGGATTTGATCACTCCAACAAAGGATGGACAAAACCAAGCCCTACAGAACCATTCAGGTACCAGAAATAAATTTTGTTGTGTTCTAAGCTTATTTCTTTAAGCTACTTAAAAAAAAATACAAATTGATTTATCTGATTAGTGAATCATACTTTTCTGAAAGATGAGACTTCTTCAATTGGAGAATATTTTTTAATCAGAGAATTTCAGATTTTGTTAATCCTGAAGATGTCCATCTATTTTTTTTTTCAAACTGAACTATTAAAATGCTTCTTAATGAAGTCCAAAATGTACATTCTGTATTTTATTTCTTTAACATTTATTATCACTTGTTTGACATTTATCTGCAACAACAGATATGTCCAGATAAAACAGCTTCTTATACAATCAAAGTGAATTGGATGCCTGTTCTATACTAAACACTCGAAATAATTTTCTGTAATAAGGTAAGAAATGGAAGAAAGATGAAAATAGGTAAAAGCAGGAAAATTACAAATGAATGATTATAATACCTGAACTCCCCATAAAATTCAACAATGAAATAAAATGATTACATGAGAAACTTATCATCCTGAAGCACTCAAAGATACCTTTTCAATTTTTTATTTTTATTCACAGCTTGTTAGATTTATATCATTTTTTTCTCTAGGAGCACAGGCCTTCTTTCATGATAATTTTCCCATAACAGTTCTCCTGTTAGATGGGCTGGGCTGAGAAATACTATCTCACGTGGATACCAGTGAGAGTATCCATGCCTGAAGATAAGATAGGGTCACCCAATCCTATTCCAGCAATCTTACTATTATATAACACTCCTCTGTAGGTTGATAGAGTTTTATTAGTAACATACAGATGTGCATTCCAGATGAAGTTTTAAGAGTGATTTTAGATCAGTTATTGTAATTACTTTCCACTTTTTGTTATGGTACCTTGACCACTATTGAGAGTGTATGCTTAGTGTGGAATCCCTAAATAAGTATTGTTGATTTATTGATTACTGCTATTTCTTCCCATTCCTGAACTAGTAGAAGTGGTTTAGGAAATAGCATTGCTTTCTTCAGCTAATATCAAGGTTTTGGAGTTCTGGAATCAACATCAGGCCCTATGATGGACTGAATATAGGCGAACAATTAGTTTTTGTTTGTACCCTATGCTCATTTCTGATTGATGGTGACTTCATTGCACGTGCATAATTCTCTTTTGACATTCATATTTCCAGGCAATTTGGCTTCATATTCTATAATCTGGGATTAATTATTTTTTGAGAAAAGAATTCCTTGTTTTTCCCCTTCGGTTTACTTAATATGTTGATAGTTATCTTTGTTTTGTTTACAATGTTTATGTACTCCTATATTAATGGCAACTGTATATATTTGTAGTAGGAGCAATATAGTATAATGTGGGGAGTGTTTCAGGAGGTGATATGGCTATATAATTACATTTTTCTTTGTATATTGACATGAAAAGTAGATTATTTCGCCAAATGAGAATCATTAATGTATTTTAGCATTGTACTGAGGGGAGAGAGGTTTTAATTTGGGTGCTCAAATCCCTATCAGTGGTTCACAGCCAAGAAAGTCTGATTAATTAATTAATAGATAAAGTCTGAGTCTAATTAATTAGGTTGATGACAAGAAAGCACTTAACATTACAGATCTTAGAAACTGAATCTGGGTAATTTAGGTATCATTTATCAATGACTAAATAAGGTGGGGCCTTCTATATGCCTTTGGTTTTCTTTGCAACTATCTCTTGACTCAAGAGGGAGGTTGCTATTCATTTAGAAGGTTTAGAAAGAAAATCAATGTTTTTGTTCTTCAGTATTTTGCCTCAGGGGATCCAAAGGAGCCTTTAAAAGTGCTTGGACCAGGATAGTGGCAGTACAACTCTCCTAGTGCTCCTGAAACTCATTTGCTTCAAAACCATTGGTTGTGCTATATGTATCTCACCTTGAAGACCATTTGGTGGATGTAGCTGATCCTGAATGAGGCTATTCAAGTAGCTGTGGCACACCTCAATGTACACATGGTACACCTCTAGTTTGATCTGGTTAATGGTGGGTTTTGGCTTCTAATTCCAGCTGCTGGTGGTCATCTATATAGCCTTACGTGGTTCAGGACCTAGGCATCTGTGGGACTGCCTTCTCAGGTTGTTTTTGCCTTTTCTCTTTTTAGGCAGGATTATCATGCTTCTTCTTTGATCAATACAACTATAGTATGGTTCTCTAGTCTCCTCCATAGTGCAATCATTTTTTATTGCTGTTGTTTGTAATTCTTTATATGCGGCTGAGTTGTTGGCAATTGTATGGCCTAAGAAATCAGTTAAAGAAACAGTACCTTTCTGGAATACCTGTGATAATCAGGAGAGGAGACACTTTTACAATAGTTATCTTCCATTTTAAACTATCAGTACCAGTTGGGGAGGAGAGATCAAGCCATTGGTTCTACATTATAGGATGCCACAGGGCTTGATTATTTTCTCCCCCCTCCCCCAATATGTTTAACATTCACATAAAGCCATTGAGGAAAGTCATCTGTCAACATGATATGCTGATGATATCCAGTTATATACCCTTGGCTGTGCAGGAGATGGCAATGGAGATTTTGTTCTGGCAGCTAAGGCTGTCACAATTTGGCCAGAGAGAAACAGGCTTAGGCTGAACCATAATATAACTATAGTATGAATTCATACATCAGTTTGGAGAAAATTCATCTCTTTATATGGTCAGGGGTGCATTTCTCTTGGCAGAACTGATTTGCAGTCTGTGGTTCTCTTTGACTCACATCTCCTGCTTAGAGTAACAAGTAGAGATTTGGCCAGGAGGGCCTTTAAACAATTATATCTTGTGCACCAGTGTTGACTATTCCTAGAATGGGAGGCTTTATTGATAAATCAATCATGCCCTTGTCATTTCATGTGTGAACTATTGCCACCAACTGGACATGAGTCTGCCTAATTAGAAATGGAAACTGATTGAAAGTGTAGTTTGGGGGATCCTAGGTTTCCTTTTGTGACACCTCTACTGTAGGAGTTGCATTGGCTACCAGTTTAGTGTCCAGTACAATTCAAGTTGGTAGTTGTTGCCTTTAATGTTCTATATGGCTTGAGGCCTAGGTATTTCTGAGACTGCCTGCTCCAGGTGGAATCTGCCCATCCAGTGAGATTGGGAAGAAAAAGTAAATTGCTCCTGCCTCTGAAGGAATATGGCCATGATGGACTCTGTGGTCAAGATTTCCCATCCTCTGAAACAGCCTATTCCCAACATAAGGTCAGATCCTTCCCACTTAAGTTTCCATAAAGCAATTAATACCTGGCTCTCCAAGAAGTCATTTGGGGGCAGGATGAAAGAATGATTCTGCCTCTGAGGATCTTGATTGGCACTGTTGATTGACTTGAGAGTGGGGTGATGAT
This sequence comes from Notechis scutatus, assembly GCF_049901735.1. Taxonomy (NCBI): domain Eukaryota; kingdom Metazoa; phylum Chordata; class Lepidosauria; order Squamata; family Elapidae; genus Notechis; species Notechis scutatus. The sequence continues at coordinate 34,773,969 of NC_142011.1, read as the reverse complement.
TGATTTTGATTACTTTTGGCTTTCCTTTTATTGTTTTTAATTTTCTGATTGGAGCAGCATAGAGGCCTAAGTAAACATTGTTGCTAAAGTAAAAGGATTCTGTCAATGAAATCCTTGGAGAATCTGTGTCTGAATTCAGTGGGGGTGGGGAGCAGGGAGGTGTATGTGTGTTTACATATGTATAATTACTAATAAATAAAGCAGTACAGTTTAATGCAGTTTTTCCTTGACAGTTTCTTGACATTCTGAAGAGCTAGGTGTTTATAATTTGAAGTTAGCAAAGAGGAATTCTACATTTATCTTTGTGATATTAAATTAAATTTTTGGAAACTTAACTGTATAATGTGTGGTCTACAAGTAACCCAGGAACTTTGTTATGATTATATGCCACTCCAATTACCAGATGTGGGCAAGAATTGTACATTTTTCCAATCCCGGGTTCTATTTGAATAATTAGATGTCTGGGATGGACTACAAAGAGAAGAATGTGTTTACTTTGTGCTCTGCCAGTTCCATTTACATCTGAACTATTTTTTCTGTTTTGATTTGCAATTATATAGACACACCCTGATTCAGCAGTGCTACTCATATGCTTTCCCTTGCCTGTTGCAGGATTATCAGCTCCAGTGCCAAGAGGAAGGAAGGGGAAGAAAACCAAAAGTCAAATGCTGCTACCCGAGATTAAGAATGCAGACTGGCTTACTACTTGCAACCCTGAAATCGTCCTACATGATGATAGCTACAAAAAGCATCTGAAACAACATTGCAATAAGTGAGCAAATGAAAGCATTACTTCTGGAACACTTATCTGATTTTCCCTCAGTTCTAAATTTGAAGCCAGTCTTGTAACTTAGAAGTGGCTCGTGAATTTGTGCTTGTATTTAAAAATTGGCTAACAAGTTCTAGAGAATAGGTGACAAATTGTTGTTTTTCTTTTTAACACACATTCTCTTCCATAACATATATATGGGACTAGGAAAACAATCCATGCATTTACAACCAAAACAAATTGACCCAGGTTTGGGGCAGGGCTTTCTAATTTATTTTATCTTTTCTCCATTTCTCTAAAAATTAAAAGGCATATTTACATGGAACAAATATTGTGAAAACCTTGTAGATATTTCTTAGGTTTTTATGATGCTCTGTGAGCCATTTTGCAATTTGAAAAATTTAGTAACTTCTCTTATGTGCAGAAGACATGATAGGAGTCTGTAATCTCCTATGCCCCAAATATAATTAAGATGCAGTGACATCTGCAGCAAACTATAGTGATGCCAAATTAATGACATAGATACAGTGATGTCACACAAATGTTGCCATTAAGTACTTACATCTCAACAACTGATGTAAGTACTATAAATTGCTCCTCATGAAGCAAGGATGTGGGGTGTTGGGGGAGGACATGTATCAGTAAGTAGATATTAAGAGATGTTAATAAGCACCATGCTTTTTGCAGGATCATATTATTCTTAATTTCATTGTTTATCGCGTCTAGTTCCTTATCATTTCCTGATCTCATGTATAGTTTTAAAATATTTTTATTCACACATTGGGTGGAATAGATTGTCTACTGCTATCGGCTGGTTTACTTACTTGGTTATTATTTACTATCACCCAGTAATCTTACAGCCAGTTGGATTTTTATGGGAATGAATTTCATGTACAAGTGAGCTATCTCTTACTTCTTATTCACCAATATCAGTTTTTTGAAGCTTTTCTTTTCTAGAAGAATGGCATTTGGTCCCTATGGTGCTAACTTTGAATGGCATAATAGCAGTTCCCGTTGTCAACAAACAAGGAAACACATCCTGTAAACTTAAAGTGGGTCTGGAAAGCATGTTGAAACTCAGATTTACTGTCTGAATTACCTTCTGCTTTTCCTTTTGGCAGAGTGCTGTTGAGAGTACGGATGCTCTATTACTTGAAAGCTGAAGTGCTGGGGGAGGCAGCTGATAAAGCCTTTGAAGGAATCCCTGCCAAGTATGTTACATTAGCCTTCTGGAGTTTTGCTTTATAATCTGTTGTGTTACACCCACAATATTGGAAGTATAGACAGCATGTACTTGGATTGCAGTTCTTGCATGTGCATAAGTTTTGCACACACACATACATATACACATACACACACACACTCATATTGTAAACATCCTCTTAGTTAAAAGAGAATAAATGAATGAATGAATACACATACACAGAGTTAAGAGCAAACTACGTGCATGTAGTCTATAGTATTTGACTGAGTTCATATATTGTATAAGTTATAATTGTTTAATTATGATGTGTTAGATTCAGACATTGCTAAGTGTTAAATAATGATTTACAGCCACAATGATGGGTTCAGATAACAAGCACAAAACCAAACAAACCACATTAAAATATAGCATGACGTATGAATTCAGTCTTTTTTAGCAGATTAAATAATATTGAACAAAAATAGTACTGCTTTGAAATTTACAAATAGTACTGTAATAAACAGTATTAATTTAATTTTACCTATTACCAAAGTATTTCAGGATTATAACAGAAAAGTTAACTGAACCAAATATAAACAAATTTGAATCATACCTATTGGTTTTCTTTTGAGTGAGAGTTGCCCCTTTCATAGTATAGCTTAGGTAGATGTGATTGATATATGAAAAAATGCTGAAATTCTATTGATTCAATGATTAGCATCAATATATACTTATTAGTTAATTATTAACCCCATCAGTTTCAATTAAAAATACCACCACTATCAACTGAAGCAACCTCTTTGAATTAAGTGGGTTCACAGATATTTATTTTACTTATTTATTATTTTATTTATTAAATTTGTTTGCTGTTCATTTTGTTGCAAAGAGACTGGGTGGCTTACAACATCAAAATAAAGCTATAAATATAGATATACAAATGTGTAAAATCACAATAAAATTATAATAAAATAAAAATTATAACTAAAACTAAAAGATGGGGAGAAAAGGAGTCGAATGTATGGGGGAGCGAAGGGGGGTTGCTATTAAATGATCAACCACCTCCAATGTGATACTCCCCCATAGGGGCTCCAAGCCAGCTGGCAGAGCCAGGTCTTCAAGTTTTTGTGAAAGGTCAAGAGAGGGGGAGCCAAACTTACTTTGGGGGCTAAATATTCCAAAGGGCTGGGGCCACGGAAGAGAAGGCTCTTTTCCTGATCCCCATCAGACAGAATTCCTTGACTGATGGGATCCACGGCATGTCTTCTCTGCCAGCATGGGTGCGGCAGCCTGTCCCATAGGGGTGAAATGGTTCCTCAAGTATGATCTGTGCAGTTCTTTAAAACATCTGTGACTTTTCCCCAAATTTTGCAGTTGACCTCAATGAGAAGAGTTGCAGCTATTTTAAAGAGTTAGATGGAGGTAGTTAGATGTTGGTAGATGTGCTCTGAAGCACCATTTAGAATGTAATTTGAAATGATGGCATACAATACAGTTTGAGTGTGATTATAAAAATACCCAGACTTTAAAATAGCCTTTAAAAGCCAAATGCTAGATTAATGAATAATTATCAGAGCTGGTAATACAGTACAGCTTTTTACAGTGGTTTCATATCATTGTTTTACACAGAGTTTCATCAAGTCCTTTTTCTTAACATTCTTTAAGGTAAACCTTTTATAAAATTAATTTAAACATGTGCCTAGCCCTGTATATGACTGTTGAAATATGCTTGTCCTTTGCAGAGATTTAGATTTCTTGCTGCCAGACATTGACTATGTGGAGATTCCTGTGGACTGGTGGAATGCTGATGCAGATAAATCCCTCCTCATTGGAGTTTTTAAACATGGTATTTCCTTTTATGTGGGATGGACCTTTCGTAGACATTCCTCTTGTATAAAATGCTTTGGAGGAAATACTGTACTTCATTACTGGTGCAAATGCAGCATTCCCTCCTGCCACCTCTCTTTTCAGGCTTCCATGAAAGCCTAAAAAAAGACATGCCAGTTTTAAGAGTTGTGCTGCTCTTGCACATCAGTATATATTAGATGCCTAAATACAGATCAAATTCTTTTCTGAGGGAACTCCAATGACTACCTGCTAGTGAATTGGATTTGTTAAATTTGTTGGACCTCTGAGGAAACACAAACAGTATGCTGCTGCAGCTCCTGTACCAAAGGAAAGGAAAGTAATAATATGTGATTATTAAGTAATAATATATAAAGTAATATAAAATTATATATAAAATTATAAAGTAATAATATGTGAGTATTATAGATTCAGATTGTGAAAAAGAATGTGTGAGTGATGCATTACATGGATTGTGATTTAATTTAAATACAGGTAGTCCTCACTTAGTCCATTTGTTCAGCAACCAGCAACTATGATGGTGCTGAACTAAGGGACTTATGATTGGGCTGTTCTGGTTGTTGAAGCTTCTTTGTGGTCATGTGAACAAAATTTGGCCAAATTCTCCCTCCCATTTATGAGTGCCTTTTTTGGCCCCTTGCCTACCTGCTGCTGCCAGTTGTCCTGCCACCTGGCTCTGCCTACTACTGCTATGTGCGCTGGCAAAGCAGTACTATACTGGCCAGGGCCTTCTTTCACATTGTCTTCTTTCATGTTACCTTTTTCCTTCTACTTGGGTCTTCTTTTTATGCTGCAAGTCAGGGCCTTCATTCAATGCTGGTGCAAAATAGGGAATCTTGTAGCTGAGGCCTTCTTTCAAATACCAGGCTTCTTTTGTTAATGAAGGCCCCAGGTGGGGTATGAACGTAAGCCCACCTGGTGTGCAAATGGATTTCTTGGATATAGCATGAATGGAAATCCTGGATGAGGTGCAAAAGGAGTCTCAGAAGGTCCCAGCTGGTGCAACAGTGATGTGTGATGTGACAGGTGTGGTGGGCAGGTATTGGGAACAGGTCTGGTTAGGAAAAAGGGCATAGGTGGAGGGGGTGGGGAGTTCAAGAGGAAGCAGTTTGCTATCTCACTGAGGCTAAGGACTGGGAGGAACCATCCTGGAATGGATTGGATTGGGATGGATCCGTTTCTAATGAACAGTGAGATTCAGTGTATAATGACAACCAAAATGGCTGGGATAGCCTTTGCTAAGTGATGTAGCCACTTGACATTCTTTTGAATTCGTGCTTTATGACCACATCACTTAGGAATGGAAATTCTAGTCCCAATTACTGCCGTTAACCAAGAACTAGCTCTACGTGTCTCTGCATCTCAAAAATATTTTTTAAATACAATATTTCATACATTTTCTTGTCTTACATGGTTGGCCTATGCTGAACACTACATGTTTGAAATCCTCTTTGGTTTCTTTAGGTTTTGGAGATTCACATATAAAATCAAAAATGGCACTGAATCCTATAAAGAAACTAGTCATTCTGCTTTTCCTTGCTTGTTTATGTGGTTGCTAAGGGAGTAGTGGTATGGCTTTAAGTTGTTCTTTGGCTAATACTGAACTGTTTTAATTATTTTATTAGGTTATGAACGGTACAATGCAATGCGAGCTGACCCAGCTCTGTGCTTTCTTGAGAAAGTCGGCATGCCAGATGAGAAACTGCTGTGTGCAGAGCAGAATGTCACTGATGGAGTACAGGATGCTCCAGAACAGTAAGTCAGACTGGGCAGGGAGAACCATCACAGGAATAGAGTTGTCTGAGAGTTTGTATTTCTAAAATAGTTAGCGCATTAGGGTATGTATAAAACCAAAAATGTTTTGTCTTGAATCCAAAACAACTACATTGTGTTTCAAAAGTTCTGCCAAACCTTTTTGGGTGGTCTATAGTTCAACAGCACAAGACCCTAGAACATGTTAGTTCTTCTTGGTTTGAATTGAAACTAAATCTAGAGGAATCATATGGCACAAGTCAGGCAATATTAGTGTACTTCTGGCCCCTCTCGACCGCCCCCCAACATGGCTTGTCCCCTGAGTGCTTACTTATCAATATTCCCAGTGCTTTACTTTTCCTGTCTCCCTATAGTTTCCACCATCACCAATGATCTTTTCATAGACAATTATTACTGATTCAGATTTTGTAATATGTATTGTATCTGTGTTCTAGTTACTCTTGTAATATGTCTAAAATGTTTTAATAGTATTTGATTTTTTAAATCCTCTGACAAACAAACATCCCTTGAAATACTGTTAGGACTTATAGTAAAATCTCCTTTACATAATTTCTCCTCTTTTCCATCTATTTACTTAGAGCTTTGCATACACATATAGAGCCGTAATCTTTGAAAATTAAATAGGAACAATTTTTAGTGTTTCTGTCACATTAAGACTGCAAAAACATGGGGATGGAATTGTGCTGCACTACATACAAGTTCCTAAATTTCTCTATAAAGCAGATGCATGTATATAGCAGAAGTAAAAGAGCCAACACAATTATTACCTCAGTGATATTTGCATTTGGAGAGCTTTATTAGAACGACTTGGACTTGCAAAGTTTCTACAAATTAATTTCATATTGGATTCTTTTCATCAGAGGAAATACAGACAAAGAAGAGAGCAGTGCAGATAGACTTGCTGGAATAGAGAAACAAGAGGTAAGTCCAAGGCACAAAGTGGATTGCTCGTTCTGTCTGTTTTCTGTTTTAAAGTTGTTCTGCAACTTGAAAAAAGGAAGTACCACCTTTAACAATTTTATTCTGGATCATATTGACCTTAAAATAGTTTTCAAGTAGATTCGCAGTAGTTCCTTTGCCACATACAAAAGTGATATAGATTGGATTTTTTCCTGTGTATTTTAAGAGATGTAGCCAGTTTTCTCAGCCCTGCATTCCCTAAAGGAATGAAGATTGCAGTTCCCAGACTTCCTACTCAGCATTTCTAATTTATAGAAATGAAATAATATATCAGTCCCTAAATATTACTTGTTTTGTGTGTTCAAATTTGTCCTAGGAGCCAGTATTTAAATTGCATTTTATTTATAGTAGCTTGTTTTTCCATAGGAAATTTCTGATACCTGTGGTCCAGTTCCTGAGAAGAAGGATGATAGTGTGGCAGGTGAGGCTGTGAATGTTCCTTGAAAACATAATTCAAATATCATTAGGGAAAAACTCAGTAATATCGGAGATATATTTCTCTAAATATTAGCTGCTTCTTTAGATGCTTTCATTTTTCTGTCCTTTGAATACTTAAAATTGTTTAGAACAGATGGTGATGTACAGCTGACCACAGCAGGCCATTTTAATAAATTGTTTGCGAAGTAGTTTGCAATTTAAGATCAAGTTTGCTTTATTCCATTTATGCATACCTATCTGTGCATTTTTTTTATCATTCACCTTCAGTTTTTGTTACTATTGTTATGAAAGAGACTGAGTAAAGCAAAATAAACAAAATAATGCTATCAAAGACTTGAATGGAGGCATTTGTTTTAGGCCATCTAGTCTAACCCCCCAAGAGATATCATCTATAAGAGATGGCTGCCTAAGTCTAGTTGGCCATTTCTACCAAAGGATAATTGACTCCATTGTGGAACTTCTATTGTTAAGGAATGTTTGAACATTGAAGGACTCAAAAAGAAATGTTGAGTGCCTGTCACAACCACAGAACTAAGCTAGTGCAAAGAATGATTATTGCCTTCAAGACATACTCAGCCATAAATAAATGAAGCATATTTTAGCTTGTGAAAACTTAGCCAGTTATAATTCTGTGTGTCAAGGGAATTCAGGAAATTGGGTTAATTGGGTTAAGTAAATCAGAGTTCATATGAATATGCTTCATCAAGCTATATATTCCAATATATATAAGTGAATAGAGCAGGGGTGTCAAAGTTAAGGCCTGCGGGCCAGATCTGGCCTGCAGGGTGCTTAGATGTGGCCTATGGAGCCGCCCTGGAAACAGTGAAGGACCGGCCTGTGGTGCCTCTGCCAGTGAAAATGTAGCTCAGGAGGGCCATGTACGGCCCTCCCGAGCTCCATTTTCACTGGCAGAGTGCTCCGGCCATCACAGGCACCCCCAACACGAGTGACCTCAAGCTGGCCACGCGAACCCTAGCCACACACCCCTAGCCCCCTGAGATCAAACACAGCCCTGATGCGGCTCTCAATGAAATTGAGTTTGACACCGCTGGAATAGAGGATGTCTGTGAAAGGATTCTTCAAGTTGTGTTAAATACTAATAACCTTGCTGATGTTTGAAGCCCAGGATGGCTCCAACCCAGACAAATCCAGTTGGCCTGTGTCATCTGCTCTCACAGCCAGACTTCGGCGTCTAGTCACTATCTATCAGCGTTGCAACCGCAAAGAATTGCCGTCTAGACCTGACGTTATTGGAACTTGTAAACATGGCTATTGGCTGCAAGAGGAAATGATTAGGAGAGCCAATGAAATGGATTCTATGAACAATGAAATACAAAAGAGGTAAACAGAGTAAACTGTAAAAATCGGCCTTAAGCTTATTTGGATATTGCTAATTCTGAACAACTGTCCCCTATTCTCTGGCTTGTCATTTTGATTGTAATCACACAGATACTACTGTACAATTAGATGTCTGAATTCATATTTTGACTTTAGATTTTGGTATAATGTAAATCCAAAATGTAGGCTGCACATGTTTTAATACATATATGCTTATTGTGATCCTCTGAAGTCACTTTCTGGCAAGTATTGGAAACTATTTTCCCTGTTTTGAACTTGAAAACATAGAATAGTCACTTGAACAGTTGCATGGGATTATTCTCCATTTTCTTAGCTTCAAACTTAATGAAACTCCAAGGATTACAGTCATGCTTAAAATTTGTGAACCCGTTTGTGTTTTCAATGTTTCTGTATAAGTATGACTTAAAACATGACCTGTTCTCCATACTAATCTTAGAACTAGATAACGAAAACTCAACTAAACAAATGAGTCAAAAGCATACTTGTTCATTTATTTAGGAAAATCCAAAAGTACATTTCGACATATGGAAAAGGTATGTGAAACTTTGCTTTTGATAATTGTATTGCCCCTTGGGCAATAACAACTGCAACTAAACATTTCTGATAACTCTTGATTAATCCTACATGTCAGTCAGTTTGGAGGAACTTTAGCCCATTCCTCTTTACAAAACAGCAACTCAGGGATTTTGGTGGACTTTTTTGCAGAAATGCTTGCATCAGATCCTTCCACAACTTTTTGCTAAGATTAAGGTCAGGACTTTCAGTCATTCTAAAATGTCTTCTGCTTTAACAATTCTTCAATCATGCAACTTATGTGTTTGGAGATTGTCTTGCTGCATGACATTTTCCTGTAGAATTTGCTAATACAATTCAGAATTCATGGTTCCACCAATGGTAGCAAGCTCTCCAAGTCCAGAGGCAGCAAAGCAGGCCAAAACCACAATACTGCCATTGCCATGTTTCATGAATGGGATAAGGATGCTAGATACAGGGTTTGGCTTTTGCCAAACAACACTTTTATTTCAAACCCAAATGTTCCACTTTGTTCTCATCTGTACAAAGACATTCTTCCAATAACTTTCTGGCTTATTCCTGTAGTTTTTCACAAACTGTAGTTGAACAGCAATGTTCTTTTTGGAGAATAGTGACTTTTTCCTTGCAACCTCTGCATTGCACATTATTACTGTTCAGTGTTTTCCTAATGGTTATTATCCTAGGGTTCTTTGAGGCCTCCGAGAATATTACATAGGAGTAATACTCTTGGAGTGATCTTGGTTGGTTGGCCACTCTTGGGGAGGATAACCATGGTGTTGAATTGTCTCTATTTGTATCTGTCTGACAGTGAACTGGTGGACTGAAAAGACTTTGGAAGCAGTTTGTAACTTTTTTCCAGTCTGGTGAGCATTAAGAAATGCTGGGGTTTTTTGGAGATCCTCAGAAATCTCATTTGTTCAACCATGATACATTTCCATATACCTGTGTTGTGAAGATCAGACTTTGAAAATGATTTCCCACAATTTTGTTCTTTAAAAGAAGATTCACATTTACAGCTGATTATCATCCCATTGATTGAAACATTTGACTCTTAATTTCTCCTTCTAATGAACTGATAATTCTAGAGGTTCTCATCTTTCTGCTACACACAAATATATAGCTTTGGATCATTTTTCTTGATATAATGAACATAAAATGTTTTAATTATTTCTTTAATTGGCTTCTCTTTATCTTTATCTGGAGAAAAGATCACATTTTATTATGCAGAAATATTGACAATTCAAAAAGGGGTTCACAAACTTTTAAGCACCACTATATTTGGCAAGGAAGGATCTAAATCATATAGGCCCAAGTCAGTTCTTCCTCGTTAGGCAGGATAAGCAGATTCTGTTGCACGATGCTGCAGTGGTGAACAACAGTACATATTATGAACTTTTCTAGGTTTCCCTTCAGGAAATATAAGAGTATTGGGTGCTGTTTCCTGAAGGTATTCTGAGGATGTTCAGTCAGCAGTGCCAAATGATACGTTCTCCAATAGCATTGTCTTGTAATAAATACAATGAATCTTTTCAGTAGATGAATTTGAAAAGAACTATAGGAATGTCAGAACCAAATGAGATTATTAATTTATTTTACATTAGTTGCCACAGTTGTTAGTTGTTAAACAAAAAAGAAACCTTAAGTTTTGTCCTCCTTCAGTCATGTAATACCTCCTTTGCTCATGGAAAGGGGAATGAGACACAGCAAGAGATTTCTGCACACAAATGGTTTTATAGAATAGGTACAAAATGCCTTTCTGATCAATATTTAAGGAAGAAACCTGATATTTATGTTTTAATAAACTGGGATTATACTGAGAAACTGGATTGTGACAGGGCCGTGTTCCTCATAATTGCTCGTACTAAGCTGTTTTCAACACATAGACTTCTTTCCTAATCAAAATTAATTCCAAACTGCAAACATGGAAGAATTTCTGGGAGTGGAATGATATATAAATACAATAAATAATAATAATTAAATCGTTGGGATGAAAATGCAATTTTTATATATTTATTTGTATTTCTCATGCATTCTTCAGATGGACCAGAAGAGAGCAAGCAGATTTCTATCGCACTGTATCTTCATTTGGGGTCATTTATGAGCCAGAAAAGAAAGTCTTTGATTGGACTCAATTCCGATCCATTTCACATTTGGAGAAGAAAACTGATGAAAGTTTAGAAAAATATTTCTATAACTTTGTTGCTATGTGTAAAAATGTTTGTCGGTTGCCCCACTGGAAAGACGATGGTGAGTAAGAAACATTCAAGGGTTGCTTTTGAGTGTTTCCAGCTTAAAATTTCTTTCATTCCATTTTTTATACTTTTATAATTATCATGGCTTCTGAGTATCTTCAAAGTATCTCTCTCTTTTGCTGTAAATACGCTTTCCTTCCATTTCAAAGAGTCCAATGTAGTTTCATCTTCAGATTGAAAGCTCTGAAATCTAAGTAGACCATTTATCACTAAGTGAGGCCTTGAAATGACCAAGGAGGCTAGGATTGAAGAGATTAGGACTCAGGCCCACTCTCACTCAAGGAAACTCACTTTTGGAGTGGTCACTTTTTCTCAGTATGACCTGCTTCACAGGATTGTTGTTGAGATTAAATTAAGGGGAGATCCCCAGATGTAGTGCTCTTAAAAGAGTGATATATCTGTCAATTATTTGAAAGCTTTTGTTTATGCATGGGGCCGGGGGAAGGGGAGAAAGGGGGGGGGAGAGGGTAGGGGGGGGGAGGGAAAGAGCCCCAAAGAGAAAAAAACCCCCCAACATCAACTTCCGGTTTTGTATGGGGGTTTTGCTGGGAGGCTGGACGTGATCTCACATGGGAAAACTATTGCAAAACAACTCATAACAGATGTTAGTCCCCTCTTTGTCTAGGCTGATGTGAACTGTAATGGCCCCAATATATGTAGCTGGGCATCCCAGGCTATAAGCTATCTTCCTTTTTCTGAACTATTTTTCCTCACTGTCATCTTATGCTATAGCTTTGAACACTAGAGTCATTATCAATTATTAGGGGACCCTTGAATTATTAGATATCCTGATACAGAAAATTTATTTCAGTTTGATTTAATTTAAAACTATTCTGCTACAGCATCTCCCTCCCCCCCTTACTCTCTCTAGCATATGTTTTGGTTTTATCTATTGTTCCTTTATATTCTATTTGTGTAGGCCCAACAGATCCCAATATTTATGTGGAACCCATCACAGAGGAACGTGCTGCAAGGACGCTGTATCGAATTGAACTCTTGCGGAAGATTCGTGAGCAAATATTGAGATGTCCACAGTTACATGAAAGGCTCAAACTTTGCCGCCCAAGCCTATACCTCCCTGTGTGGTGGGAATGTGGCAAACATGATCGGGATCTGCTAATTGGTACAGCAAAGCACGGACTGAATCGCACAGACTATTACATAATGAATGATCCACAGTTGTCGTTTCTGGATGCCTATAGAAATTATGCTCAGAATAAAAGGACAGGGGTCCTTGGAGAAGAACACTTGTGCTGTCACCACCAAGCAAATTCTAAACTATATTATTCATCTTTGTATAATCAAGCAGAAAGAAAGCAGGCACCTGCAGAGGCAGAAACAGATAACTGTGCTAAGTTAATGAACTCAGGGAATGATCTTTTGCAGGCAGAAAACATCTCTCAGGATGGCAGCTGTGAAAATTTCATGTCTAAGGTCCGAAGTATGATTTCCGCTAACTATGATGAGAGTTCTTTGCCTGACTCTTTGTCGTGCATGCTGTATGATGAAAAGGCCTGCAACAGTGAGCACAGTTCTTTTGCTCGTGACAGCCCTAGCTGCACAGATATCAGCAGCAATGCTACCAAAGTGGCAGAGGGGAAAACAGATGGGGATGAAGACCTCTCTAGCTGTGATGCTGAGACCATACGAGAGTCCACCTACTTGGATCATTTGCAGTTTGGCAGTGATCAGTTGGAAGGTCAACATATAGGACAGGAGCTTTCAGAGAAGGAGGCAAAGCCTTCTGAGAGTTTTGCTCAGGAAACCTGTAATGCCCTTCAGCATATGGAAAATCAGTATATTAGCCCAAAAGCAGTTCCGTTTGAAAGAGATGGTATGGAGAGTGTTCTGAGCATAGGGGTCTATGGTCCAAGTCTTCATAATTTTGATATTAAAGTACAACCTGAGAAGAGATTGATGGGCTTATTGCATGAAAAGAGTTTGGAGGAGAAATTAATGCAGAGTCAAAGCCATAGTGAAGAGGAGGAGGAAGAGGAGGAGGAAGAGGAAGAGGAAGATCATCTGGAAACCGTAGCTGACATTGGGAAAGATAGAGGAAAAGCCAAATGTAGCACACAGGAGGAACAGAAACACAATTCATGTATTCTCACCACTCTGGATACATTAATGGAAGAAAGGAATAAGGTCCTAGTTGAATCAGTCTCAAGTGAGCTGGCAGCATCCAAATATGATAGTGAGCCAGGGATGGGTGAGGATGATCAAGTTGAATGTGAAACCCTTGAGGAGCACACCCCAAGCTTGCAGGAGATTCAGACCTGTCATCACCACTACCACCACTCTGCAAGAAGCCAGGCTTCAGCAATTCAAGTGGAACTCCTGAAGTCACACCCGGTTTGCATGGAAGGAGACCTCTGGGGAGATGATTCTGAGGAGAAGAGAGAAAGTCCTATTACTCAATCTCTTTATGAGAGTGAAATAAAGAGAGAAGAAGAAGAGTGTGAGCACCAAGACCTAGACAAGAGGGATGGAATCCATCAAAATCAAGGTAGAATATTGTGAAGAAATATTTCAATTCTTTACATTTTTCAATTTGGGCACATGTTGGGCTAGAAATGTTCACATCAGTAAAGATGATGTTACAGCTTGACACTTTGAGGCATCATGGCTTCCCATTTATTGTTAATTAAAATAATCTAAAAGAGAAAAATAGAGATTAGCAAAAGGAGTTTTCTACTCCATTTTAAAAAAGGATGAGAAACTCATGTAGCTGTGATTGCTAATTAATTGTTGTAATTCTCTAGGATACTATTTAAAGCAATCATGAAAAAGTAAGTGCACCCCACGTAAGATTTTTCCTTTTTAAACATTAGTAGCCATGTCAATATTTTAATCATCATTCAAACAAAATATAAAGATGCAATTGGGAAAATACGAAAAAATGATTCACAATTATTTATTCAACAAAAAAATTAACAGATATACCAGTTCCTCCTGATTATAAGTAAGTATAAAGCCCTACATGATATAGAACAGTGGTGGCTAACCTTTTTGGGCTCCTGTGCCAAAAACTGTGCATGTTTGCATGCCAGCACCCAAAAGGCAATGTGTGCCCTCCCATGTCCCCTGCGCATGCGCGCACAATCCCCCACCGCCACCCTTTACCTGCACTGCACCTCCCAGCTGATTTTCGGCTTGTTTGAGGCCTTTTTCGGCCTCCAAGAGGCTTGAGGAAAGCTTCTGCAGGCTTTGCAGGCCAAAAAATGGGCCCGTTTTGTCACTTCCGGTGACAAGCCCCTGGGAGCCTGAAAAAGGCCTGAAACAGGCCGAAAATCAGCTGGGAGGTGCACGCATGCGCTGTGAGGTAAGTTTGCCTGTGGCTTGTGTGCCAGCACAAATGGCTCTGTGCCACCTGTGGCATGCATGCCATAGGTTCGCCATCACGGGTATAGAGCCTGGTTCCTTTAGGGATTCTCCCATATCTTCTGCCCAACTGGTTTAATTCTGCAAAGTTGGTGCACTTCAATTAAACAGTCATCTATTGGGACCCCAGGAAATGCACCTTTTCTATAGTAGCACCTGTCCTCTGGAAAAAGTTCTGCCCCTTGAAGACCTGGGTCTTCACCCAAGCCATTGGGGAAGGAAAGTTAGACCCATCATTTCATTCCATCTGGTTTGTTGTGCTTGCCATTTTTTATCTTTCTCTTTTATGTTTTACTGGTTTTATTGTAATTTCTTGGATTGCTGTGAGCCACCCAGAGATTTTTAAAATAGGTGGCATACAAGATTAAATAATGTTATTGTTTAATAGTAATAATTATGCCTTTGGCTCTACCTCTTATTGCCCCTTCAGCAGAAACAGGCTCAAGTAGGGGATTCTTATAATTGACTAGCACTCTCTGACATGGACTGGGAGGAATAATTTTTCCCATTTCTCTGTACAGAAGGTTTCCTGCTGTGTGATCTTTGAGTGTTTAGTTTTTCAGTTAACTATTAGCTACAGTGTCTAAAATCTGTTGTCAAGTTTGAAGAGTTCACTAAATTATTTGATGAATATTTTATTTTGTTTAGGAATGTTTCAGATCTGTAGTCTATTGCAGTGTTTACTGTTCATTTTATATTTTAAGTTCTAATCCATATTTAGACATTTTTCTGCATAACAGCACTGCCATTTGACTCAGACTTTCATCCTTCTGAGGTCAGTAAAATGAGGACCCAGATAAACTGCTTAGAGAGAGCTATAAAGCACTATGAAGCAGTATATGTCTAAGGGCTATTTTAGGAGTGAAGAAAGCCCCGAAACAGTGAATACTGCAACTGACATCAAAGTATATTTTATTTCGGTCATTTGTTGAGAGTCATTAATGTACAGTAGTAGTTTCAAGTCTACTTTTTTTTGTAATTTTAGATGGCTTTGAGAAGTTTTCTGAAGATGAAAGTAAGAGCTCGGCATTTGCTGTTCCTGGAGAGAGTGATGAACTTCATGATGTTCGGGCACCTACTATAGCTCAACTTTTACAGGAGAAGACACTCTACTCTTTCTCAGAGTGGCCCAAGGTAACTTTGTATTTTCAGTATGCATAAATAAAGGATTTAGATCAATGCTCAGTGAGAACTGAGAGTAACTTTCCATATCTTCTCAAGACGTTTTTTCCTCCCACATCAACAGTATCTGGAATTATATGGTTTGCCAGGTTTATCTTTTAGAGCATTTTCTAAGGAAGATAAATCAAGTGAAAAAATGGTGTCCTCCTCATTGGAAAAGAGGACTTATTTTAATGAGTCTTCAGCCATCTCAGGATTGTCTTGTTGACTGGATTCACAGATCATTCTAAACTGCAGAAACCATATTAAAATTTTCTTTATTTCTATACTTCATACAGGAAGGTGCCAATTAAAATGAAACTAACAATGTTTTCTACGTAGCTCTGATTTATTTCTGTAAATTGGACATTCTTCTGACATGCTACTTATGTTATACTCTGTTTTGATAGGCATGCATGTTACTTTCTACAGCTATTTGTGTGTTTTATTATGCAAAGTAAGATGTTTTGTATGTGTGATTCTAATGGCAAGCCATCATTTGGAGGGGGTCAGTCAAGTTCACAACTCTTTTCCTTTGTGAACGTATGTAGTACTAATTCCCTGTTTTTCATATTTATAAAGATTAGGTCATTTCTCCTTTGAAAAAAAATATTTTAAAGTACATATTATTTTTAAAAAGACAAGAAGAGATGTTCAGCTCATTTCATCATTGGCCATTCAATCAGTAAGATTTGGTGGCAATCTTCCTTCATAGTATCTACCATCTTTTCTTTTATTTGCCTCCCCAACTTGATTCCCTCGTCCTAAAATGCAATTCCAAGAGAGTATCATGTTGAAGAAACCTATCTTGTTGACTTCATAGATATAAACTAATAATCTCATACTTTTTTGTAACATGCCATCTCTTAAATGCATAGGTTCTTCATATGGTATGTACTGTATTCATAAGAGTGACTATGTGTCTGCATTCCCAGGCCTGGGACATGATAATATTCTTGATAAACAAAATAGCAAATGCACAGCTCAATCAACTTCTTAACATCCTATATGAAAAGAGTTCTAGGTTGAAAATGTTCACTAATTTTAGTTTTCCCACGCATTATGAGAGTATGCCAACATATACAACTGAACGAAGAATATCTATTATTTGACAGGATCGGGTGATCATTAACCGTATTGACAACATCTGTCATGCAATCTTAAAGGGAAAGTGGCCTTCTTCCAGTCAATCTTTTGACATACCATATATAATGCCCACTCCTGCCTTAGTCAGCAGTACTTGCAATAGGAGTGGCTATACTGAACCAGAAGTCTCTGAATCCAGTTTCAGCAATGGAGTGTTAGCTACACAGCTCCCAAAGGTAAGCTTGCATATTCATTCTATTAAAAGTTATTTGTATCATCTTTCAGATTTCTGTCTCTATAGAGAAAACTATTGCATATTTCCTGTTTCATTGTAATGTACTGATATATTTGGTGTATTAAGGTTATGTGGCAGGCAATGAAGACCATTAACATAAGCTCCCAGAGAGACCTCACTCACATTATTTATTAGTGGTCCAAATATCCAGTTAGTGATATAACTCCTTAGTGGGAAGTTGCATCTCTTTGATGTTTGTAGAAAAAAATTGAATGGGAGTTCCCTGAATATATTGGGAAAATATAAGATATGAATACTTTGTTAATTCTGCTTTTAATTTAAATTAAATTTGAATGTGACACTACCACTCTAGGGGAGATTGTTGCTTTCTTCAAGACAATTTTCTTAATATTTTCAGCAAAGGAGGGAATGATGGAGGAGCAGAAGTCAACTTTTCTAACTGTTACGGGCATGGAGACATCCCTTTTGTAAAGGGCTGCTATAGATTCTGTAGCTGTACATTATGTATACCGCTAATCATAAAAAGTGACCTTTCTGGCTCTGGTTTTAACCACAGGAAACTTTTCTGGCTCCCACCTTTGTCAAAGATGAATCCAAGCACCGGCAATCATATGAATTTGAAATGGAGAGAGATGCCAAGCACCGGAGTCTTGATCAGCTGGTAGCATCCCACTCCCATCCTTCAGCTGTATTAAATGGCTGGCGGGATACAGTAGATCTCTCAAGAGTGCCAGATGGAACTTCAGCAAGCAGCACTCCGTTTTCCATGAGCACAAATATACCTAAGCTAGGGACAATGAATGCTCTGCAGGGCTCCCTTGGCATGGACTTGTCTGGAATCCTTCAAGCAGGGCTTATTCATCCTGTCACGGGGCAGATTGTCAATGGAAGCTTAAGAAGAGATGATGCTGCTATCAGAAGACGACGGGTAGGAGAAAAAATGTGGAAGGGATTGACCTGATACTTTTGAAGGAGAGAAGCCTGCAGACAGGGCTGCCTGTGAGTACAAATCCCCATACTCATTTCTTATTTTCACTTTTCTTTGGACAATGGACCAAACTCCCAGTGGGCACTTGTTACAGCCTTTGGAGACGACAATTGCTGAAAGCTGCTTTGGAGACCTAGACTCAGCAGAAAGAGAAGCTCACTAGCAATAGTTTTAAAAAATCTATCATGATAAACAACTAAACCGTTCTGGCTTCCTGAATCAACTATCCCATAATCCCTACTATTGCACTCTTTCACAATCCTGGATGTGGAGACAGTACTTTTGGCCAATCTCACCTGTCTCCCTTTACAGAGAAAATTACTCTGTGTAAAATTTGGAGGAATACAATTGGAAACATTTCTTTTTGCTTCCAGCTTTCTTGCCTTTTTTGTAGCCAGTAGAGTGGCTGAAATGTAAGCTAAATTCACCATCAGAATGAAACTGGTGGTTTCAGAAGATAAGGTTATGTAGATCAAGGTTAAGCACCTAAATGAGAATTTAGGACAGTGGAGAAACGTAAAATCTCATGAATCCTGCTTTAATCACAGCTAATCTCCAGACATGAATCCTTATGTCTAGACACATTCTCAGTGCAAGATAAGATTAAGATACAGGGAATCAGCTCACATTAATCCATGATACAATATTTTTAGCCAAGCCTAATTTCCATCTAGTTCCATTTTTTTCTAGATGGTGATTTCCTTTCAATTCTCCAGTCTTTCTGCAGGTTGGATGATATTTCTTACTTAACTGCAGGGGTGGGATCCGACCGGTGTAACTGCCAGTTTGGTGATTTTACATTTTGTGCACATGTGTATATCGTCATCAGCTAGCTGCCTGGACAGCTGAGCAGTGCTGCGTGCAGGTTCACAGCGGTTGAAAAAGCACTTTTTCCTGCTTTTTCAACCATAGCTGTGTCACGTAAAGCAGCTCTGGTTGAAAGAGCAGGAAATAAAGGTCAGGTAAGAGCCCGGATGGGCGGGTGGGCCAAAACAGCAGCAGACATAGAACCGGTTCTATGTATGCTCTCTGTCTGCTGCTCTTCAGAACTACCAGTTCTACAGAGGTGGACAGAACCAGTAGTATCCCACCCCTGCTTAGCTGAGGCATCTCTTCCTGGAATAAAGACAAAAGAACAAAACCTAAAGGAGTGGGACTCCTTTCTTTTAGGAACTCACCTGAGGAGGTGGCAGTTGGCTGCTTTTGATTAGTTACTTCAAATTTGAATTTCCCAGGCTTTTCTGTAGGAGGGCAGCTGTGTTAGGTGTACGTTGTCAAAAAATCAGAAAAAGTCTGGTGGCATCTTCTCTAACATATTTTATTAAAAGTCACATGCTGTTGTTAGCTGCTGCTAATCAGAAATGAATTTCTTATTTTTTTTGCCAGACTTTCTTGGCAAAAGGTTCTAGAGGTTTAGCTTTGATGGATTTAATCTTGTAGCTGAACCGTGTGGATTATTTTCTCCTCTTTCAATGTCCTTTCTGATCATCACACTACCACATACCCAAAACAGGAGGATACGTCAAATAGAATTAGTAATTAACACAAATAAAGCAATCATATACTGTTTTATTGTAGTGCGATGTGATAGTCAAATCTTTTGAAAAACTGAAAAGTTTTATTATAAGCAGAACAACTCAGACAAATTAATCAAATAGCTCAAAAGTACTGTTCCTTGTTGCTTTGATGAAAGAGTCTAAGCCAATTATTGACAAGCAACACATAGCAATAGTAAAGTGTAGTAAATCTTTGGCCATCCCTCACATGTGAAAAAGGTCCTTCATTCTCAGTACCTTGATAGATTCCAGCGTAGCCAAGAATAACATATGCTTCCAGATTGGAGGAGAGGCGTGCGCCTATTTTCTTCCCATCTTCCCCAGACATGTTTTTCTTTCTCAGCTGCTACTGCTATCTTATTACACCATATCCCTATTCTGTGGATTTTTTCCTTTAGGTATTAAGTCCAATAAAAGCATTAAAGCAATTTGGTACTCTTGAAATGTGTCTTATTGCATTAAGAGCAAGTAATACATATAATAAATCTAAGAACAGTTGGGATCCTAATACTTCTGGGGCTTCAGTGGGGTCAAATAATAGCATTAAGCTGAAGTGAGAGAAGAGCTAATTTTCTGAAAGTTTCTATGTCAATCATTAACCCAGATTAAATAATGATAAATACAAAATTTGAAAGATTAAATCCCTCTTTCCTTACAAGCAATTGTAATTTATGCAGTAAAAATCTACATCTATACATTAGAATTTATATCTGAAGCATGCCTTTTTCTCTGTTTCTCCTTATGTTACTCAGGAAGATGAAGGTCAGACTGTAACAAGTAATTCTAATTCAGATGGGCCAGTTATAACTACCTCAAGTCAACAGACAGTTCCAGCTACTAATGTCCAGACAGATAAGATTGTTCCAAACAAGAGTCTTCTGGATTGGCTGAGACAGCAGTCTGATTACACCCTCGAAATCCCTGGCTTTGGCACAGTAAGTGCAAGTTTTGTATTCCAATGCTGGACAGTATTATTTGGGATTCACTCATATTCACTTTTTCTTTTCCTTTCAGAATTTTATAGAAAAGCCTAAACAGAGAAGGCAGCGTTGTAAAGATCCCAGTAAGCTAGACATAAATTCTCTCACTGGAGAGGAACGGGTGCCTGTGGTGCACAAGGGCACAGGGCGGAGGGTAAGTGGAAGCATTCTTACAAATAATGTAGTCTTTGGCTTGAGACAGTAGAGCTTTTTCTGCCTTTATTTTACACCATACCATTCCAATCAGTCAGTCAGTCCACAATCTGGAAATTTGATCTGGGTCTTCATCAGTCCATTTCCTTTTAGGGAAGGGAGTGTGCGGCTTTGCTCCGCATATGGAAGGCTTCTCATTGGGTGGTCGAATGCATCAAGAAAGACACCAACGCAAGTTCTATCTTGGGTGAGCTGCCCCGATCAGAATTAGGGGAACTCTTTTTATTAAGAACATACAAAAGAGGTGAGCTCCATCCAATCACTATGTTACATGCGTAGGAATGTTAGTGGATGTATAGTATCTTCCAATCACAATGCCATGGTCAATTTAAACTAGCAAACCAACGCCTGCATTTCAGTTAACTGCCCTTGTGACGTGTTAATGGCCTTGTTCCTAGTACCTGTTTTCAGCCTACGTGAGACCTGGCATGTACTGGAACTATTGAGGTTGCTCACGTGAGGCTTGGCACACAATGGAATTGGCCCATTACAGCATCTCCTCTGTTTTAGTTTTATATGGAGGAAATTCTTCTGGATCTTCGTCACTACCCATGCAAAAACTTGTGCGAACGCACACATCAGGGTCTTCTGAGGGTATGACTTTGTACAGAGGTTCTTTTTCCCAGAGGGCATTAACCTGTGCAATGGCGCGCTTTTCAGCTAATAAAGACAGACTATTGGAGATGGTACGAACAAATATTGGTAACACACATGGAAGAATAACGCATCCTGCAGCAATCATACCTATGAGAGCTACTATGGCTTGTAATCCTGGTAGTTTAGGGAACCAAGAACTAAAAATATTCTTAAAATCAATACCTTGCCATACTTGATTAGGATTGTAGGTTAATTGTTGCATCTCAGTTGTTAATTGTGCTACTACTTTGCCAACTTTGTCAATTTGAAGACAACAGTTCGTAAGATTGAACCTGCCACATACCCCTCCTTCTTTGGCTAGTATGTAGTCTAAAGCTAAACGATTTTGGTAGACAGCTGTCGTAATTTGTCCGTAGCAGTCGCTAGAGTGTTTAGAGCCTTGTCTATACGTTGACCTGCTAAATCTAAAACAGCTTGTAAACGAATAATTCTATTAATCATGTATATGGGGGTTCTGTACCCCCAGGACCCGTCTTGGGCCCAACTAGCAATGTTGTAGGTGCAGACTATTCTTTCTGAGGTCCAGGTGTCCCCTTCATATTCTGATTGACAGGGGAAACCTGCAAAGGCATTATCGGTGTTTCTTTTCCTGCGGGATAATGTATCATACACAGGGATGCCCAGTTTTTGCTTAATGGAGATCGGTAGGAGGAAAAAGGAAGGTCTTATCCACCCCAATACACATGACCCTTGCCAATCTGCTGGAAGGGACGGATAGGCTAGGTTACCACAAATCCAATACATGTTATTTGGAGCTGTCCAAATTTGGGAGGATGTTGTGTCATAGAGATAAGGTAGGAGGGAGGTGTTGAATTTGGCAGGTGTGGTGGTAGCATTGTCAGGTGCTGTCCAAGTCTGGTAGGAGTTATCCCATGTACCTAAGCAAAGGAGGTGTCCTACTGGAGTGGACCCATTTCGGGAAAAACAGTTTCTACCAATTAAGTTAGTGGTAATTGTCCAGATAAGTGGATCGGAAGCTATTCTAGCTGTTATGTTTCCTACAGAAGACATGTTATTAAACAGAGATGGCGAGGCTTCTAAGGCTTGCCACGGCCATTGTTCTCCTGTGGTGGTTCCCCACAGACAAAACAATTGGTTACTGCAAGTTGTTTTGCAATTTTTTCTGCCATATCCATGAACAAGTTTTTTGCAATAATGCTGGTATCAGGGGCTTTTTCTAATTTCCTTAAATTATTATATACTGACCAGCCTAATGATGTTTCCTTGCCTTCATAAATTATTTCAGTTTTTATGGTAATGTAAGTATTTGGGTCTATTCCTGTGCCATCAATCCCTATACCATAAGTTTCCAAGGCAGGGTGTTGCCTGGAGATAGTGATTTCTACCTTATTGTCTGTGGTAGACCCTGATATTCGTTTGAAATGTGACAGATGATTGCAACCTGAGTACCCTCCCCCGGTATAATCACAGACACAAGACCAACCCGAGCACTCAATGGAACCTCCACAAGGGGTCCATTGGTTGGGGTTCCCCATGGCCCAGTTAATGGGCGTATGACACAAGTATTTATGATTGTGGGCGTACGTTGATTTCCAGTCATCCGACCCACATGAATGTCCCCCTGGTTTAGAACAAGCAACACAAACATCAAATATTAAAACAATTGGGTTAGTACCGTCCTTGAGCACGGTGGTATGGTTTAGGTAATAAAGTTTTCCTTCCCCCTCAGGATCGGATCTGCCAGAGGTTCTTGGAAGTCCCGCCCATAAGGTGACGTTGAGACGTACAGCTGTCTTGGGATCGTAGCAAATAGTTTTTGAGTTCCTTTTGCATAGATGGTACATGGTCCCATTGTTTTGGCAAGTTTTTCCCGTAGGAAGGCACTTCTGCGGTTGTTGGATATGGTAGATGAGAGTTAGTTGAGTGGAGCCTGCCTGCGTGGTTTTGGTCAGGCAGGGGGTACAACCATCTGATGCGCTGGCAGAGTTCTGCGATCTCTTAATCCGATGTAGAAAAGGGGTGGTCTGAGCATAAATGTCAGGCTGACTTGCAAATTGTCTGTGATAATGACGAGGTGAACGGGGTCTAAGGACTGTCCAGGATTCATAAATGTTGCTTATGGAATCATAGAGGCGTCGACCGGAGCAATAATAGGTGGTGGCAGTGGGGCAAGTATGAGGAGTGTAGTTCAAGGGGGATGTTCAAAAGTGTTGATCTGGAAGGAAGCATTGCTGGAGATGTGGGGCCACGGCTTAGGGAGCGTTGACCATCTGAGGTAGGGGGGAAAGATGTCCCCAGATGCGGTGCAGGTCAGCAGGAGGGGAGTGCCTGGCGTGAAGTACGTCACTCGAGATGGAATGGAGACCTTGGAGGCATGTGCAGCAAGAAGGAGGAAGAGGGTCGGCAAGGCAACGAGACGAATCATGATGATATGTCTGCAGGTGGTGATTTTTCTGCAGGTGGTGATTTTTCTACCTTGGGGTGGTATGGTCTGACGTGTCGTCCAGGAACCCACAGGACACGATCTGGAAGCTGGATTGCTGCGTAGCCACGACCCCAGGTGAGGAGACCAGCAGGGCCTTTCCAAGTAGGGTCTGGCAGTTGGCGGTAGTATACCTGTGGTTTGGGAGAATCAGGGGAGGGGGGGGAGGAAAAATGTCGCTCCGCTGCTGTCATAGCAGGGGTGCCAGAGAGGTTGAGGAAGTTGAGTGTATAAAGACAGAGATTAAGGGTGTCTTGCATCGCCGGGAGGCCAAGGGTTCTTTTCCCTTTGATCAAATGTCGTTCTAGCGCTATTTTTAGTGTTAAGTTGGTTCTCTCTACCAGGGCTTGTCCTTGACTATTATAAGGAATCCCAAATTTTTGGGTAATTTGCCACTTAGCGCAAAATTCTGACATAGCTGTGCTAGTGTATGCGGGACCATTATCTGTTTTTATTTCTTTCGGGCATCCCAACGATGCAAAGGTGCGAATGCAATGGTTGATGACATGTTTGGAGGCTTCTCCTCTTTGCGGAGTCGCCATTATAAACCCTGAATAAGTATCAATTGTAACATGCAGATACTTCCAGGGGGCAAATGAAGGAAACTGAGTAACGTCCATCTGCCATATTTCACAGGCTTTCAACCCGCGGGGATTTACCCCTAAGGGAATGGAATGGGCTTGTTGACTATAGATGGGGCACTGCTGTCTAATGGCTGAGGCTTCGGCCATAGTGAGGTTGAAATGTTTCATGAGAGCTTTGGTGTTTTGATGGAAATAAGAATGGCTCTCCCAAGGAGTCAGTGTGTGTGATGTCATGATGCCTGCAGCCGCTTGATCAGCCATATTATTGTCTTCCTGGAGGATTCCTGGGAAGGGTTGGTGGCTGCGGATGTGTGCTACAAAGAAAGGGTGTTGACGCTGTGCAACAAGGTGTTGTAATGTAACAAAAAGAGAGAGGAGGTTTTTATCAATAGCAGGAGAGAGGTAAGAATCGTGGATAGTAGAGACTATTTGGGTAACATATAGGCTGTCTAAAATCAAGTTGATGGGTTCGTTAAAATTCTGGAAGACTAATATGGTTGCAGCAAGCTCAGCCCTTTGTGGTGATGTTTGCACAGGGGTGGTTTTAGTGTGCCACACCCCATTCCTTTGCCAAGCGCATGCCCCTCGTTCCCTACTGCCATCAGCAAAAATAGTCAAGGCGTTGACCAGAGGCCTTTTGCTGATGGGAGAGGAGAAAGAAATGGGTATTGTCCGAATGATTTGAAAACGTGGATCAGCGGGCAGGTGGCAGGAAACTAGTCCAGGCCAGTCAGCTAAGGCAAACTGGATTTCTTGGGAGTTCTGGAATAGAGGTTCCCATATTTGCAGTGAAAAAGGGATGAAAAGTGTGGAGACATCTATTCCCATAAGTAATTTTGCACGACTTTTACCTTTTATGATCAATTGAGCCAATTGAGCTGATTTGGAAGTGATGGAGCATCGTGGCGTATGGGAAAGATGGATCCACTCTATGATGTGGAGTTTTTGAGTTACTGCCGCGGTCATAAGCCTCGGGGTGGCCAAAATGACCATATCTAAAGGAGTATTGGCAGCAGCTCTGTCTACCCATATTTTTCGGATATTCTCTTCTATGAGAGTTATTGCTTGAAGCTGAGGTTGCTGCAAGGATATTATGTCAGCAGGCTTTTTCCCCCAGGTAAGGGCCTCAAACAATGGAGAAAGAATATCAGTGGTTAAAGACAGGAAAGGTCGGGCCCAGTTAATGGTACCCAGATATTGCTGAAGTTGAACCAAGGTGGGTTGAGAAGACAGAGACAGAGAGGGAAGTGAAGGATAGGCAGTAGCAGAAAGCATTCTATAGCCCAGATATGCGTATGGAGTTAGTACTTGCACCTTTTCAGGTGCTATGTACAAACCTCCTTCTGCAAGAACGGCTTTCAGGAAGGAGAATGAAGTGAACACCGTACCCGGTGGCCCAGGAGCTGCAACACGGATATCGTCCATGTAGTGATACACCAGAAATTGTGGAAAAGCTGAACGATAGGGTAGCAAGACATTATTGACATAGTGTTGACACATGGTGGGACTATTAAGCATGCCTTGAGGTAGGACTTTCCACTGAAAGCGGGAGGAGGGAGAGGAGTTGTTTAAGTGAGGTAGTGTAAAAGCGAATAAGGCACGATCTTGTTCATGCAGAGGGATAGAAAAAAAACAGTCTTTTAAATCAATGACCATTAAATCAAATTTCTCAGGGATGATGTTGGGATTTGGCAGACCACATTGTAATGCCCCCATTGGTTTTATAATCGTATTCACGGCTCTCAAATCACATAATAGCCTGAATTTTCCTGACTTTTTCTTTATAACAAATATGGGGGTGTTATATGGACTGACAGATGGTTCAACGTGCCCTTTGACAATTTGGTCCTGAACAAGTGAGTGCAGGGCCTCTAGTTTGTCTATAGTGAGGGGCCATTGATCTACCCACACAGGTTCTGTGGTTTTTAATTGCAGCCGTAGTGGATTTCTAGCAAAAGATTCCATTAATCAATAATGAGTCTTGCATTAAGTTGAGACATAAGATCACGGCCCCATAGGTTAGTATGCAGTGGAAGGACCAAAGGTTGGAGGTAGGCAGTGCGAGAAATATCAGAAGAACTCACCGGTAGCCAGTGTTTGCTACGGTGGGCGTGCTGAACTCCTCCCACTCCCCGAACGGCTGGGGCAGTTTCCAAAGGCCAATCGTCCGGCCACTCAGCCGTTCGGATGACACTTACATCAGCTCCAGTATCTAAGAGACCCGAGAAGACTTTGTTATGGATTGTAAATTGTAACACAGGCCTGGCTTGTTCTACTGTCTGATGGACAGTAAATGCCCATGCATCAGCTGTTTTAACAGGTACTGGAATAGCGGTTGCTACTAAGTCTCCCTTGCTAAATTTTGTGGGAGTATTTCCAATTACTGCCATGGCTACTGAGGAAAAGTCGTCGGAGTCTCTCAAAAACAGAGAAGCGATGATTCCCCTTGCCATGAGGTCTCGGATGGGATAGATTATGAGGGGTGTCATGGCAGGGGGGATCGTTTTCAGGCATGTGGGGAGAAAGTAAACAGTGCCTGGGATGTCAATTTCCATATCTTCGGAGGCAATTAGGTGGAAAGATATGGAGTCAGCCTTTGGAGTGGGGCTGGCTGATCGCCCCTCCTCTAGTTTCCCTGTGGCTGAGAATTGTTGCTGCGACACTGATTTGCCCAGTGGTACCCTTTCTTGCACCTGGGGCATATCGTCTTAGGCTTGGTGTTGTTTTGTGTATTGTCTCTGGTTCTGCATTGTGCCTTAAAATGGCCAGGTTTCCCACAATTGAAGCAGTTTCCGGCCGGCCTGTTCTGAGAGTTTGCTTGCTGCAAAGCCATAGCCAGATGCTCCATATTGTAGGAGACAGTCCCCACGATTCTGCAAGCCTTTAGATAGTCCGAGAGGGAAACCCCCTCGGGCAGATAGAGGCTGCAGAATCCTTTTGCAATCCTCATTAGCATTTTCAACAGCCAGTTTTAACAGAAGCTCTCTACGGGCTTCTTCATTAGAGATTTGCCTATGAATGGCTTTCTGAAGCTCCTCTATGAACTCGGCATAAGGCTGATTTGAGCCTTGAATAATTTTTGAAAAAGATCCTATGATGCCAGAGGTAGGATCATCAACTTTGTCAAGGGCTTTGATTGCTATGATACTGACAAAGGTAAGGGTACGTTGTGGGAGTGTCGCCTGAGCTGCTAAGTCCATAAATTGACCCATACCACAAATTTGATCCGCTCTCGCGACCATACCATGATCGCGGGCAAATTTTTCAGCTTCGGCGCGAAAGTCTGACTCCCAAACAACGTACTGTGGTCCTGTCAGTATCATGCAAAAAAGATCCTTCCAATCTTGGGGTAACATGAAAAAGGAGGTGCTGATGGTGTTAATGAAGCCTCTGACATATGGTGCCTGGATGCCGTACATGGCCACGGCTTGTTTTAAATCTCTAATTAATTTCATGGATAAAGGTTCAAGTCTAGGCACCATATTTCCGGCTCCATCCCCTACATATTCAACGGGACAGAGAGAGAGCTCCTCTAGAGTAAGAGAGCCTTCTCTGCATCCCTGCACCATGGCTTGTGCGAATGCTCCCATGGGTGTCTGATCCCTCGCTGGATTTGAGTTAGGAGAACTCATGGGTTCAGGAGCAGTGGGGGGGGGAGCTTCTAACGGGAAAGCATCCTTAGTCTTTGTTTCAGTTGTGTAAGGAGGAGGAGGATCCTCCTCAGGGGAGGGGGCCTTGGTCAGCGCTGAGCCATGGATTGTTAAGCATTCCATGACTGTCCTCCACGTGGTCAGAATTTTTGGTGGAGCCCTGGGATTGCTATGAAAATAGTCACCCAAACGTTGCCATGTGGAAACTTTCAAGGACCCTTTATCCGGATAAGCCGGGCATTGCGTGTAAATGTAAGTCAAAAGGGTAATAAGGTCCTTCTTAGTTGGAATCAGGAGCGTTTTGCCCTGATTCCCAAGAATACGAATTGAACTCTTCGTTAATTCTCCTAATTCCTGCAAATGTGCTATCTGCTCTTTGGAGAATTTTCCGCCCATACTCACCTGAAGGGAGGATGTCTTCTTTGCTGAAGATTCCTGGGGAGGGATCTGTGACACGGAGACGGCGTCCCTGGGTTGCAACTGGCTCGTCCGGCCGGGTAAGATAGGCAGTCGAAGAGAGACGCACCGGTTTCCTTTAGCGGATCACGTCGGGGTCACCAATTGCGGCTTTGCTCCGCATATGGAAGGCTTCTCACTGGGTGGTCGAATGCATCAAGAAAGACACCAACGCAAGTTCTATCTTAGGTGAGCTGCCCCGATCAGAGTTAGGGGAACTCTTTTTATTAAGAACATACAAAAGAGGTGAGCTCCATCCAATCATTATGTTACATGCGTAGGAATGTTAGTGGATGTATAGTATCTTCCAATCACAATGCCATGGTCAATTTAAACTAGCAAACCAATGCCTGCATTTCAGTTAACTGCCCTTGTGACGTGTTAATGGCCTTGTTCCTAGTACCTGTTTTCAGCCTACGTGAGACCTGGCATGTACTGGAACTATTGAGGTTGCTCACATGAGGCTTGGCACACAATGGAATTGGCCCATTACAGCAGGAGTGAAAATTCTAAGATTTGTCCTTTATTTCTTCATTACAGTTCTGTGCTTTGTGCATTTGAACTGCATATGCGAAAGGAGTAGCACTAGAATAATTTAAGTATAAGTGTTCTAGTCTCCAAATAGATATGGTTCTCGTAAAAACCTTGGCCTGGTGTTTATAGACTGCTTTCTTTCTGAAGTTGGGAATTGCTAAGGAAAGACAATCTGATTTAAAAAAAAAAAAGGTTGGAACTGTATCAATTCAGCAAATTGATTATTAAAACCTGGAAAGTTTAGATAGCAGTATTATATGGCAAGCTACAATTATTTGCTGATTAATTTGTTGGCTGAGAAAATAGGCAGTATTAAGGTGATTTCCCCAGAATGCATTGTAGGAATTAAATAGAGACACAAGCAATAGGTGGAGATTTATACCACCGTTCTCATGCTATAGCCTTAGGAAAGCACATATGCTAGATTCTAACACCTTGAATTTTGTGTCTTATCACCTGACAAACCTCTCATCACATTGTTGAGTTCATATTGGTTAGTAAATACATAATATTTGGATATATTTTGAATATTCTTTTATTTTAATTATATAACATAGCATATTTTTAATTGTTGTGGAATAGTAATTGGGAGTGGGGAAAATAGGATTCAAATTCTTCTTCAGCTATGAAGCCCACTGAGTGACTTTGGACCAGTCACTGTCACCAATCTATTTCCTGGGGTTGTTACAAGTATTAAGTGCACAGGGTGAATATGTCATGCTTTGATCTCTTGAAAGAAAGGCAAGATATAAATGCAACTCATAAGTTAAAAATAACTTATCTGTATTTCATAGATAATTTTCCTTTCACATACCATATTCTAAATGTTCATATTTTAATGGGAAGTTAAAATAGTTGAAAGACATACTGTGAGTTAAAATCTCTGTAACAAAAACTGGAGTTCAGCCGAACTATCTGATTATGATTTTGGTTTAGTTTTTGCTAAATAATGGCTACAGCTTCTAGAAATCTTAAGTGAAGAAAAAAGAGCTATCAGCTAGTTGGAGTATAAAATAACTTGAGCAGAGAAATGACTCATTTTTTAAGCTTCAGTTAGAAGTTAACTGAGAAAACACATGTATCCAAAATTAAAAAAAAATCACCATAACCGCATTACAGAAGCAAACAAAAACCCCATTGTGTAAGCCTTCGTATACACAACTAGTACTATGGGAAAAGAAATCGTGAAATATCACTGTCCTGCCTGGATGCCAGAAGGAATAAAAACAATAATATTAAAAGAGCAGCCCTCAGATGCAAAAGAGTGCCAAAGTTAACACACATTAATTCAAGTTATAATAAAAAAGTAAGTGTAATCTTTTTTCTCCCCAGGTGGAAGCACCTCCACTTTCCCCCTTCCCCAGCATTAAACAACTACCAATATCTCCTCGGCGAATTTCTCAGCAACATTCTCTTTATGTTTCACCACACAAGAATGGTTCTTGTCTAACACCTAAGAGTGCATTATTATATAAATTTAATGGGAGCCCCTCTAAGGTAAGATTTTTTTTTTACAATTAAGAGTTAAAAATGTCATCCTTAAATGTTGACTTCAGTATAGTCTTTCTGATCTTTCTTAAAAGATCTAGATAGCAATATGATAATTAAATATTAGACTGAAAATTTGAAAGTGACTGTCAACTCCCACCTCACTCAGCTTATACTTTGATGCCATGAGGTGACTAGTCTGCTAAGAACTCTGGGGAAGGTGGATAGGAGGGGAGCCTTGCTTGGGGGAAAGCGAGAGTTACTGCTGCTTAGGGGAAAGTGAAAGTGACTGCTCCTTGGGGAAAGCGAGAGTAACTGCTGCTTGGGGGAAGTGAAAGTGACTGCTGCTTAGGGGAAAGTGAAAGTTACTGCTGCTTGGGGAAAGCGAGAGTAACTGCTGCTTAGGGGAAAGTGAAAGTGACTGCTGCTTAGGGGAAAGAGAAAGTGACTGCTGCTTAGGGAAAGAGAAAGTGACTGCTGCTTAGGGGAAAGTGAAAGTGACTGCGGCTTGGGGAAAGAGAGTAACTGCTGCTTGGGGGAAGTGAAAGTGACTGCTGCTTAGGGGAAAGAGAAAGTGACTGCTGCTTAGGGGAGAGAGAAATGACTGCTGCTTGGGGAAAGTGAGAGTAACTGCTGCTTGGGGGAAAGTGAAAGTGACTGCTGCTTAGGGGAAAGAGAAAGTGACTGCTGCTTAGGGGAAAGAGAAAGTGACTGCTGCTTAGGGGAGAGAGAAAGTGACTGCTGCTTGGGGAAAGTGAGAGTAACTGCTGCTTGGGGAAGAAAGTGACTGCTGCTTAGGGGAAAGTGAAAGTTACTGCTGCCTGAGCAAAGCGAGAGTAACTGCTGCTTGGGGGAAAGTGAAAGTGACTGCTGCTTAGGGGGAAGTGAAAGTGACTGCTGCTTGGGGAAAGCGAGAGTAACTGCTGTATTCCCCACCCCACATCTCCCTTGAAGGCTGTTTCAAGGTCATCCAGCTGGGAGAAGAAAGTAGCTGCATACTAACCTATGTTTGAAATGGCCATTCTCAAAACATCTTGTTTGAACTATTTGGGTGTGTGTGTGTGTGTGTGAAGTGGGGGAGGCAGCTAAGAGGGGGAAAAGTTGAACTTATGAATTTTGGCATGCGATTGCAAAGCACTGGCTTTTAATAAAATGATACCTTTCTCAAATGGAGCCAAGGATCGTTCAATTTAGAGATTTAAGTTGCAGCAGGTCTGACAGTGATAAAAATTAGACTATTATATGAAAATATTAATTGCAGTATACAAATGTACTTTCAAAAATCAAAACCTAATAAAACATATTAAGCTCTTTTAACTGTGAAATTTAGTATTATTTTTGATTGTGATGTTTTCATTTTGACAGAGTTTGAAGGAAATTAACAATATGATTAAACAAGAAGGACAGAGACCTAAGAAGAGAGCAATATCAATTGATAGTGACACAGACTCACCAGCTAAGAGACTTTGTCAGGAGAATGATGATGTTTTACTTAAACGTCTTCAAGATGTTGTCAGTGAAAGAGCAGACCATTAAATCAGCAAAGATGCTGTGAGCACCAAAGCTTTTTTGTGACTCAATTCTCTGTCCTTCCTAAAGTTTTTATGTTTTGTAGGTAGACGGTTATCAGTGTATTAGAATTTTAAGATGCTCCATTATCAAAACAAAATTTATGGCAGTTATGAATTTTGATTTTTATACTCTGAATTTATGTCATTATTTTGAAGGTTTTGATCACAGCTATATTAAATAATGCATTTTAAGGTTATTAAAAGGTTATTGGAATAATTATGTGAAAGTAGGAGCTTGTGAGAAAATCTTGATTTAAGTTGGCTTTCTCAACATTTACAATGTTGTTCCCTGGAAGAATGCACATATGAGAATTCAAGGAATATCAAGAGGGTAGATTGACAATTAGTCCTATATAACTGGTAATGAATATGCTTAATCTTAAAATTTCCCAGTATAATTAAATATAAATATACATCTTTAAAACAAATCATATTCTACATCCAAATTCATTTTTATCTATACAAATTTTGGTTCTCAAGAAGATTAATAGTTGCTGGCCCACACTACAGAACAGTAATTTCTTATTTTATTCAGTGCTTGCTAAATGTATCAGGCTGCTCTGCTTTCCATTTTCTCATATTCTTCCATTTATAGTGGACTGTGGAACAATGGAATCCTTCCATTTAGGAATATATGTAGTTCAGAGTTGAATTGTTGGATTCTTAATATTCTCTGAGCTTTATTTTCTTTTTCAATATCTTCCATTTCCATCTGTTTCACATTAGCCAGAGCTTTTTTCCATTCCAAACTGCTCAATTTCCCACCCTAAATTTCAAAATACAGACAATGCACATGAATAATAGATAACAACAATATAATCCATCCTTTGTCTCTTGGCATTTTCCCATCCAAGAAGTGGGCCCAACCCTGGTTAGTTTCAGAGGTAAAGATCTGCCAAGACATGTGGATAAGGAAGTGAAAATACAAAAGGAAATAACGTATTTTGATTTAGGACTTAAGATTTGTTTTATGACTTCCATTGCACTAAATCAGAAGGGCGTGTGTGCCTATATGTTGGAAAATCATAATTTATAAGTTTGCAAGAAAGCAGCTCCAATGAAAATGGCAATTCAGTTCACGTCCTACCTATGTACCCTTATGCTGCTTCTTAATATTTGGACAAAATGGATCGTCTAAGAAGGATGAGACAAATCGTAGGAAAAGAAAAGTGCATTCCCTGAAGTTTCATTTGACAATATGTTGGAAAGGCTCAAATTTGAGAATGGTAGCCAGTTTGGTGTAATGGTTAAGGGTTCAAGCTAGAAACCAGATGACTAGTCCTGCCAAAGCCAGTTGGGTAACTGGACCAGTCACTCTCAGCTCTAGGAGGCAGGCAATGGCAAACCACTTCTTAAATCTTGCTAAGAAAACTGATGGTCACCAGGCGTCAACACGACCCCAAGGTACACACTCATGTCTGAGGAGGCGAGGGCGCCCTCCCCGAGACATTTTTTTGCATGGAGAGGAAACGTCGAGAATGGAAGCCCTGGAAGCCCAAGACTTTTTTTGCATGGAGAGGAAACGTCGAGAATGGAAGCTAACACATCAGAAGAGTTTTGGGAAGGGAGATTACAACAATGGAACCACATAGTTGTTAGATATTAAATTTGTAACGACTTCAGTGTGTATTTTTTAAAAAAAGCATTACTGCCTTTTTATTTGAAAACATGGAACAGCCGACAAGCAGGCCGATTTAGACCTCCGAAACTGGGTAGAGATGTCCCCTTTGCCCCGATCATCCTGGCGATATCACCATCAGCTTGAGCCACTGCTCGTTTCTCAAAAAGGGGGCGGGGGAGGCAAAAATATCAAGGAGTGGGCGAATGGATGGGTCCATTGGCGGGTCGTGGTTTGTAGGTCGGCTCTTACTCCCACGCGTTGTTAACGTGGCCGGGCGAGTCTGCAGCGGTACTTCCCGCGCAAGGGTCCCTCTGCCTGGTCGCCCCTCCCGACTCGGAGAGGCCAGCGACAGTCATGTGGCTCCCTCCCTCCGCCAACTCGCTGTGGTAACGTGAGGTGGCAAAGGGCGGAGGTCTACCAGCGAAAAAGGGCCGTTCTCCTTCTCAGAGCGGCAGAGCAGCAAGCAGCGGAACAATGTCTAACGGTAACCGGGAAGGCGTCCTTAAACGGGCCCGGCCGACCAGCCCGGCCGATGACTTCCCGACGCCTCAAAAGCGCGGCGTTACCGCTGCAGACTCGGCGGGTTCCGTTCACCTCTATCCTCGGTCCTGGGACACGGAGCAGCTGTGCGCCTTCCTTCAGGCTGAGGGCTTCGAAGCTGCGGAGCTGCAGTGTTTTCGAGGTGCGCGGGAAAGCCGGCCAGTGGAACAGTGGGCCGGGCCGCGGGAAACTTTTATTTGAGGAGGAAAAGGTTTATTGAGGAGCCGCCACCTAGTGTTGCTATGGGCGGTTGCTGGGTATTTGCCGAAAGAAGGAATAAAATGTAGTAGTATTACAACAGAACAGAATAGAATAGAATAGAATAGAATAGACAATGGAAATAGAATAGAATAGAATAGAATAGAACAGAACAGAACAGAACAGAATTCTTTATTGGCCAAGTGTGATTGGACACACAAGGAATTTGTATTTGGTGCACATGCTCTCAGTGTACATAAAAAGAAAAAAATATATTCATCAAGAATCATAAGATAGAACACTTAGTGATAGTCATAGGTTATTAATAAGCAATCAAATCATACCAGCAAATAAATAAAACAATATAAATTATAAAGATACAAGCAACGTGGTTATAGTCATAAGTGGGAGGAGGTAGGTAATGAGGAGAATAATAGTAATACAGTCTTAGTAAATAGTTTGAGAGCGTTATGGGAATTAGTTGTTTAGTAGAGTGATGGCATTGGGGGGGGGGGGGGAACTGTCCTTGTGTCTAGTTGTTCTGTTGTGCAGTGCCCTATAGCCTGGTTTTGAGAGTAGAAATTGAAACAATTTATGTCCAGGATGTGAAAGGTCTGTAGATATTTTCACAGCCCACTTTTTCACTTTATTTATTTATTTGATTTGCCAATTGTTTACAAGATAATAAGTATAAATGTATACATAGTTGTGAATACATGAAATGGTTACATATAAGAAAAATAAAAGAATAGGAGAAACAATAGGACAGGGACGGTAGGCACGTTGGTGCGCTTATGCACCAACGCTTATGCACATTCCTCAATGGAATGTTCCTCGATGGAAGGCCGGTTGATAGCAATTGTTTTTTCTGCAGTTCTGATTACCCATCGAAGTCTGTGTCTGTCTTGCTGGGTTGCAGAACCGAACCAGACAGTTATAGAGGTGCAGATGATAGACTCAATAATTCCTCTATAGAACTGTATCAGCAGCTACTTGGGCAGTTTGAGCTTTCTGAGTTGGCACAGAAAGAACATTCTTTTTTTTTTTTAAACAAGTTTTATTAATTTTAAAAACAAACACGAATACATATAACATAAGACATAACATAAAGAAAATAAAAAATCATCTTTTCTGAAGGTTGCTCAATCCCGGTCAAAACTCTTTATACAGACACAACTTCAAATTCATATTCATTTTATATATCATTCATATCTTATTACCATCTTCACTTTTATATATAGTTTCTTTTCTCTCTTAAATTCTCTTAATTTTATTTTATTCATCTCATCTCAGTTCAAATCATAATATTTATTATTCTTTGTCTGTTTATTTCCAGCTATCCATTTGCTTTCTTCCTTAAAATAAAATAAAAAAAACTTCTCCTGTCCACTAATTGGAGTATAATGCCTTTACCTCTTTCCTCTACATTTATAATATTTAATATAAAACACCTAACTTACATTGGGATCCTGCTTGGTACATTCAAAAATTATACAATATTATCACTACCAGAACTAATCTATTCATTAATATTCATATTCTTTTATAACATAAAAACTTAGCACATTGCTTTTCAATTAATTAACATACTTTTGTGGGAGGACCTACTTTCCAATTATTCTCCCCCCATCACATATTTTAAATCATTATTTCATTGGCCAAGTGTGATTGGACACACAAGGAATTTGACTTTGGTGCACATGCTCTCAGTGTACATAAAAAGAAGAAAAATATATTCATCAAGAATCATAAGATAGAACACTTAGTGATAGTCATAGGTTATTAATAAGCAATCAAATCACACCAGCAAATAAATAAAACAATATAAATTATAAAGATACAAGCAACGTGGTTATAGTCATAAGTGGGAGGAGATAGGTAATGAGGAGAATAATAGTAATACAGTCTTAGTAAATAGTTAGACAGCGTTATGGGAATTAGTTGTTTAGTAGAGTGATGGCATTCGGGGGGAACTGTCCTTGTGTCTAGTTGTTCTGGTGTGCTGTGCCCTATAGCCTGGTTTTGAGGGTAAAAATTGAAAATCCTTCCCTTCTCGCTTTTCCTCTTGAATTTTTTGACGTAAAAGTTCCAAATCATCCACAAATGATGTCATTGTGAAGAGAAAAAGTTTTTCCAAACAACCACCCAGATGTTTTTAATCAAAGATAATTTTCAAAAGTAATAAAATCACCAAGCAGTCCAAGTAGATCATTTCTTTAGGCACCTTCTCCTTCCTCAATTTCTCTTTCTGGGGTTAAAATTGGATCACAAAGTTGCATTTAATATATATCTTCAGAAGCCTTGTTAATATTTATATCTCCTTAAAATTCCAGGCATACTCCTCATTTCCAAATTATAGTCCAGCTTTCACTCTCCCTTCCCACTCACAGCATAAAAAAGAAAAATTTTTAAAAGTTTTTTTTTTTTTTTTAAGAAAGAAAAAACTCATTCAGAAATCCTTATCTCTTCAGTGTTTAATTACCTGGATTTTCAGATTTCTCTTACTGTTCCACAGCTGTCACGTTAGGAAGGAGAGTGAAAAGAAAAAAAAACTTTCCCTTTAAGAGTTCTATCCGCGGCTTGTAACTCTCTCTGGAAACAATGTAGCAACTTCTCCAACAGTTCTCCGATCCCGGAGGTGCAGATGACAGACTCAATAATTCCTCTATAGAACTGTATCAGCAACTACTTGGGCAGTTTGAGCTTTCTGAGTTGGCACAGAAAGAACATTCTTATTGTCCTTTTTTAATGAAATTTTTGATGTTAGGTGTCTATTTTAAGTCTTGAGATAGACCCTAGAAACTTGAAGGTTTCTACTGTAGATACTGTACTGTCTAGTATTGTAAGAGGTGGTAGTATAGGAGGGTTTCTCCTAAAATCTACCACCATTTCTACGGTTTTGAGTTTGGTTAGTTCCAGATTGTTCTAGTTGTACCACAAGGCTAGTTGCTCAATCTCCCGTCTGTATGCAAAATTTGTCATTTGTCTCCAATGAGACCAATCACTGTTGTATCATCTGCAAACTTCAGTACTTCAACAGAGGGATTTTTGAGATGCAGTCATTGGTGTATAGAGAGAAGAGAAGTGGAGAGAGTACACAACCCTGGGGGGCTCCTGTGCTAATTGTACAATATCTGATGTGATTTTGCCTAGAATCGGAAAGGTTTTTCTTTCGAAGAGTTTTGTTTGGGGCAGGGCACTCCAAAAGTGATGCCTGTCATTGCCAGGGAACAAGGGGCAGGTTTATTTTCATGCTGGGTGCTCTAGAGAGAGGGCGGTGGTGAAAAAATACCTCAGAATCAAAGGGGGTTTCACTGACATGCTCTTATACCTATACCCTGGCCTTTTCCTGCTGTGTTTGGCTTCATCTGGTCTTCAGCCATGAATGAGACAGCTTGAATCACCACCCTTAGTTGTGCAGCTGTTAAAGTGATGTTTTCTCCCCTATCCCAGTAACATTCAAAGGCAGCCTCAGCATATTTAAACTCTACTAGGATTTCCCAAAGGTGCTTTTTAGGTCTTCAGAGCTGAAGAAGCTTCTTGGATGAGAAGCAAAATATCTTCAAAGAAAAACCAGAACATCCAGTTGCCCCTTGAAAAAGCACCTTTGGACAACCATGACCTGGGTGACTGAGAATCTCCATAGACATGTGTTAGGATTTGTCTCCCACTTACTCCCACAGTGGTGGTAGGAAAGGAATTGAGAACAGAAGAACAAACTCCATAGCAATATAGCTGTCTGCCTTCTCAAGTATATTTGGGTAGCACTTTAAATCAGGGGTCTCCAACCTTGGCAACTTTAAGCCTGGTGGACCTCAACTCCCAGAATTCCCCAGCCAGCAAAGCAAAGATGGCTGGGGAACTCTGGGAGTTGAAGTGCACCAGGCTTAAAGTTGCCAAGGTTGGAGACCCCTGATTTAAATCGATATTAGGAAATGACCCAGATGATGGGCTGTTCTTTTTAGTCTATGGCAAATGGACAGCCCTCTTAAACAAGTCTTTTCTGGGTAAGGAGGGAAGACTATGGGAGCCTTTGTAGTGCCACTGTGAGGAATATTTTCAGCATCTGTTGGATAAAGTTGCTTTTCTTGGAATTAAGATGCCAACTGGGCAGATTCTTTGGAAGTAATTCGGAAACACTTCAGCCAGTTAATGCAAAACAGTTGGACAGAATCCATGGGGCTGTAAGCTCTACTGCCTAAATTTTATACCTGTGCCCTTTCCTGGTTTGGTTTAGTGGTTAAGGCAGCAGGCTAGAAACCAGGAACTTGTTCAGCCTTAGCCATGAAAGTGGCTGGCAACTTTGGTCTAGTCACTCTCACTCAGTCCAACTCATCTTGCAGAGTTGTTGTAGAGAAAATAGGACAAGGAAGGAATACTGTGTCTCACAAATGAAGGCAAATGTATGTGTCCCAGGAGAATGCTGCAGGATCCAATCTGGGTTGGTCACTGGGGACCGGAGATTTAGCCTTCCAAGCTTTTGGACTCGTGCTGGAAGGAACTTCTCTTTTACTGGATTGTGTTGCACCAGAATGTCTCTGGTGAGAGAGAAATTCCCCAAGGATGGGTTCCAGCATGAGTCCAAAAGCTCAGAAGGCTAAACTTCTGGTCCCCAGTGACCAACCCAGATTGGATCCATCAATATTATATATGTTTGCCGCTTTGAGTTACCTATAAAATAAAGGTGGGATAAAAAACATCTAATACAAAATAAATAAATAAAAAATAAGGCCTCTTGAGAGATGGCTCACAGCTGGGTCCATGTGATAATTAATGCTTATCGTGGAAACAGCTGGTGCTGCCCGCCTTGAAGGAAGCAGTAATATATAACATCTCAAGAGAGAGGTCATCTAATATTGCACTGTATTACATGCAGATCTTGCAAGGCTCCCTTGCTTCCTAAATGGATTTTCCAAATAGATGTAACAGCAGTAGATAAGGCACATATCTTTGTCCAATAGCAGGAAATAACTAGGGACACACAGAAATCACCTTCAGGAAAACACTGAGGCACAACATGTTCTTTGGAATACACAGAGACACAGTTAAAGTAACAGCAAAACTCATTCTCACACATACATACCAACGTCCTACTAAACAAGGCTGCCAAGTCTGAATCTCTTTATTCCCCAAAGTTCTTGCTTTGTTGGTTAGCTGGGATTGTATCTTTTTTCATGGCTCAGGCCCAACTTCCTTTGACTGATTCAAGTGATATTTTC
The DNA here is from genome assembly GCF_049901735.1 of Notechis scutatus. Lineage (NCBI taxonomy): Eukaryota > Metazoa > Chordata > Lepidosauria > Squamata > Elapidae > Notechis > Notechis scutatus. The sequence goes on along the minus strand of NC_142011.1, from coordinate 34,734,256 downwards.
CTTTGTTTTCTTAATGACTTTATTTCTTATCTACTTCCCGAAGGGATCTTTTAGATAAGATTCCTGGCTTTTGTCTTCTCTGCTTTTGCACCTGTTTTATCTTTAGTTATGGCAGCTTCAGTCTAATCTCACAGGTGCAGTATCAATCTGCTGAGGATACATAATTGTACATCTCTGTTCCTTGCTGGCTAAATGATACTATCCTGCTTTTGGCCTGCCAGCTGCTAGGGTTTGGATGAGGAAGAGCCAGTTTCAACTTAGCCCTAGCAAGTGGCTCTGGATTGTTGGGACTCTTGAGTCCAGGCATATGTCATTTTGATTCTTGCCAGGCTGGTATTGCACCAGACCAGCTGGCACAGTTTGGGGCTACTCATGGACTTGAAAATTCTGCTTGTGGACAAGTGGTAAACATGGCCTTTGGACAGATCCATCTCATGCACCAATTGCAGTCATTCCTGGACTGGGATACTTTGCTCACAGTCACTTAAACCCGGGTCATTTCCCAGATGAATTACTGCAATGGCTCTACATGGGACTGCTCTTGAAGATTATCTGGAAACTATAACTCCAGAATGTGGTGGTATTTGCAGTTCTAGGCGCCTCATATTTTGCTCATATTTCAACATTATTTCAATAGCTCCAGTTTCTTTCCAGATGGTGGTTGTCACCTTTAAAGCCATAAATGGCATGGGCTTTGGCTACTTATGGATCCCCTGTCTTGAGGGTATCTGCCCATACCTCTAGGTAAAATAGAGTGGATAAACACTAGGTCCCTTCTCTTAAACACTGCCATCTAGGGACCTAAGCAGCACACTTTTAAAATGAATTAAAATGGTGTGCTGTTGGTTTAATCCAAGATTTGTAGCAACTGGATTGTATTCCAATATCTTATCTTAAACCACCATTAACTATCCAAAACATAGGTTCCATTATGAAAAAAAGACCATTTTTTTCCAATGAGAACATTTATATGCTTACAAACATTCTATTATGCTGATTATTTAAAATGAATTTTATTAATTTAGTTACTCACCTTGTTTACTATTGGATGATGTCATGACTTTTGGTTTATACTGCCCTTGGACAAGTACCAGCAACATCAGGCCTGCTTTTGTTATGGTTACATCAGTGCAACAATCATTGATGAAGAAATGGCTCTAGACTGCTTCTAGTCCTGCATGTGGAACTCACCTCCAGAAGCAATAGTTTCATTTACCTCCTAATGTTGCTATAGCCAATTCTTAATTGATCATTGCTAATGTCTGAATAATATTTGAATTGAAATCACCTGACAATGATCTTGCTTTCTCTAGATTCCTGTGAATTTTCTTGCTTAGGTTACACTATAAAGAGTTTTTCGGTAAGTGGATTAGGAAGTTAGAACTCAGGTTGAACTCTGTTTGCTATGAGGTTCTTCACTGGGTGAGTTTGGGTTATTATTGATTTTTTTTGTAGCCTAATCCTATAAGACACAGATGATATATTAAGTTTACATACAGGCAATCTTTACTTATTACTGTCTTAGAAATATGACTCTAGAAATGAGTATAATTTTTCAGAGTCTGGCTATAAAAATAATCATACTAGGTGATACAGTAGAGATTTTGCAGATGGTGGCTTGCCTGGGTTTGGAAACTAACCAGGGTCAGGTGTGGGATGGGAGACAGCTAGGTTAAATTGTGTTGGAATTGTATTCCTTAACAAGTTTGTCATGAATTGGGATCAACGAAACAACAGGATGAAATTAAGTACTTTGTTTTTCAAGAATGATAGCAGTCCATTAAATGAGAGACTGTAGAGCCCCCTCCCCATCCATTTAGCACACATTATATGCCTTACAATCAGCCCTCCCATAGAATATCACTCCCTTACTCAGTCACTCCTTTCTTGTATCAACATTTTTCTGTATAAGGGACTCCCTTCCTTCCCTTCTTCCTTGCTAGGGCTTTTCTGAGATTACTTTTATCTAAAGTGAAGCTATCCTTGGAATGCATGCCTTATCTCATTTCCTTGGGTAAGCTATCTTCAAGACTTGTGAAAAGTAAGAAGGCTAACAATATATTAGAAAACAAAGTGAGACTTGGTTTCAGAATCTTAATAAAAGTCGGCTTCCATCTTAATGCTTGCTTGTGCCTTTGCTCTACTACATTGTAACAGACTGCCATGAATTAAGGGGAGTGGTGAAGCAAGGGGGAAAAGGAAAGTGAATGCTGTATCTCTTGGAGTTTCTGCTTCAAAGTCACCTGGCATACCAGCTGCCTACCAATCTGTGCTTGGACAGGCCTGCTTGAATCTTACTGGTTGCACAGGGGTGGGCAATTCAAGATAGTTAAGGGAGGGAAAAATTGAGCTTAGAGATTTTGGCACCTGATTCTCAGTTCTGGCTATGCACTACTGCAATGCACTTCTAATAACACTATATCTTTCTCAACAAATGAAGCCAAGGATCATTTGTATTTAGAGGTTTAAGTTTGTGGCAGGTCAGACAGTAATCCTCTAATCAAATATCCTAATACTATGTAAAAAAAAACTTAATAACTGACAGGTCAACATTTCAGAAGAAGGAAATGGAAAACTGCTCCACTGTTGTCAAAAAATCTGCATGGACTTATCCATGAAATAGGCAAAAAACAAGATCATTGCAAAGGAGATTAATATGTAGAAACATGTTATAATCAAACTACATGGGATAGACAATATATTGGTATATGTTCACTTGGATTCTCTGTTTCATAGTAAGCATCATCTGCTCTGATGTTGAAATCATAGTCTTCTGAGATTACTATTTCCCCTGCAGTAATATTAAAGGGTGTGCCCAATAAGAATTGAGTTGTGAATTGAGTTGAATCTAGGCGGCTGTGATACTTTGACACTCTGGCATAGAATAGCTTGCTCTGCTCAGTATGTTGTACTTATCTTATAAGTAAGCAAGATCAAACTACCATACAATTAGCAAATCTTCAGGGTACTAGCAAGACCCACATTCCTTATTATGTAGTTTCCTTCCCGTATCCACAGGGAAGTTTTGGAATATATATTGGATGTCTTTTGGTTATGCTAATTTATTCCTGGATAAATGTAATATCAGGTTTATCTGTATTTAGGGAACAAGAAGAATCACTTTATTACAGTAATATGAACATAATTCACAGGATATATGTGCCTTTAATTATAATTATTAAATGTTTATGTTGCCTGATTCTCAATAAACTACTAACATGGATTAGTAGCCTCTTCATACACTATATTTTCATGGCTTCTCTGAAGAATGTGTAATTGCATGAATCAAAGCAATACTGTATTTCAAGTTTATTAATGTATATATTATTCATTACTTGCAGTCCTGTAGTCAGATTAATTGTAACCTGTCAATTAATTATTTAACTCCCTAGAACATAAAATAGATGGTTCAGGTGTACCAGGTCTCAATGAATCTGATCTTGAAAAAATGGGAATTTGGTAAGCAACTTTTTATCTATTCAAATTGAAGAAATTATAAGAATGTTGTGTCTTCTGCACCTGCATTTTTGGTTATTATTGGTTGCCTAAATACTATAATATATTTAAGTGACTTTCATTTTCAGATGCTGTTTTTTTTGGAAGATTTTTTTTTATATTGTTTTGGTACACACACAAAATTGAAGATATAAAAAAGCAAAAATACAGGAAAAAAAATAAACATAATACATACCAAACATTTAACAACCTCTGTTTTTAAACTTCGCTTATATCCTGCCCCCACAAAATAAATTTGTCTTCCCATTGTGTTTCTAGAGAGCTAATTCACAAAACATTTATCCAAAATGACAATTCTGGATACATTGTGACAAGTTTCTCTGGTACATGCTGTATAATTTCATGGATAGTACACATTCAGACAGTACACTCGCATCTGTCTTTTGAACAAAAATGTTTTTATTATAACAATTAGTAACTTTTGTTGGTGAATAACAAAGTAAAGTTTATCCCTGATGATACAGCATTGTGTGACCTTTTATTGCTAGTAATGTCTCATTTTTAAATAAGACTTTATATATTATCTTATTATCTAAGGACAGTAGCATTGCCCTTTTAATGCTATTAATTTATATTCTTACCGTCTCTCTCTATTTTCTAATTTTACGTCCTGTTTCTGCTCCCTGAAACCTATTGTTTGTTTCTCTTGACCCCTGTAACCTTATTTCTTTTAACTGTGTCCTTTTTGATAAGAACTGTTACCCAATCAAAGTTGTGCAGGTCTTTTCAGCCTCTCTGAGTCTCTTCAAGATTTGCTCCGAGGGACTTGCCTATCTCTTGGAGAGCCAGCACCAAGAAGCTTTTGACTTCTGCCAAAGGTTTCTTGCTTTTGTCATTGTGGTTTAGGGATGCCATACATCATTGATTCAACACTGCCATAAAGCATACTAACTATGGATATTGCTTTGCTTGCAGGGTGTAAATGGGGATATACCATTTTATGCTTGCCATTTTATAGTTACACTGTGCAGGACATTGCTCAGAGTAAAAAGAGAAAGTGAAATATGTATATGTTGTTATTAATAAAATTAATGTGGAAATGTAAATGTAACTTTTAGAATAGGAATAAATGTCTTTTTTCTTCATGACGTTATCCTTTAAAAATGAGTGATTTATCACCATCGCTTTCTGCCAGAAGATATTTTGCTAAAAACATCTGTAAAATTCATGTCTTAGTAGCAGTTAATTTAGCTTCCATATTAACTTCATTACTAAATAAAATATTTAATTATTATTTAAGTCATGTTATATGCTTCATTTTCAGTGCTACAGGAGTGAAAAAGAAGCTGCTAATTTGTATGCGCAAACTGGCACAAAGTCAAAGTTACATTGATATAACAAAGGTGAACAAACACTTTCTTATTTATTTTGTATGTTGAAAAAGGAATGTACCAAACAAAATTATCTTGTAATGCTATATTATTTTAATACTTAAGCCAGTTTATTTTAACATTGGGAAACAATTCAATCCAAATTTCTAAATAGACTTGGAATTGGATCTCCTGGCCATAAAATAGCCTTGTTAGAATATAAGAGTCTTTAGACATTGTATAAGTGATAGAGAATAGACATGCTTTCATTTTTCCTGTTTGTTTAGAGATTGTTTTACAATGGTTAAACCACCTGATCTGTTTTCTGCCCTCCATTAATTTCTAAATCATTTTTATATAATTCAAAAGAAGATTAGTGTTTATAAAATTCAATTAACTTTAAAACACAATTAATATGTGAAATCACAGTTGTTTAAAAGGAAGTCACAGTAACAGAAGGCCATATCATATGAACCCACAGGACTGTGGTGGTCAGGATTCTGGGTTGACGATTAGTCAGAGACCCGAGTGCAGCTGTGTCATTTCATCTCCAGCCGATCTAGTAGTTCAAAAGTGAGCAATCGTGAATAGATAGATAGGTACCACTTTGGTGGGCACATTTACAGGACATGAAAGGGCCCCCAACTGGGTGTTCCCCGGGCAATGGTGATTTTACCAGCTAATCTTTTTAATCTGGAAGCACCTTAGGTGCTTCTGACATGAACGGGATGGGATCGTATGAACCAATGTTGTATTTTGAATTACACATCTCCAATATTTAGCTGAATCCCTATTACATTCTTTCTGAAAGGATATATGGATGTCCAGCATAAAAAAATATACTTTTTGTTAATTTAACTATAATCTTTAAATCATAAAAATAATAGCCAACAGAATGCTGAAATTGTCTTTCACTGATATTCATCAACTGGATATGTTAATTTCTTCTATGCCTCTGTGTGCACTGGAACATTTAATTTAGTGTAAGACTACACTAGCACAGCGATGGCTAACTTTTTTGTCGTTGCGTGCTGAAAGTGCGCATGTGCACACGCGAGAGCGTGCATGCGTACCTGCACCTATAATGCAATGTATGCATGACCCTCCCATGCTCCCCACATCCCCCTGCACATGCGCAAGCATCTCCCGCATGCTCCCCGCTCCCCACACATGCATGGCAGATACCCGAAAATCAGCTCGCTAGTGGGAGGCATGCTCGCATGCACAGTGGAAGTGAGCTGGGGCAACGTCTTGCCTGCCCTCAGAGATGGCTCTGCATGCCACTTCTGGCACACATGCCATAGGTTCGCCACCACATAACAAGTTATTTCATTAATTTGATATATTTGCTTTGAAAACATATAGCCTCCCAATTTATACATGATAATCCTACAAATGGGCCATTAAAGAAATCAACCCAGAGTACTCAATTGAAACACAAGTGATCAGATTTAAGTCATGCTTCAGACACATTATGGGAAGGCCTAGCTCTCTGGAGAAATCTACAATGCTGGGAAGGGTGGAAAGAAAGAGGAAAGGAAGATGACCAGTGGCAAGAGTTTACCATTGGAAGACTTAAAGGACTAAGACAGAGTGCCTTGGAAAAAGTATATGGTCACTGAAAGTCAGCCTTGAGCTGATAGCACATAATAAATCATTATAATAAACAAAGCAAAAAAATCCAATACAACCAGAACAAAGTTAAGCAGAACATCAGGTCTTTAATTATATATGTAACTGTGAACACAGGGAAGATTATTGCAGGAAAATAAGCACTTATTACCTGCAGTTCTCAAACTGGAGTTATGTTAAAAGTGTCAATTTCTTCTGATAATTGAGACCTGGTTTAAGCTTTCCCAGCAGCATCCAAATATGTCTTGTGAGTTCTAATGTAAGAAAGGGAGATTTTTGAGTAAAACCAGAAGTGAGTTCTTGGCAGGATATGAATGGGGACAACATTAACTTTCTAAGTATGACCATATTATTTTGAGAATTACTTAAATTTGGTGAAGAAATGGAAGTTTAGATTAACCCAATGATAAAACTGGAAATCTGGAAAGTTAAAATTCCCTGCTTTAAAACAAAAAACCAAAAAACAGAACTTTCATAATATTTTTGGAACAGATAACCTAAAAAAAAAAAAACCCTCCTTGCTCTGCAGGCTTTATTTTCTGCCCAAAATCTGTTCAAGATGGTAAGAGAGTAACCATCTATAGTAGTTCTGGGAATGCAAGAAGAAAGATAATAGCGAACATTTAAATCATTAGCCTAGGGCGGGATGTGTGTGTCAAAGTGCATCATCACGGTGGCACCACATGACATATCAGGACTTTTTCCCCCTTCGCTAAACCAGGCATGGGTAGCATGTGATGCATCCTGGCCTAGGGTTTTCCACTTTTGTTTTATATGGGTGGTTAATTTGTCCCCGTTGATTTTCATTTGGGCTATTCGTTACTTGTGAGTCAGGACTTTAACTACCTGTGTTTATCTTAATTTTTTAGAATTAGAAAAAGGCAATGTTCTTGATTGAAATATTATTTATTATAGATTAACTGATATTTTAAATTTTTGTTTTGCTTTTTCCAGGTATTTAATGACCCAATCCATGGACATATTGAAATGCATCCTCTTCTTGTTCGCATCATTGACACACCTCAGTTTCAGCGTCTACGATATATTAAACAGTTGGGTGGCACTTACTATGTTTTCCCAGGAGCATCACACAATCGCTTTGAACATTCTCTTGGGTAAGGAGTAATGTTTACTTAGTTTATACACAGAAATTGCTTTTGTATAAGTAAAATGATTATGCTGAATTTAAAAAAAAAACAGTTTCTGCTATATGTTTCCCATTGACGGAGATTTTTATATTTAAATTTTGCTTTATGATGCCACATATTTAAATACTCTTAAAATGTACAATCCATAATATTTTTTCTTAAACTTTGGGAATCACCACTAATAATTGTAGATGAAAAGAAAGGCTACTTAGTTTATGTAGCCAGTATCTTGAATATAATGCATTTTATTATGTTGTATACCATTAGTAAAACTAGGCTTTTTGAAGAGAGACTCTCTATATTGTAGGATTTCTATGCTCCATGGTGCTCTCTCATGCTCAAGAGAGAGAGGAAAAGTTTTCTTAATTTTCTGCTTGAGCTAAAGAAAACTGGTTTCTACATAGTGTATATAAAATACAGGCAAGAATATGCAGATATTGTTTTCTTCCTTTAAAAATGAGAAAAATATATATTCTTCCTTGCTTCACATTAAATTTCACATTTCACATTATTTAAAACAAAGATCAGTAACATGAAACATTCTCTGTTATATAATATGGAAATTCAGAATTTAAATAAGCCTTATAGCATAGCTCATAATTGCATTGTTTTTGTCACCTAAATTCCTATTTTATTTATAAATCTTAAACTCAAGACATAGAAAAGTTAATTTCTTCCCTTTCTGGAAAAGTGTTAGTCATCTCGCAGGCCGTTTGGTGCAGGCGTTGCAAGAACGACAACCTGAACTGAATATTGATCAGAGGGATATTCTCTGTGTTCAAATTGCTGGACTTTGTCATGACTTGGGTAAGCAAGTTCTATTAATAAGTAATGTGCATATATAAACATGCCATTTCAAACTATTTCTTGTAACACTTTTAACAGTTGTATTAAAATAATATACTAATTTGATGTAAACTGTGTCAGGTATTTAAAATGTGATTGCTGAGCTTAAAGTGGCTAAGGTTATACAAAGGGATTACAAAAGTCAATTTAATTATGAAATGCCTCAACTAGAATTCATTATTTTGAATTCATTATATACGGATAATTCAGTGTGGTAATTCAATGTTTGTCAACCAGTGGAATGTGACATAGAGGTATGTCACACGAAGATGACATAGAAGTAATCTAGGCAGGGTGACAGTCCATCCCAAATCCTATGAGATAGATAGAAAGTCACAAGGTCAATCCCATCAAGTATGCTGAAACAAAAAGAGCTAATCATGCACAAGAGTATATTTCTGCTGCTGCTGATTGGAGCTTTTCAGTTCAAAATAATTTATTTTGTTGTTAGCTTTCTGCCACTGTTTATTTGGATATATAGTTTTAATTTGGGCTTACAGTGGCAAATCTTATTTTTAGCCCCAGCTGTCATTATTTTGTACAGGAAACTGTAAAGCTTACAGAATAGATAGTTTTTATCACAGTTACTGACCAGCAATTGAATTTGTCAGGAATATTATTACAATGTTGTACTTCATTAAAGTTTCCCTCCTACGCTGTCCAGTTCCTCAGGCTGCCTGCTTTCAGGTCCCTGATTACTTTGTTCATTTATAACAAAGACCTAAGATGTAGCTAGCCACCACATTTGTGTTGAATTCTGAGATATTTACACAAATAACTCTGTAAATGACTAATGTCACTGCTAATGTTTTGCTTTGCAGCATGCCAGCTTTTTAATAATACTCATTTAATGTTAATATTTAGAAACATCTAAAAGAAAGGTAAGGCAGGAGGATCTTGCCTTGGAAACTCTGGCAATAATTTAGCATAATTATTCTATGAAAAGAAAACTAAACATGGTCTTAATATGTGATGCAGTTGTTAGAAAGATACATCTTGTGTATTATCAATTAGCACAAATAGCAAGTTCAAATGATAAGGTTTTCCTGTTTTGAGGATGATTACAAACCATATTTTCAATAATGTAACAAGAAGGACATGCCATTTTTTTTATTTCTGGTTTGTTTCTCTGGCTTAATATTGCTTTTAAATTTTAAAGTTCTACTCTATAAATTAAATTACTTATTTCAACGTGGTCTTTTCAACACAATTAAAACACCAATATTCTGAAAAGAGTTTGAAACTTAAATCTTAAATTCTAATATAATTGTTAATCAGAGAGAGAGGTAGTGGATTAAAAAATGACCAACTCAGGTTCAATAAACAATAAGTGACTACTTTGGCTCTAATAGATTTGAGGAACGTTTGTCTATGCATCTGAGTATATCTATATGCATTTAAAGACATACAAATACATCTTTACTCTGCCAAAGATTAATTGTATAATCTTTACTTTTAGGTCATGGACCATTTTCGCATATGTTTGATAAAAGATTCATTCCACTTGCTCGCCCAGGATTAAAATGGAAGGTGGATATTATTTTATTTATTAAATTTATATGTACTGTAGGTGAGACATGCTCATGGAGATTCTCAATCATCCAGGTCATGGTTGTCCCAAAGGTGCTTTTCCAAAAGGCAACTGGACTTCCTTGAGGTTGTTTTTCTTGAAAACATTTCGCTTCTTATCCAAAAAGCTTCTTCAGTTCTGTCTGAATGGTGGGGAATGGAAGGATTTATATTCTTTGCAGTCACCTGGTCGTTAGCACTGTGAGAATAGATCATTAGCTCTCTGAGAGTCATTGAGGTCACTTGGAGGTTTATCTGTGTCCTCAGAGTCACCTAAATCGAAGTGCAAATGGGTGTGGAACATTGGTGGTATGCTACCGGTTCGGGTGAGTTCTGTGGAACCGGTAGTAAAAAAAGCTGATAATCAGCTGAGAGGAGGAGAAAAAATCCTGACAATCAGCTGAGAGGAAAAAGAAGAGAAAAGGTAGGATCGGCCCTCCTACCCGCCCCTGCGTTTTTCTCTTTATCCTCTCAAGCTGATTGGTGCTGCAGGTCTCAGCTGGTGTGGGGAAAGCTGTGCGCTGGCATTAGGGAAAGCACCAAGCCACGCCCACCAAGCCACGCCCACCTAACTGGTGGTACAACAATTTGAATCCCATCATTGGTGTGGAACTGCTGGAAGGACTATGTTGTAAACAGGAGATAGGTGGTGTCATCCCTCCCTCTCCGTTGAGAGGGGGCTTTTCATTTTTAACACAGGTGGCCTCTTTAACTCCTCTTTCAAACCAGTGTTTCTCTCTGCCCAGAATATGGATTTTGATGTCTTTGTAAGAGTGTCTTTGCCTTTCCATGTGTTTCTGAAAGACAAAAGTCTCTTTTGAAGATAGCAAAAGTCAACATTCTGGTCAAAAGCGATCTGTCGTAAGCTGACAACTCTCTGAATGAGCAAATGTCTTATTCTGCTTATTCCTTGAAAGGGTAGAAAAGCAACAATAACTGTAGTAACTGTAAATATTATTTGTAATACATACAGACTTAAAACTGTGACCTATTATCTCAATAGCTGGGATTCATAAGCCAAATTTAAATCATTGTGGAGATTTTAAACAAGGGCTTCTAGCTTTTCTTGATGTGCAACCAGAAATATCAGTTATGCTGGATTGATAGATAGTTTATATTGGTGCTTAACATAAGGGAGCACAGTGGCACAGCAGCTTAATAACCCTGGATATATCTGCCAAAGATGGTCGGCACGCTGGCTGTTTGAACCCATGACACCACGTGGCAGAGTGAGCTCCCATCATTTGCCTCTAGCTCCTTCCCACCTAGCAGTTTGAAAGAGAATGAAAAGTAGATAAATAGATATCACTGTAGTGGGAAAAGCTAGCGGCATTACTTGTGGAAGTGGGAACCAGCACCAGACCTACCCAATTGTGAGGCAAAGTCACTGAAAGAAAGCCTAGATGACCTGATCTTCTCCAAACGCTGCTAGCCAAATGAAGTAGCAATCATAAGATGCCAGAACTAAAAAGCATTGTAGGCTTCCCTGGCTATGTATGCCATACTCTTAAAAAAGGTGATTTAACATCTATCTATATATATTTACAGCATGAACAGGCTTCCATTCAGATGTTTGAACACTTAATTGATTCCAATAACTTAAAGCCAGCTATGGAAAAGTATGGTCTCAAGCTTGATGAAGACATACATTTTATCAAAGAACAGATAGCCGGTCCTGTTCAGGAGAAAAGCGAGGGCGAAGAGGTAAGTTCCATTTTTTTCATATTCCTGGATCTTATCTAAATATTGTGCAGTTTAGTAGAATGAACTTGGATCAAAAAAGGAAAGGGGCAAAAGGTAAGATCATTAGTTTTTGTTAGTTATTTATTTTTAATATATAAAGTTCAGGAGTTCAGTAGCAGAGCAAACCATTGCATGCAGAAAGGCCCAGGCTTAGTCCTGACATTTCTGAGGGTGGAAGGTGTTGTTTGCTGACATGTTGAGAACCATCATTAGAATATATGTATAAATGTTTTTCCCTTAATCCTGTTCAAATAAAAAAAAATATGGATTACTTTAAACGTTGTTCTAAAATTAAAAACTGAATGCAAAAATGAGGCAGGGCTTCTAAGAAAATTTTGAAATGTCATACAGAATAAAGACACCCAGTAGGACCCATATATAAACTTTTACTCAGATATGACATGGAGACAGAACAAATAAAACATTGCATGTTAAAAAAGATGCAAAACATTTTAAACAGACATAATGCAGCAATGGGAATAATTATGGAATACATTTGTAACGGGTGGGCAATTTTCCAAAAGAGCCACATAAGAAACTGGGGCTGTTGTGGATGGTCACTGCTGCCCTGCCCCCTGCTGTCTACCTCCGATGCTGCACTGATGCCCTGTCCCCAATGCCAACACTTCACCACTGTCCTGTCCCCTGCTGCCGCCCTGCTCCCATTACTGCTGCTGCTCAGCCCCCATACCCCACTGTCTTGGGCTGGACTGGGACTATCTACTTTTTAATTCTTTATGGTTAAAATACTGATTATAGGAATTAATATGCTGCAGCATTTGCAAAACTTTGGAAAGTGACTGCTTAAAAATCTTGGTTTGATTGTTCACCATGAGATAGGTGTAGATACTGATTAGAAGACAGTATTTGCTTACATTTTTGTCCTTCTCATACAGTGGCCCTATCGTGGTCGTTTCAAAAACAAGGGTTTTCTTTATGAAATAGTAGCTAACAAAACAAGTGGGATTGATGTTGATAAATGGGACTACTTTGCCAGGTATGCAAACTTTATACTATTTACTAGACTTGAAAACATTTTTATAAGCGTTATTGAAAAAGTTTTGCCTACAACGCCTTCAACAAAGTAATTCTTTCCCATTTTTAAAAGAACAGGAATGTATTTTTCTTTGCAGTTAGACTCTTTCAATTTTATGTGATTTGTTTTTATGCTATTTGTATTATGTATTATTTTAGATTTAGTCTTGATGGAAAGGCAAGCATACACAGAAATAATAAATAATGTAAGGTGTATCCCTTCAGAAGGTATAAAAATGTATTCATATATATAAAAAGTCAGCAAGAAATGGGTAGATCTTAGTTCAGTCTTACCTCAAGCTATAGCATGTATTTTAATAAATAAATGAAGAAATTAAGCTATTAATTCGATCACTTTGGGAAATCTTTGATAAGCCCATAGTTGGTATCAAATTTAGTTCTGTGTAAAGTAGGTTGATATCCATACAAATGCCAATTCTCAATTATTTTCATTCCACCTCTACACTATCTTGACGGATAGCACTATCTCTATTGATTCTGCAGAATAATACACTGCTCAAAAAAAATAAAGGGAACACTTAAACAACACAATGTAACTCCAAGTCAATCACACTTCTGTGAAATCAAACTGTCCACTTAGGTAGTAAGACTGATTGACAATCAATTTCACATGCTGTTGTGCAAATGGAATAGACAACAGGTGGAAAGCATAGGCAGTTAGCAAGACATCCCCAATAAAGGAGTGGTTCTGCAGGTGGTGACCACAGACCACTTCTCAGTTCCTATGCTTTCTGGCTGATGGTTTGGTCACTTTTGAATGCTGGCGGTGCTTTCACTCTAGTGGTAGCATGAGACGGAGTCTACAACCCACACAAGTGGCTCAGGTAGGGCAGCTCATCCAGGATGGCACATCAATGCGAGCTGTGGCAAGAAGGTTTGCTGTGTCTGTCAGCGTAGTGTCCAGAGCATGGAGGCGCTACCAGGAGACAGGCCAGTACATCAGGAGACATGGAGGAGTCCGTAGGAGGGCAACAACCCAGCATCAGGACCGCTACCTCCGCCTTTGTGTAAGGAGGGACAGGAGGAGCACTGCCAGAGCCCTGCAAAATGACCTCCAGCAGGCCACAAATGTGCATGTGGCTGCTCAAACGGTCAGAAACAGACTCCATGAGGGTGGTATGAGGGCCCGACGTCCACAGGTGGGGGTAGTGCTTACAGTCCAACACCGTGCAGGATGTTTGGCATTTGCCAGAGAACACCAAGATTGGCAAATTTGCCACTGGCGCCCTGTGCTCTTCACAGATGAAAGCAGGTTCACACTGAGCACATGTGACAGACGTGACAGGATCTGGAAACGCCGTGGAGAACGTTCTGCTGCCTGCAACATCCTCCAGCATGACCAGTTTGGCAGTGGGTTAGTACTGGTGTGGGGTGGCATTTCTTTAGGGGGCCGCACAGCCCTCCATGTGCTCGCCAGAGGTAGCCTGACTGCCATTAGGTACCGAGAAGAGATCCTCAGACCTCTTGTGAGACCATATGCTGGTGCGGTTGGCTCTGGGTTCCTCCTAATGCAAGACAATGCTAGACCTCATGTGGCTGGAGTGTGTCAGCAGCTCCTGCAAGATAAAGGCATTGATACTATAGACTGGCCCGCCGGTTTACCAGACCTGAATCCAATTGAGCACATCTGGGACATCATGTCTCGCTCCATCCACCAACGCCACGTTGCACCACAGACTGTCCAGGAGTTGGGGGGATGCTTTAGTCCAGGTGTGGGAGGAGATCCCTCAGGAGACCATCCACCATCTCATCAGGAGCATGCCCAGGTGTAGGGAGGTCATACAGGCACGTGGAGGCCACACACACTACTGAGGCTCATTTTGACTTGTTTTAAGGAGATTACATCAAAGTTGGATCATCCTGTAGTGTTTTTTTCCACTTTAATTTTGAGTGTAACTCCAAATCCAGACCTCCATGGGTTGCTAAATTTGATTTCCATTGATAATTTTTGTGTGATTTTGTTGTCAGCACATTCAACTCTGTAATGAACGAAGTATTTAATGAGAATATTTCAGGATAATATTTAATGAGAATATTTCAGGATAATATTTCAGATCTAGGATGTCTTATTTTTGTGTTCCCTTTATTTTTTTGAGCAGTGTATATCAAAAAGCTGTAGAGGAAGCTAAGTAAAAATAAGCACCCTGATGACTCTACATTTGGTGTTTTTCTCAGCGAAATGATACGTGGATCTGTTATTCATAGTAGAGAAAAATATGGTAGAAAATGAGAAAGAATGTTGGTCAGATGATACTTATGACTTTAAAATTAAGTGTGTGGATAGATAGATAGATAGATAGATAGATAGATAGATAGATAGATAGAATATTGTTTTATAAACTTTTATGAATTGCTTAATATCATTGGAAACTGCTTAGGAAAATCAAATAAGTGAACATTAAAACTGCAGATCGCTATATAACGTTGAAATTACTGATTTATTTCATGTTCATTGTCGGTTTTGGTTTAATAATTTTGCTACTGTTTTGCTTTATTTTACTGATATTTTAAATCAGTACTGTATGTTAATTTGTGTGCAATAATATTTATTAGAATTGTAAATATATTCACGTGTAAACTAGATTTAAAAATATATATGATTGAATGATCTTATTTGTCTTTTTGGAATATACTCAGGGATTGTCATCATCTTGGAATTCAAAACAATTTTGATTATGAGCGCTTCATTAAATTTGCTCGGGTTTGCGAAGTGAAAGATATGATGCATATTTGTACCCGTGACAAGGTAAATTCCTTGGACAGATTGTGTATTTTGTATATTTCACAAAAATATCAGTTAGGGTACACACTGCAGGAATAAGAGAATACTACATTGCAGGAATAAGAGAAGGTTATAGTTCTTGTGTAGGAGAATAGAGAGTTTTAGAAGTGGATTTCTTAGAAGTCTAAATTCTGACTTCCAAAGATTAGAAAGCTAATTTAGTTTAGTTTAGTTTACTTTATTGTCATTGCACCTCATACAACTAAGTCAAACACCATCTTCAGTGCACATCAGGACCATGAAAATAACACACATCCTTCACATTCTATACACTCAAACCCCCCAACACTGCACCAACACTGCACTATACAGTAGAATTCAACAGAGCTACTGCCCTGGGATAGAAGCTGTTTTTAAGCCTATTTGTGCTTGTTTTTATTCTGTACCGTCTGCCAGATAGTAATGGTTCAAAAAAAAGGGTGCCCAGGATGAGATGGATCTTTGAGAATGCTTTGAACTTTCTTAAGGCAGTGGGAGCTACAAAACTCTTCCAAAGAGGGGAGAGGGCAACCAATAATCTTCTGGGTAATGACGTTAATCCTCTGGAGTGCTGTAATTCTTTGCTCACCAAAGTTAGTGAGTTTATTGAATGGTGAAAGAGTAGCAGTGAAAGCCTTAATTTAAAGAGCAGAATAATAAAAGTCAAGGCAAGTTTCCTTTTTATGTAATCTCTAACTTTTATTTATTAGATTTGTTTGCTGTCCATCTTGTCTCAAGGCGACTCTAGATGGCTTATTTATTTATTCTATTTTTGCAGATTTAGTGCCATGCTCATCACATCAAAGACAAATAAGGGTCAGAAGTGTCCCCATGGGCTCTTTTATTTCACCTGAATTTTTCAAATTCTCTTTGAAGGGAAAGAAGGTCTAGACTTTGAGGGCTCCCTCAGGACCTTTCAGATCGACTGGACTGGCTATTTTAGCCATGAACTGCCATTTTAAATGCTGAATGTAGAATTCATATTACAGGCAGAAGGATTGCCTCATGGTTCTACTAAAATATAAGATTGGATATCTGAAACATAATGATAGAAAAGTCTTCTACTAAATAACAAAACAATGTTGATTGCAAAAATAACTGTTGGATAATTTTTTACTGATTAAAATAATTTTATCTATAGGACTCTCATACAATTTTTTTGCAACAGTCAATGAATTGCTGTGTTCAAGAAGTGTTTTGCAATTATAGTTTTAATAGATAAATAATATTTTTTTATATTTAAAAGGAGGCTGGAAATTTGTATGACATGTTCCACACACGAAACTGTCTGTACCGCAGAGCATATCAACACAAAGTTGGCAACCTTATTGAAATCTTGTAAGTTTGAAAGGATTTACTCTGTGGGAGTTGTTGATTAAATCAATCCTTATAAAAATATGCATTTTAATATTTTTAAATGTGTATACATTTGCAATGAACAAAGTATTATTTGAAGAAGTTAAATTTCTACATGATTAGGGAGGGAAATGCTGCTTCAATAAGATTTGATGTTTAGATGTACTTTTTATAAATAAGTTGCATACAGTTAATATACTTAGAAGTGTCCCTTATTTCTCAAAAGATTTTTAATAAATTAATATACCCCATTAACTTTTTCTCTGCTAATCTAGCTCAGTTGAACAAACCCTTTCCTTTCTCTCTTAATCATTGTCAAAGTAGATTTCATTGAAGAAGGTAAATATTGTTTATATTTAAGTATAATTAAATCTATAGTTTCTGGAAACCCAGTTTTTAATAATTTCCAGTTTGTATCTATTTCATATTAGGATTACTGATGCCTTTTTAAAGGCTGATCCACATATCAAAATAAAGGGCTCAGGTGGAAAAGTGTTCCAGATCTCTACAGCACTGGAAGACATGGAAGCCTACACCAAGCTGACAGGTGAATGTGTGGATTCTGCAGAAATTCTTATCACACTAAGTATGAGAAGTATTTTTCTCAGGTTTCAATGTTGTGGCAACGTGTTACCATTGAAACTGCAAATCCTTTCAAAAACCAGGTATTTCTGCAGGGAACTCCAATTATGTAGTCCACAGTTCAGAAGGGTTTGTGGAATTAGAGAATGAGAAAAAAGATCTTACCCTGTTCCTCCATTTTATCAGTGAGATTCTTCAGTTGGATTAAAAGTTGTAAATAGAATGAGCATTTCTGTTTGTGGGAGGTTACTGGTTGCTATTTTAGACTAGGAAAAATATTCTTATATTTTTTTTTCATGGATATAAGAATATTTATAGCTAGCTTTAATAATTAAGGCATTAAAGAGCTGAAGATTGTAGCAAAGACCGAAGAACTGGTGAGTAAACCACAGGTTGGTTTATTTGACCAAGGTTAAAGTAAGATTTTGTTACAAAGTTCGGGCAACCCTTTACAGACTCTTTGCTGACACCAGGATTGAAAAGTTGATGTTTTATGGGTTTGCTTATAGATAAGGGATGGGATATGGGATGAAGAGCTATCTATTTGTTGCCATGTGAAAGAGTTACTAAATTTGTCTATACTTGTAATGAAGGTTGGAAGTCACTTCTTTATTTCATTTCATTTTCTTTATTTTTTTTTCACATTTTGTTCCTTCTATTCTCTTTTCTTTCTTTTAGTTTGTATTATTGTTTATTATTGAAATTTTTAACAAAATATATGTGAGAATAATTATATAATGCTTTCTGGCAGATGAAATCTTTTTGAAGATTCTACATTCTGATGAACCAGAGCTGAGTGATGCACGCGAAATTCTGTGTAAAATACAGCGGCGCGATCTCTTTAAATGCTTGGGGGAAACACAGTCAACAGAGGGCAATGAAATTAAAAAGGTTGAGACAATTTGCACTGGTTAAATCATTTCATTGTATGAATTCATTTAAGTATAATAATTGAACAAGTATTCATTTTCTATATCTTTTATATTTTCTAAATATAAATCTCTCATAAGAGATTTGCTAAAGATTTGCTAACATTGCTAAAGTTTGGCAATGTTTTGAGATTTGGATCATTAAAAATAGGGAATGATGACTGAGGACATCTAAAAATGTTGCAGGAACCAGTGTACTGCTACTTCTGATGTGATGGTCCAAAATGGTATATGTATATGTGTTGTGACTGGAAGGATTGAGCCTGCTAGGAGTTTTGAATCTGATGCATCTGAAGACAGAAGGTTTGAGCCTGCTGTGAATTTGGAGTCTGAGGTATCAGAGGACACAGATGCGAGCCAGGAGGATGAGAGAGTGTCGGAGACACGGTCGTCTCCAGAACCTTCCACGTCATTCATACCTCAAGTGTCAGCAGCTGATCCACAGAACGTGCCAGAGGCTTCGAGTGAGGATGAGACTGATGGATGTTGGCTTGATGCTAGGACTAGAAGAAGATTGAAACGTCAATCACAATCTGAAAGGAGACGTCAAGCCAGAGATTAATTGAGAGACTGACACACCCCTCCAGGGGATTTAAGGAGGCGTGCTGGCCCTTAATCCTTGTCTGAAGCAAAGTGTATTTTGGGATTCGGAGAAGACATTTTGACTCTCTTGGCTGCAGCGTCGTGATTTATGGTCAGCTCGGACTTGCCAGACAGATTCCAGGAAGACTGCCAAGGACTGTGTAAACAGAAACTGTTAACTCTGCCTTGTCTGTGTTTGTCTGTTTGAACTTTGGAACTTTGGATTCTCACCTGTGGATACAGGTGAGGCAGAACATTTTTGCTTCAGACCTTTACTCCATCTTATAACCAAGATGGACCAAACACAACTAAAGCAACTGGTAGAGCAGCAGCAGCAACAAATAGACCAACTTTTACAGAATAACCAGGTTCTACAACATCAGGTAACTCAGCTGGTTAATCATGTTATGCAGTTGCAGGCTCCTGTTGCTCCCCCAGCTCCTCCCCTTAGGAAAAGCCCGGTATCTGTGCCGGATAAATTCTTGGGACAGACCAATATGTTCCCGGCTTTTATGGGACAATGCCAACTATTCATGTCCTTACGGCCTGAAGATTTTCCTAATGACTGGGCTAAGGTGGGGTTTATTATTAGCCTCTTGTCAGGACCGGCTGCTAGATGGGCTACTCCTCTGCTGGCACAAGATAGCCCTTTATTAAATGACTACCAGGGTTTCCAGCAACAATTACGTGTCATGTATGAAAACCCTATAAAGAGTCAAACTGTGGCCAGACGTTTGAGGGACATTCGTCAGGGGAAACATCCTTTGCAAGAATATATTGCAGAGTTTCGTCTGCTCTGCATGGACTCTACTTGGAATGAGTCAGCCCACATGGATGCATTTCAGGAGGGCTTGGCAGACAAAATTCAAGATGAGTTAGTGCATGCGGAGCGGGCTCTAACCCTGGATGCGCTAGTGGTGCAATGCTTGCGCATTGACGCCCGGCTACAACAGCGCAAGATCAAACGCTCAGTTATGGAACCGCCCTCCCACTCACGGCCGCAACCTCCAGTACAGCCTACGCCTTTGGTTTCCCATAATACCGTGACCAGGACCAAGGAGACGATGGAGTTGGGTGCACTCCGCTCTCGGTTGACGGCGCAAGAATGGTCACGAAGGTTTCAGGGAGGCTTGTGCCTTTATTGTGGGGGGCCGGGACATTTTGCCAGTTCTTGTAAACGGAGGGGGACATGAAGATCAACTCCAGAATCTAATCCTGAGCCGTCGGGAAAATGGGGTAGGCCCAACCTCGGGGAAACCCTAGGTCGGGCACGTACCACACCACCACCCGAAGTAGCTGAGGTGAACTCTGGCCCTCCCTGGCATTTACTTTTGGACACGCAGGTTTTCCTACAGTCCCGAAAGGAAGGGATTCCTGCGGTTGCGTTGGTGGACTCGGGGGCTACTACTAGTTTTATGGACCGGGCCTTTGCAACCCACTTTGATGTCCCATTGGTTGCCGTGGAACCACCCATCAGGGTGGAAACCGTTGACGGGCGTGAGCTTCAGTCTGGGCCCGTGCGTTTTGCCACCCAGCCGCTGCGTCTGGTTATAGGGGACCATGAGGAGGCGATTAGCTTTTATATCACCTCGGACCTCCATCTCCCCTTGGTTCTTGGCATGGCTTGGCTACGGTTGCACGATCCTCTGGTGGCTTGGGCGCAGAACGCCATTTCGTTCTCAAGTCTCCAGTGTGTGGATCATCTGAGACATACCTGCGCTGGCCAGGACATCGCCGCCCCAACTGTTTCCATACCTCCGGAATCTTTGGCCGTTATTCAGGACCCGGTGGATTTAAGGGCTCGAGTAAGAGAGGCACAGCGCTTAGACGCTTGGTCACAGCAAAGAATGGGGGAAATTGAACCTGACTCCCCATGAACTCTAGAGGAGGGCTTGCTACGGCATCGAGGACTATTATACGTACCCACCAGGACACTTAGAGCCCTCATCATGACTCAGTGTCATGACAATCCTGCTGCTGGCCACTTTGGCTTCTTTAAAACTCTTCACCTGGTCACACGGACTTTTTGGTGGCCTCGAGTCAGACATGACGTCTTTTCTTACGTTGCCTCTTGTATTACGTGTCGACAAGCGAAGGCTGCGTCAGGTGCGCCTCCTGGACTTCTTCAACCACTTCCGACTCCGAACCGACCCTGGGGGGTGATCTCTATGGACTTTTTAACGCACTTGCCCCCATCGTCGGGTTATACAACGGTACTTGTGGTTGACATGCTTACCAAGATGGCCCATTTCATCCCGTGTAGAAGGTTACCATCGGCTCGTTTTTACTGCCCGGCTTTTCATACAACACGTATTCCATTTACATGGCTTACCGGACAGAGTTGTTTCAGATCGCGGTGTTCAGTTCACCGCTCAATTCTGGAAAAGCCTAATGAACGCACTACGGGTACAAGTATGTTTAGCATCGGCTCACCATCCAAAAACCGATGGGACTGAGAAAGTAATTGGCATTCTCGCCCAATACCTCAGATGTTTTGTTAATCAAAGGCAAAACGACTGGGTGACCTATCTTCCATTGGCAGAGTTTGCTTTTAACAATTCTCGGCACACCTCCACCCACATGACGCCTTTTTACACAAATGTGGGTTACCATCCGAGGTTTTTCCCCCTGTCGATCGCAGATTCTCCAGTTCCAGAGGCACGAGACTTTTTGTCGGAGTTATATGCCGTGCATCAATTAATTTCCAGACAATTGGAACGAGCGAAAGCAGACTATAAACGTTTCGCGGATCATTCACGTCGGCGACGCCTCCGTTGGCTGTGGGTGACAAGGTGTAGTTGCCCACGAAGCATCTCCGGGTTGATCGTCCGATTAGGAAGTTGGATCATCGCTTTATTGGTCCCTTCCCTATCGAGGCGATTATTAATCCTGTGGCTTATCGGCTCAACCTACCGCGCTCCATGCGCATTCACCCTGTTTTTCACCGCTCCCTGTTGGTACCTGACACCCCATCGTGTACTCTCCATTCTCCAGACGATACGGGTTCTCCATCTAGGCCCAGCACTGATCCTGTTACGGATACCACAGTGGTCGGCATTTATGATTCATGATGGCTGAAGGGACGATTTCAGTACTTCGTAGGGAGGCTGGAAAACGAAACAGAGATTCGTTCCTGACAGGATGTGTCCAAGGTGCATGCCCCGGACCTTATTCGGATATATCATGCACAATTCCCCTGAAAACCACATCCTGATCGTCAGACTCGGGGGAAGGGCCCTGCGGTGAGGGATAGTGTTGTGACTGGAAGGATTGAGCCTGCTAGGAGTTTTTAATCTGATGCATCTGAAGACGGAAGGTTTGAGCGTGCTGTGAGTTTGGAGTCTGAGGTATCAGAGGACACAGATGCGAGCCAGGAGGATGAGAGAGTGTCGGAGACACGGTCGTCTCCAGAACCTTCTACGTCATTCATACCTCAAGTGTCAGCAGCTGATCCACAGAACGTGTCAGAGGCTTCGAGTGATGACGAGACTGATGGATGTTGGCTTGATGCTAGGACTAGAAGAAGATTGAAACGTCAATCACAATCTGAAAGGAGACGTCAAGCCAGAGATTAATTAGAGAGACTGACACGCCCCTCCAGGGGATTTAAGGAGGCGTGCTGGCCCTTAATCCTTGTCTGAAGCAAAGTGTATTTTGGGATTCGGAGAAGATGTTTTGACTCTCTTGGCTGCAGCGTCGTGATTTATGGTCAGCTCGGACTTGCCAGACAGATTCCAGGAAGACTGCCAAGGACTGTGTAAACAGAAACTGTTAACTCTGCCTTGTCTGTGTTTGTCTGTTTGAACTTTGGAACTTTGGATTCTCACCTGTGGATACAGGTGAGACAGAACATATATGTATACATTTAAGTATTTTATTTAAAACATTTTTATAATTGCCCATCTTATACCAAACTCTGGGTAGCTCCCAATCAAGAATATAAACCACATAAAAATCACTAAAACAATAAACTTTATAAGCAAAAAAGCCTAGGATCCAGTCAAACTTCTAGCAGTTACCTCATCCTATCCCAGCACTTGGAGGAAAAGCCAGGTCTTCAGTGGTCTTTTGAAAGCTAGGAAAGTAGAGGCCTGCCCAACTTCAGGGAGAAGAGTGTTCCATAGAGCAGGGACTGCCACCAAAAATGCATGCTTCCTCACTCTCATAAGGTAGCAATGTTTAAGGGAAGCGATGAGAACTGTGCCCAACCTATCAGTCCTGGCAAGACAGGTGGACATCCTTAGAAAAAGGTGATCTTGCAGATAACCTTGGTCTGTGCCATATAGAGTTTTAAAGGTGATAACCTTTAAACATAATTCTTAATAGCTTGAGTGCTCCATTTCTATACTATTAAAACTCTTATCATGTCCTTTAATTGGTTGAAATGGTGCATCATAGGACAATTCCTGAACCAAGTTACTTCAAATGGACTAACTTACAGAATGCTTCCAAAATCTGGGGCCCACAACTCCCAAGAGATAAAATCTTTATTTTCAATCTTCTGTGACAGTTTCTGAGCCAGTTTCACAATCCCTCGCTTCCACCTTCACGCAGCTGTCGCCTCTTTTCTGCCTACCTGAAAGGGAAGGGAAGGGAAGGAAATGGGAGAGGGAAAGGGAGATTTCCAATGCTCCTTGACAGATTCCCAGAAGGAAACTCAATGTGGAAGGCAATAGATAATTGGAAGCAGTCGCTTCTATTCTGACTGCTTTTTTTTGCCCAACTTTATTCCCTGTTTGGGAAGGAAATATTTATGAAACAATAACCAACAAGGCAAGGATTGTCTGATCATAATTAATGTTTCAATGTTTGGGTCATAGAAAATCATGGGAATGAGCCCTTTCATTCAGTTGCAAAGGAAAAGATGAGATGGCAGCGTTTTGTAATTACTTGGTAGTAAGCTTGCAAGAAACAAAATGTTTTTGAACATTGAAAACTCTCTTTGCAATTAGTTGAAACAGACTGAATTAGGTAGGACCTTTTCCTTTTGCAACAGAATTTTCAATGAGTTAATTAAAGTGTCTAAGGCAGACAGCCATCACAGGAAATAAAGAAAACAGTTGCTTCATCTATATTTGTTCTATTAGCACCTTTAAATTTTCTCTCTTGGGTACATTGGAGCTCTTTTCTTTAATTGTTTGCAAAAAAGTTAAAAATTGCTGTGTGTAGCCAAGCATTATGTTTACAACTCTTATAGTATAGTTTATTACTCATACTTAATTTTTGCAAAGTATTCAAAAGTGATAATTTGTAAGGTGAATTGGCCCAAATTAAACATCTCATGAAACAATAAAGCAGCTCATTTAGGAAGCTTGCATGACTGCAATTTCCATTTGTATGTACAAGACATACAGTAACTTCTATTGGAACTAGCAGTCGAATTAAATTGTTGTGCAGGCACGCATTCTCTCATTCTTACCTTTCAGTAAGGTACAAGGCACTAAAAAAAAAAACCTCCCCAAAACCTTTATTTCAAAAATGAATTTTCCAATAAATTCATTTCATATTTAATAATTAAGTTTCATGTTTCATAATTTTACATTAGATTGTGGATTTTCCAATTCTTCATTCCATAGTTCAGATACATAAATAATACTCTTATTTTTATTTTTGTGAAATTGCTTTTCATTCATAAAAGTGCTGCATCTTAATACTGCATGTGCCTTAGGGGCTGCTAGAGCATATGAGCCATACTTTTTGTTTAATCCATATTTCAATTACATACTGTATATTTTCAAGAAAATGTTATTGTAAGATTTTATCCTGAAATAGCAAATACTAAAATACACCAACCTATATTTGCCTTCTCTTTGTAATGGAGATTAACTTCACTCCCAACTTCAATCCACCTGAAGAGTTCAGAATGCTCTTGCCAAAACCGATGGCGATGTAATTACTCTTTTGAAATATATATATATATATATATATATATATATGTTTTCTTAAGTTTTCGTGGGTACTTACATGTATGGTATTCAGCTTTGTTCGGGTATTTTCCCATGTCATTATAGTTGTGCTTTTAAAGTTGTAGCAATGTTTTGGCAGAATCTCATCTGCCATCATCAGGCTCCTGTATTGTGTTTGTCTGTTGTAGAGTTGTAATTGCAGGAATGTTCCAATCTCGGGTGGCAAACCTCAGATAAAGAATGTTTCCAAGCAAATACAACTCAGATAAACAAAGTCATTAAACTAGAGGATTAGAGAGAGGAAGTACACATATGTTAGACTTTAACTAGAGATAATTAATTGTATGGATTACTGTGCTAAACAGTAACCAAAGTTAAGCAGTAACCAAAGTTAACCAGTGATGGAGGATAACTAAAAATGTGTATAAATGCAAGACGACAATAAAGATTATCATGATTCAGTTGTTCATGATCAAATACATCATTCCTGTATTGGAGGCAGAAGATATTAGAAACACCAATCAAGCAGAACACAGCAAACTCCAAGACCAATAAACACAGACCAAGACTCCCAACCAATCAGGATGAAGAAAAAACCATTCTGGCACAGCAGTAGGCTAGCCCCAAATTTAAAACAGAAACGGCTGTGAAAGTCTGACTCACAGACAAACACAATACAGGAGCCTGATGATGGCAGATGAGATTCTGCCGAAACATTGCTACAACTTTAAAAGCACAACTATAATGATGTGGGAAAATACCCGAACAAAGCTGAATGCCATACATGTAAGTACCCGCGAAAACTTAAGAATAGATAGATAGATAGATAGATAGATAGATAGATAGATAGATAGATAGATAGTGTGTGTGTGTGTATGTATATGTATATATGTATGTATGTAAATATATATGTATATATAATATATATGTATATGATATCAATAGACTGTAGATATACTGTTATAGCAATGCTATATTTGTTGCAGTAAATGATACACATAACTCAAATATTTTTCTAGATATTAATCAAGTTTCTGAAATTACTGTTGTCTGCTGACTCAATAAAAAGTTTAAAATGTTATGCCTTCTAGGAAGATTATGAAGGATTGTGTGCTGAAATTGTTAATTCCAAACCTATGACAATCTCTGAAGATGTGGAACTGAAGGCTGAAGATTTTATTGTTGATGTAAGTAAGGTGCACCTTTTTTGGTTTTGTTTTACTGGTAAAGGAGAATATTTGTAGCTCAGAGTTGAAATGAGTGGTTCTTTGTGCTCTCTGAGCTCACTTGTTTTTTTGCAGATCCTTCATTACCCAAACTAGGTAACATCATCAGTGCTAGCAGTGATTATGATATTTAGTTTGGATAATGAAACGTCTGCAAGAAAACAACCAAGCTCAAGTTTTTGTGTTTTTTAATCGAATATCTTACTTTGCTTTCTTAGAGTGTATGTATATAAATTGTTAAATGTGCTTTATTTTGAATTCCTCTTATAAATAAAGGTTATTAATATGGATTATGGAATGAAAAATAAGAACCCCATCAGTAATGTTCATTTTTACTGCAAGTATGACATCACTCAGGCAATTAAAATTACAAGAGAACAAGTAAGTAAAAATGGGATTGGTTGGTTTTGCCAGTTTATTGTGTTGGTTTTAAAATAGCCATTATATTGCAGGTAGTCCTTGATTTATGAGCATAATTGAGCCCAGGATTATGTTCAGAAGTCATGAGGTTATCATGTGATCATATCTGAGTTTACAGTGTTTTTTATAGCAGTTATAACATGAACCCTGTGGTTGTACTGCAAACCCTGCAATCATTAAGTGAATCCTTTGTCCTCAATGGCCATTTTTTGCTAGAAATCAGAAGCAAATGCTGGTTGCTTGGGGGGGGAGGAATGCAAATCATGGTTAAGTGATTGTAGGATTGTGCAAATAACCGTAAATGTGGACCAGTTGCTGAGTGCCCAAAATATGATATGTGACTGGGGAGGAGAACAGCTATTGCTACTTCAAATCTGTGTCAAAAGTACTTTTTGGAGGGTTCTTTGTAACTTTGGATAGTTGCTAAGCAACTGGTCATAAGTCAATAATGATATTTGGTTTTAAAGGGTGAATCCTCTACACCAGCTCTGCTTTTATTGGATCCTCCTTTTATAATGGCTTTCAATTATCTTTTTTTACTGCTTGGGAAAGATCAGGAAAGTCATTGAAGTTAAGTGTTTTAATTATTTCTATCTTTAAGGTTTCAAAGCTGCTCCCAGAAAAATTTGCAGAGCAGATCATCAGAGTTTATTGTAAAAAAAAAGATACAAAGATAATTGAGGCTGCTATACAGTATTTTGTTCAGTGGTGTATGGATAAGGATTTCACTAAACCACGGGTAAGACGTTCACATGTGAATGAGGGTACACTCATAATGCACCATCCTCCTGAAAATTTTGGAAAGTGTAATTCTTTACTATATACTTTTTAATGAGCTACTGCAATAAGCATTGGCAAGACACAAATCCTACTCATATGCTATATTAATTATATTAATGAGCTTACTAGAAATTAAAATGTTATTTACATGAAATCAGTATTTTCATTAACAATAAAAAAGATCATTGTGAAATTTAAAAAATCATGATTTACCACGCACAGAGATATGTCAGGCCTGGTAATATTTTATCCCTTAAATGTACACATATTTATTTCAATTGTTAGGAGAAAAGATGACAAAATATCTTAACAGTTGACCTGAAATGCAAAACTTAATTTCTTTTTTATTATTATTTGATAGGATGGTGATGTGGTTGCTCCCAAACTTACTCCAATGAAAAAAGGGTGGAATAAGGATGATGAAAATCAGGATTCAAACAGGAACAGTAGTGGTTTAAATTGTAAAAAAAAACTTTTTTAAGTGAGTTAGTATATTCCTTCAATTCTGTGTGTGTGCATGTATTCTAGCCAAACTTTCTTCAAAAGATATTCTGTAAAATTATAGAGTAAACCTGCAGTTTTGTGCTCCTACCATACAACCTCTTCCTAGATCTAAGTCGATGAGTTTGGGGCATTCAGAGGATCATGACAGCTGGTGAATGTATGGTATATTAATTTAGAGCTAAATATTCATATCCTGCTGCAGAGGATGTCAGAGGTCTTTTGTGTGGTTCTCTCAGCATCTGCTGTTACTTCTCTCCTAATCCTGGGTGGAACAGTACCAGCAAGAGGGTACATTTTCTCAATTGGTGTGGATTTAGGGCATCCTGTCACTCACTGTGTGTACTGCTTCATTGACAGTGATGTCAACTAGCTTCGCATGTGTACTCCATTCTGGAGCAGCATATCCTGCTGCAGAAATATTCAGGGCCAAAACTGATGTCTGTGATATAGATGGCTGAGCCCATTCCCCATGCATACTTTGTTGATCTCATGAAAATGTTGTTCCTCACACTAACTTTAGCCTTCAGGCAGTGTTGTTTAAATTAAAAATGGGATCATTGGTATTCACAAGTGTATTTTTTCCACTAGTGCAAACCATCAACTGTGAAATGAACCAGTGAATAAAACCCATGGCTTCATATATATTCTGAGTAAATATATAAAATAAACTTAGAGGGGTGAAGTCTTGTGCTACTTGCTTGAAATTCATATATTTTCTATGAACGGTTTATTCCATAATTCCTTAATCATGACAGCTGATGAATGTATGATATATCGATTTAGAGCTAAATATTCATTAGCACAATAAATATTACAATATTTTAATGTTATGAATATTTTGATCATCATTTTAATAATAAACAATTATAAAACAATATAGGTCTTATGCTTTCAATGAAACACAAGAAAATTATTTTGAACCATAAAGAGACAAAAAGGAACTGTAAGAGGAAAGCTTTTCCAGCTTCTCATACAAGCCAACTTGTATGCATTTTTATGTCCTGTAGTAATCAGATATTATGGATTATTTGTTTAAAACAGTCTGTTGTTTCTTTACCGAATTTTACAATATGTACTTTATACATTAACTTAGTGTCAGCCTTCAAGATTTTCTACTACTGCTTTGCATCTTTTGGCTGCCATAAGTAATGGGGGGAGGAGGGGGGATATTGTCTGGGAAGAGAGCTGGAGGTGTTACATTCTTGTGTTGTATAAATGAGGAGTGGGGGGGAGTATAAATTCCTGCTTTTAGGTTTCTATTTCTCGCTTAGCTTTCTTTTCTCTGCGCAGCTGCAAACCTTTATCAAAATATGCCAAGGTCAACGGACAGAGGCCTCATCACCACCTGAAGATGTCCACATGATCATATTCAGAACTTTTAATTGGAAGAATCTTTTGAACTTTGGGGGGTGGGAACAATTCCATCACTTTGTATATGTGATATACGCGCCTAATTTCTCAGATTCAGAATCCTACTGGTGTTACCACTTCATTTTTCAGTAAAAGAATTCTTTCCTCTAATTTATGGAGTCTAAGTATTTCTTTCTTGGGTTTTGAATGGAGCACCGACTGACACTTAGCATGTTTCTGTTAATTGCAAGAACTAATATTAAATTCTAAAGTATAATTTTTGTTTTAGACCCATCCAAAGAATCAGAGTAAGTTTCAGAAGAATTCTACATTTTTAACTTAAAAATATGATGGATTGGCTACAGATTTGCCCTTCCATGAACCATTGTTTCTGTGGCATAAAAGAAAGATACATGTTCCCACTGGAGAAAACAAAAAGTTATTTTCATGCATTCCTTCTGCATTACCTTTCACTATTGATATGAAGGCTCTTGTAAAGGATTGGTGGACATCCTCCCCCTTGTTACATTGAGAATAGAATTTAGCTAATAAAATACTCAGTCCAGCCTAACTTTAAATTTTATAGCCTGAATTTGAATATCACCCGGTGAACATCCTGCTGCTTTATGCCTTAATATGTTTGAAACTTACCTTTCTTCAATTTTCTTAAAAATATTCAAGCTTAAACAAAGCTAGAGTTTTGCAATTAAAATATAATATGTGCAGAAAATTATATTTACCCCTCAGTGGATTTGGAATATGGATATATTGGGGTTGGTTTTTTTTGTACATTTAATTGTTTTTATGTTCGGAGAGCCTCAGGTTTTTTTTTCAATGATCTACTGTAGACTGAATCGTTACAGCGAATCATTATGTTAGTTGTTGGAACTCAAACAGTTACAAGCTCAGGTTTTATATGAAGAGAAAGAAATTGTGAAGTTCCTAAATACCTGCTTACCATATGGATTTGTACAGTATTTGGTCTAGTTGAAAGAATTTTCAAACATTGCTTCTATTTGTAAATCAAGCTATTCTTTCAACTTCAGGTCTGAATGGTTAGTGAATTGTTCATGGTAATCCTGGGCTTCTGCATTATCTTGCTGCTTTTGTGATAAGAAAGCTATGCATCCTTTTTACATAGGCGTAGAATTACCAGATATCCAGCCAAAGGAGGATATGTCTTCCATTTTGTCTTCATGACCTCCATCCAGCAGACAGTCAAATGTTGCCCCTCCCCTTTGCATATCTGAGCTTTCCTCCAGAAGAAGAATATAGATCTGAGCTTCCCAAATAAGTGCTAACAGCAAGTTAACAAAGTTAGACCTATGACCTTAATTAGTTGCTTAGAAACTTCCCACCTGTACTGTTGTCTGAAAGTGATAAAACCTTAAATCAGTTACATGCTGAAGGCTTTTGCCTCCTAAGCTGCTTCTGGCACAGAACCACAAACATGTTAGACAAACAGCTGGCACTGTTTCCTAGGTACTATATATATTCATCTCTATATATTACCCATTGTGTGCCTGTTTACTTACTTGTAATTCCTTCCCCATCCAATGAATGTAAATACAAATGTTAAACAGTGTGTCCTCCTTTTACCCCCATTTGTCCTCCTTTATCTATTCAGCTATCTCGTAACCCTATACATGGGCGCAAAATTATGATGCATGTAGAGGAATTGCACAATATTTTTCTTCTTCCCCAGCTGCAAAGACTATAGAGTACATAAAAATGAATTTTCCTTTCTTCCAGTCATTTCATACTGATAACGTACAAAACCTTTTCCAGTAACCCAAGTATGCCTCTTTATCTCTGCATACTTTTTTTGCCTTTTAGTAAAGGCTTTGGCGTATGTCTGTTAGATGTATTTTTATTTTTTCAGCTCACTTGAATCTTTCAGTGATGTTCTGAATTATGTTTCTGTTTACCAGAATACAATACTAACTATTTCACCCAATTTTAATCTGAAAAGACCATTCTTGACTTGGGTTGCCGTTAGGATCTATATTGTGTACTGGGTCCTTCCCATATTCCATGTTATTTTATGTCAAGCTAAATATATTTCTAGCTTTTTGGTACAGTTCAAATTAGAAGGTCAGGCAAAAGGAGACTATTAATAGGAGCAAAGCTACATTGCACAATTTAATCAGCTTTAAAATAATTTTTATGAATTTCACTAGATAATTTGGTAACAATAGAACTGAGAGAATGAAGACAAATCAAGAGAAATATTGAATGGACTGGGAGCAAATATTTTTTCCTCAATTCTCAAAGGATGCTCAGCCAGGTCAAAGAACAATGCTTGTTAAAAGAGGAGTTTCACAAAAATTAGAAAATTCATCGAATTGCAAACCACGACTGTAATGGACTCCTTTCAAAATATAATCAATTTATTGTAAAAAGTATTCTGCCACTATTCCTATGCTGGACAGCCACAATGACCAACTTCTTATTCATTTATGAATATTATAGAATATTGAAATGTTTATAAAATGATGCCAGAAATACAATAGTGAAAATTGTCCATGTTACATTACTGAAGACATGGCAGATTTCTGAAGACAAAATGTTGCAAACGCACTGCTAATAAATTGAGCTTTCTATGTTAGAAAGGAAAAGGCTAAAAAGTTTGATGTAAAACCTGTGATGCATGCCTTGTATTAAAGAAGAGCTATCATTTACAAAGCTACTTTTGCAGGCAAAAACAACAACAACCCACCAGGTCCTGAGATGCAAAAACAATACTTCCCTGCAAGAAGCCAATAGTAACACACTTCCATATACATGAAGCTGTGAATACTGAATGGACCTGTCCATCTGACATAATCAGAGTTCAATTCAAAAAAATGATTGTCGTATGAACTACCAAGCTCAGAGAGCACCAAGGACATCACAGTTCAACTCTGAGCTATGAATATTCTCTTCTTTAAGTATGGAGCCATTGTTTGTAGGCACTAACACATTTAGAGAAATATGTCTAGAATTTGGGCATGTGAACAAAACAAAATAACAATAGAAATGTGTTGTGATATAAATACTCAACTATTCCTAAGTATCACAATTAAGCCATAAGAATTCCTATGAAAGTCTCCAGAGATTTCACATTTTAAAGCATAAAGTTGAAGTATAGAATTGGGGTTGGAAGGGATCTTGGAGGTCATTGGCTCAGGATCAGGATCTTATGGCTTCCCAGATAAATGGCTTTCCAACCTTTTGCTTGAAATTCTTTAGTGATGGAAGACCCACAACTCCAGGAGGCAGCTTGTTCTACTGCTTTAATAACTCATTGTTGGGAAATTCCTCCTTATTTACTTAATATTTTACAAGCAAATAAAAATGTCTTAGGTGAAGCCTAACAGCAATATGTTTGCTTCTATTATGAAAGTAGCTTGACCCATACAATACATAGTCAGGTATCTGTTAAAGTAAAAAAATATGTTTTATGTTACTTCCCGAGCAAGCAATAGTGGCAAATACGTTTATTGCTTACCAATTCCTTATAAGATTGTTACCCAGACATCACCTCCTATCTGAACTACCTATGCCTACCACTAACCTGGATACATCCAAAGGACAAACTACTTTTAGGTGCAGCTAACTTGAGAAGAGGCTGGTAATTGAGGGATATAAATATTAGGATATTGGTAAGATTCTCCAGTAATCTATAAAGACAGGAGGTCTATCCTCATTTGAGGGGGGGTTTGACAAACTGATGCAGGACTACTGGCCAAATCCCCTTAAGTGCTTAGAAAGTGCATGAAGAGATGCCTTGATTTTTCTTCCAGTTAAGACAGTGTCCAAACTTCCAAGTCTCGGATGAGGAATTCCTCTTTGGGTGATAATGCCTCGTTGTTGAAGGTTTCACAGGGGTGACTTCCTCCATGATTCAGATCCCCATCAAGCCAGAGTCCAAATTTACCACTGCATACAAGGCAAGAGATAGCATATAGAATAACTTCCATAGCACAAAACCTATTCAATGGTACAATGATACTGACTCATTTGCTGTAGTACACTTAGAATATAAGCTTTGCATTTGTTTTCTAAGTTGGGGTGCTGGATGGTCCTATTGGGTGATAGAATCTACACAAAATATATAGCGTTTTGTTTTTTACTCCAATAGCTCATTTTGCTCTGGCAGAATTGTGACATACCTATCACTTTAACACTATTAAGAAAATCAAATGCAGAATTCTTTCATACTCTTGGGAACCCTGGAGATTTTGGAGATAGTTTCAATTACATCTCTTGGCATTCTTCCAACATTTGCTGGTGCATCAAAACTAAAAGGAAGAGAAAATGTGCTAGCAGGGAACTTTGGCAAGTAATAATATTCACAACTTGGCATTCCAATGTCCAATAAAATGACATGCATGAAAACTCAACAGCTGGCATTACTGGAATAACAAGGGTGTGAAGAGAGGAAGTAGGGGATAAAATGACATGTTCAACATGATATAGCAGAACAAAGAACTAAGGAAAGGATGATAGTGATGACTTGCATTGAGTAAAAACCACATTTTAGGGCAATTTTATGTTCTAAATCAAATGTTTTTTTAAAAAAAATACTTGTCTAGTTGCTGTAATGACTGTCATTTGTGGGTTACGAACATCAAAAATAGGATGATAAAAGAACATGTACTGTTGCTAGTAATGATAGATTTGGTGAGGGGGGAAATGGTGGAAACACTTTTCCAATTCATGATCTTTCTTAGCAGTGGTGGGATTCAATTTTTTTTACTACCAGTTCTGTGGGTGTGGCTGGTGGGCGTGGCAGGGGAAGGATACTGTAAAATCTCCAGTCAGAAGTGGTATTTGCCGGTTCTTTGAAGTACTCCACTACCAGTTCTCCAGAACTGGTGAGAACCTGCTGAATACCACCTCTGTTCCTTAGCCATGCAAAAGAGCTAAAGATTATCCACAAAGATTGCACTGCAGCAGGCATGCTGAACTGACAAATTAATTTCCTTATAACCCAGCTATCTTTCAAAGCTACATACCTGCCTCCACCAATAGCTAAAGAGTCTGCATCTCCTTTCATGAAGAAGGTATTTTTGCCTGTCCATTTAAATACCTGGCAAAGGAATCAAAAGAATATCATTAAGCAGTTTAGGAATGAAACCATATTATTTCTAGTGATAGCTTGAATCTTTTCATAGTGTGATTTAATGGATCAAATCTAATTGTATGTCCAGCTATTCTCCTGTTCATGATCTTGAAGAAATAAAAAATAGAAATAAAACATCATAGAGAGGTAGCATGCTGGCTGGACAATTCCTGAAAGCATCCTGATTTATGGTTTGATGCAATTCTCTGCTTAGTGTATGACTCCATATTAACGCTCCCAGCAGAAAACTGTCTAACCTCCATCTGAAGATATCCAAAGAGGAAGAACCCATTGTCAAAGTCCTTTTGCCATGAGCAAACTTTTTTCTGACATGTCATTGAATAGTTTCCATTGACCCTTTGGATACATCTTTTCATGTTGTTGAAGAGTGCTATGGTACTGTCTAATATTATTTTCTCTAGGCTAAATATCCCAGTTCTTCCAGCCACTCTTCATAAGAGATAGTTTCTCATCCTGTTGCTCCTTAAATCTCAGGTTTGCTTAATCTTTCTTAATGTGTCATGCCAGAAACAAACACAATACCAAAGTTAGAGGCTGAATCATACAGAATAAAGTGGAGCTCTTATTTTTTTTTTTGAACTTGAAACTTGAACTTTCTTTTGAACATTATTTATATTGATGCAGCCTAAAATTACATTAGTCTTTTCCCAATGATATCAAAATCTCATTTAATCTGAACTGTTATTCCAACTATCTGTCCAATATGCTTTTCACGAATAATAAAGATGGGATATAAATTAAATAAATTACTAGTTATATTCCAGACTGGTTATATTCCATCCCATACATTTCCATATGCTTTTTGTTTCATCGTTTATGTTTTCTTTTTCTTTCTTCTTCATCACAAGAAGAAATTCACATGTTTTTGTTAAATTTCATTTTCCCCCAGCCAGTGGTGGGATTCAAATAATCTAACAACTGGTTCTCTGCCCTAATGATTTCTTCCAACAACCAATTCACCAAACTGCTCAGAAAGTTAACAATCAGTTCTCCTGAACTGGTGCAAACTGGCTGAACCCCACTACTGCCCCTCGCCCACTCTTTAATCTGTGAAAAAAAAAATCAGTGTTGGCATTAAAGCAATTATTGCCAAGTTATATTCTGGAACACAGCAATATCACAGAATGTTTTAAAGTGCGCCCTTTATAGCCATAGCAATTTAGTGCCTGGCAAAATTTGCGTAACTATTGGCTCCTGAAGCTGTAAATACAAAAACAACACACTTAACATAGGGATTAACATGGTGTTTCAATCACCTTGAGTTGTGGAGTAAAAGAGAACAGAAATGTTTCTCCATTGCCATAAAAACAACTGCTCACATGAATAGCCATAGAAGAAAAAGCTCCAAATATCTGAAAAAGATACAGAGGAGAGAATATGTTTCAGCTTTCAGGAGTTTAATCATGTCTATCTTTCTGCACATTACCCATCGTGATGTCAAGGTCTGCTTAGCTTATTATATTGAATGAACCAACATTGACTGTATTTATTAAACATGCTAAAACATAGATCAATTCAACCTACGAATTACTGAATTATATTTCTAAGCCATTTTTCCATTTTAAATCCAGTATCCTTTCTATTATTACAATGTTGTTTACAAAACAGCCTAGGATTCCAAATAGTTGTTGTCAAATAATAATGAGACAGCAACAGTTTGTTTAGCATTAACATGAATAGATTTTTTTTTATAGACGTGAACTTACATTTCTAAAGTGGAACTCAGCTTTCTAACAATCTTTTAAAATAGTAGCTCAGGGGCCAGATCATGCCTTGGATGGTGAAGCCAGTACTTTTTTTTTGTATCCATCAAGATGACTTGCATTACCTCCAAATTACACATAATGAGCTGTTTATTTATTTTCCTCTTTATTATTTTTACAAATAACCGTGAGGTGATTTGGGCTAAGAGAGAGTGACTTGGTCCAAGGTCACCCAGCTGGCTTTCATGGCAAGACTGGACTTGAGCTCACGGTCTCCTGATTTCTAGCCCGGTGCCTTAACCACTAGACCAAACTGGGTGTGCAGTTATTATATCCACAGTAAAATGGATATTTCCGTTTCTGATGCATCTTCCCTTTTCAAATCCTTTCTAATGGATCAGGAGGATCTACTGAATATTGTTGACCACTTCTAAATGTTGTGAATGGAGAATAATAATTGCCTGATTATTTAAAGCTGAGTTAGACCCAGTTAATTAACATTCTTCTTTTTCATATCATCAGTCTTACATATGTAAAGTTGTGATTTAGATCTATCTAGGTTACCTGCCCATCAGTATCCCTGATAACCAATAACACAGGAGAGGCCAAGTTGCTCATGCTTCTATACATGGTCTTCAGACTAAATCCGTCCCTTGCTGTACAGTAGACAAGGTTCCAAGGATAGGCAGTCACTCGCAGAGGGAGATGTGGAGTTAGCTGAGGGAGACCATATAAACAAGATCAATTTTTCTCATCTCGCCCTGTAACAAGATATCTTTTCCTTTGATTATCTTTTCCTTCTCAGTTTGTTCATCTTTGGAAACATTGGACTAGAATCAGCATCTTTGCTGACTGGAAATTATGAAACACATAACTGAAAACAAGATTCCCTCATCCAGCTCATGGATGCTGCCTAAGCAAAGTGAATATTCAATCTTTGCCAGAAACTATTTCAGTCCTACCATATACTTGGCATTAAAGAACAAAATGGTTGGATTTACACACCATGCTAAATGATTGTTTAACCACAGTTTATTGAATAAATCTCAATTTATACCTGAAGCCACCAGCACCTAAGTCAAAACAATGGTTTACAAAGTACAATGGCTGGAGTCACACAATGTGCTTTTGACAAGCTACATTGTGGCTTTGCTTGATGTTTGAACCCAGTTAATGTGTCAATAAAATATACATCAGCTAAATGCATTGTCTTTAAAAGTGGGCTTTTTCTATGCAATTCCCAGGAACAACAGCAAAGAAGCTAAGCTATAATATCCAGCTATCCCCATGAAAAGTATAAAATTCCAAGATATACAGAGAAAATTTATTTACCTGTTGGATTTCTTCTGTGTGCAAGATGCTACTTTGAGCATTCAGTATAGGCTCATTCAATTCTTCTGCAATTTGGGATGGAACATCTGCATTTGTCCTGACTGAGTCTAGCCCATCAGCTTCCTCTTCAGGTTCTAGAGACAAAGTTTCATCGCCCAGATTGGGCTGGCAAAAAGCACAACATTAAATAAGATGAGAATTCTTTTTTCCTACCTGGCCTGTAGGGTATTTCCCATTAAATAGTTGGTTAAATCAGCCTATAATTACAAAAATAATTCCAATAAGGCAATGACATGTACATGAAGTTAGTGAAATTGGTAATTTGTCCATAACAAGCAATTTTAGAAAGTGGTGGAATCTCAATTCAACAAGCTGTCCTTTTTCCCATTAAGCCTTTAATAATCTCATAAGAGGGAAAGAGGGATTGATAATGATTCATGTAACATTGCATTAGTTCATCTTTCCTATGGATCTATTTCTGTAGCCAGAATGTTTTCAAAGCCAGCCTAAAATTTGCATTGCATGCGAATTCTTTAGGATTGAAAAGATTTGCAGTAATAGCTGCTGCATATTCATTTTCCCTCATCTATTCAGTATTGCAATGAGATTTCTATACTTTTTTATTTTTTTTTATTTTTTATTTATATCTCAATTGCTTACAAGATAATAGGTATAAGTAAAAATATAGTTATGAATACATGGATACATATAAGAAAAATAAAAGATATATAAAAGAAACAATAGGACAGGGAGGGTAGGTACATTGGTGCGCTTATGCACACCCCCTACAGACCTCTTAGGAAAGGGGTGAGGTCAACAGTAGGCAGTCTAAGGTTAAAGTTTTTGGGATTTGGGGACAAAAACCACAGAGTCAGGTAGAGTGTTCCAGACATTGACCACTCTGTTGCTGAAGTTGTATTTCCTGCAATCAAGTTTGGTGCAATTAACCTTGAGTTTGTATCTATTGTTTGCTCTAGTGTTGTTATGGTTGAAGCTGAAGTATTCATTGACAGGTAAGACATTGCAATGTATGATTTTATATACTATAAATATTATATACTGTATACTATACTTATACTATACTATATATTATATACTATACTTAGATCGGACCGAAGGCGGCGCAGTTCTAGGTTTTCTAGTCTAGAATTTCGAGTCTGGTGGAGTCTGCAATGAGTAGAGGAGTGGAGAACTCTTCTTGTGAAATATTTCTGGACTTTCTCCACTGTGTTAATATCAGATACGTAATGTGGGTTCCAAACTGATGAGCTGTATTCGAGTATTAGTCTAGCAAATGTTTTGTATGCTCTAGTTATTAGTGTAATATTACCAGAGAAAAAGCTACATAAGATTAGGTTAACAACTTTTAAAGCCTTTTTGGCTCTGTAGTTACAGTGGGCTCTAGCACTTAGGTCATTTGAGATGAGTACTATACAGGATGACTAAAACTTTTCCCCAACCTTAGAAACATGCCATTCATTTGGAAAGACATTACAAATATTATTAAGGTTCGTGTGTATGTTTGTGAATGCAAAGGCTGTTATCTTTGCTGAAAAGTGGGGGTCAGCCATTCAAACCTACACAGCTATTGGGTTCCACCCTTTGTTTTGTAAGTCAGAACCCAGTCAGGCACTTACAAAATATCTACATGGGGCTTCACACAGCCTGGATCTCCTCACCATATTTATTTTCCCCCTCTCCTATGGTTAACTTCCATTGGCAGGATGGACCAGGACTTTAATACTTGATGTTGGAAGACAGTGAATTGTAACACTCCTTCTATGGATTGTTAATATCTAATTCTATTAGCTCTCCTTCTGAAATTTTTATCTCCTTTTTCTGCTGAATGTTCCATAGGTCAATTGGTCTCTATACTTTACTGGATTGATATATATGTCAAAAGTATCATCAGTCATGAATTGGCATTGGACATTATTTGTTCTTTGTGGAATAAAAATTCCAGTTCACTTTTCCCTTGTTTGATGAATACGGTAACAATCTGTATTTCCTGACTGAATCATTTAAGAATTCTATGATATAGCAAGACTGAGTTAATACTTGATATAAAATATAGTTTATTTTTATCTTATGGCAAATAAAGGAAACTTGCATAAGTTCTATTATGTGATCCCATATATTCTTTCCCCCAGTTTTCTGGTTCCCTCTAACAACACTCGTTCTCACACACACACACACACGTACATACATACACCCCTCAGCTTTGTATAGGTAACAAGCATGTGCATTCCTCACTGAGCTGTTTTGATCATTTTCCCAGCTGCTTATTATTTCTCTTTTTTCATGTCATTTTTACTAACAATGACACAACCTCAACATCAGTAGAGGACATGATACTCTGTAATTAAAACAGTGGGAAGAGGGGGAATCAAGATTCCTACAAAGAAAAACTGATACTAAATCTCCATACATCTCCAGCCTCAATACAATGTGATTTCATCAGGAATTGCCATCATCCCTCAATCAGAATAGTAGAGTGTA
This sequence comes from Notechis scutatus, assembly GCF_049901735.1. Classification (NCBI taxonomy): domain Eukaryota; kingdom Metazoa; phylum Chordata; class Lepidosauria; order Squamata; family Elapidae; genus Notechis; species Notechis scutatus. The sequence continues at coordinate 34,694,378 of NC_142011.1, read as the reverse complement.
TTTTGAAGTGAAAATCCAAGACACTTGGAGGGAAAGCCTTTACTTATAGCTAATGCCACTTAAGCTGCTACAAGTTCTTACACCCAAAGTCACAAGTGACTACGTAACACAGAATTCATTTGTGCAACAGTTAATTCTTCACATTTAACTATTGATTATTAAGCCCTAGGTTCTAGTCTTAAGTTGATTCTGCAATGCTTTTTAGCCAAAAAAATCCAAAACAAAATGACTGCTTCACTTTGAAGAAGCCTCCCCCTTTTTTCCGTTAGGGATTATATTACTTGGGAGTACACATCTTTATGCAGAGTGGCAATATATTTGGTGTGAGAAAGAATCAAGTGATGGGAAAATGGCTAGTGCCATTGAGTTAGGTGGAAGTTTCACCCTGTTCTTCCCTTTTCCATCTGTGCCCTAAAGCATGCACAACAGTACGTACCAAAAGAATGTAACGGTAGCATGGAGTTTTCATTTTTTCTGTGATTATCCAAACCAGAGCCCTGGACAGGAGTGTCTTTCACTGACAGAGCATGTATGGAGAGCAGGTGCCTGCCGATAACCTGTGGAGAACATTCCCCTGTAAACACTGTGTACTTTCTCCCTTCTCTTAAGAAGTTAAGCTTCCTGTTTCACAGATGCTGTCATCTAAGATAATACAAAACAAATATCTTAAAAATCTTTTCAGTTCTTTTATTTCCAATCTGTAGCTTTACAAGAGCATGGAAGTGGATCGATTGGTCTGAATTGCCAATATAGGTGGAATAAATTACAAAAGTTCAAAATTGTTCCAAAGCTGATTTTGTAAAGGAGAAATGAGCAGAGAATCTTGCAGAAATTTATTCAGAAATGTCAAAAGCCAACAGTTTGGATTAGTAGATCTGAAATATTAAAAATCTTTCTAAAATTAGGGCAAAGGTTCATCCTCCAAACTTGTGGATTGGTTTCCAAACATTTCATTACCATCTCCCAATCAATTCCAAGACTAATTAGATCTACTGGCCTCATGCTACATAAATTGCCACAACACAGGCAAGTTCATGACAGTATGTCCACCGTCTTGTTAACATAGGTAGCATGGTGGCTGTTTGGTTCTTGAGAAGACATTCACTGTACATACTAAGAATGCAGTGGAAGAACACCATGTTTCAATTGTATGGAACCATCTATTTCTTTTCAAACAATATAAACAGAAGCCCTTCTGAATTTTTGATGAACATCAATGGGGTCTATTATGTGTGGGCCACCCATCATATTCCTCTTTATTTATCCTTCAGACATAACATCTGAAATGCTCTTCATCTCTGCGGCATCCTAAAATATGTAGCAGCAACAGAAGTGGCATAAATGATGAGCAATTTAAGGACAAGATTACCGAAATTTAGCATGAGAGGAACCATGGCTTTCAGAGTGATTGTCTCAGCTCCAAGCTCTTTAGATTAACATTTCAGCCATTGTGAGCCCTTTTGCAAGAAAGTTTATGTGTGAAAAGTGATCGTGGCACTTAGGAATAATTGAGAATAATGGTATGAAAAGAGAATTTCCTAAATTGATTCACAATCTTTCTTCTTATGATAGAAATCCTCTGTTTTTTTTTTAAAAAAAGCTGAATCTCATATTAATATTTACCCCAGAAAGATTTGGTAGGCTGCATTCCAGAATGGACTTCTATCCTATGAGCAGGGGGCATATAGCTTAAATAATTCAAAGATGAGCAGCCATTATATGTAAAAAAAAGTCATGCAAAGGATACCATGGAAACATGCAAATTAATTTGCTTTATGAGTCATGTCTTATGGAATGAAAACATGGCCTTTTGAGGTCAGGGGAATAGAATGTTTCAATATGATATTGTTTTTACAGTAGTGTTGGACTTCATGGCTTCCATAGTAACCATGAATCTATTCCAAGATGCTTTTAAGCACAATTGTGCTCTCCCTGAAAATGGAGAGCAGTTCTTATAAATCTCTGGGTTACTGTCCCCATCACCTGTTACTGTCTGGTACGATAGTTGGGCTGTGAGAATGGGCAGTTGTACCATTAGGCAAAGTGTAGCAGTCATACTCTGTCACTGAGAGGTAGCAGCAGGAAAAAAAGCTGTGTGTGACAGCTACTTGTGTTAACCTAACTTTGGAGCTTTGGAGTTTGATTCTGAGGTAGAGCTTTATCTCTAACATAATTTGTAAACTGGACAACAAAGGAGAGTTGGAAACAAAAGTCTTTAAGTGCACAGAACAAGGTATGATGAAGCCAGAGGTATCTCATGCTAGACTGACAATCTTTTGCAGTCTAATGCCTTCCATATGATAACTATTACCTGGTAATTCCCAACCAGGAAATGGAAGAGAGATGTCAGAAACAATGTGACATGTGACAACTTCTTAGTAAGAAGATTAAATCTCTTACTAGCTCTTTTCTTGACAGTATATAGCCTCATTGGCTGAAGACTTGTATTTATCTGTTGTAATCCAAGGTAATTTGTCTTGAATTCTGTGATGTTTTAACAGGTTTTATTTTTTTTAAAAAGGTATATATATAAAACAGATTTGTAAACTTTATGTTCTAAGTAACTTGACATATTATCTTTGACATTGTCAAATACAAGGTGCATAATCTCTGAGGAACCATCAGTTTTCTGGCTTGCAAAAGGTCATTTTAAACTTGTAGCATCTGTGATTCTCTTTCCATTTGCACAAAAGATTGATGTAGTAAAGAAGCCACCATAGAGCTATGTTTTCTATATAGTCTGAAGACTGGTAGCACAATAAATAGTTTTCTAATTGTTTGTGTTGTTTTATCTAATTTAGGGGGCTTCTCTTCATCTTACTGATTTGTAGTTAACCTCCTAATTTTGGAGTCCCATTGATTCTAAGATGACAATTTAGTCTTAAAGTACTCATCTGGAAGTAAACTCAGTAGTATTTACTTCTGTGTATGTACAGTGTCCTTCTAGATAATAGGTAAAGTATGAACTGGAATTTATTTAAATTAACAGCATACTTTGTTCTCCCAAGCTAATTATACAAAGGATAATCAGCATCTTAAATATAGCCCCCTCCTATACAACTTAATTTCAAAAAAATCTAATTTTGTTCTCACCTTCACCTTTTATTTTCCCACTTAAAGAACTAGTCACATAGTGCAAAAAATATTAAAACCATAGGCACATACATTTAGTTATTACTAGTAGCATACTTACATTAGGATAAACAGGCTTCCTTGAGAGATATATCTCCTAAGCAAGTGTGAGAGAGCCCATTCAAAGGCCTGTCTCCTTTTGCTTATTTAATGCAGTAAAGTTGAGGGATCATCAAAGATTGTTGCCTTACCAACAATGGAAAAATGTTGTTTCTGAATCTTGCAACATTCAGAGGGATTGTGAATTTATATCTAGCCCTGCCCATCCTATCCTGTCCAATTCGTCATCTGGGTCAGCAGGCTGACTGCTTGCCCCCTGGTCATTCTGGTCTGATCTCATTATTTTGGGATCAATAGTAAGGTTGATGCAGGTGTTGCTATTTGTAACAATGATGTTGCAAACCATGTATTGTCTGTAAACCTCCAGTGATGATAAGGCTGAAGACTGTCACATTTTTTCCTCTTCCTGTCCAGCCTCACTGAACTATAGTCAGTTATTTGCTTGTCCCTGGATGACAACTTCCATATTTTCTTTGTAAGTCTAAAAGCAAGTCATTAGAATATGTTGATTCAATGGGGTTAATACAATTGAAATCCTGTTGATTAGTTTGGTCACAGATCAGGGATATTCAAAGTTTAGAAGAAACAAACTATCAAAGCCACACAATCACTTCCATTGATTGTTAATGGTGCCAGGCTTTCAATCAAAATTGTACCTATATACTTAAAGGTTTTGAGGCATAAGAAATGCAAGAACAGGGGTGATTTCTGCTTTTGTACCTCGATCTGTTCTCCTGTCCATCTTCTTCCCAGCCACCCATGTCTGTTGCTTTACTAGGAATGTTTATTCTTTCTGTGCATCGGAAAGATGAAGTGAGTAGACAAAAAGACAGATAGAAATTAAGAGTAGAGTATAGCAGTTTTTACTTCTCTAGGTATATTTTCTCAGGTACTGGTCGAAATTAACATATACTGCCCAGCCGATATGCAAAATCACAGATTTTACATAGAAAATGACTCTTGCAAAAATATATTGTTACATTAAAAAATAGTTTAAGAGCTTTTGGAGGGGAAATTGGTTCACACTGAAAGAATCCTAATAGTTGAAATCAGTGAAAAAGTTGGTCATGAGTAATTTAAGTCATATTGGCAAAAAAAATCAGAAAATAAAATACAAGCTGAATAGTCAAGATCTTGTTGATGACCCAAGCTCTGTAAAGGACCTTGGAATACTCACCTCTAATGATCTAAGTGCTAGAGCCCACTGCAACTACATAGCCAAAAAGGCATTAAGAGTTGTTAACCTAATCCTACGTAGCTTTTTCTCTGGTAATATCACACTACTAACCAGAGCATACAAAACATTTGCTAGACCAATACTCGAATACAGTTCATCAGTCTGGAATCCACATTACATATCTGATATTAGCACAATTGAGAAAGTCCAGAAATATTTCACAAGAAGAGTTCTCCACTCCTCTACTCGTTGTAGAATACCTTATGCCACCAGACTTGAAATTCTAGAACTAGAAAACCTTGAATTACGCGTCTTCGGTCTGATTTAAGCATGGTATATAAAATCATACATTGCAATGTCCTACCTGTCAATGAATACTTCAGCTTCAACCATAACAACACAAGAGCACACAATAGATACAAACTCAAAGTTAACCACACCAAACTTGATTGCAGGAAATACGACTTCAGCAATAGAGTGGTCAATGTCTGGAATACTCTACCCGACTCTGTAGTTTCTTCCCCAAACCCCAAAAACTTTAACCTTAGACTGTCTACTATTGACCTCACCCCTTTCCTAAGAGGTCTGTAGGGGGCGTGCATAAGCGCACCAACGTGCCTACCGTCCCTGTCCTATTGTTTCTCTTATTCTTCTTTTATTTTTCTTATATGTACCCATTTCATGTATTCACAACTATGTATACACTTATACTTATTATCTTGTAAACAATTGGCAAATCAAATAAATAAATAAAAATAAAATAAAGTCCTTCTTGAAGTCAAAATAATGAAAGCATAACTAACAACCTGGATTCACAATGTTGTAATTTTAGTCATAGCTTGCAGCTATTTTTAGATATAGGAACAACGTATGGAAGAACTGTCACTGGAATGAGTAAGTGATATGTAGGAAAGGATTTTCTACACTACATTTGGTTGTGAAGGATAATGTTATGAAGGATAATGAAGATATTACCTCTCTGTTCTTATGTTTGTATGTACTTGTGCACTTTTATAGTTTATTATTCTGTTTTGGTTTTAAGTATGTTGTGACCTTCCTTGAGTCTTTGGAAAAATATTAGTGAATCCATATGCATAATATAACTGATATGACTTGTTTTGGGTATGGAATTAACTACTTTAAAACATATTATTTACCATTTCATTTCAGATAAGGAAGTTGCAAAATATGCCAACCCTCCCATATCTTTTGTTTACTATGTCCTTGCAAGGTGTAATTCATGGGAGCAGAGGCAGAAGAAATGTCTGATTAAGATCTTGAAGACATTTTGCTAGATGAGCCAATGTTTTCACTTGCCATTCTTTGCTATAGGCAAGAAGTTTTCAGTTCTCAAAGGTGTTCAGTGGTGCCCACATCTCAAATGCCAAATAATCTTCCTCATCCCAGGACTTTACAGTTGTGGTGGATTCTTTCAGGCCACAATTCATTATCTGTGCCATCACTACCTTCTGTAGCTTCATAATCACAGAGCAAGGACAAACTACTGTCATAGTATTAGCAGCTCATGGATCAGAATATTTTAGGTTTCCATTAACATCCTCTGAATCCATTCTTTGGTTAGAAAGTATAGAGCAGCCTTCCTGATATCTTCCACAAGCATTGTGGAAACACTGATTGTGGGGCATATATTGACACAACTGTGCAGTTGATTAAATAAGCTCCCAGTTGTAAAAACCCAGCACAGAAATAGGCAGCCTGTGACTCCAACAAAAACAAAGTGCAGATGCACTGTGATATCACAATACATGAGTAACTGACACCAGTGGAAGCACAAAGGTCTAAGATTATATGAGGAAAGAGATGACAAGAATGGACTAATTTTTAGGAAAAAAAGAGCATGCAGGCTTGGATCACCTGCAAAGCCTCAGTAGTAGTTTTACTTAAGAGTTCGGGAACTTTCTATTATTTCCCTCATAAGCGTGTAGCCATTGTTTCTGAGGTGAGCCTAGAACTCTGTTGGGAAAGAATCCATAGGGACAGCAGCAACCATTTGCTTCCACTAACAAACTGCATTACAGTGGAACATTGCAAGGACATATTCAAAACAAAGAAGGCATTCTCTTTAATTGTACTCATGGGTACAAAACTGGGCTATATAAATATATGAAAGCTGTATAGAAAGCCAGCACAGAACTGGAAAGGGTTATTTAGCCCATCAAGTACTTGCCTAGGGTCAAAATCCAAATTAAAGCATTCCATCTAACACCTTCACCAAATGTGTTCAAACACAGTCTAGGTGGCCATGTAAAGGAACAGACAGCTGCCTAGTCTTTGCTTGAACACATTTGATGAAGGAGAATCCACCGCCTATCTTAGCAATCGGTTCTGCTGACAAACTGCTCTTACTGTTAAGGAGAAAGTTAAGATATCCTTTCAGATAGCTAAAGCATGGTATTACATACCCTGTATGTTCAGTATGTCTTCAAAGGACTTTATTTTGGATTTTCTAATCATCTTCATTGATCTTCTTTAAAACTGGTCTAATTTCTCCAAATCCTTCTTAAAGGGTAGGGCCAAGAACTGGACACTATACTCAGGGTGGATCTTACCAAAGTAGAATAAAGAAGAATTATTATATCCCATGATTTGAAAATTTCAGTTCTGATAACTGCCTTTTTTTTGCAGTCCCATCACATTGTTAATTCATATTCCATTTCCAGTCTATTTACAACTCCAAAATTGTTTTCATATCTACTACTACCTGTTCTATACCTGCACCTTTTTTTTTTTTTTTTGAAATGTTGGAAGAAATATCCTTCTGGGTTCAGTTCCAAGTGGGGAAAAAGACACTGGAATCATGGAAGTTACTTGGAAAGAAAGTTTATTGATGAACAGGATCACATGCCTTGGAGCTCCTGGGTGAAAAGGGAAGAAATGCTGAGAGTCCCTTGGTTTTATGCCCTCTGTTGGGATTTGAATTTGAGCTTGTATTCTGATTGGTTGTCAGACTCCCATGGGGCCATGCAGGGGCAACTCTGTAGGCTGTCCTGAGTCCCAGGCTTGGTTGAGCCTTGCTGGATGATGATGTAATGAAAGAGCTTTGGGCAATTCCTATTATAGCTCTACCTGGAGTAGATCTTTGTTATGTAAAATAGACTGGCCCAGGCCAGAGTAATGGTCCATTAGCAAATGTGGGGGGTGGGGGGGGGTGAGTTTCTGCCTCTGAGTTTCTACTTTTCTTTTTAGGGGAAATATTCTGTCTTTTTAGTATATCCTAAACTATTTCATTTTCCTAGGAGAGGGGTGGGTATTAACTTCCAACACTACCAAGTTTTGTATTATCTGAAAATCCGCTAGTCATTCACTTCCCCTCTAAGGCACTGTAAAAATATTAAAGATTACAGAGCCCAGGTTCCTCTTTCTGCAGTACGATAAGGAACCATTAACACGCACTCTTTAGGCATGGTTTTTGAGCCAGGTATTCATCCACTTGATTGCCATGCCAACTAGCCTTCACATGATTAGCTTGTAGCCTTAGCCCAAATTATATACCAAGAAAAGTTAAATTTATGCAACTAGGTAAATTTTGAAAAATTAAGCAATAAATGTCTTGGACACCATAATTCTAATATTTACCTATCTGGATATTAAGACTTGCAAGCTAGGGAGACTGACAGTCTTGGTTCCCCTTGTTTCAGCAAATACCTGAGCAAACAGTCCTTCCTCTGTCAATGATTCATAGATTGTCCCTACTCTGCTTTTCAAAAGACTGCTTAAAGAAATCTTTTATATTTATTGCAGGTTTTGATCTTGGTTTTGTTGGAAAATTTCATTTTAAAAATGATATTTTATTGGTTTTAATAGTGTACTATTTTTTAAAATTGTCACTTTTTCAAATAGGCAGTAGAATACCTTTCTATATAACAAGCATAGAGTGTTTACATGTGTCTGCTTTAGTGCATCATTTGTTCTTTGTGACAAGTGTAAATATTTACAATGTACAGAACTATAAATAGAACGTGTCTGCCATAGTTTGTGCAGACTATATTTAAAATTGATGGTAACTGTACCTGTTTAATCTTTTTTTCTTAATCCTCATATCTTTGGGGATAGGTAATTTGATGCCTTTCAAGTGAATTTTTAAAATAAGAATTTCACAAACTCTTGTCTGATACGCACATATGTACATGCTCATAGTTCTCTTCCATAAGTAACTTTATGTTAAGCACTGAAAAAGAGTGTTTAGCGAGCACAAGTTAAAGGCAAGTGAAGAGAAGAAAAATCGTACCTGATGGAGCCATAAATATTGACTTCCATTATTCACATCCGGAGAATTCAGTAAGTCCTGCCCAGAGTCACGTCTGCCATAATCACCTCCCATTTGGACTACTATAAGACACTCCTTCCATGGGATTGACTTTGAAGAGAATTTGGAAGCTACAGCTGGTACAAAATGCTTTGGGAGATGCATTGATTGCCAGTTGGCTTGTAGGTGTGATTCAAGGTACTTTGCTTTTAGAAAATATTGCACGTGTGATGTTTCATTTCCATCACAAGAACTTTTAATCTTAACATTTGAGAGCGGTAAATACATCCTTCAGATGAATAAACTCAGTACTGTAGATCTGTCTTTCAAATATTCACTAGATGGCACCAAAGGCAATAAGATGTTTCTAATTGCATTCTCAAACCAGGGCAGTTGTACAATTCTGATCCAGATTCTTAAGCCAACAGACAAGATAAAATTGGGTATCATTAGTTTATTGATGGGTTATATTTTTCAATGGTTTCATGTAAATGTTAAAAAAGTAATAAGGACAAGACTGAACCTTGGGGCATCTCACAAAGGCATATGCACTGATTTGACTCTTCCCTCCTTAAAAGCGCCAACTGGAACTACCCATTAAGAAGGAAACAGAATCACAGCACAACAGGGCCTGTGCCCAATGCCCAATTTTCACAGGGAGCCCAGAAGGACACTATGTCAGTGGTACTGAAGACCACTAAAAGGTCTCATATGGCCAGGAAGGGATACTTCCCTGGCCTAGTGGAATACCAATGCTGCCAAGTATGAACACTATCTGGAAAAGGTCCAGAATAATCTGCTTCCTCTGTGACATTGTACAGTTTTTTCCCCCCACCACATCTCAGCAATACAGCCACTACAATGTAACCCATATGATTCTTGCAGAAAATAAAAAAAGAATCGATTTAAATACGAATATTTTGACGTTTTAGTTATCTCCTGAAATTTTGCAAAAGTCTAGACCAGGGGTGTCCAACCTTGGCAACTTTAAGACTTGTGGACTTCAACTCCCAGAGTTCCTCAGCCAGCTGGCTGAGGAACTCTGGGAGTTGAAGTCCACAAGTCTTAAAGTTGCCAAGGTTGGACACCCTGGTCTAGATGACCCCCCGCATCATCTTGTGAGGTTGAGTAGCTGCATGAGATTTTGACCATTTGTTTAAAAAAATAAAAAGAAACCTTTGGCATGTACCTGAAAGACCACACTGGCAATCCCAGAACAATCCTGTGTTTAAATAGGCCTCTTTAAACTGTGTAGGCTAAATTGGGGCTGGCACCCAGGGAATAAAAGAGGACCCTTATCAAATGGGTGCCTTCTGTTACAAAGTCAGAAAATGGTGCTGTTCATTCAATTTTAATGTAACCAAGGTCAATAAGGGCAGCGATCGGTTGCTGCATTTCCTTTCTCACCAGTATTTGCACTTCCACCTTGTGGGTGGGAAAAAAAACTTTCATTCTTAATGTTGTCGTGTGGGTGTGTGTATGTGTATGTGAGACATAAACCTGGGCATCAGAGACTTGGCACTGTTCCTGTACTAGAAGCTATTATACACTGTTGATAGTTTAATGACCATATTCAGAGCAAAATAAATATCCTCTGCCATCTTTCAGATCACTTGTGTAATAGGCATAGAATTGCTCTGCGCATGGGCCGTCCTTGTTCTAAACAAGTATCTACCGCTATTCCAATAGAGCTTTAGCTAGATGCCCGAACCCCACTCACCTGTTTGATAGGCTGGTGGCTCAGCAAAGGGCACAGGATGAAGCAGGAGGGAGCATAACAAGAGTCCACTAAACTTCCTCCCTTTCTCTTCGTACTCAGGTGTCCACCTTTTGTTGACAGATTGCTATGAAGATTAATTGCAAGATTGCTCTAAGTTTGCTATTCCCTTCATGGTTGCTCCTGTGACATGCAACGGGAACAGCAGGAGAGAGTGTTGATCTTGCTGTTGATTTGTGTAGATAATATGCTGCTATGGAAGAAAGAGCTGAGCTGGCAGAACTGAGGCAGGGAAGGTGATCTTTCAAACCTCACAAACAGCAGCTGGAAACAGTCAATGGGCCGCTATAAAATTCAAGGCTAGCCAAGTATTCAGGCAGCTGGGACAGAAAGGACTCTTTAATCAATAGTAATCAATAGAAATAGAAATTACTAGCCACTCAGCACACCCCAAATCAGAAGCATAAGATAGCCAGCTCGCTCACTCGCTCACTCACTCACTCACTCACTCAGATGGTAAGGCTGGTCCTGCAACAGTTCACAAGCAAAGCGTTGAGCTAGCTGTTTTATCTTTCAAAAAGGCTCCCTCAGGGCTACACTGCCATCTGGTAAAAGTGTAGATTCCTGCATCTTGACCTCCTGGTTTGCTTCCTTGTTTCATTATGTATCCCAGAGTTATTCAGAAATGTCATGTGTTCTGAAACAGTTGTTGTGGGTTTTTATGAAGTATTATGGGAAAGATGTCTTGGGAACAAATATCCAGGATCCTTAATTATATTTTGGAAGTGGGCAGTCAGTCAGAGCAGATATAAAAAGGAAATAGGAACAGGATGTTACAGCTCTTCTGGGCTGGTACTGAAGCAATCCACTAAAGGCGGTGGAAGAAGGTGGAGTGTTAAGTGGGCACAGAGTGAAAAGGTGGACACAAGAATAACAGGTAACTTTTTTATTTGTGCTTAAAACACACGCCGCGAAATCGCGGCTGGCGCCAGCTTATGTAGCCAGCACTGTCCAACGCTTCAGCCACTGACAGGACTTTATTCTTCCCACCAGTGTCTAGGCCAATCGGTGGAGTCTGACATCAGACTCCACTTGGCTGGCCATATAAGACAATACTTAACACAGAAAGTTTCCTAGAAAAAATAAATATTGATTGGCATCTCTGCCCTGGCATGACTAAGGATCTCTGAATTCTAAGCTAGGGGAAGGATGTAGGTCTTCTTGTTGTGAAACTTCAGTCTTCCAATAACTTTTAGGACATTAAAGCGACTAATCTCTTCCAGAGAATTTTGGAAGCTTATTCATTGCCTGACATGAAGGTTAATTCACTCTTAGAATGCAATGCAAAATCCAAATGACTGCCTAACACGTTGCCCATAGTTCCTATCATTCCAATATCTTGTGTCATATTGCATACAACCTGAGCCTGCATCCTTGTTTCATTTAATGCATAGGAAGGACTATGCTCTGAAACAGGGCTTGCTGGCTGAGGAATTCTGAGAGTTGAAGTCCACAAGTCTTAAAGTGGCTAAGGTTGGAGACCCCTGCTCTGAAAGGATGACTCATTAAGTGCAGAAAGGAAAGAAAGGGGGAGTATGAAGTATTTTTAGTATTTAGTATTTATTTGATTTGTCAATTGCTGACAAGACACAGGTATAAGAATAAATATAGTTTTGAATACATGAGATAGATACTTATAAGAAAAATAAAAAATAATAGGACAGGGACGGTAGGCACGATTGGTGCACTTATGCACGCCCCCTACAGGCCTCTTAGGAAGGGGGTGAGGTCAATAGTAGACAGTCGAAGGTTAAAGTTTTGGGGGTTTGGGGAAGAAACCACAGAGTCAGGTAGAGTATTCCAGTATCCCAGAAGTATCCCAGGAGCCCCATTATTGTTAGTTTCTAAGTTCCAGTTCTCCAGTGTTCAGATCTGTATTTAGCTGTGGTGGCACAGTGGTTAGAATGCAGTACTGCAAGCTAATTCAGTTCATTACCAGGGTCCTGATTGGTTCAAGGTTGACTCAGCCTTCCATCCTTCTGAGGTCGGTAAAATGAGGACCCAGATTGTTGGGGGCTATATGTTAACCGCTTAGAGAAGGCTGTAACATGGTATATAAGTCTAAGTGCTATTGTTACTTGCCTACTAAACTAATGGAGCTGCCTTATAGTCAGGTAACAGGATGAATTATTTTAACATTTTAATGCTAGGATTCATTCATGTTCATTTTTTGTCATGGACTCTTAAATTAGACCTGCCCTCCCAAAATGTATTGTCCTCCCTGGTGTGGGAACAACACCAGAGGTGGTATTCAGCAGGTTCTGACCAGTTCTGGAAAACTGGTAGCGGAAATTTTGAGTAGTTCAGAAAACCGGCAAAGACCACCTCTGACTGGCCCCGCCAACCCCATCTATTCTCTGCCTCCCGAGTCCTAGCTGATCGGCTGGGTCTTCTTTGGTTGCCCTACACAGGAGAATGGAGCTGGAAAGCAGGCTAGTGGGTTGGGGAAGGAATGGGATTTTACAGTAACCTTCTCCTGGAGTTGGGAGGGAATTGAGATTTTGCAGTATCTTTCCCCTGCCATGCCCACCAAGCCAAACCGCGTCCACCAAGCCACACCCACAGAACCGGTAGTAAAAAAATCTGAATCCCATCACTGAGCAACACTATATGAAGAATATGATTGGCTAATAAATAGCCAATTGTACGTTCAGTCTTCCATCCCTTCTAAAATAAAGATACTTCCTTGGGGATTCCCATCGACTTATTAAGTCTGACTGAGTCACCTTGAAAGTGGGGAAGGGAAATGCAGTAAAGTTATCACACCATAGCTATGGCGTGGCGAAGGCAGAAAACAAAAAATAGTTATTTTTCCTCAAAGAGAGTAGGATAACATTGGGGGGCAGACAAATTTTATGGGATAAAAGACAGCCCTGGAGAAACAAGGGCATTCTGGTCCTGAAAGAAAATAGCCTTACTCTGCAAACAGCCCTGTGAAAGACAGACAGCCATCTCCAATTTGATGTCTCTACGTTTGGTGGTCTTGCTTAGAGATTGTGGGTGCTGAAATCCAGCACTTTTGAAAGGCACAATTGTCTAAGCATGGTACTCTATGTTCAGCATTTTGAGCCAGAAATGTAACCAATTTTAGTGTGAGTTTTACTGACAATTAGGCAGGGTGAACAAGATACTATTTTTATGAGGAACAATGAGCATTAATATGATTAAAAATGAATAATCTCCATTCTCTCTGTCTTATCTTTTAAATTTATATCTTTCTTCTTCAAACTCTCAAACTGACTGCTTTCCTAACCCTGCTTTTATATTGTTCTACAGTATATATGCAGGTAGTCCTTGATTGACAACCACAATTGGGACTAGAATTTCTCTTGCTAAGCAAAGCAGTTGTTAAGTGAGTCATGCCTAATTTTAAGACCCTTTTTGCCATGGTTTTTAAGTGAATCATTGTATTTAGGTGAATCTTGCGGTCATTAAGCAAATCTAGCTCCCCCTATTGAACTTTGCTTGTTAGAAGCTGACTGGGAATATCACATGATTTTGTGATTCTGCAACTGTTGTAAGTACATGCCAGATGCCGAATGCTAGAATTTTGATCATGTGACTATGGGGATGCTGTGATGGTTATAAGTGCGAGGATTGGTCATCAGTCATTTTTTTGGCATTACTTTACTTAACTTTATGCAACCTTGAATGGTCCTTGAACAATGGTTGTAAGTCAAGAACTATCTATACTTCATCTCATCCACTAGGGGCATCCTCACCTTTTATCCCAGTTTTCCACATTTCAAGCAATCTTTTTTATTTTCCAAGACATATCATTGTAGATTCATGTCTTCTAGTAATTGAAATGTCTTGCTCTTTGATTGCATTTTCCAAGCAATTCTCCTGTACGGCATCTTTTTCCAATTAACATACATGGGATAAGGCTGCATATCTGCATTTAAAGTAACTTAGCTTATTGTTTAGCAGCGAACAGTCTTATACTTTTCCCCTTTTAATGTAAATAACACTGTTTTCCTCAGTTATGGCAAAATTCTGGAGAAAGCATAGCCTTAAATGCTTTCTTAGATCAACCTTCTCCAACATGATGCCCTACCATGCTGGCTAAAATTTCAGGGAGCTGCAATCCCACAAAACCTGGAAGAGGCTAAGGGTTAGGGTGGCTAATTCAAACTTGGCTTCTGTTCAATGTTTTTCTTCTGGTTTAAACTACTATCAAAAGTCTAAGGAAAAATTATATTTATATCCTAAAATACCTGGAGAAACACATGTAGTAATTTGGTAGTAACTACTCAGTTGATTCTTGTATGTGTGTGTGTTTGTGTGTGTGTGTGTGTTTCATGTGTGAATAGAATGATCACTAACAACTTCCATGGCAAAGATAATTTAAATCAAATTATAGAATATGTGACTAAATGTGTTTCAGTTGAATATGTATTAGCGTCTTGATTGCCTGTTGTACTGAATAGGCATGATAACATCTCTAATTACACGCTTATACAGTATTCCGTTTTTTCCATTGTTTGTTTGAGGCATAAAAATTCCCTTCCAGCCTACTTAAAATTAGACCTGTTTTAAGCATCTAAATACTTGTTCACTTCTAACCACAGAAAAACAAACCTTAGCACTTTGGGGATTGTTCTTAATAACACTAGTCACAGGAGGATCCATGGAGGCCAGAACTATATCACTGAGGTTGGGAATCTTAGTAGACAGGGCAGATATAATAATCTTCAGGATCTAGACTTTTTACATGTGGTTGACTAACTCCCATAATACCCCTCCTACCATAACCACTAAGCTTGCTGTTTGGAATTTATAGAATACCCCAAAAAATCCCAAAGGCTCTCAGATGGAGAAGGCTTAGTGTAGGCTTTATGCTAGCTCAATTATTTGAACTTTTATTAAAGAAAAACAACATATCGCCAACTTAAATAAGACAACATCAAGATGAAAACATGTGGTAAGCTAACTATAGCTGGTCAGCTGTTTGTTATTTATGTGAGTAGCAATTCAGATCAGTTTGCTCATTTACTAGATTCATGACAAAAGTAATTTAAAATATTAGAATTCTAGAATTAGAATGTTCTATACCAGCGGTCACCAACTGGGTGGGCCACAGCCCATTGGTGGGCCATGAGAAAATTTTGGTGGGCCGCAGAGAAATCTCACCCCCAAAGCACACCCCCAAAGTAATTAATCCAGGCTGCACAGAAACACAAGGCTGCGCCGCCCACATGGGCCACGGGAACCGTCCCTGCCCACTTACTCCTTACCCAGCAAACTTTCCTGCTAAATTGCTAATGGACCATCATCCATTCTGCTGTGCTGGGAGATTTAGATGAGCTAGGAAGCAGGAAATGGTTGGATTTATTGCTTTCTAGCTAGTCTTTAGATCTTCCACTCTGCTTTAAGCATAGCCGAACCTCCTTTAGGACTGAAGGTTTTATTATTCAGTGCAAACTCATGGCAAACATTTGAGAGACTGAACTAGCTGATGGCAAATAGATAGATCACTGAATGATTCTGTGAGCAACTCAATCTGCCTGCCTGCTTTGCCTGATTTTGGATAAAAGTTCCTCTTTTTTATAAAAAAATCAATATTTATATAAATATTTATAATATTTACATACAAGCCATGCCCAGCCAGTCACATGACCACCAAGCCACAAATTAGGCCATGCCCACAGAACCAGTTAGTGGTCCCTGGGATTTAAAATTATGAGTTTGGTGGTCCCTGAGGTCCAAAAGGTTGGCAACCCCTGTTCTATACCAAGGGTTTTCAAACTTGGCAAGTTTAAGACTTGTGGACTTCAACTCCCAGAATTCCTGAGCTAACATGACTGGAGGAAGAATTCTGGGAGTTGAAGTCCATAAGTCTTAAAGCTGTCAAGTTTGAAGACTCTTGTTCTATACAATGAAGCAGATCCTCTGGTGGTGAGCTGATGGTAATGGAGATAGAAGATCTACTTCCTTGGACTTCCGGTTTGTTGGCTTCGCGAGCGGCAGGGATTTGCGAAGCTGCGCGATCCCTGCCGCTAGCCGTTTTGGGGCTCCGACCCAGACGGGTACGAGCTAGGCTGCCCTGCAGGGGCAGCTGAAGGTAGGGGGATCCGGAGAAGGGTTTGGGGTTTTGCAGACCCCCTCCCGGCTGGCAGAACCCCTTTTCCCAGGACGGTGCAGCGGCGGTCCGTAATGGCCGCCACAAAGAAGCTGGCAGCCGGGTAAGAATGCGCAGGAGGAAGTGGAGAAAGTGCTTGAAAGGAGAAAGTTTTTCTTGGCTCCTAGGACTCTAAGACATATTTAACAAAATTCCTGAAAAGTATGACTTTCTGAATGATACCTTCGAGAAGAGGAAAAAAGCGGCAGTTTAATGGTGCTGAAAGGATAGCTTACCCTCTTTTTCTACGGAATAAAAAGTGAATATTAAGAAATCTATTTTTTTTTTAGGTGAAAACTGGCTTTAAGCGATGAGTGGGAAAAGAGAGGACTAAAAAAAAATATTTGTATGCTAAGACTTTGTTGGAGGAGATGCCTTAAGGATTGAAAGACTAAAATATATTGCAATAAGATTTTAAGAAACAGATTTGGACTTTCTTTTTCTCTGATTGATACTACCCTAGGAGGAGAGAGTGGGAACTCTGTCTTGGTTTGGACTGACTGATAACTTTGGGATTGTCTTATTTTTCCTTTGGAATATTCTGACTGTTGTAAGAGAAAAGAAAAGAAAAGATTTATAATGGCTCCTTCTATTGAGGAACTGAGAAAAGATTATGAGCAAGCAAAAAAAAAATGGTAAAGCTGGTTTGAAAGAAGCCTTCCTTTTTTTTAGAAATGGCGCTTATTAACTATCAACAAACATTGCAGCAGATGAAGACAGCAGAAGAAGAAGAAGGAGAGGAAACCATCTTTAATAAATCTCAGAACTCGACCAAGAGGGAAGGAAGAGGGAAGAGAAGAGAAATAAAGGACTTAAGATTTAAAAAAACATTTAAGAAAGGGAAAAACAAGGTGCAAAATCAATATAAGGATGGTAAACAAAAGGGAAGAGGAATACGACAGAGAAGGGAAGCCAGTAAGGCAGAGGCTAGAAGAAGGGGGGGTAGAAAGGTTTGTTGGGAGAAGAAAGAAAGGGAAAAGGTGGAGAAAAGCTACAAAGTTTTGAAATTAAATGGGAAAAAGGAATTTTTTTAGGGATAAAGGATAAGTATAATTTCTTCAAAGAGATTTTGCAAGGTACATAAGATGATATGGTAGTATTGTATTAGAAATAGAAAACTTAAATGGCTTAAGAGTTGATAAGAGATTAAAATGTTGAAATGTTAATAATGATTGGTTTTAAAATATAATATGAGGGAGATTTAGAATATTGAGCTTTAATTAAAGAGTTTAATAAGATTATGGGATTGATGTTATTATAAAATTTTCATTATAGTATTTGTTTTTAATATTTAGATCTATTGTTTAACTATGTATTTAATTATTTTGGATGTATTATTCAGTTAGAATGTACCAAGCAAAATCGGATTGGGTATTCTAAAGATTAATTTGATTAATTTAGTCGGGAGATAGAAAGGCATCATACTCTGATTAGTGATTTCAGGAGAAATTTCTTTTTTTTTTTAAGGAATGAGACAAAGGTACAATAAAGAATGGACAAAAGATACAAATATAATGACTCAAATTAAGATGATTAATTAAGATAGAATTAAAAAGAGTGAAATATGGGGAGAAGTTAATATAGAAGATTTAGAATGGTAAATAAAATAAGTAATGATATGTAAGATGAGTATGAATACAGTTGAAGTCCATGAAGAAAGAAATACCTGGGTCCAAGTTACTTTCCAAAAAGATCTTTTTTTATGTTTTGTGTGTTGTGTATATATGTTTTTTTTGGGGGGGAGAATTAATGAAACCTTGCAGAAATATAGAATGAGAATAATGGTAACTAAGTCAGAAAGAAATAGATGAAATAATAATAATAAAATGGAATAAGAGTAAAGAGAAAGAAAGAGAAAATGGATAAGAGGTTTTTGTATGTTTATATGGAAATGGTTTAAAACAGAATTATAGTTTATCTGACTTGTTAAATTTATAATGGAAAAAGGTTTAAATATGTAATGGATAATGACGACTTGTGTGTTTTGAAAAAAATTAATAAAACTTGTTTAAAAAAAAAAAAAAGAAGATCTACTTCCTTGTAGGGACTGCTTCTTTTCTGATGCCCAGTACCACAACTTCCTAAATGAAAATTGGATTCATGCAAATATTCTGCCTCAACTTTTAGATGGACCCAAATAAGTTTCCAAGGCCCTTGAGAAATTTCTAAGGGCATGTCTGTTGAGAGCTTAGTCAGAATCCTGGTAAGAGGCCCTATCAGTTCCTTCTCCTAGAGGCCCTAGGAGAAGGAAGTGATAGGGCCTCTTACCAGGATTGTTTCCCAGTGGCTTCTCCTTATGCCCAATCTAAGAGAGCACCTTGGTTTACTAAGATACTACACAAGGCAAAGATGAAGAATAAATCTGATTGGACATATATGTGCATCCAAATTCAGGCTACTTTATATTGTGATAGTCATCATATACCAGTCTGTTTTCAGTGCAATCAAGATGGTTTACAAAGTCCTGACAGCTTGACATCAGAATATCAGCAGCACAACTCATTCTGGATAGAATCTCCTTTTCAAAGCAAGTGAGTAGAGAAATTATGAGGTAGCAGAGGGAGAGGGGAATTCATGATGGTAGAATTTGGACTGGCATCATATAAACAAGATTGTGGGAATTTGCAAATTCTCCATCAATTTCTTTTCACACAAACATAACATGGGATAAAAATTAGAATAGTAATAGAAACAGAGTGCATTGGTAGTTAACTCATCATCAACTGGGGTTACATTGCTGACTGGAAGGAACTGCTGAAACCTAATTCCCTCATAGACAATTAATCTACCATTTCATTTTTCCTGTTTCTACTACAAGTTACCTCAGTTAAACAGGGTCATTGTGACTCTATGAATTTCTTTATAATACAAAGACATTGTGTGGGTTGCTTGCTTTTAACCTGGTGCGTACTTTGTTTTGTATTGTGGTATTATATATAAAACTAGTGGTCTTGGGTTGTTTGAGAAACCATAGTTTAAAAATCCAGTATTGATTTTGAACCCTACCACAAGTGTTTATTAAGGAAGAGCTTATTGCTTTTTCATGGAATGCTTTAAGAAGAAAATGTCATCAGCTGATGTATAGCGAAAGCTAAGACTGGATTTTTGAATTATATATCACAAAAGGAACTACGCAGGGGGGGTGAGGGGTCATAGGGTAAACGACAGAATGCGATAGACTAACTTTAAAGCTCATTGGATTGGCTGAAAACCAGCACATCGTTTAAGAGACCCTTGAAAAATGTGGAACCTTGTTGCTAGGCACGGATGTTGCTATGATAAGAATGAAGAGTGTGCAGAATCTGTGGTAGTAACACATCCCGTCTTGTTGCTAGGCATAAGTGTTACTAGGGCAAGACAAATGGGAAAAGCATAGTAACTGGAGTAGTCTAAAATTCATATTCATTTGCTGAGTGACTTAAATGTTCTGAAACATTTTTTATATGGGGGTTACAGCTGTCTGATAATGCATTTTGAATAAATATCTTGACACCTATCAAGATCTTGTTGGGGCTGCTATTGTTGACAGCACTGGAAGTTTTTTTTTTAAAGACAGGTTTCTCTTTCAGAAATCCACATCCCATTGGCTTAAAAAAGATGCATAGATAAGTAGATTACAACAGAAATGACAGCTTTTAAATGACATTTCAAGCTTTGGGAAAACAGTTGCTACTACCGCAGTTGAAAATGAAAATAGTACCCAGTCCTGTTACAGTATTTCTTCCAAATAGTCACATGATATGCAACAATCACAGAAAAAAATAAGCATGTTTACATTCAGAGTTTTTTGACTGAAATATTGGAGTAAAGGCAGGAGACACACGATTTGCCTCCAGCCATTTAGGGAACTTGGGTTAGGTGTTTAATGGGCTTTAATGGTGAAAGAGCAGTGGTACCATCACAGCATAGTTTAGCTCAAATTCCTGGGCTGACTCAGGTGGATGGAAGAGGAATGGTTTATCACATAAATAAAAGTAAATAAAAGTAAAGCTCATTCTGTCTAAAAAAGGATCTTTCAGAAGAGAGGGATGGAGGGAGGGGTGGTTCACAAGCAGGGGTGGGGTTCTACCAGTTCGCACCTATTCGCTAGAACCGGTTGTTAACATTCTAAGCAGTTCGGAGAACCGGCTGTTAGAAGAAATTACTGGCCTAATCCTGTAAGGAAGGCAGGAAGGAAACATTCTGGTGTTGCTTACAGAAACTGCCTCTCCATTAACCCTTATTACATTCTTGGCAGGACTAGACTTCCTGTCTCAGGAACGTCTCTAGAGTTTTTTTTTTCCCCTCCTTTGCTGGTACTTTGCTTGTGTCGAGTGACTGTTCAAAGTTACAATGGCACTGAAAAAAGTGACTTATGACCATTTTTCACACTTATGACTGTTGCAGCATCCTCACAGTCATGAGAGGCCAGGCGAGGAGATGCGTGCCTCAATGTGAGTGATATTGAGTTGGCCATTCCCACCAACTAAGCCACGCCCACAGAACTGGTTGTTAAAAAAATTGAATCCCACCCCTGTTCACAAGCGAAGTTAATTCCTTTCATTTGGTTGAAACTGGTATTAGTCATGAATTAGAATAACTGATCTATGCAATTCTGGGATAGATTAGTAGCAGCGATCTAGGATTCTGGATATATCAATTGAACACTCTTTAGATAATCAATTTCTAATGTAATTCTTCTTGGGAAGCAGCTTGGAGAGATCCTAGTGGGGGAAAAAAGCCACAACTATAAAAATAACAAGTAACTGACATGACTCTTCCTTGTTATTTCTATTTCTGACAACAATTTTATTCTTTTCATTGTTTTTGTGGTTTTCAATGCTACATACGGAAGAACTCAGGAGCTGCTTTTGATTAAGTCTCTTAAGTTCTGTTAACAATTTATTTTAACAATGTTAAATCATTCAAATCACCATTCAGACAGAATCAATTTTGTTTCAAAAGACATACATAATTGCTGAAATATTGCCAGCAAATTTTCTGTGAAATGATAACAAATAAAAACAATAGTTAGTGCATCCATTATATCCAAAAGCTACTATATGGACATAAAATTGGGATATAAGCAACTCAGCTGTTTCACACATTTCATGCAAGTAGTAAGCAAGACACAGAATACACATTTACACAGTATCATTGTTCAAATCACAAGATACCATCTTGGAAACTATCAACACTCAGTACATTTATTTTTTGTTGTGATATACTATAATAACAACTGGTAATAGAAGATGCCAAGTCCCGAAAAATAAGTTAAAGTTAATATATAGTAATAAAAATATATATTTTACTAAATAGATGCCAGTTGGTTGTGAAGTTGCTGATAGATTATGCAAGGTACCAGAGCACCAATAGTATATCAATCAATAGATTTATAGATAAGTGATGGACTGGTAGATATTTAAGAAGCTATCTCATTTTAGGCAGAATCACACATGGTAGGCAACAATTTGATTAATTCTGGCTTACTTAAACCACAGATGGGTAAGTTCACACAACACATGAAAAGCCATGTGGCAGAGACATCTCCTTAGTTGAGAAGCAGGAAGCATTCAAGCAGGTCCAAGAGTAGGAAGACAAATCCAAGAGATGCCAGTGACACTTTGTTCACACCATCCCTTTCAGCTCTCAGGGCCACAGCTTTTTTTTAAAAAAATGGCCTCCCTTTGAAGTTTCTGTCTGTCAAACTATAAATCAAACTATACCATCAAGAAAAAAAAAGATGAACCAGCTGTGGAGTCCAGTCCTTTTGGTCTCCCTCTTCAAAGAGGCAAGTCTCAAATGTTAACCTCAGCTAAGAAAGATAGGTTTATTTGTTTGGTTTTAACTTTCCAACTGAGCTATGGCTGGCCCTCTTCAAAGGATGAGGAAGTTTTGCTAAAAGGCCCGAGTGGAAATCTCTATGGCTGAATGACATTATATGTCTGTAAGCCCCCTAGAGTCACTTTGGCAAGATGGGCAGCATAGACATCTAGTAAGTAAGTAAGTAAGTAAGTAAGTAAGTAAGTAAGTAAGTAAGTAAGTAAAATTCAATCCCCCAAAGAGTTCAAAGGCTGGAACAGATGTTGCAACAACTTTAAAGCATGCATAAGTGCACCAACGTGCCTACCATCCCTGTCCTATTGTTTCTTTTTTCTTTTTTTCTCATATGTATCCATTTCATGTATTCATAACTATGTTTATACTTATACCTGTTATCTTATAATCTCTTGACAAAATAAAATAAATAAAATAAAACTGGCACCACAACTGATTCTTTTTTCCTGGTTTCTGATTTATGGAAGGACCTAGCTAGATGGGAATAATTTGGTACAAAGGACAATCATCCTATTCAGGCAATGCACTCCTTGTGGGACATCTTTGTGCCTCCCCAAAGTTGCAGTTGATTTCCTGATGGAACCAATTCCTTGCTATTATTGGACTTCAAGTGGGGAATATAGTCTATACTTCCCCTTCCTTCTGTGAGAAAGCCAGGAAGTTTTTTATTCTTTCCATGAACTTCTTCAGAGACTTCTAAGCAGTAGATAATAGGCCCCTTTTTAGTACACCCCCACCTCAATATATCAATATTTCCCAGTGGAGCTTTTACAGGTTGGATGATCCTCCCCAAGTCCCATGTCTCTTACATTCACTTAGAAACAACTGAAAAAAGCAAAGGGCCTCAGCAAATGTCAGTGAATATATACAGCCATGAATTCATCGCATGGAGAACAATCTTCCTAGCTTTATGTCTTGCTGTTGGGTTAGGACCCCACTAGCACATCTAAAAAGCCAGAGTCAAGGAGAAAGCTGGCTGCCAAGTTAAGGAGGATTATTGCAGAACAATTCCTAGCAATCTGTAATTCCAAACTGAGTGATGAAGCAGTATTCCATAAACAATGAGGCCAGAGGTGGTATTCAGCAGGTTCTGACCAGTTCTGCAGAACCAGAAATTTTGAGTAGTTCGGAGAACCGGTAGCAGAAATTTTGACTAGTTTGGAATACCGCTTCTGCCTGGCCCCGCCCCCATCTATTCTCTGCCTCCTGAGTCCCAGCTGATCGACTGGGTCTCCTTTTGTTGCCCTGCACAGGAGATCCGGAAAGCAGGTTAGTGGGGTGGGGAGGGAATGGGGATTTTACAGTATCCTTCCCCTGCTACGCCCACCAAGCCACGCCCACCAAGCCATGCCCACAGAACCAGTAGTAAAAAAAATTGAATCCCACCACTGAATGAAACCCATCCTCAAGACAAGGAGTATTTAGAATGGGCTGGGAGAAGAAACAGATAGGAAGTGCCTCAATGATGCTGTGGGGGAATTCAGGGACTAATAATTTAGTACGGCTGGAGGAATATTTTAGCTGTGATAGCAGGGATGTGGAAAGAGTGAATTCTGTAGGTCACAACAGCCATCAGGTCTTAAAGCTATCCTCGTGGGCAGGAGTATAATAGCCAGGACAAAACCATCTGCTCATTTTTTCTCATTTAAAAAGCAGTATAAGGGGCACAATGGTACTTTAAATGTTGTCCAGTATAGTAAAGGTACATTCAGATAGTCCTCAACATACAACCATCTGTTTAGTGAGTGTTCGAAGTTACAATGACACTGAAAAATATGACCATTTTTCACACTGATAACTGTTGCAACATCCTAGAGTCACATTATCAAAATGTGGACGCTTGGCAGTTGACTCACAGTTATGATGGTTGCAGTGTCCCGGGGTCATGTGATTACCTTTTTCAAACTTCTGACAAGCAACATTCATGGGGAAGCCAGATTCACTAACAAATGTGTTACTAACGTTAACTGCAGTGGTTCGGTTAACAAACTGTTGCAAGAAAGGTTGTAAAATGGGACAAAACTCACTTAATAATTGTCTTGCTTTGCAACATAAATGTTGGGCTCAGTTGTGGTTGTAAGTCGAGGACTACCTGTATCTCATTCTTACAAATCTCATTTTTATTTATTTTTTATGTCACCCATCTCCACTACAAGGTGACTCTGTATGGCTCATCTTGTGCCCTCCCCCCAAAGCCAAAATCTTTCAGAGTCAACACGGACCTTTAAACTATTAGAAATATATTATGGACAATTTGTTTGAGTAATTGTAATATTGGCTCTGATTCTCCTTTCATGTGACTAAATTGTTTGTCTTCCTAGTGCCTAAACCTGTTTCTGTTTCCCTTTTGAGATTGTTATTGCCTTCATTGGATTGATTTCAAGGTTATAATTGTTTGTTGTTTGTTTGTTATTAGGCTTTTTTCCATATTTTGCTTTTGGATGTTCCTGTTCACTGCCTTGCTGAATCATGGAAACAAATAAATAGAAAAGGTTCATGGTTCCAGACTCGGTTATTTATTTATTTTCCACAGTGTATCAGTTGCTCCAATTGAAGCTAACTTTCAGCAGCATATAGTTCCCATCTTTCTAAACTTACATTGAAATAAAAACAGTTAACAAAGGAAAAAAGTAATAATAATCCAAAAAATGATCAACAAACAATATGTAAAAACTAAGAATAAACGCAGAAGCATTATGGTAATCGTTGATTGTGTTTGTTTGATATTGTCCCAAAGGTGCTTTTCCAAGAAGCTTCTTGGATGAGAAGTGAAATGTCTTCAAAGAAAAACCAGAAAGTCCAGTTGCCTCTTGAAAAAGCACCTTTGGGACAACCATGATCTGGAGGACAGAGAATCTCCATAGACATTTGTTTGCTATTGTACTAGCCAATGAGTGAAATAAACACACACACACACACACACACACAAATGAGTTTTTATTTTAGACATTTTATGGAAATACTCTATTTCTTTAGGGTTTTTTTAGTAAGGGCCGGGCAAAAATGGATGGTGAGATGAGGATAAGGGGCTGAGATTAGCTATCTGTAAACAGAAATATAAGGAAGTAGAATATATATATTTATTTGTCAAACATGTACAAGATAACAAGTATAAGTATGAACATAAACAAGAACAAAGGGAGTAAAATTGGGACAGTAAGACAGGGACGGTAGGTACGCTGGTGCGCTTAAGCACACCCCCTTTAATGTCCTCTTAGGAATGGGGGTGAGGTCCACAGTAGACAGTTTGAGGTTGAAGCTGTGAGGGGTTGAGGCTGTATATATAGTGTATCGGCTTAATGATATATGATATATGGTGTATATATCATATATATATATTTATATATGGTATATCTACAGTATATATGGTATATCGGCTTAATGTATTTATGCTGTCTCAGTCTAAACTCAATTCATGAGACCTTTCTTGAATGAGGATAATTACTGTTGTCAAGAAAAAGGAATGGATCAAAGACCAATGAAAGAAACAAATACAAGGAGTGACTGTATTTGATGATTCTTCTGGAGAAATTAGCCCTTCAAAAGGTTCTTTAATGCCTCTGGGCTATTGAGCAAGACTTTTGCAATGTCTGGGATTCATTGAGCCCAATTTGAATTACATAGTTTACTTGTTTATTTAGCAGTTTATGATTGATTATTATATCACTATAAACTTTTTCAGTAAATCAGCTTCATTGTTCAGCTGAACAAACTGTGTCCACAGTTTGTAATGATCCGTTTTCTTTATTCATTAGTGCTAATAAAAGCTTTGAATTTCCTTGGTGTTCTAATCCCCCAAAAGCAGACCTTGTTTACCTCCTCACTGAAGCTTCATTACAGCAAAAGTTTTATCAGTTTGTAATTGTCACACAGTGAGTGATTCCCGAGTGATACCCATTAAAGAGGTACAAATTGATTGTTAAACAAACTGCTTGTTTCCTGTTCTGGGGAGAAATACATAACCTCTGACAATTCCCACTTGGAGAAGGTGAATCCAAGAGACTCTGTTGACTGCTGGTAATAACATATACATTTGTACAGAAAGTATAGACAGAACAAAAGTGTCTGTTGAATGAAAAGCTAATTTTCATTGCAGAATATATTAACTATACATTTCTGTGCACATCTATTGTGTGACATATGTGTTAGGCAAATGGAAAAGTGTTACTAAGTACTGAACAATGCTCTACCAAATATGAGGTTTTGTGCTGCTTCTAACTTTAATTAATAAGCTGCCTTATTTTGACTCTGTATTATATAAAATCATGGTTCCATACCCACCAAGCACAGACATTTAGATTTTATTAGATTTATATATCTACATGGGTTATACAATACGGGAACTGACTGTGGATATCCACCAGGTTTTCTGTCCATTCTGAATGTTTTAAAAAAAACCAATTGTTTTTAAATTAAAATAAATAAGAAGGCAGCCATGTAAATCATCAGACTTTAGTGTCATTTCTATTCAGCTGGATGCAAAATTAGCACTAGACTTGACATTCTTGGCTTAGACAACCTTGAACTATGCCAACTAAGATTAGACTTAAGCATAGTACATAAAATCATATGTTACAACATCTTACCAGTTAATGAATATTTCAGCTTTAACAACAACAACATTAGAGCGTACAACAAATATAAACTAAATGTAAACCACTCCAAACTCGATTGCAGGAAGTACGATTTCAGCAACAGAGTGGTCAATGTCTGGAACTCACTACCTGATTCTGTTGTCACCTGCTCAAACCCCCACTCCTTTACCCTCAAACTAACCTCTATTGACCTCACCCCATTCCTAAGAGGTAGGCACGCAATCGTGCCTACCATCCCTGTCCTATTGTCCCCAGTTATTAGTTCCTATTTCTTGTATTTAAACTTATGTTTATTCTTGTTTCTGTTATATTGTAAGCTTTTGACAAATAAAATAAATAAATACATAAATGGATCCCTGAGGTATCAGACCTTAAAAATGGTGGATTGTTACAAACAATCCTTGTTTTTAGGAATGTGCCAATCTTCCCAGAAAAAAAGAAAAAGAAAACCGTGAATATAAAATGGAAGGATAACAAGCATTCTATGGAAATATATCAAGTTGAAGATAGGAAGTTCTGCAGGTATTTTTTTTTGGGGGGGGGGGGTAAATTATTTGTGATGGGCCATATTCCCCCAGGACAGGCATTTTATAATAGTGCTTGTAATGTGCTTCCATAATTCTTGTGCCTGTGTGTGTGCCTGCCAATACACACACATATCCACTCCTACACACACCGAGAGAGACACACACAGAGCTTATTGGGTGATTTTCGGCCAGTCATAATATTTCAGCCAAACTTCCTGCAGAGGTGTGTTATGATGGAGAAAATTCCTGAAAAAAGAAATACGATATGAATCCAGCTATAAATAATCCAGTCTTCAAGCTGACATCAAATGGGTAGCCGTCATTGTACTCTCATTCTGTGCAGAATTGTGCAGTTTCACACAAAGACTTTGCATCAGTTTGAAAGTGGATTTGGACCTTAATACTCTCATGACAATAATAATGGAATTCAGCCAACATATTTCTGGTTCAACTGTAGTGTAGCTGAAACCACAAGGAAACTGGGTTTGTGGTGCAGGGAAAGTTTGTTTTATTGAGTTTATTGTTTTGTCTTATCTTGAGCAACCATGG
Source organism: Notechis scutatus (assembly GCF_049901735.1). NCBI lineage: Eukaryota > Metazoa > Chordata > Lepidosauria > Squamata > Elapidae > Notechis > Notechis scutatus. Next base: position 34,666,356 of record NC_142011.1, on the reverse strand, counting down.
CTTCACTTCTGCATTGGAGGGAACTCTTTATTAGATTAGGCTTTTGCAAATTAAGCAAAATAAGGAGGGATGAAACTGATAATGCTTTGTCTTCTTTCCCCTTCTCTTGGATATGGGGGAACCAGCAACCAAGCCACCAGGCTGCTATTTTTGAAAACTTCTTTTCCTTCATTTACTTTTCTGTAAAGCAAAGATAAGAAGGTTTGTGTTGTTGCAAGGGCTATAGCTATTCAGGCCAGGGCAGTGCTTTTAGCTCTTTCTTCATGACCATTTCAAGCTGGCAAGAGTGCAGATAATCGTGGAGTATGCAAGGTATCTGCCTGGGGCGGAGGGATCCAAAAAGCCAAGTTGGTGGTTGTGATTGCATAATTTAAGCCATCTTCTTGGCTTCTTGACACACATCCATACAGAGTCCCCTATTTTAATGATTTAGGAAGTGGAAATGGGGGCAGTCTGGAAGTGTTAGAAAAGATGGGTTTCTTTTTGGTTGGAAATAAAATGAAATTCTGATCTGAAGAAGTTGAACATTATTGTGTTACATACTACATTATGTTCCAAGTTCTACAGATGGGAAAAAAGAACTTGTGCTTGGTATGCATAACCCTACTGAGGAATGAATGAACTCTGCTAAGTAAAATGAGAACTTCCTCAGATACCTGTTGGAGTTAGAGATGGGAGTTAGGGAAGGAAGACTTGATGTTTTCATATGAAATTGAGGATGGTACAGTATCTTATCACTAGTAATGAAATAAGACTCAGCTGCCCATCCATTTCTTAAGTTATTCCCGGTTTACTTATCAACTGACAGACAAAGTTAACAAGATGTGAAGATGGATTCTTCTGTACACCAAAGCTGCATTATTTGAGACTGGATGGGTTCAAGTTGCAGTGAGGCATGGCTAACTCACATCATCATCATCATACTGAGAAGGCTTGGAAAGGGGCTGTATGATGACTAATAATCTCTGTACTAATTGCTATGATATGCAGTGCCCTCAAACATGGGCACCATAATCTCACTGCATGTTGTCTCAATGCAAACTGCTACATTTTGTTTAATGATAGCCAGGTCTGCTGATATGGGTAATCTGTGTATCTGAGATGAGATCCAAATGTTATTTCAAAATGGCAGCTAATCTCACATGTAGGTATTGCATATCATCATTACAGTAAGCCATAACAAACTCTGGATGAACTGCCCAAAGTCGTTTGGCTGAGTTGGGCAGCTATAGAAATGGAATAAATAAATAAATAATAGATACTTATCAAGAAACTGTTTCTTAGAAGAGACTGTATAAGGCAAGTCTTTCCAGTAATTCTCCTATAAAGAATGAAACTTTCCTTACTATTGTCCCAGCATCATATACTGTAGTGCAATGGTTAAATTATGTATTGCCTGAATCAGTCAGCCCAGAGCCTCCGACAGTTTCCATGGCAATAGCTCTTACATGGAAAAGCAGACTAGGCTGGTAATAAGCATTCTGATAGAAGGAAGGGAATTTAGTATACCCACGGTGGAGTCATTCTGTCACTATAGGGTAATAATAAAATTGGAAGACGGAAATATTCTGTCTTCGTAAGATAGACAACAACAATGGAACTTGGTAGGAAAAAACAAGAAAAAACGGATCTATATTTCTAGCACTTTAGACATTGCTAACTAATCCAACAATTTTTGCAAAGGATTATAAATGCAATAAATATGATTATATATATATATAAGGCAGACAGAACTAAAACTACACCACAATAACAAGACAACAGTTACTATCCTCAGCAGTAATAACAGGTTCAGATCAAGTAACCATGCTATCTTTACCAATAAGAAAAGCTTTTGCAGACACTTTGTTAGAATAAAAGGGAAAATGGATAAGCTTTTTGCCCCAAATGGGTGTTCCATTATAAAGGCAACATCATCAATTAGCTCCTTCTCGTTAGTGATAAAACTATTTGGATATTTTAGATAAAGGATCAGAAAGAAAGTTCCCTCAATAATCTTAGTGGTTATTGAGAAAAGGAAATAGAATGAAGCACTTTTTAAGATTCATCAATCATAGTTGGTTTTATTTTATTTATTTATTTATTTATTTGATTTGATTTGTTAATTGTTTACAAGATAATAAGTATAAGTGTATACATAGTTATGAATACATGAAATGGGTACATATAAGAAAAATAAAAGAAAAATAAAAGAAACAATAGGACAGGGATGGTAGGCACGTTGGTGTGCTTATGCACGCCCCCTAGAGCAGGGGTCCCCAACCACCGGTCCGCGGACCGGTACCGGTCCGCGGAACAACTCCTACCGGGGCGGCTTGAAGCGCCGCCATCTTTTTGATGAAAAAGTGCTTCCGTGAGCTTTTCCGGAGAAAGCTCACCGGAAGCACGCCATCAAAAGATGATGGCGCTAGCGCTTCGGTGAGCTTTTCCAGGTAGAAAGCCATTTCTACCCGAAAGCTCACCGAAGCTATGGCGGCGCATCTTTTTTGATGAAAACGGCTTCCGTGAGGTCACCGGAAGCACTTTTTCATCAAAAAGATGGCGGCGCCCAGCTGATGCCGGTACCAGGCCGCGGTGCCCAGCTGATGCCGGTACCGGGCCGCGGCGTCAAAAAGGTTGGGGATCACTGGAGACCTCTTAGGAAAGGGGTGAGGTCAATAGTAGACAGTCTAAGGTTAAAGTTTTTGAGGTTTGGGAAAGAAACCACAGAGTCAGGTAGAGTATTCCAGACATTGACCTCTCTGTTGCTGAAGTCGTATTTCCTGCAATCAAGTTTGGTGCGGTTAATCTTGAGTTTGTATCTATTGTGTGCTCTTGTGTTGTTATGGTTGAAGCTGAAGTATTCATTAACAGGTAGGACATTGCAATGTATGATTTTATATACCATACTTAAATCAGACCGAAGATGGCATAATTCAAGGTTTTCTAGTTCTAGAATTTCAAGTCTGGTGGCATAAGGTATTCTACAATGAGTAGAGGAGTTTAGGTCAGGGTAGGTCACTATTCAGTTTGGGGGCCTGAATTTCACTCTGCTATTGTTTCCAGTTCTTCCATGATAACTCAGAGAGAAATTTATCATTTATTGTGTCTACTGGATGAATGGTCAGTGGATGGAGAGGGGGAGGGAAGTAGACAATGTTCTGTTTTCGTTACACATTGAAAATCTTCCAATACTGTACTCCCAGAGTTAGAGCGGCATGGTGGCCTAATGGTGAAGACGCTCGCCTCCCATTTGGAGGGTTGAAAGTTCAATCCGAGGCAGTTACAGACGTTTCTCTCTCAGGGTACAAAGATAAAACATTTGCTACAAACTCACACAGGCATCAGGAATGGCATCTGGCCAGTAAACACTCAGCTTCATTCAGTTGCCCCAACTCTACCCTAAATTAAGAGATTACAGGGTTATAAAAAGAAAAAAAAACTTGTACTCACAGAGGTTGTGGAGGTTTTTAAAGAGATGCTGCTTTCTTCACAGTTTAAAATAAAGTGCTATCTTGAACATCTGTCTAGCTCTGGAACGTCTGTGTGGTCCAAGTTGGGGAGGGCTGCAAAATTCCCAATTCTTACTTTCCCCAATTACCCCAGTTATTTTTATTTATTAGGTTTATGTCCTGCCTTTTCTCCAGGAGCTCAGTGCAGTTTTACATAGATGTTTCCCTTCATTGTCTGACCTGAATATCCAATAAGGTAGATCAGTGATCCCCAACCTTTTTTACGCCGCGGCCCGATACCGGCATCAGCTGGGTGCCGCGCCCGGCATCAGCTGGGCGCCGCCATCTTTTGATGAAAAGTGCTTCCGTGACCTCACCGGAAGCACTTTTTCATCAAAAAGATGGCGCGCTAGTGCTCCGGTGAGCTTTTCTGCAGAAATGGCTTTCTACCTGGAAAAGCTCACGAAGCTATGCGCGCCATCTTTTTGATGAAACGGCTTCCGGTGAGCTTTCACCCGGAAAAGCTCACCGGAAGCACTTTTTCATCAAAAAGATGGCGGCGCCAGCAAGCCAGCGGCCCAGTAGGACTTGTTCCGCTGGACCGGTACCGTCCACGGACCGGTGGTTGGGGACCCCTGAGGTAGATCATACTGACACTGACTGTCCCCAAATGACCCATTACATTTCTGTGGTTGGAGATGAGCTGAAACCTCAGTCCCTCAAAGTGCTACCCCAATACATTAGCTACTTTACTAACACTGGCTTATTAAGCTTAACCCTCTTCATCTTTTTTCCCCCCTGGAAAAAATATTTAAACTGCAAGCTTCTTTTGGACTAATAAGGATAGTTGCCTTAATATAGAAATGGAATCTCGGGGTGGGATGTGATCAGTACAATCCCATTGCTTTTTATCTGAGTCCTGATAATTGTTCCAAAGAGTTTGGTGGTGTTGGAAGAAATATCCTCCTGGGTTCAGTTCCAAGGGGGGAAAAAGACACTGGAAACATGGAGGCTGTTTGGAAGGTTTAATGGTGGACAGAACCACATGGCCTGGAGCTCCAAAGTGAAAAGGATGATCACATGCTCCAAGGTGAAAAGAGAAGATCAAGAAGAAAGACCAAAATGCTGAGAGATCCTTATATAACCTCTGTTTGGCCCCACCTTAGTGTTTCCTGTTCCTGTGTAAGAAATGTATCCCATTGGCTGTCAGACTCCCAGGGGCGGGGGTCTTAGCTAACTTTGTAGACTTTGTCTGGACCACATGACTTCACATGAGCGTTGGCTGATACAATCTTCCCAGGCCAGGTGGTGAGATGGGTAGAGGCCTTTATTATGTAGAATACTCTGGCCTAGGCCTTAATGGCCCCTTAGCAAAGGTGGGGGGGGGGCTGAGTTTCTGCTTCTCTGAGTTTCTACTTTACTCTTTTTAGGGAAAATATTCTGCCTTTTTAATATTTCCCAGGATATTTCATTTTTCTAGGAGAGGGATGGGTGCTAACTTCCTACAGGGCTTTAGTAGGGTTTGAAAAAGGGGGATAAATAATTAAATAAAATTGCACTTCCGGGCTTCATTATCTTCACTCCAAGTGATTTCATATACATTGAACAACATGGAAAGCAAGGGAGAGTTTTATATTACATTAATAGATGACTTTCCCTAACAAAATGTTTAGATGAAAATGACAGACAAAAATGCTTAAATTCTGGTCTTGAGACAAATGAGTTCAAACCAAACCGGACCAAACTGAACCGAACCAAACCAAACCCACAGCAACAAAATCAGAGCTTCTTCATCTTAGTTCACTCAAAACTGTCTAAATTTTTTTTATTTGATTCTGAAGGATCATTCCCAAGAAATGTAGGAGTAAGAAAAGACTTTTAAACACAATGTTTACATATACAACCTTACTATCCCTGACAAATGTCAAATACAAATTATTTTAATTAAAGTTAATTTAATTTAAAGAACCAGCTTATTCATTTGGAATTTTTGTTAAGGAATATGCACAGTTTCTGCCCAAAAAACAACCCTACCCAATGAATGAAATTCCTTAATGATACTGTATTTTATCTGACTGTATTGCACATATTTGCATAAGACAAAGAACAAGCAGTTTTGTAGGTGACCTATGAATATTTGCCTATTTTCTGAGACTAAACTGCATACCTGTAGTGGTTCCAACACAAACAAATGCATATAATAACTGGATGCATTTGTGCATATAGGCAACTGCACATAATTCCAGCACTAGTTCACTTGACAAAAGTTTGGAATCCTTTTTTGCTGCAAACATTTGCAAGGATGTTAATTCAGCCTCTTACAAATGACAAGTGAGACCAGAGTTGCATGATGGTTGCATAACACAACACTTGACCCTTAAGTAAAAGCTCTTCACAGGCTGTGATGAGGGACTTTTAGAATCACATCACTTATTGTGTCTTCTGTTATGTTGGTTCCTGGCATATTGCCACCATTAATCACTTGACTTTTTTAATTAGGTTAGGAATTCAAGGAACTGAAGAATTCTACTCCACTTACCCGGGACTAAACCATATTGAATTTAGTGAACCTTGCTTCTGAGCATATACTGAGCATATACATATATTAGATTGAGTAGTCTTAAAATTAGATGCAGTGTGAATACAAACTCTGTGCTGGCCAAAATATGACCCAATTTCCTATTTTTATCTTTTAAGGATGGAAAACATATGGAAGGCACCAAAAGCATAGCAAGACACTTATGTTTTTCATATAAAGTAAAATGCAGCCTTTTAAAACTTAGCTTGTTAAAGATCTGAAAGATTTGGTCGATTCAGAATTAGTTAATGTTTGGGTACAGGTTTATGAAGAAATCCCAAGGCTGTGGTAGACTTAAAAATAGTAATGTTCAATTACTTCTGTAATTCTTAACAAGAAAACATCATGGATCTCTCTTCAGGGGTGTCAAACTGGCGGCCCACAGGCCAGATGCCTCATGCCCAGGCCACACCCACCCCAGCGCCACAAATGGGAAAAATATCGCAAAATGTCACGTGATGGCAACGTGACGCAGCAAGTTTGACAACTCTGCTCTAGGTAGTCACTAGGAATCAATTTTGACTTGAGAGTGTTTTTATCTTTAGAAACATCCCTGGGTGGTCAGCACAGCTGATTGAAGGCATTTTTTTTTGCCTAAGGGAAAGGAGATATTCTTCCCTCCAACTGCATATACCATCAAGTACTTGAATCTTTAACACTATCCAACTTCTGCCGCCTGCCTAATGGTAGGAGAGACTGAATGAAGAAGGATTACCAGTAAACATGAAAAATTATTGAATGCTACAGTATGTGTCTACAATATTGCAATCTAAGGACACTTTGTGTAGATGAAAATAAGCCAACAAAGAACTCAAAGGAAACTTAGCACCTTACAATCTGCTGTTTCATTTGGATGTTTAAGGAAAGAAGAATATAAATCTGTTTTCTTTCTCCTTGAATGAAGGAAGAAACATAAATTTTTACTGAATAGATCTGGAGTACAGATTGTCCAGCCACAATGTTGTTACATTTTGCTTGAAATGTACTTCAAATAATTTCTCATAGATTCATTTGGTATTCAGAAATCAGTTTTTAATACCAAATATATATTTTGTATTGTGTATTTTACAGCAAATAAATAAATAACAAGTAGTTTAATCTCTTTCCCTTCATTATTTTTCCATTCAGAAACATGGAAAAAACTGCAGTATCTTCTAGATTTATCAACAGTTGCAGTGTACTAACTAAACTGAAAAGTTTCCTGATTTGGATACAATGTTGCAGATTTATACTAACTGAGACCAAAACATTGACGGTCCTGCTAAGGTATCTAACGCAGTGGTGGGATTCAAATATTTTTACTGCTGGTTCTGTGGGCATGGCTTGGTGGGTGTGGCAGGGGAAGGATACTGTAAAATTTCCATTCCCACCCACTCCAGGGGAAGGACACTGCAAAGTCCCATTCCCTCCCCACCCCACTAACCTGCTTTCCAGCTCCGTTCTCCTGTGCAGGGCAACAAAATAAGACCCAGCCAATCAGCTGGGATTTGGGAGGCAGAGAATAGATGGGGGCGGGGCCAGTCAGAGGTGGTATTTGCCGGTTCTCTGAACTACTCAAAATTTCCACTACCGTTTCTCCAGAACTGGTCAGAACCTGCTGAATCCCACCTCTGATCTAATTGACACAAAGCTGAGAATAAGAGGACCAAGGAGATTATATCCCTTTTGATATACTGTATCTGAAAGGATTTTTATAGACAGTCATGACATTGCCTCCAGAAGTTGTAAATGCTCCAATACTGGAAATTTTTAAGAAGAGATTGGACAAATATTTGTCTGAAATGGTATAGGGTTTCCTGGCTGAGCAAGGGGGTTGGACTAGAAGACCTCCAAGGTCCCTTCCATGTCTGTTATTCTGCTCACTTTTGTCCAGAGTGCAGAAAATGGAAGAATGATTTTAAATTATGGACAAGCAGATTCCAGCATATTTTCTTTTAAAAAAATTAACAGTTAAATAGTGGTTGGTCAAAGAGTCAGTGGAGGTAGTGAATTCCCTTTCATTTAGATATGTTCAAGGAGAGGCTCATTTTGATACTTTTATTTAGATCCGCACACTGAAGAAGGGTCAGTGACATAAATGGCCTCCATCTACTTCATAATTCTAGTGTTACTAAATACTGTATTTCCCAGGATAGAACATAATTGTGCCAGCTCTATAGAATCAAGACTTGAGAAAATAGTGACATGGAGTTCAGGTAAGACCAGACCAAATCTTAAGAAAAATAGAAATGGATAAAGATTTTAAAGGGCTGTGAAAACAAGGTTTTAGAAGCTATTGATGGGGCCAAATAATTGCTTCTAATGCTTGGGGGTTTATTGTGGACTGTAGTTCAGACAGACTGAAGTACATCTTTTGAAAAAGGGTTGCTTTATATGAATCTTCTTTGCCTTTGATGGAGATGATTCCCAATTAGGTGGAAATAAATAAGACTAAAACATGAGTGTCCTGCCTTCCTTAAAAGTGTTAGCAACCTTAATTAAATGCAGAATAAGTTATTTTTGGTTGCTTTCTTTCCATTATCCTGTTTGCATTCATTTTACTTTAGAATAAGTGATCTGGCATCTTGTTCTGAGAATTTGGATTCTGACCTATGTTTATACACAGTGCTAAGACATCTGGTGTAATGCCCAAGTAGACCTTATTCTTAATTCTTTGCAGAATGGGAGAACAACAATATTCCAATTTGTTTTGTTGGCTGCCTTATTAAAGCTAAGAAGGAAACAAAAAGACCAGAACTTATCCTCCCCAGTAGCCAACACCCAAGTAAGCAAGTAACCATTAGACAAACAATCATCTAGAAAACAGTGCCCTAATCAAGAAAATACCAAGGAGACAAACAATCATGCAGAGAAACAATCAAAAAGAAAACAATACCCCAATCAAGGAACAAGTAAGGAGAAACCACATCCCACCAACATTGGTAGAATAAACTATGATATATAAACAATTTGGAATCCACACTCACTAGTGCCAATGATGTTACCTAGTCACTCAGTGAATGAAACATGTGCAAGTAAACAGTCAAGCTTCTAAAGTACCAAGGACTTCACAGTTCAACCCTGAGCTATGTTTATCTTATGTGTTTCTGACACTATGCAGGACTAGCTGAGAGGGAGCTCTGTTATTTAAGTCAAGCTTTGAATGAGAGAGCTCAGAAAGAGAGAAATGTGGCTTGTTAAATAGGATGATTCCCTCTAAAAGAGCATATGTTTGCACTTTATTGTTTTCTATAACCAATTCCCCTAATTAATTACTACAGATGTAAGGCTCTGTTGGCAAAGATGCTTTCTTTAGAGAGTGCATGTCCATATACTTTGATCCCTGTTATTCACATCTGCATGGCAGATGTAGGTAAATGGTAGGCAAATGACCTCAGGCATAACACGTTCCATGATGATGACACGTTAAACCAGCAATGAAAAGAGGCAGGTTCCTCCATGCAGTTAGGCCTGAAGAGAATTGCAAAAAAGAACTCAAGGAAAAATATGGCACTCGCCTTGCCCCTCTGAGGGGGTATGGAATCAACTTAAATCATTTTTCTCCTCCCTACCCTAATGGCCTGAAATGGAAATAAGCAAGACAGGGGTTTGTTTATCAGCTGAAATAGCTGATACAAAAGCTATTCCCAGCTGCTCTTTTACTCCTGTGAGGACACAGTACAAAATTGAAAAACTGAACAATCTTTCTACCAAAATACTTAAATCAGACTGCAGGATTACTCAATTTTCTGCTTCTTTTTGGGGGGAGGGGGGATTTTTCTCTGATTAATGGTGCCTATTGACAGAGGACTGCAATAAGCAATATGCAGTTATATCCAATTTTTGAAGACCAAAAGGTAGAGCATTTTGCCTCACATTGTATCAAATATTTGTTTGCTTACATGGGCAGGAAGTATTGTGCAAAGCAGAGGCTGTTCCTATTGATCTGTGAGCTTAGACTGGAGCATACTTTTTCTCTATCTTACAATTCTCTCCAGTTGTCTTGGTACTAAATATTATGTGGAAAGCTAGCTCCTGGGACTTCAAAAGTCCACTTAAGCCTACACTGTGGCATACCCTGCAGTATATCTGATATCCGTCTCAGATATTTCTGCAGTCTCAAGCTATTTTCTTCCACAATCTCTTCTCAATAAAACTCAAACTGAAAGTTAGAAACAACTAAATTCACAGGTAAAAATAAATACCTGCAGTTGGGAATTGCTTTAGGAGTATCTTTTCCTGAACCTTTCACTTTTTCCATAACGTTAGAAGTACAGATGATTGTATATATTGCATTTAAACAGCCATGAATAAGGAAGGCTGACATTAAAGAACTATATAAGCACCAAGAGAAGGTCTGTGATGGTATGCATCCACAATGAATAACTGTATTAAAGCATCAAGGGAGAAAATATTAAATTCACAAATGAGAATTGTCTCCAAAATTCTTCATCAGGCTAGAAATATATATGTTTAAAATGGGGAATAAGAAAGATCTAATGCATCCAGATCTATTTCTGATCTTGAATCTGAAAGCAATTTCAGACAATACTTCAGATGTATGTACATAGACAATTGAGTTGCTTCTTATAAGTCAGAAGTGTCATTGGATGTGGTGCTTTCCATTATTTCAGGTTCAGATTCATTCTGCTATTGGCTAATTGGCCTGTGACCCCATTTGCTACATGAGCAGATTTGAAAATGACTTATTCCAGGTACTGCCTTTTGGTCTTCAAAGATTGGATGTAATTGCACGTTGCTCAAACTTCCTTGCCACACATTCCCAAACAAACACTGAAATGTCAGATAACTAATATTATTATGGAGAATAAGGAAGTCAAACATACGAAGTTCTCCATTAACAATATCTCTAAATCATCCCCTTTTTTATGCTCAACCCTAGAATTAAACCTTGGACTTCCTCCTCATTCCTTTTTGAGTCAACAGATGTACAGATTTACAGGGCTTTAAGGTTAATGCCATCTGCCCCTTATTTACAAAATGGTGCTCTCTGTTATTAAAACTGGTTATTCCAATTGCACTAGCTTCAACTTCTATAATGGTAGAACTCAATGTCTGGCTAAATTCTGGATTTTTCTACTTCTCTGATTATCTTTTGTCTTTGAATGTATCAAGCCAAGGTAGCTGTTTCTGGGCCCCATTTTAATATGTGAATGGAAGGATAGTTGATATTATTAGGAAAAGGGACACACCATCACTCCGAAAAGTGATAGAAGAGCTGCTTAAGATGATATGGTAGAAGAGTTCAAGGGTTAATAATATTTGAGTGGCTGGTGAATTTTGCACAAATATGATTACGTCAAAGATGATTAAGATGCTACTCAACAGGATAGCTCTCAGCCATTCACATGGGGTGGTACTGTGTATGCATAACATATCTAGCACTAAGAAGTACTTTGGAACACCTGCTAGTTTGTGAAGTGCTGATTTGACATTTTATTGCAGCCTTTATTGCAATACAAAGGTGCTTAAGAGTGGACACTTTCAGTTCTTGACCCTGATGTTGCAATTTTGTTCATACATTGTCATTCCAGAAAATTGAATACTGGATCAGTTATCAGTCATACACTTTCATGCATACACTAAATGGATTGCACATATTTTTTAATAAAAAATGTTTAAGTATATACCTAGTCTTCATTTTGTCAATTTTCTTGCCAAATTATTTGAGGTAATCAAACAGGGACCATGATTTAATGACCTTACAGCTGTTAGCTGCTACAACATCTACAAAAGTTGAGCTTCACTCATTTCAACTTGAACATATAAAGATAACTTTTATTCTAGAAAATAAAATATATTTGTTTTACGTACAGTGATGTTTACATGCAAGCCACGCTACTGTTGCTCTAAAAATACGATGCCTGCTTTCCCCACTGATGCACCCCTGTTCAGTGACAAGAATAGTGCTAATTGAGCAAGTATTCTGTGAAAGTGCATTTTGCCAGAGCAGTCCTAAAATAACAAAAATCTTTCTCAGGATAAGCAGATGGTTGATATATAAGAAAATGAAAGTGTTTGAAGCACTTTGTGCTTCAACAGCAAACACTTTGTTCTATTTATAATCACCATACCTCCCTCACCCCTCTTTTCTGGCCAAAGCTACATGCACTCATGAAATAATCAAGTTTGAAGAGATAAATAGCCCCTTTACAGATCTTGTTCAAAATATTTAGGAATATAAAGCAAAAGAGATGATTGTACTTTCCTATTTCACCCCTCCATTCTGCACATGTATAAAAGCTGAATGACTGGACCGTTGAGTATTATTTAAATAATAATCAGAATAATATTCTCCATATCACCAGCAGGCTATAGCAGAATAATTCACAACCCTGTTATCCATCACCTTGTACTTTTCTTCATTCTCTCCATCTTCTATCTGAGGTAGTCATTTCAGTTTGTTCACAGGCAGCTGTAATTTTAGAGGCTGCCAAAATTTTTCTGACCCCTTCAATTATTTTGTATGGAGAAAGTAATTGGTTGCATAATTGCATAATACAGATGTAGTACTTGTTATTACTTTTTTACTCATTTCTTCCCTAACAGCATTGCCATCTGTCTGAACAATGTTTCTTAACCCTGGTGGGTTTAAGATATGTAGAACCTCAGCTTCCAGAATCTCCCAGCCACCATACTCGGTATCTGCAGCATTCTCCATGATGGCTGAGGAATTCTGGGAGTCAAAGTCCATATATCTTAAATTTGCCAAGGTGGAGAAACCATGGGTTAGAGGGTCAAGCAGGTGAACATACTTTCTTTCAACTGCAACTCCTCACTTTTAGATTCTTGTTTTTATTACTTGCTCTGGCCTGCATATCAAGAATTTGAATCAGTTGATCCTGAATTTATTACAGTTGCAGGTTGGAAGTTTGACTACAAAATAAACATCTCCACCCCAAAAATAAAAGGCTGAACTGAAGTATCCTGAAGCAAAACCATATGTTATGTTGTTGGAAGAATTATCCTTCTGGGCTAGCTTCCAAGTGGGGAAAAGGACACTGGAAACATGGAGGCTGTTTGGAAAGATGGTTTAATGGTGGACAGGACCACATGGCTTGGAGCTCCAAAGAAGGAAGGGCTGAGATGCTGAAAGTGCCTGGGTTTTATAACCTTTGTTGGGATTTGAATTTGAGCTTGTATTCTGATTGGTTGTCAGACTCCCATGGGGCCATGCAGGGGCAACTCTGTAGGCTGTCCTGAATCCCAGGCTTGGTTGAGCCTTGCTGGGTGATGATGTAATGAAAAGGCTTTGGGCAATTCCTATAGCTCTACCTGGAGATCTTTGTTATGTAAAATAGGCTGGCCTAGGCCAGAGTAATGGCCCATTAGCAAAGGTGAAGGGGGGCTGAGTTTCTGCTTCTGAGTTTCTACTCTTTTTAGGGGAAATATTCTGCCTTGTTAATATTTCCTAGGATATTTTAATTTTCTAGGAGAGGGGTGGGTTTTAACTTCCAACAATGTTGAATTGGGTGATACTGTTCTTGGGATACTGGAGAATTCTTGAAATTACCCGACAGAAAACAATTCTTTTCCCTGTTTTCCCCAGGACTTATCCAAAGCATTCTGTCTTCTGCCAGTTTCACAAACAGATTAAGAGTCTTGCAAATAGTCATGTACTGCTTCTTCTATGTTTGCTTTTGGGGGGGAGAGTGAGAGAGATAAAATTATTGGAAATATTAATTGATTGCTGAAATTCACTGATACTTGCTGGAAGACTGATAGAATTTGGGAGTCCATTGCCTTTTTTTTTTTGTAATGCACACATGGGATGTTTGAAAAAAGTCACTGAAATTTTATCAGAAAAGTGCAGTCTTTTAAATCCACCTGGTGTCTCAAAGTCAGAGACATGTCTAGCAAGGTGTAGGTTGTACTTTCATAAAACAAGTAGTCACATTAACTCAATTTTTTGAGCTTACCAAGTTAATTGAACTATCAACTAACCTACATAAGGAGGGTTTGTGCTACACATTAGACTATAATGTGGCAATGATTAATCTTTAGTTCAGTGTAACCATACAAACAGGTTTTAGTCACTTTACTGAGATATATCCATCTTATTACCTTCAAAGTTAAACCTTGTCTGCTCTGAGATCATTATTTATTTATTTATTTATTTATTTGATTTGCCAATTGTTTACAAGGTAATAAGTATAAGTGTATACATAGTTGTGAATACATGAAATGGGTACATATAAGAAAAATAAAAGAAGAATAAGAGAAACAATAGGACAGGGACGGTAGGCACATTGGTGCGCTTATGCACGCCCCCTATCTAGCCTTGATGTGCTTTTCATATGCAAACAGTAGATTCCCTAGCTTCATTTTAAATTATTTTGAGGATAGGATTCACATTTATTCACATAACATAAACCAATCAAAGCCAAGGTACACACAAGATAATTTGTAGTTTTAAAAATTGGGATTTTGGGGGGCAGGCATGGAAAGGAAAGAAATAGTGGAAACTGAGCAAGAATAGAAACAAATTTAACCATTTCTTCTTCAAAGGTAATTTGGAAGAAAATCCTCTTCATAATGTTGGAAGAAATATCCTTCTGGGTTCAGTTCCAAGTGGGGAAAAAGACACTGGAAACACGGAGGCTGTTTGGAAGGTTTAATATCAGGACCACATGGCTTGGAGCTCCAGAGTGAAAAGGAAGAGATCAATAAAAGGGCTGAGGTGCTGAGAGTGCCTGGGTTTTATACCCTCTGTTGGGATTTGAATTGGATCTTGTATTCTAATTGGTTGTCAGACCCCCATGGGGCCATGCAGGGGCAACTCTGTAGGCTGTCCTGAGTTCCAGGCTTGGTTGAGCCTTGCTGGATGATTTATGCCCTTAAAAGTACTCATCTCAAATGATCTAAGTGCTAGAGCCCACTGTAACTACATAGCCAAAAAGGCACTAAGAGTTGTTAAACTAATCCTACGTAGCTTTTTCTCTAGTAATATCACACTACTAACTAGAGAGCATACAAAACATTTGATAGACCAGTACTTGAATACAGCTCATCAGTCTGGAACCCACATTACGTATCTGATATTAACACAGCTGAGAAAGTCCAGAAATATTTCACAAGAAGAGTTCTACACTCCTCTATTCGTTACAGAATACCTTATGCTACCAGACTTGAAATTCTAGACCTAGAAAATCTAGAACTACGCTGTCTTCAGTCCGATCTAAGTATAGTATATAAAATCATACATTGGAATGTCCTACCTGTCAATGAATACTTCAGCTTCAACCATAACAATACAAGAGCACACAATAGATACAAACTCAAGGTTAACCGCACCAAACTTGATTGCAGGAAATACGACTCCAGCAACAGAGTGGTCAATGTCTGGAACACTCTACCTGACTCTGTGGTTTCTTCCCCAAACCCCAAAAACTTTAACCTTAGACTGTCTACTATTGACCTCACCCCTTTCCTAAGAGGTCTGTAAGGAGCGTGCATAAGCGCACAAATGTGCCTACCGGCCCTGTCCTATTGTTTCTTTTATGTTTCTTATATGTATCTATGTATTCATAACTATGTTTATACTTATACCTATTATCTTGTAAGCATTTGACAAATGAAAATAAATACATAAATAATCAATAAAAAGGGCTTTTGGCAATTGCTATAGCTTTACCTGGAGATCCTTGTTATGTAAAATATTCTGGCCCAGGCCTTAATGGCCCACCCATTAACAAAGGTGGGGGTGAGATTAACAAAGGTGGGGGTGAGCTTCTGCTTCTGAGGTGAGTTTCTGCTTCTGAGTTTCTACTCTTTTTAGAGAAAATATTCTGCTTTTTAAATATTTCCTAGGCTATTTCAATTTTCTAGGAGAGAGGTGGGTGGTAACTTCCTACAGTAACTTGGAACTTTTTTTTTAAATTTGTGGAAGAGATAGTAGAAAATCCTTCACTGTTGCAAAGAATAGCTTTGGGGAAAATTAAAATACGTTCTTCTTCATGATTGGGTTCACACAAAGCATTAGATTGGGAATATGTTGCTGGGCATAGCAAGATTGGTGAGCAGAACAACTGTGCTTGTTAACTTGAGTTTATGAACTATGAACACATCCCAAGTGTACTTTGACTGAACTTTGTTTTGTGTTAATCCATGGTACTAATGGAACTAATGGTTCTAGGGTCTCATCTTAGCTTTTATATTATCGTGGATAACTCTGAACACAGGATAGGAAGAGACAACCTCAAATGCATGATTCTTGGTGGCTCAAAGCAGTAAAAACAAAAATATATACACAAATAGAACAAGAAATAAAATACACAGCAAGCAGAAAGTCATATGATGGCCTCAACATAGCCAAAAAATGTTCCTGTAATAGTTGGTGAGAATGTTCTTGAGAAAGCAGGAGTGAGGAGCTGCAGGCTAGGCAAAGCTGTCTCAGATAAGAGACAGCTTTACAAACAGAAGGAATGGGGGCATGGCAAGCATGTTAGAGGCAAGGGTGGGATTCAAATTTCTTAACAACTGGTTCTGTGGGTGTGGCCTAATTTATGGGTGTGGCTTAGTGGTCATGTGACTGGGTGGGTGTGGCTTGCTGACTGGTCATGGCTTGGTGGTCATGTGACTGGCTGGGCGTGGCTTGTATGTAAATAATATAAATATTTATGTAAATATTGCAGTTTTTATTAAAAAAAGAACAACTTTTACCCCAAATCAGGCAAAACAGGCAGGCAGAATGAGTTGCTCATAGAATCACAGATTCACTTAGAGATTTATGATTCTGCAATCTGCTACCTGAGTCTGCACTGAAAAATAGAAGCTTCAGTTCTAAGGAAGGTTCAGCTCTGCTTTTAGATTAGCTAGAAAGCAAGAAATCCAATGATTTCCTACTTTCTAGCTAATCTAAATCTCCCGGCACAGCAGAACAGCTGATGGTTGGGGAAAAAAAAGGAAAAATAGCAACTTACCAAATGCAGGCAAGTTTGATGACATGCATGCCAGGTAAGGAGTGAGTGGGCAGGGAGGGAGGGGAGGGGCTAGCCAGCAGTGCTATTTACTGGTACTCCGAACTGGGCAGAATCATAACAACAGGTTCTATAGAACCAGTCTGACCAGGTAGAATCCCACCCCTGGTTAGAGGGGATAGATGTATGCCTTTCACAACATCATGCAGACAGTCTGGGGTGGAGATATAAAACTGGGTATCAACAGCACATTAGTGATATCTCTCCCCAGAGCACTGGATCACCTCTCCCAGTAGCTTCATGTACTGTAGATGTACATTGGGAAGTTTGTTCTTTCAGACTTGCAAAACTGATGTCAGTCCTCCCAAGTAAATCAGACAGAAAACATGACTAGATGAACTAATTTTATTTTATTGTAAGGTTACATTAATAGAATCATGCAAGTCTGAAACTACAAACTTCCCACCATCACTTTTAACTTCTTGATCCATTAGAACTGACCTTCCTAAGTTTATTTTCCCCCCGAGACCATAAACTTAGGGAACTCCCCAGCCAGCCTGCTATACAGTAGGGAGGCTGGTACAATAGCAACAATCTCAAAACATGATAAAAAAACCCATCAGAACAAGAGGTGCTGTTATAGAGTTGTAGACCATAAACAATATCAGGAGGGGTGTGGATGGGAAGCTAAGTTACTAACTCCTGAAACAATATATCAAGAAGTTGCATAGCTTTTACACCATGTGGTGCATTGCTGTTTATTTCATATTTCTTTCATGAGCCTTAACAAATCTTTCCCCATAGACTTTGATTTTTGTAGCCGACCTATTTTCAGCGTGGACCTATTTCAGCTGGAGATGTATAACAGAAGGAAGGGAGTAAACTTATCTTAAGTCTCCTCATGATTCTGTAAATATCTGGAGGGCAAATTTGTACTATGTATGGCAGTGCTTTGTTGCTTCTATTAAATGCTTCTTGTTTAATTTCTAATTGTAATTTTGCTTAATTCAATTTCATGTATGGTACTTCAAAGAGAACCAAGCTATGTGACTCAGTCTATACTGCACAGGCCTCCAAACTTGGCAACTTTAAGACTTGTGGACTTCAACTCCCAGAATTCTCCATCCAGCTGGCTGGAGAATTCTGGGAGTTGAAGTCCACAAGCCTTAAAGTTGCCAAGTTTGGAGACCTCTTCTCTACAGTGTCTGTTTTTCTCCTTTCTACTGAGAGTAGGCAGACAATGTTGTTGTTCAATCCTTCAGTCATCTCATCTCTGACTCTTTGTGACCGATCGGCATCATTTCACCAGGACTATCTATCATATCTATCTATCATATCTATCTATCTATCTATCTATCTATCTATCTATCTATCTATCTATCTATCTATCTATCTATCTATCTATCTGTAACTACTACTTTGAATTCTTTTAAGTTCATATGTCATTATTTCTAGCTACCTTAATTTCATCAGCTTTTTTCCCCAATCACCTTTCCAACCATCACAGTTTTTTTATGTATCCAAAATATCTAAGATTAGTCTTAATTATTAGTGCTTTCAATGAGCCATTGGGCTTTTCTTCATCTAGTATTGAATGATTTCTTCTTATGGTTTAAAATAATCCCCCAAATTTTCTCTAATGATACAATTCAAGACCATCTTTTTTTTTTTTGGGGGGTTTAATCCGATGGCCCTTCTAATGGCCAAGTTTTCATACCCATGTTACAACTAAAAATGCCTCAGGGAAAAAAATAACTTTGTTGTCATTGTGTTGTCTCTATGCTTTAATATTTGGTCTACATTTGGCATAGTCTTTCTCCCAAATGGCAGATATTTATTTCATGATTCCAGTCTCCATTCCTGTGAATTTTTTGAACCTGCACACAAGTTTCATTCCTTCCTTTAATATCTTTCTGAAGACATGTTGTATAAATATTTGGGAGCTGCTGCTTATCTAGATTTGATTTCTCTCTCTCTTGGATGTATTCTTCTTGCTGTTATGAGTAAACACAAGAATGTGCCCATATAAAAATTATGAATACCTAGTAGTGATGTGTATCATCATGAGAAATAGGCAATTTCCAGCATTCTATGTAATCCCACCATTTTTAGAGTAAGAATCAGAAGCTAGGTTGTTAGAATGGAGACAGACTGATATACTTCTGAATGGTTGGAGCAAGTATAAACTTGTTGGCTATGAGAATCAAATAGCCCCAATCTTGCATTTGCCCATGTGAGACAAAGGTGCATTATCAGATATCCTGGGACTGCAAGTAGATTGGGTGCAGTTCTGAAGTCACTTTTAAATAGTAATATTTAAAGTCATAGCGGGGGAAACGTATTAGCAACATATCTGGAAAGTTAATATATTAAGTGTAATTAATTTAATTACAAGGAAATTACTTTCAAATTTAGCTTTGCTAGTATAGGAATTAATTTCATATTTGCATGAATTCCTGTGGGGAAAGGAAAAGGACAATTAATTTTGCTGCTTTTCTCAGGCAAACATGTATTTTTGTATGATGATGGAAACTTCTTCCTCACAATTTACAGGTACTCCTATACACACCAGACACACAAGGAATTTGTCTTTGGGTGTAAGTTTTCTTTTTAAAGCTCCCTCTGTGTCACTTATGTAATGAAGTCGAATTAAGTATTTTTAAATTTTAATTTGTGTCTGAGCATAGTTAGATCTCACTGATATGTAATCTGTGCAATGACATTTTAGGTGTGTGTGTGTGTGTGTGTATGTGTTTGTGTGTATCTGTATACAGTGTCATGATCCCTTTTCTAAAGATGCTATTGCATGCACATGTTCAGGGGTAGGGCTTGGATTGTGTTATTGGGCATGCTATTTTGCCTGTTTGACCCCCTGCAAATGCCATTGAACCTGTACTAGACAAAAACATTTTCTAGAATGTGCTATTTTATGAACAGTTAAAACCATAACAAATAAATGTTTACAGATTTCTTCAGCTGAGCATGCTTCATTCATATAAAAAGCCAGCACTGCTGTATTTTTCCAGCATTAAATTAGAAAAGAAAAAAAAAGCTAGGAAAAGATTGGTATTTTCACTATTTGCTGGAAGGCTCATCTCCCTGTGGTGCTGAAGTTAACATGCCCCGCTTGTATTTTAAAAGGCAGCTATTCTCTGTACATCAAAACAACTCCAGTATTGATTATGCAAAAAAGGGTATCATGTTATCGGGACTGGAGGATGAGAAACGGTACAAAAGATAAAATTGACTGGAACATACTTTATTTCTGATTATTAATTCTTCCATAATCTTAATGAGTAACTTAATAAAAATATCAACTCCAGATTCATGAGATGGTATTTCTGTATTTTTATAGCCTTAATTTGTTAAGTTATAAGACAATGTGGAAAATATGTGTCCCTAAATGTTTTGCTGTCTGAACAACATGGAGAAATGGAGTCTATATCTATAAGGTATTTAAAAAAGAACAGAATGTTATGAATGGTACCTAACATTTATTTGGAGGACTATACCCTCCAATCCAGATGTAAAATGTGTGATGCTCTCCATATAAGCATTTATTGATTCTGTTAACCCATGATTCCCCCACGGTGTAATTCAGGGTGGTTATACAAACAAACAGCACATAATAAACAAACATTAGAACATGCCACATCTAACTGAATTCATATATTCAATCAATTAAAAACAGAGTCATATATTCTTCTGATCCAACGCTTGTTAGTCTATGACTTCAATCTTCCCCACAAAACTTTGTTAATAAACACATGCATGGAAATGATGAAAGCACAATTAACATATAAGGACCATCACATTAAGAAAAGCTTGGCTTATAGCAACATCTTTTGGCAACATTCCAATTATGCATTAGATTCACTCAAGCACAGTAAAAATTGAGAAATTGAGAAAGTAGTTTTTCCTTTTCTTTAAATTTGATTCTTGCTGTGGGAGGTTGGTCATGCTAGTCATCCTGCACTTTTCTTATCTTCATGAATCAGTGATGCATCCAAAAGGTCTCATCCCAACAGTTCATGGTTTTTCAGGGAGGCACAGGTACTAAGAAGTAGTTATTGATCGGCATTAAAAATCAAGATGTGTTAATTTCCAGCTGTAAATAAAGGTAGTCCTTGACTTATGACCACAATTGAGCTGCAGCATCTTTGCAATTTGGTCATAAGGTGCGCAGACTGCCAAGTGCCCAAATTTTGTTCATGTGACCGCAGGATGCTGCAACGACTGCAACTTTGGGAAGAGTCATAATTTCAAACAATTACTGAATATATGGTCATAAATCAATCAGTACCTGTAAGTAACAAAATGATAGCCCCTAGTTTCAAAGCCAACGCTAGCTAATAATGCTTAGTGGCAAAATGGCAGATTAAAAGTGTGATTTTAAAACCAATTTGCAGCTGTATTCCAAGACTACTATTGTGTTACTGCCAGATCTTCTGACGCAATGCAATGATACAGTAGACAGATCCATTGATTGCTTTAGCGTGCTTTGCCAACAGCTGCTGTGTATAAATCACATGACTTCCTGAGAAATGCTGAATGCCAGCTTTGATTTACACTTTGAGAATATAACATTTTTGAGATACCCAGCTACAAATGTTAGATTGCAGAAGAGAGCCAGAGAACACATACAAGCAACCATTTCTTTCCAAGATAATCATTCCAATGTTTTCTTAGAAAAATGGACTTCATATTATACAATTTTGCTCTTCCAGAATTTGCATCTTATATGTGTTGATATGTTATTCCAGTTTGTTCCATTGCCCCATTGTCTATCTTGGTCTCTGAACGTTAAATGTAATCATGTATTGCAATTTTAACTGAACTCTTGGATGTATAGCAAAGCAACTGTGAAACTGCACGGTGATTTCTTCATGCACCAAACTTTTTGTTTTGTATCACTAGTGGGGAACACAAAGAATAACTGCCTTGCTAAGTGCATAATAAATCATATAGGACTTAAGTCTATTCAAGAGGCCATGAATATTGGCTCTCTTTCATTTTCTTGGGGAATTATTCATATAGCACATGGAGGACATTAGTTCCCTCACACTATATTCCACCATGACATTATGGGTGTTAAAGTAGAATATATCTGAATACCAGTGTGGGGAACAGTTTTAACGCATCGCTTTGCAAAATGGTCTATTGTGAAGCAAAAAAATGTAGGCGCTCATCTGAAAGCATTTTGTTGCTATATATTGGGTCTTGGAAGTTGGAGCTAATTATTTGTATAATTACTTCTGCAATCAATACAATGCCTAATATAATGCGCCAATCCCATGCTCAGTTTGAGGCATTTGGTTTGGGGAAGGCTTGAAGAAAATTTTGCATAATAGAAATAACATGAATCCTTAGGGGGGAAAAACAGGGAACATATATGGAAAGCATATGTTTTTCTCCTGAGCAAAACTTTCAGGAGGAACAGGGAAAAAAACATACTGCCTGGACCCTTTCTCTCCGCAGAAATAGTTGGACATTATTGCATCCTACATGCACTAGCCCTTCTTCGGTGCTACTCTGGTCACAACTAGAGAGCCCTGCCTTGCCTCGGTTTCCAGCTGCCGATTGTTTTGATTTCTGTGGAGAAAATCCAACCGTTGCCTTCTTTCAAAGACAGGGAACAGTGTTCTTTCCTCCTGAGAGTAAAGAAAGAAAGAAAATATGGTGGCTTTGGGATTTGCTTGAGCTACATTTCTTATCATACCGATGTGCCTGACCACAAGCATCCTCAAAAGCCACGCTCTTTTTTAAACCCCAGAGGCAAAGTCGTTTCGACCTCCGCCTGACAGAAAGTCCTCAGTAAAGGGACTTTTCGGGGTTCGGAGGGAAGATGACGGGGCTACGTGGTGGGTCCAGTCTTGGCTTCCTGGAGAAAAACGGATTCGGGGCGCTGCGTCCTTCGGGTGTTTATTTCTCTGTATTCATCTCGACCCAAGATCGAGAGATGCCCTCTCGGCCGTCCGGAGGAGGAGGTCGCTGTTGCCTCGAGGATCCGAGCGCCCCCTCGGGCGCCTCACTCCGCCTTTTGTTCCCAGACCATGCGCGTCACCGTCTTCGCAGCTGGGCGGGGATACCGAGGACGACGACGACGAGGAGGAGGAGGAGGGAGCCAACCGAGGAACTGTTGCTGCTTGTGAGGCGGCGGAGACGAGCATCATCACGGCGTGGCGGCGGGTTTACGGCCAGCCTAACCTCTTTTCGTCCCCCGAGCCGAGCGAGCCTCTCTTGTCGGCGAGCCCGCTCAAAGAGCTTGAGCCATCAGGGGAGCCAGCGCGGAAACGAGGGAGGCGGCTTTCCGGCCGGATCATGAGCGGTCCCAGCCCCAGACGGCTCCGGAGGGGCCAGTGAGGAGCCGTCCGGGGATGGCAGCAGCAGCAGCGCCGTGCGAGGCGGAACCCAGCCAGCGTCTCGCCTCGGCCCCAGCGCCGCTGCCTCCCGCGCAGCCCGAGAGGAAGAAGCTGCATCGGGCGCCGTCCCCGGCCAGACCCAAGGATGTGCCCGGGTGGTCGCTGGCCAAGAGCCGGCGCGGCAGCCACCCGGGCTCGCCCGTTTTCTTCCCGGGCAAGTCAGGAGCGGCCGGTGGACACTCGCGCCGGGCTGGGAGCGCCAAGGATGGCCGCGGCGAGAAGAAGGGCAAGGCCACGCCGCCGATGGGGTCGCGGGGCTCCGGGAAGGGCTCGGGAGGCCGAGCCGGGGCGAGAGTAAAGGGGCGGAGCCGTCTCCCCGGGGCTGGCGAGGGGGCAGCTGCCTCCGGCGGGGCCGGGAAGGTGCCGTCGGCGCGCTTCCAGCCGCCGCCTGCCTCCAGCCTGACAGACAGCAGCTCGGAGGTCTCGGACTGCAGCGCCTCGGAGGAAGCGAAGGTCCTGTCGCTGCTGGAGCTGGGCGGGCTGAGCGGCGGCGGCGGCAGCAGCGACACCGAATCCCCACCCAGCAGCAGCGCCCCTGCCCAGCCGGCCAGTGCCTCCGCCGATGGCGTATCCCCGCTGCCCGAGGACCTGTCGACGGGGGCCTCGCTGGCCAGCAGCCGCCTCCCTCTCAGCACCTCGCTGGCTTTCTCCGACCTCACCGAGGAGCTGCTGGACGCGGGAGTCGCCCGGGAGTTGGAGGAGCTGCGCTCCGAGAACGATTATCTCAAGGTGAGCAGCGGGGGCCGGGTTGGGGGCCGGCTGGGCGGAGAGAACAGGCGCACGAGGCTGCTTTCGCACGGGGAGAAGAAAAAAAAACAAAACACAAAACAAAACCTTCGATTTTGCACAGCGCAGATTCTGCAGCGAATTGTCTCTCCGCCTCCCCCCCTCCCCCCCGAAGGCCTCCTCGTCGCCCAGGCCTTCTGCAGCCACCCAGCCGCCGCTCGGACCTAGGAAGTCTTTGTAAAAGAGGCCCGCCCCTTCCCTCAAAAGATGCCCCATGGCTCGAATCTGAGAGCTGGCCTCCCCTAATACACACCCTTATGTGGGACAACCACTTGTACAATGACACACACATACCCCCCCCCCCCATGTGGTGCTCTCAAGAGCTGCTGCTGCTTCTGCAGCTGGAAGGCAGGTAGGCCTAGGACAACTCACCACCATAGTTTCTCCCTCGGCCAGTTCACTGCTAGACAATTCCAGATGGGATAACTGGAACCAAGTGAACCAACAAATATAAGAGTTAGACTAAGAAATGGTGGAATAGAATCATTAAGGAAAGGATGCTAAAGGAGGGACAGAATGAAATGGGAATGGGGAAAAAAATGAAAATAGTCGAAGAAACAGTGGTGGATAATTGTATAGTTACCTCATGTCCATTTGTCCCGCGTTGAATTGTCCCACGGGGAGCTGGCCTGGGTGAGTCAACCGTGGGTGATCTGTGTCATTCTGAGACAATGTGGTGCACCCCGGAGAGCAACCACATTGGGGAAAAAGCTGTTCTATAGGGAAGACCTTTTATCTCTAGACTGTACCTGTGGAGGACACTTTGGCTACTCATAGAGGTCACGGCCCGTAAGTATTGTTTAAGACATTTACTGCTAAATGTGTGCAGCCTCCCTACCCCTCTCCTTCCAATCCTGGAGCAAAAATGGGTCATTGTTGGAATGGTCTTCTTTGTTTTGAAGCAGGTATTCATCAAAGCCTGTGGACCAGGAATGACATGTACTTTAGCAAGATCTGTTGTCATGTTGAATTCTGTAGCCCTTTCATTGATGGGGAATCTAGCTTTATTAGAACAGAGACTGATAATAAAACAAAGGTTCACCTTTGTAGAATGTTGGTTGTGCGCAGGACATGTATCTTACAACCCTAAAGACACACACCAACATTCTGAAGCTCCTAATTTACATTCTTTTGCCTCAAGAGCAAATGTTTAAATGTTTTCAGACCCCATGTTTAAACTATGTGCATGTTTTCAAAAGATTTTTCTTCTGCTAATTCTCCTTTGGCTTACTGAAACAGATGTTCTGCAGTAGAGTTGCTATCTGTCTGTGGATGTGTCAACAACTACAATGTCCAGAATTTGAATCTTTTTGCAACTTTTTTCCAAAAAAATATCCAGAAGGCATTGAGTTTGTTGTGTTACTTATTAGAAGTAAATTATTATACTGATCAATTGCCTTACAGCCACAGTTCTCTAGGTAATATGTAGATTTATTTTGATACAGGTGTCTGTTCTTTCTTAGAAACAAAAAGAAAAATGTCCCTAGTCATATTTAATGGAAGGACTCTTACATCTAGGCACCCTTTCTTATGGAACTGGAATTACCTTCTCACATTTCATTTCAATGTTTCAAGAATAGGAGACTGTTCAGGTCTGTTAAGCAAAGATCTCTTGGAATTTATTAGAGCCTGTTAAAGGTTATTCATGGGATGCTGCTTCTCTATAGCAATCCCGTATTAAAATTCTAACATCATGTCATTAGGTTCTGATTGGACAGAGGTTTTCTACAGGACGATTAGGTGCTCTCAAAGTACTATGGCATTAATGTAGAGCAGAAGGGTAATTCATATAACAAGCAGCTCTAGTTGTACTGAAGGGCAAGAAGTTGTACAGAATTGTAGTTCAGTATGTGTGTATCTTAATGCAGACTTGTTTTTTCCTTTGGAGTCCAGTTTGATTCCATGTATGTATGTATGAATGTATGTATGTATGTATGTATGTATGTATGTATGTATGTATGTATGTATATGTACTGTATGCATGTACTGTATGCATGTATGTATTTATATTCTTCCTTTATTATTTTTTATAAATAACCCAAAGCAGCAAACATACTTAATACTTTCTTCTCCTATTTCCCCTGCAACAACAAGCTTGCAAGTTGGGCTGAGAGAAACTGAGAAACTGACTGGATCACAGTCACCCAAATGGCTTTCATGCCTAAGCTGGGACTAGAATTCACAGTCTCATGTTTTCTACCCTGATGCCTTAAACACTAGACCAATCTAGTCCATACAGTTTTCTAAGCAACATTTTCAGAAGTTGTTTGCCCTTGCTTTATTGCTAAGCCTGATAGAAAGTGACTGGCTAAGGTTACCCAGTTTGTTTCTGTGCTTAAGTTACAATTAAAACTCAGGTTTTTCCAATCCCAGTCCAGTGCCTTAGCCATTGGGCCAGACTGAGTTTCTGATACATAAGTTAAGATACCTTAAATGGAAATATACATGATCTTGGCAGATATATCCCTGAAATGTGCCACGGTAATGACAGTGCCAGGAGTGAGAGGCCATTTTCAGGGGAGAATTGATAGAGATGTTTAGTCATCTCATGTCCATTGATTCTCTCCCTCACATTGATAATTTTTATTTGCTATTTCTAAAATATGTTTCCTTCATATAATGGGGGAAAATAGAGCTCTTGCCTAGGTACTCTCGTGGAGTATACAGTATGAGTAATAAGAAATAATTGTGTCCAAGATTTCAGGACTGATTTCCAAAGGCTGTTTGGAGTGGATAGGAACCTGGGTGTAGGACCTCTCTGCAGCTTTTTAAAGCAGCTGCATCTTTTCCTGGGATTGCAATTTGCAGTAGCTGCAATTTCTATACTATTTCTGGAGGCAACACAGGTTGGTGCATTGCCTTACCTTACATTGCACATAGCAAATTGTGTTTCATATTCACAGTAGAGAAAGACATCTACGTTCCTGCAAAAGTTGTTCACTGTATGTTTCATTCTACTCACTTAATTGTATGGAATGCTACTTTGCTGATGTGCCTCTAGAGTGGTTTACAGACTTTGCTGGAGTACTATTTGAACAATGTAAGAATATTGCTTGTTAGGAAACCCTGCAGTCTGTGAAAGAGAGGGAATGGGGGAGTAATTGGGTTGTTGCCAGATTCAGTTGCTTCTCTGAGCTATTACTATTGAGCAGTGATGATTTTATTTTTCAGGATGGGGTTGGCATGGTAACAGTAGTGTATATTTCCTGAATGGCTGCATGCAACTCCCAGCTTAGAGTGTCTATTAGATCCCTAGAAAAGGCAGAGATTCTTACTCTAATAGAAAAAGATAATTCTATAATTGTAGAATAATATAATTAAAATAATTACATGTGTATATACTCGTAGCAGTTATTTTTTTTTGCCTTTTTGCACTATGCACTCAATGCATTTTTGTGTGAAAAAATGTAAATGCTTCTTGGATGTTGAAAAAAAATCTTTCTTAAAGATACCTTGTCCATTTTAATTGGGGGTGGTGGATATGCTTACCACTGTTCTCTTCCCTCTTCTCTGGAACCGTGTTCCCCTGATATCACACAGGTTCTGACCCTGTTAGCTTTTTGCAAGGCAATTAAGTTCTTGAGGAAGTCACTTTAGTCTCTCCTGATAAAGGGTTCATGAATGTTCCTTAGTGTCGGACTTTTTTTATTCCAAAGTTATTTTATCACATTGTTATATCATGTTATTTATTTTTAGTCCTATTGTCCTATTACTATTTTGGAGGTCTGTAAGATTCTCAGAAGCAGATATAATCAGAGTGTGATATAAGATTAGTACAATAAAAATAAATAAAATATTTTGATCTCACTTACTGCAGTAGAAGTCTAAAATAAAAATACAAATTAATTGGTGGATACCTGAAGTCTCCTACCCATAGTCCACATTAATATTATACTTAAATCAAACATACAAGCTGAGGAAGACAGCAGAACTCAGTTTCCAACGTTGTCTAATACAGGTGCTCCTCCGGGTATCCATGAGTATCATTTATTTCTGCAGGGAGGATGAGGTTTGTGTCAGATGTAGCCTTCAGCAAATAAGGTTGTGATGCCAGATGTCCTGGAGGCCTTCATGGCTGCACATACAAAGACCCCCATTCTGCCAATGCGAAGATGTGTGCATCTGTGTCAGATGAATGATGTCATGAAGGCTCTGTTGTCTCTCCACCCTCCCTCACTTCCTCCCAATGCCCCTTCTAATAATCTTATGGATACCTAAACAAGAGCTTTGTTTTTATCAATGAAGCTGCAGACAATTGAAATTGACTAGGGAACATAGGAGTGGTTGCTAAAGAAAAATGAAAGGTAACTCCTTGGGAGATTGACATAGAGGACTGAGAAGTCTAGTTTGATTGACAAATGAATTTTTAACATTTATTTAGGGTACATAGAATAACAGAGTTGGAAGGGATCTTGGAGGTCTTCTAGTCCAAACCTCTGCTCAGGCAAGAAAACCTATACCATTTCAGATAGTTTGTTCACTCTCTTCTTAAAAACTTCCAGTGTTGAAGCATTCACAAGTTCTGGAGGCAAGTTTTCCCACTGATTGATTGTTCTGTCAGGAAATTTTTTCTTAGTTCTAAGTTGCTTGTCCCCTTGTCTAGTTTCCATACATTGCTTCTTTTCCTGCTTTCAGGAAGCAACGGATGGAAATTAATCAAGGAGAGAAACCTATTGGTATATTTTGCCTATTGGCATTTCTCGTCTGAGGCATCCCCATGTTGAATCTTTGTTGTATCCTCCTTGAGTGTCCCTTTTCTAACTTTCTATGTTCCTGCACATCCACATCTGTATTCTAGTTTTGCAGTGTACAAACATTTCCAGATATTATGTTCAGATAAATGTTGGTTCCTGCTTTGCCTTCAGGTAAACTGAGACAAAGATTGATTCTGTTGAAATCAAACTTAGCTGCTCTGTAAAAAATACTGTTTGATAGTCTAAATATTATAGAATTGGCTTAGCATCTAATATCTTTTAATAATCTGCTTTGTCTTGCTGCAAGCAAGAAAAAATGCGGATGTCTTAACCAGACAATGCTACAGGAAGCGACTGTGATGGGTATCAAGAAGCACTAGACTATACCACAAATCTCTTTTGACTTATCCCTTATAGCAGTGATCCCCAACCTTTTTTATGCCGCTGGGTGCCGCGGCCCGGTACCGGCATCAGCTAGGCGCCGCCATCTTTTTTTGATGAAAAAGTGCTTCCGGTGAGCTTTCTACCCGGAAAAGCTCACCGGAAGCACTTTTTCATCAAAAAAAGATGGCTGCGCCCAGCAAACCAGCGGCCCAGTAGGACTTGTTCCACGGACCGGTACCGGTCCGCGGACCGGTGGTTGGGGACCCCTGCCTTATAGGCATAGTTTTTATATCATGGATGCCCACCATTTATTTTGAGACCTGAAGTTTAGAATTTTGAATGCTTAGAATTCAGTGTGAGATTGCAAAGATGTGGTACAAAACCCATTGCATATATTGGATCAGCACAGTTTGTCCTGGTTTCTCAGGATGGTGATTTTTTGGGCTCAAGGCTGAAGACTCATTACGAGAATCCAAATAAAGCCAAATAAAGTAGTGAATTATACCTCCCCTTTCCTTCTAACTATAGGAAAATTGGCAGGCAGTCAAGATTTCATTTAGGCTGGCCTTTCTCAATATTCTGATAGAAAACGGCTGCAGAGATTCAAAGTTGTCATGGCAGTGTAACAACATTTCATACTAATAAGAAATATATAAGGGGCTTATATTACATTTTTTTGGTCATGATCCAACCAGCGTTAAGAGCAATTAAAAATTAAAACGGTGTGTTTAACAGCACAGTCATTTTCAGGTTTTTGAGGAAGCAAATTCCAAGGAATTTGAAAGAGCTATTTTCCAGTAATTACTTTTGTAGTTTATATATGCATGCATATATATGTATATGTATATGCATATTGTACAAATCACTTCACATATAAGTAGAAGTAAGTCCCAGTGAGTTCAAGGTAATTTATTCCTGTGTAAGTAATAACAGTTTGCATGGATTTGAGAAAAATTAAAATGCAAATCTTGATTAATTCCATATTAAGCATTTTTAATTCTCTTGTTATACCTTAGTGATTCACCTTTGAATGAGAATTGCTTTTTATGTGAGATTTGCCAATTCTGCATTTGTACTATTTGTTTATTATAGTAGTAGAAGCTGATTTATCCTCCTACTGATGGAATGGTCCTGTTTATCATCTTGCTTTTAATAATTTTTTGCTCCATAGATATTTTTTTGGTGCTGTCATTAACAAACAGAATATGACACACAAACTTTGCAAGAGGTGTTTTATTACATCAGAACAACATGTATTTGTCACAGCTCAATATTGAAGAATGTTATTAAAATAAACCGTACAAATGTACTAGAATATAAAAATGAAGAAAGAAAAAAATCACTTCAGTTATTTTCACAATATGTAGTTTACACGAAACATTTAGAATGTTATTGCTTTCTGTAGTAGTGTAGTTGAAGAAATCAGAATGGAGAAAGAGAAGGAAAGGAAGGACTTCAAGTATGAGCTAACAGTGTTGGCTCTGAAAGCTGATTCTGTTTTGAAATCAGAATAGAATTGACTTATCTATCCAGCATATTATACTCATCAGACTATAGATGTTACAGTGGGATGCAGCATAGGAAGCACATTCCTTCTTCAGCTTTGAAAACGTTTGTTCACTGGTGTTGCTGATGCTGTTGTGATTACAAAGTATCATCTCTTTGCCTTTTGTGAGGTCAGGATATCAACCTAGTGGCTCCAGTGACAATTGTTTTTCTTGGGCTAATAGATGGAAATAGGAAGTTTTTAACTGGGACTGCAGTGAGGAGAAAATAATAAAAAATAAATGTTTTCTTTCTGTTTTTTTTTCCTACCCAGTTTGCAGAATATGAGCAAAGAACTATAAGCTGTTGCATTAGGCTTAATTTGCAGCTTTTATGTATCTGAGGTTGCTGTGGGTTAAATAATTATATTCCCTCTGGGAAAAAGCACAAATATCAAGATGCCTCTGTGGATTTGTTTGGTTCTATATTATTGATCCGAGGAGCACAGCATGCTTTGTGGAAGTTGTGATCGGGCTTTGTGTTTGAAATTCCTTTCCTCATCTTACTTTACTAGTGAGAGGCTTGGGGGGAGGACGGGGAGGGGGCAGGGGGGCAGGAGGGAGCAAGTACGGGTACCATGCTTTGCTTTCCCTTTTTGGCCTCTCTTCAGAGACCTACCAAACAAAGCTGACAGGAGAATAGTAGTATTGGGGAGCTGTTATGCCTTTAAGAGAATAGCATAGAGATGGCTGCCTTGTCATCACAGGGTGTGGGGAACAAGAGCTCCAGAGGCCCTGCTCAGCAGAATGGAAAATGTGAGATGTGATACGGCAACAGCTGCAGAGGGATGGGAAGACAAAGAATGGGCACTCAAATGTTATTTGAAAAAAGGGGCGGAGACAGCTGTAAGCCAATCCCTTTTCAGAATAGCAGATATAGGCATAGATGGGATTCAATCTGGCATTAGCCTAGGAGTAGCCTGCTCATCTTTAGTCAGGCTGTTCCTTCTTACTGTGATCCACCCTCCCTTTCTGCATGAACAATGACTACTGTGGGCCTTTTACCTAGTCCTCCCCTTCCTAGAAAAACAAAACAAAACTAGAGCTTGGGTATAAGTCTGCTTTGTTTTTTTCTTTTCCACAAATGTGGAACAGATAATACAGAAAAATAAATGTGTATTTGTAAATACTCTTGTTTTCTACAGGTAGGTACATAAAGTCTATGACACTGAATATATGCCATGTATCCTGAGTTTTTAATTTTCATTTGTAGCTTTCTCTTCCTCTTTATTTAACAATATCATAATGGCAATTGAACACAGACTTTACAGAAATACAATTTCTGTAACTAGTTTAGTTTGGAAAGCTCGGCATAACGCTTGCATTGTGTATAAACGAAGAGTTGTATGTTAAGAGATAACAGTGCATTTCACTGAGCAGAAAAGTGACCATTGATACAGCATAATTGTAAACAATGTATCATTTGATTTATGCAGAAAATAATATGTAATTTATATATGTTACCTTGTATTGTGCAATACACAACGATAATATTTATAGCGGGTAATATCTTTCCATTTTGAATCAATATATTTGCTTTTGTATGGCTTCAGAGCTACTCATTATTTGACTGTTAATTAATGGAGAAAGTTGTAAATTGCTGGATGCTATTTCCTTCATTTCTCCTCTCCTGTTCATCATTACTTATGAGTTGTTGGTGGATGAGCCTCTACCTTTGAGCATAGACCAGGGGATATCTAAGATATTGTCTCATTGGCCATTAGGCAGGGATTGGCTGAAGGCTTCAAGCAAATTCTTCAACCTCTGGAAAGGGTTCAAGCCCTTCTCCCTTCTCAATCTATAAATTCCTTGCCTCATCATCCTGATTTACACAGGCCTCAGGACCTCAGGGTCCCTTCTTCTCTATCAGAATGGGAGGAGGTTGATGAGGAAGGAAGGCCTTCACCATCTGAACACAGTTACTCCTCTCATTCAGAGCGTGAAGAGGGTGAGATTTTTGATCAAGATCTTTCAGAGGAAGAGGATTCTCGCCCAGAGCAGACATCCTCTGCATTGGTCTTCAATCCTTCTCTCTTCAGGCCATTGCTCAGCAAGGCCTTGGTCACTGCCAAGCTGTCGCCAGAGGAAGTGGCTCCAGAGCCACAAGGAATTCCCTCTGGCCAGGGAGACTCATTTTTCTCCAAACCTGTAGTGCATGCAGGGGTTTTGCCTTCTCCCACTTTGTTTCTGGACGTGGTCAAGGAACAGTGCGCTTCCCCTTTGGCAGGTCCTCACCCATCTTCTCTGTATAAGCGTTTCTACAACGTCAGCACAGCCCTGGACAATGCCCTGGCAGTGCCTTCTGTTGACATTCCGGTTCTGGTCTCATTCTCATCTTCTGGCACTCCCATGGAGCCAGAAGATATCCTGAAACCAGATGATAAATGTTCCGAACAGGCCCTCCAGCGCAATCACCAGGCCGCTGCATGGGCTGTTCGGGCTTCAACAGCAGCATCCTTTTTCACCAGGGCATCCATACGGTGGCTGCGCCAACTCCAGAATAGATTGCCTACATCTGACCTTCGGTCTCACCAAGACCTTAATAAGATTATCGCAGCGGCAGAATTCACTGCAGATGCCACTCCCAAATTTGCATCTAGGGCCATGGCGTCTTCTGAAGCAGCAAGAAGACAGTTATGGCTCAGAAATTGGCAGGCAGAGTCATGCTGAAAATGGACGCTGGCTTCAGTTCCGTTCGCGGGCGATAAGCTTTTTGGCGATGCTCTGGAACCGTATCTCATCGAAACCAGAGATAAACGTAAAATTCTCTCTTCCTCTGGGAAGAAAGCCGACTATCGCCCAGCTCCTTATCGCCCTCCTGCCTTTCGAGCAGAGACCTCATCCCGCTTCCCCCAGTCTCAGAGGCCGTACTTCCAATGCCAAGACCAATGTGCGGAAGCATCTGGCAGGCAACAACCTTCTACTGGTAAACGGCCCTTTGAGGGTGGGGAAGTGGTTGTTTCTTCCGTCACTCTAAGTAATCCCTTGTTCTCCCCACTCATCAGAGGTCACCTAGCCTTCTTTGCCTCTAAATGGGAGGAGTCAATGACGGATGCCTGCATGCTCAGCACTGTTAGGTCAGGTTTACAATTGGACTTCCAAATGCCACCCCCCAAAATTTTTTTTGATCTGTCCTGTCTCTCGGGACATTTCAAGGTAAGCCCTCATGAATCAGGCCATTCAACACCTTCTTGAAATCAGAGCTATTCAACCTGTTCCCCCCTCTCAACGGGGACGTGGGCTTTACTCTCGCCTTTTCATCATTCCCAAAGCCTCAGGGGTGGGGGTGGGGGTGGCGAACCATCCTTGATCTAACATTTCTCAACCAATTTGAAAAATACAGGCAATTTAAAATGCAGACTCTGCATTCTATTTTAGAGAGTGTTCGGGATGGCGATCTCCTCTCTTCCATTGATCTCACGGAGGCTTACCTCCATATCCCCATTTGGCCTCATCATTGCCAGTTTCTCTGTTTCTGTTATCAGAATACCCATTACCAGTATCAAGCACTTCCCTTCGCCCTCTCATCGGCTTCATGGGTCTTCACGAAGGTTCTGGCAGCATTGGTGGCATCTCTGCATTCTATTCCCATGAGGATCCAATGCTACTTGGATGGCATTTTGATTCTGTCCTCCATCCATGCAGCCCATCGGG
The DNA here is from genome assembly GCF_049901735.1 of Notechis scutatus. NCBI lineage: Eukaryota > Metazoa > Chordata > Lepidosauria > Squamata > Elapidae > Notechis > Notechis scutatus. Next base: position 34,631,944 of record NC_142011.1, on the reverse strand, counting down.
ATCTGCAAATTACCCTGTCATATCTCCAGAGCCTCAGAGTTTTCCACTCCCATCCACTCCAATAGTTCCTGCTTCCCTACCAACAAGCAGGAACCAGCCACTCATCCATCAAGGTCCCGCACACATCTGGAGATCTCTCAATTGGTGGCGTTCCCCGTTAATCTGGAAGGGACTCCTGTTCAGGGTCCCAGACAGGCTAGTGATAACCACCGATGCCAGTGTCCTGGGTTGGGGTTCCCATATGCAGGGCCAGATAGCTCAGGGCATTGGTCCAGGTCAGAACAGGCCCTTCCCATAAATTGGCTAGAGCTCAGAGCCATTTTTCTAGCTCTCAAGTATTTCAGGCACTCAGTGACCGGCTCTCATATTCTAGTCCTTATGGACGACATGGCCGCAATGGCTCATGTCAACCGGCAAGGGGGGACGAGGTCCAGAGCCCTCATGGGAGAGGCTCTACAGTTGGGGTTATGGGCAGAGAAACACCTGTTGTCGATCTCAGTGAACCACATCTCTGGGGTCGACAACTCCCAGGCCAACTGGCTCAGCAGGAGCCTAGTTGACCAGGCAGAATGGTCTATTCCTCTGATGCTATTCAGGGATCTTTCCCTCAGATTCAGAACGCCGGAGGTGGATCTCTTCTCTACTCCTCAAAACGCCCAGGTCACCAGATTCTTCACCAGGTTTCCTTGCCAGGGAGTGGAGGGGACCAATGCTCTTCGGTGCAGATGGCCCAAGGGTCTCCTCTAAGCCTTTCCCCAGCTTCCCATCATTCCAGCAGTAATTCAGAAGATATTGGAGGAACGAGTGGAGCTCCTCCTCCTGGCACCCTATTGACCAAGGAGGCCCTGGTTTGCGGACCTGGTCAACCTATCGGTGGCTTCTCCTTGGAGGATCCCAGCCCATCTAATCTCCCTTCATCAGGGGATTCTGCTCCACCCGGAGCCCCAGTGGATCAAGCTGACCATGTGGCACTTGAGCGGCAGCAGCTAGAGGCTGATCTTCCAGAAGGGGTCATCATCACTATCCTGGCATCTCTCAAACCTTCTACAAAGCACATCTATGATGCCACCTGGAAGGCCCTTTCCTGATGGTGCCTTAGGGAGGGTCTCTCTCCTGCTTCAGCCCAGTTGGCAGAGGTTCTTAGATTCCTTCAGCATGATCTGGAGAAAGGTTTGGCCCCCGACACCTTACGCAGGCAGGTTGAGGCCCTCTCCTCAGTTTTTTCATGGGGTTCGCTTCCTTCCTTATCCCATCACACTTCAGTCAGGAGGTTTTTCAAAGGGGCTTCCAAACTGCACCCACCAGTGGTTCACAGGTATCCTTCCTGGGATCTTCATGTGGTCCTTAATGCCTTTACAAAGCCCCCCTTTGAACCCCTTAGAACATTGTCTCTCCGTTTCCTGACTCTGAAGGTAGTGTTCCTCGTTTCCATCACTTCAGCCAGGCGGGTATCTGAGCTTGCTGCTCTTTCCATCAGACAGGACCTTTGTTCCTTTCACGATGATTGTCCTCCATCTGGACCCCTCATTTATTCCAAAGGTTAACACCTGGTTTCACAGGTCCCAGGATATTATGTTGCCTGGCTTCTGCCCCCTCCCGCACCATGACTTGGAGCAGCAGTGGCACACGCTAGACGTAGGAAGGACTCTTAGAATATATATTAAGCGCACTTCCTCCTTCAGGAAGCCATAAGCCATGTTTTTTTCCTTCCCCTTCTCACTTGGGGCACAAGGCCTCTTCTCCTACTATTAGCAGGTGGGTCAGATCTTGCATTGAGCAGGCCTACAAAGCTGTGGCCCTTCCGGTTCCTCGAGGTCTAACGGCACAATCTACCAGAAGTGCAGCCACTTCTGCTGTCTGGGCGACCCAAGCACCCTTGGAGGAGATCTGTCGTGCGGCCACGTGGACATCCCTGTCTCCTTTCATCAGATACTACCATCTGGATGCCTTTGCCTAGGCAGCCTTCGGCAGACGGGTGCTACAACGAGTGGTTCAACAGTCGGTGTGATGAGCCGGAAGAGGACCCGCCCGTAGACATGCAAGCTTTGGTATGTCCCATCCTGGGCTTTCGATGCAGCATGGAGGAGAATGGCCGTTGGTAGAGGTTACCCTGAACGCCCTTTCTATCTATGCTGCGAGAGAGCCCAGCCCCTCCCTTGATTCGTCCAGAGAGGGTAGGTCATATTTCTGTATTTATTTTGGGCTTTCAGAGACACCTTTCAGTCTGTCAAGTATCTTCGCCAAAGCTGGGGTCTCTCCCGGGGGCTGGCTTTTATATCTTAGTATAGACTCAGCTAAATGACGTCATAGGAAGGAGTCGACCCATCCTGGGCTCTCTCGCAGCATAGATAGAAAGGATGTTCAGGGTAACCTCTGCCAATGCCCATTTTACTGGATAGCCAAGACAAGCTGCATTCTAGAGAATTCACATTATTGGCCTATCTTGTTGTCCACTTAAAATAGTTATAGAACAAAATGCTAATATGTTATCCTATTGTATCCACATTATTGGGACTGAGATACATTATTAAGAGAATAAAAACTCTGCATAGTCAAAAACAGTAATGGAAGTAAAGTAATAAGTGAAAAAAGGGGGAAAGAAAGAGAAGAAACAAAAGAAAATTATCAGGGAATGACTTCCAAATGAACAGCATTTACAAGTAAATTTATATTTTACCCTCTTTCCCAAAGGCTACAACATAATTTCCTTCTTTCCATAATCTACCATTTCTCGTCACCCAACCCTTAAATCCCAAATTCATTTTTTAAACAAAAAGATTATAAAAGGATTTAAGTCATCAATAAATATGGTTACTTACTTATTGTTACTTATTATTATTATTATTGTCCTTTCCCTAATCAGACAAATCAATTGTTGTTTATTGTAAACCTTGGCTCTTGGACTGTTTAAAAAAAATAAAGAATAAATAAAGTGGTCTGTTTGGGGAGTAGCAACAATCTACTTGACTTAGAGTTTCTGAGAGCTCTGCACTCATCAAGATAGCCCTGCTGTACTTTCTTTATAAATCTTTTCTTATTTTATCCTGGTAAATTATAGCAATGTTCCTTCTGCTATCCTGTGGTTTGGAGTTAATTGAAAGCTGCTGCTTATGTTCTCTTTAATCTCTAAGGAAATGTTCCCTTGTCATTTCTTGAAGTCGTTTCCCCTTTTACAGTGAGATCATAAATATACAAGTTGAGCTATTGCTGATAAGGTCAGATTCATGTAATATTATATTTTTACCTTTTTCTCAGTTTGAAGCCTCATAACACAGCATTTTTCTCCTTTCCTGTAGTTTTGTTGAAGTATATTTCCAGTGACAGAAGTGTAACGTAGGCAATTTGGCATCAGGAAAGTATTTTCAGATTGAAGAGAACACAGTGTTGGGCTGCTACCAGTTCGGACCGCTTCTAGTGAACCAGTAATTCTGGTGAGCAGTTGGCCCCACCCACCCACCCACCCCAGCCGTTTCCTATCCTATATTTCCCCGTTTTTTAGTTCAGCTGATTCATGCGGCACAGCGGATTGCCACGCCTCAGCTGTTTTACTCACCAGTGTTGACATAGAAGGTAAGTTTTTAAGTTTAAAATGGGTGGTTTTTGAACACTGCGTGCATGCGCATTTCACCAAACCAGTTGTTAAACCGGTTGCAGCCCACCACTGAACAGTATTATCTGTCTGTCTGTCTATAGAAAGGATAGTTTTTTCTCCTGCATAACTGCTGTACCTTGTGAAGACTGTGACATGAAATCCATGTAGCATGTATAAACATCTATGAGGGACACATTTATTTGCCGATACAGCACAAGTTGACTCAAGTGGCTGTGAAGTATTAATTTGTTTGGTTATTATTTGGAGCTTGCTGAATCCCTGCATTTGGGATTAGCTACACAATGCCTAGGGAAACCACTGTGCCTGCCATATTATACTTAGATACCTGTGATCAATTCCTACCTATGGAAGTCATTGACTTTATGCATTTCAAGGTTTAAATAAAATGGGAGGATAGATTGGAGAGAAGAATCAGTTTTAGATGTATTTTAAAGATGAATGGATAACCAGTGACAGTAGTTGTTAGTTACATCTTTATGGAGAGCCAGTTTGGGATAGTGGTTAAAGCACTAGTGGCCCATGAGTTCTAATCCCACCTTTGGCACAAAGCCAGTTGGGTGACCTTGGGTCAGTCACTTTCTCTCAGTTCTAGGAAAGAGGCAACGGCAAATCAAACACTTTGCCAAGAAAACTATGTAAGAATCGCACACGATTGAATGGAAGAAAAAAATACATTCCAATGTTAAAATACTTTTATTCTATATTAGTAAACCAAATGTAAGTGTTCTTCTTTAATTGTGACCTTTAGTTCCTTCTGGTTTGTCTAGTGTCTAATCTTCAAAGTTTCATTTTGTGTGTGTGTGTGTGTGTGTGTGTGTGTGTGTGTGTGTATATATATATATATATATATATATATATATATATATATATATATATATATATATATATATATATATATTTGAAGAGAATTAAAAACAAAATTTCATTTCCCATGAGAAGGATTCTTAAGATTAATTCCAAAATCTTATTTTGTATCAAACGGGTTGCTTTAGTCCATTTGTAACTTTCCAAAATTAAAATTCTACTTACCCTTTTGCTGCTAAATCAAAAAATATTTTTTTAAAAAGTCCGTAAATCTATTTAAAATTTCTTACCCATTGCTTAAAATTGTCCACCCAAAGCTTCCTAAAAGCTAAAAAGCAATTAACAAGCAATATCGCAAAGTGATTAGAAAAAGAAGTATGGGGTCCCAATGTCCTTATTGAAAGTGCCAACCACAGTTGTAGCCAGTTGGTTATTCCCTCATTTTCCCAAAGCTCTAGACATGCCAGAGACTGCTACATGGCAGTCTCCTTCCAAGGAAGAACTGTATGGAGCAGGGATCTCCAACCTTGGCAACTTTAAGCCTGGGGGACTTCAACTCTCAGAATTCTCCAGCCAGTTTTGCTTTGCTGGTTGGGAAATTCTGGAAGTTGAAGTCCTCCAGGCTTAAAGTTGCCAAGGTTGGAGACTCCTGATATGGAGCACTTGTTGGTGATCTCAAGCCTGCTCTTTGTCTAGAGAGGAATTTCAAAGAAATGGTCTACCTCTCTGGGTCTTCATTCCACCACAGTTATCATCTCTGCTTTAGCAGAGCTGTCCTCAAATTTCCATTTCTTCCTTTGAAGCCCACTTCGAAATGATGTTATGTTCTGTCTGTTTCTTGAATCTGTGTATTCTCCATTCCCTCAATAGTTTGAAGAGGTTCAATTCTCTACTGTGATGAAGTTGTTGGACTGGGAAGTCAGGTTCAAGTTCACATCTCAGTGAGGTGCTTAATGGATGTCTTAAACCAAGCACATTTGCAGCCCAGTTTGTGTCACTTAAATATAAAGATTTAATGTGGGAGATATAAATACAGTAAATAAGTGCATTGTAGTGCTGATTTATTAGTATACTGAATGTTGGGGTGCTAATGATTAGCCATTGATAGGTTCCTCTTTTGGAAGATTTTGGATTCCTGAATGATTATATTGTTGTTTGCTTTTAAGTGCTCAACAGAGTTTTGAGTAGATGTGCTTACTCTAATCTTATAATTTGTATAATTTGTATAGTTTGTATAATTTGTCCTAATCATATTGCCTTTTTGTTTCCCCTAAGATATCTAATGCAAATGCCATTTATTATGTCCTTTTATTTATCAAAAAATTTGAACCATTCATGTATAATACAGAAATCCATAGATTGGAATTATAGGTGTAGGAACATGGGGTAGATAGGCTGATGGATTTATTGCTAACATTTACAGTTCAAGCTGATCCCATAGTCAGTTTTGAATTTAGCCTCCTATTGACCTCTTGGCAACATGCCAGTCCAAAGCAGCCTTGCACAGAAAGGAGCACAGAGATTTCTGGGTGGATCTGTTATAAACAGCTGTTTGGAATTACAAGAACCAAATGAATACTGCCTTATTAGTTGCAGAATGCATTACATAACCTATAAGTATGCATTCATAAATGAGTTCTGGTAAAGCCAATCTATGTATTTATTAAAGGAAAAAATGGCTATCTAGAAGCTGCTAATAACTACTTCGCAGTAAGTGGAATACTGCTAATTCCGTTACCTTACACGAATGAAAAGTATTGTATGTTAAACATTAGATAAATTGAATGAATCGGACAGAGGATAAAAATGTGATTCTGATATAACTTAACACAAACTTTGAATCTATTAAGTACTGATAGAAGAGAATATTTGCCATTTAAATCTTGTATTAGTTTATAAAAATATAAAGTACAAAAATACAAAGAAAAATGAAGATAATGGGAAAATAGAGGAGTAAAAGAAGAAGAGAAAAAACTGTAGGATAAAGCCAAACAGAAAAAAATAATTTAATGTAAATTTTAAACCTGTTTTCCCATTGTTTAAACATTATATTATATCCAAACTTCTTTGCTCATCGAATCATACAATATTTTGCATTCTCATTCTCCAAATTCAGTTTCAATAACAATTTATAAACCTTAGCAATCACTACCATACAATAGGATTTCCAATTCATTTTTTATAAAATGAAATCCATAGCTTTTTATCTAATTTAAATATTTTTTTTCAATTGTAAATATGGAAACCAATGGCAAAACTGTCTTTCTGATCCAATTCCTCTTTAGATAGAGTCACCAAAATTGAAAGATATTATTTGACCATAAGTCCACCAGTCTGATTTTGCCACCATTTCTTTTCTTAAAAAAAACAAAACAGCTTCCTGGGGCAAACACCCACAGGGGCATCTTCTAATAGAAAAGAATATTGGTAGCTCAGGGTTAACTCTGAGGTCCTTGGTGCTTCCTGAGCTTGGTTGTTTTCATGCAGATGTTTCATTACTAAACTAGGAAACATCATCAGTGCTAGAAGGGAGGGAGGTTTGCTGTCATTTTATATACAGACCAACAATCAAGAATAAACAATACCCCAATCAAGGAAAACAAACAAGGTAGCAATAAACAACAGCCTAATCAAGGAACCACCAAGACCACTCCCACCAACACAGAGCAAGCAACTAGTTTATAAAATGAGAGCAAACCCCACTCTTTTCCAGCACTGATTATGTTACTTAGTTTGGTAATGAAATGTCTGCAAGAAAACAGTCAAGCTCAGGAAGCATCAAGGACCGTCCAATCTGCTAATGCTCTATTCCCAATTGCTGGCATCTTCAACTAAAAGAATCTGAAAGGATTTGAAATATTTTAGACAATCACATTATAATATCAGGCTAGTCACATGTTTTCATTGTTTATCCCTACCTCTGTTTCCCCAATATTTGATGTTGCATGGGTAGACTTGGAACCACACAGATTGTTCTCTATGTGTGTATTGACTTCTTCATCAGGTAGAAGCAGTCAGTTTCTTAGGAATCTTGTTCACCGTGAGAGATTTGGAAAGAAAGTACCACCATCTTTCACCTTTTCTGAACTAGAACAACAGAATGATTCTGTATCCAACTACAAAAACAAAGCATCCTATGAGTTGTTATCCCCAGTGTGTTTTGGTAAGAAGCAAGACAGAGTTGAGATTTTTAAGGCTAGGTGACTGGCATAAGGAGGTAGCTTTGAAGAGTAAGCTCAGTTTCCCAGTAGCTGGTTGACTTAAAAATGGGGATTACATTTTAAAAAGAAATTACATCTCTGATAGTTTATTTTTATAGTTGTCTATCTACTCAAGGAACCCTAAGTCATAAACAAATGTAAAAACAAAAGCAATTCACCAACAATTAACATCCTGGCCCCAATGTTTGGGGAAATAGCCAAATATTGATGCCTGTCAGGGGGAGATTATATTCCATAAGACAAGTGCCATAACAGAGAGGGCATGTTTCCTGGGGCTCACCAAGTGCCATTGTTTCATTGAGTATACCTGCTCTGCCTGGTCTGATGAGACTGGCAGAAACCATTGGAGAAAGACACTTCTGCAAGTAGCCTGGCCCCATGCCATGTGGGGATTTAAAGGTGGCAACTACCTCTTGAATCGTATCTGGAAACCTACCAGGGGCTAATATAATTCATGAAGCTGTGATGTTATACCTACCATTGCATTCTGGATCAGTTGAAGCTTCCAAATGCTTTTCAAGGGCAATCGATGTAAGGCAGTAAGCCTTATTGCAGTTCAACTTGGCTTCTAGCCATGAACTGGGACCATTTTAAAGCTTTCATATAGAAATATCCCTAAGAACTATTGGACCTTTTTGGATGTTTTGATTTACGTCATATTTTGTCCATTTTCAAGGGATGAAGAGGGATCAAATAGTCAGGCAAACCAAATGCTGATGGCTGCTGCACACATTAATGTGTTAAGTGTTGAATCCTGCAGGTACCACAAAGATTCCAAAAAGGTGATGCCAAGATAAACAGGATATTATTGCACAGGAATTTGGGCATTTTCTGGTAGTAAGATCTTTATTTAATTATATACTTAATATGCTTAAGTACATTTTTTTTTTGTACAATGTTGATTTCTACTTAAATGATTTAGTGCTTAACGGGTATATACCCTTCCATGGCACCTACATTTCAGGGCCAACTTGTTTCTGAGGCAGGCTGAAGCCAGATCAAGATGATCCAACAGGAAACTAATGTTTTCCAGTATAAAATGATACAAGTGGAGAGAACTGGGCTTCTGCCTCTTAATTTCCTGAAAGCAGCAGCAGCAGCAACTGCTGTTCCTGCCCTGATAAGAGAGCTGCAATTTGCCGGTCTCATTTTCAAATTATGGCACAGGACTACTGAGGGAGGAAAATGGGAGGAAAACACATGATTGGGGATGGGAGGAAAAGTATTCTGTAGTGCTGACAGATTGCTGCCACTTCATGCAATAATGCTACAGACTATTAGAAACAAATTATTTTTCTCAATTTTACATGGGAATAGCTCCCAAAATATTGTCACCTTCATAAGTGAGTGTGCAAAACCCACCTTTGCTCCATTCTTAGACAGTGATTACTTTTTCATATAACTCAAACCCAGATTTTAAATTCTAGATTGTTGAGCAAACCAATATAGCTTGGTTTCCACATAATACTACAGAATATTATAACATCCAGATTCACTCATCACATCAAACCAAAAACCAACTATATTGTGGCTGACTGTATGAACATTGAGAATTTTTCTTCTTGAATTGTGCAGGGAATATTTCTGAAAGAGAAATCAGAGCTATTCCTTTAAGAGATAATGATCTAAGATTTTATCTTTTGAAGGCACATCTAAAAAGCAATGTCTTTTTTTAATGTCAATCTGTCATAGGAAGGAACTAAAACAATGCGTTTCCATTTTGAAGCACTTTAGTGATGCACAATATTAATATGTGTGATGCGTATTTTGCTTTCAAGTAAGAAGTGAGATTGTTTAAAGAAAAAGCCCATCATATGAAAGTCCACAGTGTGTATTACATGAGCAGCTGGAGTTGCTACAAAATCATAACAGTTGTTTAAAAAGAAGAATCTGACATTTGCTCAGTCATAGATGTTTATTCTTAACCATAATGATGAATGATAGGCAATGCCAAAATACCACAATGTAAGTTTTGCCTTTTTTGTTTTTGCATTCCCACATCACGTGGAAGAATATAAGGAGCAGTGTTTATCTTGTGCAGTTGTAACACATGTTTAACTTCAGCAGGCCTCCATATCAAATCATACCAAACCAAAATTTCTGGCCATATCTCTGATAATAATGGGCATCAGCCTAAATGCCCTGATATTACCTGGTAAGTTGTGCATACTGCATATATTTCCGAACTAATACAAAAAATATTTAAAATTAGACATTTTGCATACTGTATGTGTTTCCACATGCATTGAACATTGCAAATCTGAACATTTAGTGCTACAGAGTTACAATTGTTTCAAAAATGGTGTCAATGACTCATAAAGAAATTGAACAATTGTTCCCATGTCACTTTACTTCATTTTTTAAAAGCCAGAAATCAGTGTTTGGTAAGCCAAAACCAGTGCTGTGCTTTGTTTATGCATTTGCATGAATTGATCCCATAAATTGTGTAAACTGCTTCTGTCTGAGAAATGTTTTAAGATCTTCTGTTGTTTACATAAGTTGGCAAGTTAGTACAAAATTATATTAAAGAAAAAATACTTTCTGTGATTGCATTTTGATGGGATCTCCCAGAGAACTCATCTTATTCTTTGAGATAATGCCTCATGTCATGATTGAATGTGACAGGCTGCCTGGGAGGCTGGTTTGATCCTTTGTTCACTGGCTAAATACACAGGCTATCTAATGGATATTACTCTGATTGGCTTTCTTCTACAGATCATAAGTAGATAAACCATTAATCCAAAGAAATGGGGGGAGGGAGGGTAATTTAACTGCTCCCACCTTCCAAGGGCAAATGTATAAAAAATTGCACATTCTTCAGAAGGAACAAGGAATGTAGCCAATCAATAGAGGAAATAGCTAGAAAAATTCTGTCTTCTAGTATGAGAACTGCTGCCAGGAATAATAGACATTGGGATACTAACAATAATGTTTGTATTACTAGTAACAGGCACCTGGATTGGAGAGAGCACAAATAAGACTTTCATATTCTCCTGTGGATTGTGGAATCACCTGTCTTGTGAATATATGATTTTCTGGCACCAGTACATGGAAGACATTTTGGAATCTAATTTCAGTTTACAGTAATAAGAGTGGTATGTCCCTTGTTAGGGGGCAGCATTGTCTGATCTTGGTGATCCCAAAAGCTAAGTAGGGCTCTTGAGCCCTCTGATTGGTGGTGTCATTTTTTTCCCTTGGTGTGCCATCTGCCTAACCCTTTGCAAGTTTTACACTCCTTAGTTTTATGTCCTTCTAATCTCCTAAGACTAATTAGTTGGATTGGCATAGGTAGGTTGCTCTCTTGTGCATGCTAGCTTCAGAGGCTTCCATTTGGGATCTCTCCTCTCCAGTCCTGTTTTTTTTTTTTTCTTTCATTAATTTTGCCTTTTCCCCAAATGTTATAGATGGAGATCTGGAGTGTGAGCAGTTTTTCTTAGTGTTTATTTTTCTGTCCTTTGCTTTTCTGTACAAGTGAGTGATGTTATATTGTTGGAGTTGTGGCACTCTGTGCCAGAATCACATCAAGAGTACCACTGTGTTCATGTGGCCATTTCCTTCCAGAGAAGAGAAACAGTTCTCTGAATTTCTTCATCTTTAACATTATTATTCACAGGCAGAAACATCAGATGTTGAGAAAATCTGTTTTGATTTGATCTTTGCAAACTTCACTGCAAAGGACTCAGAACAACAAATAGTACAAGCTACTAGTAAAGGATAAATATTACTATTTAATTTTAAATAATGCAACATAAGATTTTATTTTGCACTAGTGGAATGGCATTTATATTCTTAACTATGCACAGTCTACACATCCTATTTTATATGCAACTCTGAATATTTGAGAGGAAAAGGCTGAACAGTTAGTTTAAATAGAAGGATTGTGTGGTGCTTAAGAGTTTATTTCCAATGGTGTTTAGGAGTATGCAGGAGTGCAAATTTAACACTTTAAGTTGTTGTGTCTTTCCTTGTTATAAAGTATTGCAGAGAGACCTTACGTGAAGACCGAAGTGTTACATCCGTTAATAGTTCATGTCCTATCTCAGAATAGATTTATGGAGGTTGTTCTCCGGATTCCTCTTCCATCAGAACAGAGATTGTTTCTGCTCAGCTGAGAAGGACTTTCAAAGCAGAACATCATTATTATTGTTAATGCCCCAACCTAAACTTGTTATATTCTCCTAATCCATTTCAACATATAATAAACTGTATCAATAAATAATCAATAAATACAGGTAGTCTTTAACTTATCACCACAATTGAGCCCAACATTTATGTTGCTGAATGAGAAAATTTGTTAAGTGAGTTTGCCCCATTTTACATTTTTTCTCACCACATTTGTTAAGCGAATCATTGCAATTCTTAAATTAGTAACATGGTTGTTAAGTGAATCTGGTTTCCCCATTGACTTTGCTTGTCAGAAGGTCACAAAAGGGGAGAACATGACCCTGGGACACTGCAACTGTCATAAATGTGAGTTGTGGGGATGCTGCAATGGTCATAAGTGAAAAATGGTCTTAAGTCTCTTTTTTCAGTGCTGTTGTAATGGTCACTAAATGAACTATTGTAAGTCAAGGACTATCGTTACCTATAAATGCACTGTAGCTATTTCATACACAGGTCCCTCCCACTCCCCAATATTCTCAGGATGCAGGCTTGGTTACTTGTCTTGTCCTTCCTTTGATCACGGTGTTTGTCTTTCCCAGGATGAGATTGAGGAACTGCGTGCAGAGATGCTGGAGATGAGAGATGTCTACATGGAAGAAGATGTCTATCAGCTACAGGAGCTAAGGCAACAACTGGACCAAGCCAGTAAGACTTGTCGTATCTTACAGTATCGTTTGCGAAAAGCAGAGCGACGCAGCCTTCGTGTTGCGCAGACTGGCCAGGTGGATGGAGAATTCATCCATAGCCTTGAACAAGATGTCAAGGTAGGTCCGCATTTGCAACTTTTTTCTTCATTAGAATGGAGAAGTCAATTGAATGAACCTGGGATATAAGTATTTGCTTTCTCTTGTGTTAAACTATAAGGAATGGATTCGTACTATTTAAACCATTGCATGTCCAGTCTAGTATTTGGTTGGCATCTAACCAAGATCTTAGACCAAAGGCTTTCTTCCTTCAAATGTCTGAAATCCTTTGGTCTGATATAAGAGGAATTGAAACTCTGTTCCAAAGTTGTTGGAACAGTATTATTTGTTTCTGAGCTATAGTAACTTCAATAAGTGCTTGTAGTAGTTTTAATTTCACATTTTAGGAAAAAAAAGAGCTTTATGTGGAAATCTTCTTGAGAAATTAATTTTATGGTATATTATCTTTAAAACTCATTGGTGATGATTACTTGGAAAAATTGTTATACTGCTGTAGTATTTCAGTCATTTCTCACAAGAAACCATGGGACTTGACTTCCTTTGAATAAACATAGTTCACCTCATTCTCACAGAGGAAAGATAAGAGCATGTATAGATATACAAACTGAGACTGGAGTCATTAAAATAAAATCAAGTTATTGGAAGTTTGAAGTGCATTTGTGGAGTGGAATACTTTAACTTTTAGCTTTTTTCTTTTGTGATACTCAATTGGACAATCCATGAATTATGATGAAGCTAATTTTGCATTGTACATGATGCTGTCTGATACTGAAGGCAATGCCTGTTTCTCTTTTTGGGGAAAAAAAATCCGTAATGGTTTTCATCCTGAATGGGCTATTCTGAAAATGCTTTGCAAGCCATTAAGTTACATAGTTGCACATTATTTTGATACTAGGTTTCATCCACAAACATACTCAATTGTAACTGGACTGCTCTTTCTGTCTCTGAATTCCTTTCCCTTTGCTTACAATCTCTTCATTGCAGTTTCTGTAGTCCTGGAGATAGATACACTAGGGAAAGGTTATTAAAACATGATTCCTTGTCAACTTCAATTAGAATCATGAAAATGAAGCAGCTGACCAAAGAGGCTGAATCCCTCCTTTGAGCTGCTGGAAGATCTTCATTCAGGATGATTGTGCAAGCCAGCTGGATGGAACATATGTTGTTTGGGGTGGCACATTTTGTTGAAGGGCATGAGAAGGCAACATATTCCAAAGGAGGAATGCTTTCTCTGTATTTGATTAGTAGTCTTGTTCTTTTTCTGGCATCCTGGCTACGACTAATTTGCCCAATGATACAGATATTCAACAGGTGATGAAATATAAACTCCTGTGGTAGAAGAAATTAGTTTAGCATTCTCATGGTGGATGGCATGACAAAACTTGCGTCTTTGGAAGCTCCTGTTCAAGGATTACAAACACAGGAGTGTGGAGCTTCAGACCTTTACCAGGTGAAACCTCTAAGTCAGGAGTGTCAAACTCACAGCCCATGGAGGCCCCGCCCCTGCCTGGTTTAGCGAAGGAGAAAAAAGTCCCCATAGGTCACTTGATGACGCTGTGATGACATGAGTTTGACACCCCTGTTCCAAGTTATGTCTTCTTCCCAAACCACACAGTTGTCTTTTGCACAAAGGAGTAAGTCTGCTGCCAAGTACCCCAGGCACCAAAAATGATGATCCTAGAAATGAAACTTGCACCCGTTTGTGCTGATTTGTACGGTGTGTGGAAGCCTGGATTGAATGTGCAAACCAGTAAACAGACTATTGCTCCTCAAAGCTTGAATAATGTGGAACATAAACTAAGTCTCTAAAGAGAGAAAAATATTACAGGTGTTCAAACGTTTGTGCTGCCATGAATTTACATACGAATGCTAGTCATATTTAAGACCTAGGAATCAGAATAACAGAGTTGTAAGGGACTTTGGACGCCTTCTATTCCAATCCCCTGCTCAAGCTCCCCTATATAACTTCAGACAACTAGTTCTCCAATCTGTTCTTAAAAGCCTCCAGTGATGGAGCACTCACAAGCCGTTCTACTGGTTAATTGTTCTCACCATTAGGAAATTTCTCCTTATTTCTAGGTTGCTTCTCTCTTTGGTTATTTTCCATCCATTGTTTCTTGTTTTGCCTTCTGGTGCTTCGGCAGCCCTTCAAATATTGCAAAACACTGCTGTCATGTCATTCCCAGTCCTTCTTTTCACTATACTAGACATTCCCAATTCCTGTAACCATTCTTCATATGTTTTAGACTCCAGCACCCTAATCTTGCTTGTTAATAGCTTGGTTGATGGTTTTAGACAAGTCATCATCTCCCAGCTTTACCTCCTATTTATAATGTAAGATGATATTTCTAACTTACAGTATCTTGTACTGAAAGGATGTTTTTGAAAGTCTCTCCAAAATTTGTCATTTCTGTCATAATGTGGTTTACTTGCTTATGGCTTAATGTGTTGGGTCAATTTGGTCACTTTGTTTGTAAACTATACTTTATGTCCTAACAGCATTGTTCTTTATTCATTCATAGATCAGTGTACCATTTCATCCTGTGTGTATGTGCTTTTCTGCAGTTCTAGTTCTTTGTAAACAGTGTGTGTATGTTTATTGTATCACCACATTAGAATTAAAGTTTAACATAGTATAGAATTTAGTTGTATATTGCTATATTCAGATAGCCTGCCATGCATTTTAAACTCTGAGTACTAGATTTGATGTGATTTTTAAATGCACAATGGTAATATTTAAAAAGTTGACATTTATTTGTAATAACTTTAAGTAATGCATTATTTTAATGTGTTTGTGTGTTTAATGCTACTTAATGGGTATTAATGTATATTTAATGTTTAATGTAATTTCAATGTGCAAGATTAAGAGTGCAGAGTTAAAAGGTAGAAACATTAGAAAAATCTAGTTGATGTTTGAAATATAAATATGTTCGTTTATTCTATGCCTATTAAATGTGATATAAAAGCAAATTATAATCTCATTCGTATTATATCTAATTGAGTTTTTTTGAAAATATTAGATATGTTGAGGTGTCAAATTTTTTATTGGTCACAACTAGTGATTACAAATTTTAATATTTAGGAAAGATTGTCGGAATATCTTGTATTTGGAAACAACATCTGGGATTTAAAATGTGCTGCTTTCTCCATAAAACCTTTTGGTTTGCTCATATTGGCTAATCCATGGGATGGTTCTTTTCGGAGCAGGACATGGGTGGATAATGTCTTATGTTTGTCAGGCTGCATTTCCCACCCCCTTCCCTTTGCCTACAGCTTGTAACAGCTGCCTTTTGGTTGTCTCAGCTTTCACTGTGATCAAATGTTCTGCTTGAAGAAACAGGAAATAAGTGGAACAGCCCCCGTCTTTGGTATTGCTAGAGTTTCATACTAAGCTGATTCTATGGAAATAGTTATGGTTTGATTTACCCCTCTACTAGCTCAATTTTCGGTTCCCATGGTCAGGATGTGACTATGGAATTTGTACAAATAACTGCAGAGGGTGAAGTACAGGCCGATCTCTTCCCCATCAGCTATGGATTCTTGGTGACTCTTTTTTCTTCTTCACTGCAGGATCCTTTCTTCTTCCCACCTGTTATGGTGCAGTAATCCTTCACTAATGTCTTCACTGGAAGATATTTGCTTTTAATCTGAGGGCCTTATACAAGATGTTGCACTTTTAATACAGAGGCCTTCTCCAACCTCTGTGCTTTTACTAGATGCATATTCCAAACATGCTATTTTCCTACTCTTGGAAAGGTTATGCAGAAAATAGTAGCCCAACAAACGTACAGGGTTCTACAAGGAAGCAGATTATTTGGAGTATTGCAAATCAGGGATTAGACTAGGATACAGCATAGAGACTGCATTATGGTGTTTGTGGATGACTTCCGGAGAGACTGAGATTGGGAAATCCAATCCTTTTGCTCCTGGCTGTCTAATCAGTGGTCCCCAACCTTTGTGGCTTGGCAGGGGAGATGAAACCAGGCCATGCCAGCAGCAAGCCTGTACACATGCACACACACAGCTCAACTGCAAGTTGAGTTGTGCATGTGCATGTGTGCCGGCCCATTGCTTGCGTGAGGTGACCTGCGTGCACATACATGTGCCCCAGCTCACTGCTTGTGTGAGTCGAGCTGTGTGGGTGCCTGCCTGCCTGCCTGCTGCTTGAAATAGGCAACAGTCTGATAGCGGGCCACGGCCTGGGTGTTGGGGACCTCTGGTCTAGATAGCCCTCCATTATGTACATATAATCTTGCTGTTTTGCTAGCTTCATTAGTGGCCAGTAGGCTTCTGGTTGCAATTCAAGGTGCTGGTTATCACCTTTAAGCCCTTCATGGTAAATTGCCTGGCTAACTGAGGAACTGATTGTTTCTAATTGTTTCTGTCCATCTGGTTTGATCCAGCAGAGTGGATGTGCTCTGGATCCCACCAATTAAAGAATGTCATCTCATGGGACCAATTAATTGTCTCTACAGTATTGCAATTCTTGCCCTCTGGAAACCCTCCCCCCATATAGTGTCCACCTGTATATTGTTCAAGACATAGGTGAAAGTTTACCTTGTTCTTCCAGGCCTTGGGAACAGGTTGATCATGGAACCCTTCCTCCTCCTCCTCCTCCTCCTCCTCCTCCTCCTCCTCCTCCTCCTCCTCCTCCTCCTCCTTCTTCTTCTTCTTCTTCTTCTTCGCATTTTGTACTTTGCTCTTTGCTTTGTTGTATTTTTCCTTTCAATAAGCTAGTTATAAGCTGCCCAGAAAATCCCATAAATAAAATAACAATAAAAAGTACAACTAATTATGGAATAAAACTGACAGTCTGTATACATTATCCATGCAGTGGATGCGGTATCCCTCATTAGTGTTCATCAGGTAAATTGGCAAGATTGCAATAATATTGATCAGCTGTAATCCTACCACTAAGAGTGTATTACTGTCACTCCTAACAAAAAGTGCTTATTGAACGTTATTATTCCAATATTGAAGAAAACTACTCAATGTTTCTGTAGCATTAAAATGAAGTAAATGCTTAATGTGATATAATCTGGTATTCAAAAAAGAAAAATAAATATGGACACTATAAGGATCATAGAAAGGGATAAAAATAAAACACAGACAATCCAAACAAAGAAATAATTTTGGAAGTTGTACAGATAGATGGGGGTGAGAACCAGGAGGGGCAGAAGGCAGCAGTCATGGGCTGGTGGGAATTCATACTGGTTTTGTTTGGCACCTTGGCTGCTGCAACCAATGTGACTTATGGACTCAGTGGTGTTTCCTAGGCTTCCTCTAGTGGTTTCCTGATTTATTGGCAGTGTTCTTCAATGATCTAAGGATCTCGAGAGTAAGCTCTGAAAATTTACCATCTGTTCCTTCTGCCTCTTGTTTTCAGTAAAATGATTTTTTTGTGGAGAGGATAAAGTTAATTTCTTCTTTCTCAGGGAGGAGTGTCTTTTCTTTCCCTGCCAAGTGAAAAAAAATAACATCTATGCCCTTAATTATCAGAGAGTCTGCATTATGATTATGTTATCGCTGAAGAATTCAAACACTAGCTATCCACAGTGGCCAAAACATAATATGTGAGATGTGCCAAAAATCTTTGCGAACATATGATTCAGCAGAGATGACACACTCTGTGCTGCTTCTTGGTGGGTGTAGGAATCTATTATTTATTTTTATTTATTATATTTACATCCCATCTTTTCTCCCAAGAGCTCAGGGCAGGGGGATGTCCTTTCATTTTACTTTTACAATGAGAGAAATGTGAGCTTGGTTGAAAATAAGAGACTGGCCTAAAGTTATCTAGTGAATTTGGCTAAGGGTGGATTTCAACTTGGATCTCTCCAGTTCTAATTCAGCTTCTTGACTACAACAGATATATCTAGAGAATTAAGGGGATGGCAACCTCTACTGAGATAACCTATAATACCTTAGATCAAGGAATTAACTCTTCCATACTACGTTTCTCACATTTTAGGCTCCAGAAGATTGGCTAGCCAGAGGTCCTGTTCAGTTGATCACCAGATTCAAATTAGTGTATTCCGCCCCTCCCCTCCCTCCACCTTTAGGTTTATTAGCATTAGGGTGACTTCTTCCACTTAATGTAATGTAACAAGGGTAGGAAAGAGGTAGATGTGGGGAACTTATCATTAACATACACATTAGCTTTCGTCCAGTTCCTTTGGTTCCTCAATCTGCCCTTGGTCAGATCCCTCTTCCTTCCTCCTAAGGCAGTGATCCCCAACCTTTTTTACGCCGCGGCCCGGTTCCGGCATCAGCTGGGTGCCGCGGCCCGGTACCGGCATCAGCTGGGCGCCGCCATCTTTTTTTGATGAAAAAGTGCTTCCGGTGACCTCACGGAAGCACGTTTCATCAAAAAGATAGCGCATGCGCCGATGAGCTTTTCCGGGTAGAAATGGCTTTCTACCGGAAAAGCTCACCAAGCGCTGGCGCCGCCATCTTTTTGGATGAAAACGTGCTTCCGGTGAGCTTTCTACCCGGAAAAGCTCACGGAGCTGGCGCCGCCATCTTTTTGATAAAACGTGCTTCCAGTGAGCTTTCTACCTGGAAAAGCTCACCGGAAGCACTTTTTCATCAAAAAGATGGCGGCGCCAGCAAGCCAGCAGCCCGGTAGGACTTGTTGGGGTGGTTGGGGACCCCTGTCCTAAGGCATTTAAGTAGCTGTTTTTACAAGCAAGCAGTTAGAGTGCCCCAGCATAGTAGAGGTTTGAGAGAATAGTTTAGCTGCCACAAATTATACAAAGCTGAGATCTGCATTTTAAAGCTGGTCATCAGTAAGTGGTCTAAGCAAATACAGATATAGAGGACAGGAACAGACACAAAAGTCATAATTCAAGATCCAGCATGCAGCACTGCACATAAATACAAACTCATACTTGACTAAATGTTGATTTTCCTTATTGGTTTCTTTCTTACAGGGCTTTCTAAATTTTAGGTCCAATCCTAACATGAGATCTCTTCTTAAATTCTCTGCTTCCTTGCATGGGCCTCTAGTCAGAACAAAGAAAGTCCTAACTTCTTTTCTCCTGAATCTCGGTCTCTCATTAGAGAAGACAGTGACTGAGTTGAAAAAAAATCCCCAACCAGCCAATAATCCAACAGGCCATTCACAATTAAGACTCTAGTTATTCTACTACGTGTGGTCATTGGATTCTATGTTCATAACAGAACTGTACTTGTACTTGTAGTTGGAGTATTCAGTGCCAAAACTGCTAAAATCTGTATCCTGCCCATCTGTTCATCTCCATGACTGTGAATCAATCAATAGCTTCTCTATGACATATGAACCTTTAGTTCATGTTCTTCATGCCTTATTCTTTTTTTAAAAAAGACTTCTGATATATGAATCAGTCGAACTTCAGAAAATTATAGCACTATCAGTTTGATTCCCATTCTGCCTGAGGGGACTGTAAGACATAGGAAGAAATAAACTTAGGGAAAGACTTAATGTACTGGAAATAAGGATTTGCATCTAGATTCCCTATCATTCATACTCAGAGCTGTTCATAAAATCTACTGACGTGTGTATCTGAAAGATTCTGATGCAGCTCATAAACATGTTTTAAATATGACAGTTATTCCCTTTCCTGCAACCAGAAGAGGCACTGTTTATTCACCACTGTGGTGGTAGGTCTACTCTACAAAAGCTGTAATTTTCTTGAGAAGGGCATAACAAAAATAATGCATTGAATACAGAGGCACATTGCTGATTGAGAAGAAGGAGACACCAAGAGGATGTGCAAATAACTCCATTTCCCCCTCCATATTTCCTCTTAATTGCAAACATGATCTGTAAAATTAGTGTAAGAATAGCTCATATATTCCTCTTGGTAAGACACACAAAGCCTTGGCACATTATCCACTGACATGACTCACTTCTGGACTTCCTGCTTTAGTGCTTGCTTTTCATTAATATATGTAAAATATCTAAAACCTCCAAGTCTGTGTTGGTGCATACATTGTTGATTAACTTGTGCCTGCATGTTTATGAGAACCGAGGGCTGAAGTTTGCACTGTTCTTGACTGTTGTCTGTAGGTAGCCAAAGATGTCTCTGTGCGTCTCCATAATGAACTTGAAGCAGTGGAGAAAAAACGGATTAAACTGGAGGAGGAAAATGAAGACTTGCGCCAACGGCTCATTGAGAGTGATTTGGCTAAGCAAGTGTTACAGAATGAAATGGACAAGCTTAGAGAGGTAAGTTCATTCTTTTTTTTTTTTTGGGGGGGAATTAAGCATTTTTATTTACAATTTTTCTCCCAAGGGCTTAAGATCCAGCAACACAGGAAAGACCATGCAGTGGTTAGGCTAAGAAGGAATGAGTTGTTCAAGGCTGTCCAATGAGTTTGACACTTGAAAGATAATGCCAGGCTGGACTTTGTATTTTCAAGTGCAACATTTATGGATGCCATTAAATTGGCGAAGGTTTGACTAGATGCTGAACCACCAAATATCCAGCTGCTGTTTGTTCTGACAAAGCTTCAATATTGTGATATCCTTCAGATTCAAGCCCCAATCCATTCAGGAAATAACTCAGACAGGAATACATTGGGAAAGCACGATAGATTTCTAAATGGCTCTCTATATGAGTAAAAATATCAGATCATTGTTTTCGTAGACAGTTTAGTAGACCTCTCTCACAAAATGTGTATGCTAGTAACTACATTTCTAGGAGAGGAATCACCTATTTCTGCAAATTTCTTGAGTATTTAACATAGTTTCTTTCAGTCTTCTGCCATTTCTGTCTGTATTCCTAACATATGTTGCTCAAACTGGCAAAAGATGTATAATTCTGACATCTGCAAAAAAGGCATGAGAATCCAGAATTTTATTCACAATTGACAACCATCAGTGGTTATTCTATTAAATTATTTTCTAGTTTGTGGCTTGGTATAATGGTCTGGCTAACTTATGGCTTCCTTTTAACTTTTCCCTTAATGTGTATTTCAAGAAAGCAACTGGGAAACATAATGCAGGATACTCCCTTTGGTCAGGATGTCAATTCATCCAGACTCTGTTTCCAGAGCTATACATTGCTTAGCCTAAACCTGTTACCCCTTAGAGCATGGGTGTCAAACTCGATCACGTCACATGACCTATTGTGATGCATCGTGACAGTTTTTGCCTTTGGGCGTGGCCTGCGTGTGATGCATCCGGCCCATGGGCTGCCAGTTTGACACCCCTGCCTAGAGAGAAGAACTGTGATGAATGGGTGGTCCATGGGCTTTAATATTTTCTCTTTGGTTAGTCTTGTGCTCTGCCTTCTTTTTCTTTTTTCTTTTTTTAGTTTCTGCAGATGGCAAATGACAATTTGGACTCGTTTTAGGATTAACCAGTTGAAACGTTTACTGGGAAAATGAAGGGATGCAAACAGAGAGTCATTGTCAGAGACTGGCATCATTCTAGGAAATTCCCTTCATTCTAATTAACAGAGGGAGCAACCCTTTCTCCCAACTTAATCAGAACAGAAACACACATACAAAAATAATTGCAATGTGCTAGCATTGCCTGTCTAGGATGAAATGGAAACTTTGAGCCAAGGGTTTGGTTAAGGTCTAAGTAAAATATTAATATAAAAATATTAAATACACTAAAATAAAACAGTACAGCTTGCTAGGACATCTGAATTCCTGTATAATGGGAGAAGAGAGCAGATGGATGTCAAACTAATAATAACTTAGCACCATGCTGTGTTTCTGAGCTGTCAGCAAAACATTCTTCTGTTATCGTGATGCTATCCAGATCTATTGACACTGCAGTTAGGCACTATAAAGTCCCAAAGCAACAGAGAAACCAAAATTAATTTAAGCTTGCTGAAGTAATGATGACAGAGTTCTTAAACTGGTATATTTAGAGAATCTCAAGGCTTGAAATACTATCTTAAGGAAGAGAAATGCCTCTGAGCATGCAAGCATTGCCAGAAAATGAGGTTGTAGAATTGAACTATGTGTAAGATTAGGACAGAAGGCCAAAGGTTTGTATAACTGTAGTCATAGCAGACATTTAGTATCTGCAACATTGGATTACTGCCCTGGTTAGGAATGGGCCAAGTTTGGTTTTATTTGGGGTATGTATGTATGTGCAAGTGTTCTTGTGTGTTAAGAATTTTTTACCAGCTACCTTTGTGGGAAACTCTCCGCCCCCAAATCTTCTATTATTTTCTGGAGCAGAACTCCTTTGCCACCTATTGCTGTTTTTAGTTTTATTTATTTGAGCAAATTTTGCAAATTTTGTATGCTTTTCTGGAGATATTACACAACTGGTCCTTACTATGATGAGGATTATCAATTTATTTAATATTACCAATGCTGGATGATATCATTTGCCAAAAAGGAGTAATTGAAAACAACACTTAAAGGTTTTTTCAGGAAAAAAAACATCAAGAGGAGGAGGAGGTGATGGAAAAGGCCAACAATTAGATGTACAAATCAATAGGTGTTTCCTTGGCTCTGACTGATACTTGTGATGGCTCTAATTCCAGTCTTCTGGATAGGCTTTCTAGAAAGGTAGTGCATATATTTGTTGAGTTACAATGATATTTCAACGTCATCCATTCTTTGTTTCTGAGAAGTTCTGAGCACTTTAGTATTGTCTCTTGCAAATGAATAATTTATTTATTTTTCAATTCACTCTCGTTTCCATTATTCCTTAACTAATTATTTCTTATATTTTCTGCAGTTAGTTTGGTTAGCCATCCTTCCATTCTTCTCTTCTGTCATTCTCCCCTTTTCTTTATAAAATACAGTATACCAATGTGATATATGTTTTAAAAACATTTTACTAATTTTTACTTTATCTTCCTCCTTAATGTATTTTTCCTACAAATAATTATTTAATTGCTTACTGCAGAAAATAATAATACAAATGTAGCTGTATGTCAATTTCCTGTGTTTGAACTTCTAAACGATATCCCTCCATTTCATTTTGACCAAACTTGGAGATAGTACATAGCACAGTTGGACTTCAGCAAAGTCTAGATGGTGCTACCATTAGAGGGGCTCACAGTGGTCTGAATCTCTGCAGCCAAAAAGGGCTTGTTAATGGCTTCACTTCAGCCTTGGAAGGAAGCCTTGTGGTCACGTGGGAACACTTTGAGCTGTCATTAAATCATGGGTGTCAAACTCGCGGCATCTTGTTGCCGTTATGTGATGTTTCGTGATGTTTTCCCCCTTTGTGAGCTGTGGTGGGCGTGGCCTGTGTGTGACGCATCTGGTCCGTGGGCCACCAGTTTGACACCCCTGCGTTAAATGAATGGTTATAACTAGAGGACTACCTGTACTTTGTCCTGTTGTGGGCACCATAGTTCAAAAAGGTCATAACGATTAAGGAAGTTCAGAACAGGGCTCCCCAGATGTTAAAGAATCTAGAAGCCAAGCCTTATTTGGAACAAATAATGGATGTCAGTATGATTAGTCTACAGCAGAGGTGGTATTCAGCAGGTTCAGACCAGTTCTGGAGAATCGGTAGCAGAAAATTTGAGTAGTCTGGAGAATACCATATCTAACTGGAGATTTTACAGTATCCTTCCCCTGCCATGCCCACCAAGCCACGCCCGCAGAACCGGTAGTAAAAAAATTTGAATCCCACCGCTGGTCTACAGAAAAAACAACTGAGATAATAACAATTTCTAATATCTGAAGAATTGTCACACAGAAGAGAGAATGGACTTACTCTCTGCTGCTCCAAAGGACACAACCAGAACCGATAGATTAAAACTACAAGAAAGAAGTTTCAGACAAGACGTCACAGAGAATTTCGTGAGTGTATGAGCTGTCAGCCAGGAGAACAGGTTGTCACATGAAAGAGTGAATTCTTTGTTACTAGAGATCTTCAGACTGAGGCTTAACAGTTATCTGTCAGAGATATTCTGTTGGATCCAGCACCAAGCAGAGGTTGATGATATTTAGTGTATGTGTGTATTCTATTATTCATTGTGTTAATATTACAGTATCACCAGGAAGATCAAGGATGTGGAGAGTAATAGCAAAGCTCAATTATGCAAATACTGACAGTAGTACAGTGGTTACTACGATCAGAAGACTGTGTAACCTGAAATCTGGGGCACTGATTTCAGTATTATACATGCATCATTAATGGATTAATTTTCCTGTTGGAATAAAAACAATTGTAGGCTCTTAAGGTATTTATATTTTTTCTAGTACTAAATAATGGGGTGGGAACTAGAGACCCATTTTTACCTGATTGCTGCTCCAGATTCAGAGGGAATGAGACCAGAATAGTCTATGGAGATTCTTAGTCATCCAATTCCATGACAAACATGACCTGGATGACTGAGAATCTATAGATTTT
Source organism: Notechis scutatus (assembly GCF_049901735.1). Lineage (NCBI taxonomy): Eukaryota > Metazoa > Chordata > Lepidosauria > Squamata > Elapidae > Notechis > Notechis scutatus. The sequence goes on along the minus strand of NC_142011.1, from coordinate 34,607,116 downwards.
TAGCTATTTACTTTGGGATGAACGCCCTTTGAATGGTGTGGGAATATGAACAGATTTCCAGAAAAAAAATACAGACTACGGGAACCATTTGCACTACTCAGGTAACCCTGAGGACACAGATAAACCTCCAAGTGCCTCAATGACTCTTTAAAAAGATGAAAATGACCAGCTGCCTGCAAGGAGTATAAATCCTTCCATTCGCCACCATCCAGTCAGAGCTGAAGAAGCTTCTTGGATGAGAAGCGAAATGTCTTAAAAACAACAACACAACAACAAAGTTCAGTTGCCTCCTGAAAAAGCACCTTTGGGAGACCAGAAAAGGCTGCACTCGGCCTGCACAAAGTGGTTTGTCCTCTTTCAGGACAATAAAATCCATTCTTTTATCTTGTTCAGCTACACCAGTTTTTCTCTCTATAGTTGCATATCTCCTTGCATGGTTGTATTAGGAAAACGTTAGTAGTGTTAGAGAAAGCAGAGCAAATGACTTAGAAGCCTTAGGTCACTTCATCCATGTTGGATAGGACTGGCAATGTTTCTTATTTGCTTCTCTTTCTAGGCAGCCTGTCCTGCTTATCCATACAGCAAGCAGTATGGGTGGACATATGATTGGCTTCTGTGCAGCCTGAGGGCATGAGCTGAATAGTAAAGGGAGAGTGGAGCAGAGACTGCCAGTGAGAGATTAGGGGTCATAGGAAGGGGTTGGCTGCTCTATGACCAGATTGGAGTCACATGGTGTGTGCTTTCATAATGTGGGCTGCAATGTAGCATACAGATGTGTATTTAGGCTTTTAAAATATTAGTATATTTTTATGTTGCCATTTCTTTCCCTCTCTTTCACCTATCCTACCTCTAGAATGTATTTTTAAAGATTAGATTTGTATTCTTTTGGAAGAAAAATGGACGATGTGCTTAAAGCTGTAATGTACATGATTTTGCCTATGAAATCAATAATTCGTTTAGCAATGAAGTGATGCCATTTGTGTATCTCGAATTGTATACAGTACATGTATTTATTGTTTAAAGCAGGATTGGCAAGGTTTTTCTGTGATTCATGGGTCTTACACTATCCTAAATGTATATATTTTTATAAAGCGAGGAGCTGCATTTTTGGTACTGGCTCCACCAGTTACCAGACTTAGTGCTTCTTTGGGTTGACCATGTCATTACCTCTAGACCTACTCAAAGCTTTATACTCTTTCCATAATTAGAACAATACTTTCCAATCTAGTGGGGGAGGGATTTATCACCTAGCATACAAACTTGTCTACACATTACAATTGCATCCGAACAATTTTCTGGGCAACGAGAGAGAAGTGATGTGCTATTGCCTAGGTAGGTTGGTTCCTGCATAATTTGCAGTGCTTCACCTGCTCTCATCACCCATTATTCTTAGTTTTACCCCTTCTGTTTTGACCTAAACAGTAAGGGTATAATACAGAAGCTCCTACTAAGTTGCTTGCCAAGTCTTTGGTGTTATGAGTTTTCCTCTACATCAAGGTAGTAATCCCTCAGGAGGGTATGTACATACAAAATACACACACTCACACAAAATGTTATTTGAAGGTTGTGAGGGAAGCAGTTGGGGAAGGGCTAAGGGATTATGTGTTGATTATTCTCCAGATGGAGTAAGCGTCTCTTATAATTGGTCAAATGGTAAAAAGGTCAATTAATTTTCACACCAATGGCCTTTTGCACCTGTGGCTTCATTTGTTTTGCAGCAAAATATTTGGAAGGACTTGTTTAGGCTTAATGCAGAAGAGATCTTGTATAAATGTCTGGTAGTAACAATTTGACGGTAGTCAAAATCACACTTGTTAGCGTTTCCTATCAGATAAGAATAAATTGCAGCATAAATATTTTGAAAAGATCTAGACCAGGAGTCCCCAACCTTGGCAACTTTAAGCTTGGCGGTCCACCAGGCTTAAAGTTGCCAAGGTTGGAGACCCCTGATCTAGACAGACAAAGCAATACAGATAGTCCTCAACTTACAATCATTCCCTTAGTAACTGTTCAAAGTTACAATAGCCCTGAAAAAAGTGTCATACAACCATTCCTCACACTTACAACTGTCACACCATTCCCACAATCATGTGATCAATATTTGGGTGCTTGGTCACTGGCATATAGTTAATGATGGCTGCAAGGTCATGTGATTGCCTTTTGAGACACTCCCAGCAGGCTTCTGACAAGCAGAGACAATGGGGGAACCATATTCACTTAAGAACTGCATCGTTCACTCAACAACCACAGCGATTCGCTTAATAACCATGGCAAAATGGTTGTAAAATGAAGCATGACTCATTTAACAACTACCTTGCTTAGCAATGAAAAATTTGGTTCTCGGTTGCGGTTGTAAGTTGAGGACTACCTATAGTATAAAAAATCCAAATCAAATCTGTCGGAACTGGATGGATTTTGACCATATGGTGTAATCCTGGACACATAAATAGAGATTTCCCTTTCATTAGCCTGTAAACATAGGGAAGAGATAGGATTTAATATCCATTTTTGTTTTGCACAGCCTTAGCTTACTCTTATCAAATTACAAATGTTATTAATATTAATTTCTTAAATTACTGCCTCCAGAACTTATTAAATTCTAGGATGAAAATTAATAGGGGATATATGTAGTTCTGATCTGTATATCACGCTAAGACAAAGTTTATTTTCCAGTGTGTTTGCCATTCATCATATTAATTTTAATTTGCATAATTCTACATCAAATAAATAAAGCTTCTGGCAGTCCTATAGAGAAACAAATGTGAACTTTCAAGGGCATAAACAATAACTCCTCCAGAAATTCTTTCCCCCCCCCCCCCTTTTAATCTTTCACTTTCTAATAATCACCACAGACGCCATAAACCGCAAGCACAAGAAAACTGGAATTGTTTTGGAACCTTTGTCCAACAATCATAATCACATCAAGACTGTGGTAAGTGCTAGTATGAGCTAAATTATTGTGAGGGCTAGAAATGCTAAACTACCCAAAGGATGTCTTCACTGGGTTGGAAAGGACTTGGGCAGCATCCTACTGCTGCTAGCTTGGGTGTTCCAAGCCATTCTTAAGGATGTGTGGACTTTTGAACAACAAGTCTGTCCTTAATAGGAGTGGCTTGGATCTCTATGCCTTGGCACAGGCATCAGCTCACATTTTACAGCTGCATTCTTGGCTGCAAAGCTTTAACACCATCTTATGAATATCTTTGGCACAGTACATATAGGCAGAACAGAGTCCAAGGGACATCATTCTGACGTGCTAAGAGTTATATATACACACACACACATATCAAGTATATAAAGTTTACTAAACTCTTTCTGGATGTGTTGGAACATAGAAGAGGCAAACCAGCTTTTCCCTGCTTCCTTATAGAAGCTCTTTTATAATATTGGCTATGTTTCAAATCACAGGGGGCAGGGCATAGGAAGAATAAAAACAGATACATTAAAAAGAAGAAATGACTAGTCAGCACTCACAAGCTTTTGAACTCCAAAAGATGTCTCAATAATAATCTTCTTACATAGTAACTGAATAAATAGAGAGTATAGGTAGACCTCAAGTTACAACTAATTGTTCAGTGACTATTCGAAGTTATAATGGCCCTGCATTTTTATGTCCATTTTTCAAACTTATCACACTTGCAACGTCCCCTTGGTCACATGATCAAAATTCAGACACTTGGCGACTGACTCATATTTATGACAGTTGCAGTGATCACCTTTTGTGACCTTCTGATAAGCAATGTCAGTGATGAAGCCAGATTCACTTAACAACCAGGTTACTGACTTAACAACTGCAGTGATTTACTTAACAAGTGGCAAGATAAGTTGTAAAATGGGGCAAAACTGACTTAACTGTTTTACTTAGCAAAGGAAATTTTGGGCTCAACTGTGAATTTCTTATTTTAGGAGGAATGAAGAAATTTAGTGACAGCGGTATATTTATTTTGGTCTACTTAATCCCTAATTGAGTTGGGCTTTAAACCGGGCCAACTTATGCCAAGACAAATATAATCTCCCTGGACTGAATTTTTCGTCAGTTCAGTGGGACATTTGTTGGTAGCAAGATAATACATGAAGCTGTTGAGAAGAAAGTTGTGTACCAAGAAAAGGAGATTTGTAAATTAATTTTAAATTATATATTCTTATTGACTTGTTGACATCTTGGTGATGAATCGTATAAATTTAACAGGATTATATATTTACTTGGTTATCATTTTGCTCTGGAGGTGACATTCTTAAGTGTCATGGATTATAGTCATTAATATACTCCTTAGCTATCTTTTATCTTGTTAGTAGCCATTATATGAACATATGATCATAATCTCATTAGGTGAAAACCACTATATTAAACATTTCATTCAAGTTAGTGGTAATTGGCAATTATAGCTGTATGTTGTGTTGGCAATTTATTTTTTAAAAGGAAGTTTATATTGGTTTTTTAGTTAGTATTGCTTTATAAGTTAATGAAATATAACTGGATATTGGACTTGGGGAGATTCAAGTTCAAGAGCCATTTGACCATGGAGTTCATTGATGACTTTGGGCTAGTGACTGTGTGTGTTTGCGTGTGTGTCTGTTTGCAAAAAGTTCTTTGTTGCTTGCTTGGTTTTGGATAATACTAGCTTTCATGACTGTGTATTATCACATAAATGTAACTGTTTTAATCTGATGGCTTCAATGCTTAATTCTTCTAGGGTTAGTCTTACACTCTGCTGGAATTTTTAGAGATGCTTTGCAACAACATAGTTTTGGCAAAATGGCAATAATTACTCCTATTTATTCATAATTAACTAGTTAATCATAGTTAACTATTATGGATATTGTAAACTAGACTGAATTATCTTGACAACCACTCCTATACCCTAAGTATCATTTTACTTTAGAAGTCTTAACTTTTTTGCATATATGAAAAGAGAAAAAATAGAAGCTGCCTTATCCAATTGTCAGTCAGGGCAGGTTCTTTTTAAATACATTTCTATGTGAAAGAAACGTTTTTAATAAGGAGCTGAAAGAGAAGGGGCACTCTTAGGTTTATGTAACATTCAGAAGCTTGTTTGTCTTAACATCTTGAATTAAAACTGAAAACGTTACTTCAATGCACAAGTGGTTTGGAAAATAGAAATGTGATAATTTGCTTGGAATCTCTGTATTGAGCTAAGCAGAGATATATGTCTTCAGTAAGTTTGCAGCCAAAACTATTAAAATAAAGGTATATTTCAGGCATTGTTCAGGGTTTTTTTTTGCATATAACCTGAATGCACATCCCTCAGTGAAGAAGCTACAAAGAATTCCAATTCTTTATAACAAAATGCTAGCCTCTAGTATACTAACGATTTCATACTATTCCCACAAAGCTTATGTTTACTATGGTATTAATATATATGTAGGTTGCATTTCCGTTGCTCCATTAAATGCCAGTTATGTTCCTTAACTACAAAGATTTGTAAATTCTTATAGTAGGTGGTTGCTATTTTTCTCCTTTGTCAAGGAAGTGAAAAACATTGCTATATTTTGCTACTTTGCAGGAACTGAGCCAATCTAGAACAGAGAGATTTCCTTGAGAATTTTAATTACTACTGGTGAATTTCTTCTCCCTGAGTTAATATGCAGTGCTTGTGACCATAACTCTGTCTTTCCTGCATTATGTCACTCACACAAAGGTTGTTTCCTACTTTGTATGCTGAACTACATTTCCTAAAATAAGTTTTGTATTAAATCCTATCTGATATCATTGATAATAGTGAGAGGTATAAAACCGGTATGACTTAAGGGTTTGGACAAACAGTAAGGAGACTCAGGTTCTAGTCCATCCTCAAATATATAAATTACCTGGATAGGTTTGGGCCAGTTATTCTGTCTCAGCCAACCTACCTCATGAAAATGTAGTTGTTGGGATAATATGTAGGAATAATTAGGAGCCCTGGTGGCGACGACAGTGGTTAAATGCAGTATTGCAGACAAACTCTGCCCACAGCCAAGAGTTTGATCTTGACTGGGCTCAAGATTGACTTAACCTTTCATTCTTCTAAGATCAGTAAAACGAGGGCGCAGATTGTTGGGGTCAATATACAAATAATGCTGACATTGGAAACTGCCCGATGAGTGCTGTAAAGCACAATGGGGCAATATATAAGTCTAAATGCTGTTGCTATTGCTGTGATCTTGATGTAAGCTGCCTTGTGCTCTTGAGGAAAGGTGCGGTACAAGCCTGGCTGATAAACAGGCAAACCAATGTTTCTCTACCTTGGCAACTTTAAGATACGTGAACTTCAACTCCCAGAAGTCCCCAACCAGCAAGAAACAAAGAAGAAAAAATCAGTTTCACCTCTGCCTTTTGTACTTCAGTTCCTTCCAAATCTGAATTTAGTCAGTCTCATTGGTATCAGAGGTGGTATTCAGCAGGTTCTGACCAGTTCTGGATAACCAGTAGCGGAAATTTTGAGTAGTTTGGAGAACCGACAAATACCACCTCTGACTGGAGATTTTGCAGTATCCTTCTCCTGCCACGCCCAGCAAGCCACACCCACAGACCCAGTAGTAAAAAAATTTGAAGCTCCACCACTGATCGGTATGTATTGTTAATGCATTGATTCTCAAGTTTTTTTTTTTTTTGAAAACTTGGAGGAAATTAAACTCAACTCTGTGAAGCTCATTGGAAGGTGTGGACTTTAGTGATCAGAGCTAATATACATTGTCACAGGATAAAACTGATTAGATGATTGGTGGGTGTTAGCAGTGTACAGCTGACATTTTTATTTAAAAAATCTCTCTTCTATTTCAGAATTCTTTAAAGAAAAGAGGATCACGTTCTCTAGGAAAGACAGACAAGAAATCATCTGTCCAGGTACAACAATTCCAATAACTGATATGCTACTGCAATAGAATTTCCAGTGAATACTTAAAACACTCAAAAGCTATATTCTTTATCTTTGCAAAAAACCGAAATTGCTTTTTTTGTGGGGTGGGTGGGTGGGTTGTATTTTAGGATGGTGTTCTGATGTACTTTTTTCATCTTCATCTTGCAGTTCAATGACAGAGTAACATACTTTGCATGCAGAAAGCCCCCATTTTTAATCACTGGCATTTGAAGTAAATCTGACCTCTGATAAGCAGAGTCAAGGAATTTTTTTGACTTTAATACACAGATGTTTGGAATGGAAATTTCATTAAATGCCAACTTAGCTGTTGTTGCCGAACCAAAAACTGTATGTTGTAGAGCAGGGGTGTCAAACTCAAGGCCTGCGGGCTAGATCTGGCCTGCGGGGTGCTTAAATCTGGCCCGCAGTGGCTCAGACAGCCAAAATGGGGGGGGGGGCTCCCTACATCCCATTTTGGCCATCAGAGTGCTGCAGGAGGCCATCAAGGCCAAAAATGCTCCCCCGTGTCCCATTTTGACTGGCAGGGTGCTGCAGGAGGCATCCGTCCCATCTCCCCCGCCCCCCTGGCTGGCTTGCGGAGAAATACAATGCTGATCTGGCCCTCAAAGAAATCCAGTTTGACACCCCTGTTGTAGAGCCCTTGTATAATATAGGCACAGATGCACACTTACTAATGCCCTAACATGACATGCACTGTTTATCAACTGCAAAATGCTCTGTAAATGATTTTTACTTGCTAACAAGTGAAAGGACTATCACCTATATGTTGTTGATATATAGCTGATACTAGGTTGCAAAGGAACAAAGCTTATGTTGAAACTATGGAGCAATAACGCTTTTAGCTTTTGTTTCATTGCTATTTAAAAGCAACCCAACCACATCTTTTAATAGAATGTAGGTTTGATGCTCTTAGTGTTAATGTTTACATGCTCTGCATGGCATTGACTGACCCTGAATAGCTCTGTAATATCAGGAATATATTGTTCAAATCCTCCATGAACAATTGTATCACCAGAAAGATGCAGTCATACAAAGGAAGTAGGGTTCCAGTTCATTGCATTGGAAGGACCAGGGGAGACATGATAGAGGTCTTCCAATATTGGAGGGGCTGCCACAGGGAGGAAGGGGTCAAGCTATTTTCTAAATCTCCTGTAGGCCAGACAAGGAATAATGGATGGAAACTGAACAAGGAGAGATTTAACCTGGAAACAAGGAGAAACTTTCTGACAGTGAGAACAATCAACCAATGGAACAGCTTGCCCTCAGAAGTTGTGGGAGTGCCATCAACTTCTTTCAAGAAGAGATTGGACTGCCATTTGTCAGAAATGGTGTAGGGTCTCCCGCTTGGGCGGGGGGTTGCACTAGATGACCTACAAGGTCCCTTCCAACTCTGATTATCTGTATCTGTATCTATCTGTATCATTGAGCTGGACTAATTTTTAAATTGTGTTTATACTCTCTCCCTAAAGCCAAAATTGATGTTCTATTCTGGTTGCAATCCTTTGTTTGATCAATAGCTGGAAAAACAAAGGTGTTTATGTTGAAACTGAGATATCTTCATGATTTAGGGCAGTTATGTAATGTGTTGACCAGAGAATCAGAAAAAAACAGATGTGTCTTTTGCAGGCTGGAATAGACTGGAATAGCAGTGGCATTAGAATAACCTATATTGCACTTCAGTTATCAAGATTATGCTAACGAGACTGGAATCATTTTGTTTTGCATTTCCAGTGTTCTCGCTCATTGTTGGTCTCTTGAATGTTAAATGAAATTAAAACGACTCTTTTAAGAAAATACAAGAATCGTTGGTGAGAGAGTCCTTGATTCTCATCTGCATGGTGGTTTAGAAGGTATCTTATAAGGGATAATATAGCTAAATTTGAGCAGTCCTCTCTTATGGGCAGAAGGATAGATTATGATATTTGAATATAGAATGGAAATCTGGATAATCTGCAGAACTGAACTCAGTTAAAATGTTCTGTGCAATTTCTTTAACTTCTAAAGTGGTGTTTACTCTATTTTTAAAGTCAAAATCAGTGATCAAGGGACTGAACATTTGAATATCTATAGAATGATTATGTAGATATATGAATATATAAACAGGGAGATTAGGACCTATTGAAACAAATATAAAGTTATGCTTTATAGAAGTACTGTCCTTAACTGATTTATTGTACTTTTTTTTGCCCCCCTCCCTGGATTCTATGGCATAGTTTTACTATTGTTTGGGATTTTTTAAAAACGCAAGTTACCATGGTTTATATATTTATCTAGTATAATATAAACTTTGAATAAGTAAGCAGTGCTGTCAAAAGTAATATATTCCCCAAACAAATTTTACTTCAAGCTCAAGTAAGGTTGAAGCCTGATTCTGCATACTGCTAGGACTTTGATTTTTTAATAACCTTGGTAAGAGTTTCCAAATGTTCTATTACAGCATATTTCAAATTGAGATCCATATTCAGAAGAATATGTGTTACTTTTATAGGGAAACTGAGTATGCTTATTGAGCACAGCTGATGTCAGCTAGTGATTTATTCCCCAAGCTAAATCCGTTGTCATCTAAATTTACTGTACGTAGATTGAAGTGCCAGCTGCATGATTTTCAGCATGATTTGGTACACACAGCCATCCCTGGTTGATCTGTAAAGTCAAATAGGGTAACTCTGTAAAGTTATGGTGTGGCAGCTAGAAAACGTAGGAAAAAAAATGTCCTGGAAGAAGGCAGTATTCAGCCATTTCCATTCTGCTACCAAACAAACTACATGGATGTGGCCACAAATTATTGTGGCAGATTATCTGGAGCCTTTTCAGTTAGGATTCTGGGATATCGGACAGAAATAGCATTGATTTCCTTTAGATGAATTCTGGAATGGGTGGGATGGGGTAGTGCATCCAACCTCACCCTACTTGGCCTCTCGGTGGCTTTTGATGCCATTGACCATGGCACCCTTCTGGATTGGCTCAGAGGGTTGGGGGGTAGGTGGCATGGTATTGTACTGGTTTATTTCTTTCCTTTAGGCTCAATTCTAGACAGTAATAATTGAGAAAGAGAGGAGAGGATTCACATGTAGCCAATATGTGCTGCCACGGTGATCAGTGCTTTCTCTTATTTTCAATATCTGCATGAGGTCACCACATGGGGTAAAGGTATCATTAGTATGCTGATGATGCCCAATTATATATTTCTAACCCTGGGGAATTAAATAATGCTATGAACATATTGTCTTAGTGCCTGGAGGCTTTAAATGTCTGGATGGGGAAAAACAGCTTTAGCTGAACTCTGGCAAGGTTGACTAGCTTTGTGTGTGGAGACTTGCTGATTCCAGGACTATGGAAAATCAGCAAGTCTTTGGTACTGGGTGGGATTGCACAGTCTCAGGCAAACCCAGTGCACAATCTTGGGGTCCTCCAAGGCTTATGTCTCTTTCTTGCTCTATGAGCAGAGAGGGCAGCTGTGGCTAGGAGGACCTTTGCATAGCTTTGTCTTGTGTGCCAGTTGTGCCTGTTCCTGGATTAATTAGGCCCTGCTTATAGTCACTCATGCTCTAGTCACCTCTAGACTGATTACTGCAATTTGCTCTACATGTATTTGGAAGTTTCATACGATTCAGCCCCCAAAGTTTGCACCATTTAAATTTGACATATTCATATAGTTTTCTTAGCAAAGAGTATGTTAACATCTATTTTATTTTTTTTAACAACCCCAAACCCCAAAATTGACGGGAAACAGAAATTTCAGACCCATTCCCAGTTGATGTTACATCATTACAGTATCAACTATGTTCCCCAGAGGTCAGACATTAAAAATATCAAAATGAATTTCCCCCCGGGGGGGGGGTAATTCCCCTGATTAACTCCATTACATTAGTCTGATTCCTAAAGGTAGCTCAGTGTTTCATTTCAGTATTAAAGACTCCATTGGAATTTGGAGCTAATAAATTCAAATAAATGAACAACAAACTGAGAAGAGTAGCTTTGTGTCTTTTTGCTGAGGTCTCTTGATATTTGAATTCTTTAAAGAGATATTCAGCATTTGAACAACTGGGACCCAGAAGCAAAGATCTGCTTTGACATGGAGGCATTTATTGAACACAGTTTGTAGGATATGCTCATAATTCCAAAGAAACATAACTATTGGCTTGTCTCAAAGGATAAAAGGAAGAGTTTTTTTAAATCTTTAGTGAATTTCTATTCCCCCTCCCCCAATTTATGCTGTGTTTGAATCCGCAATAGACTTTTTTGTAGCGATAATGCAACAGTGCAGTACATTTTAAGAATTGAAGAATAGATGCTTTTTTTTGAATTCTGGCTGATGCAACATTAAGCTGTCAGTTGTAACTGAATGCTCGTAGTGTACTGGACATCTGGAAAGAAGGTTTCAACGCTTATTGGAGACATTCTTTTCTTCTGAGGGTTTTCTTAGAGCTTTCATTCCATGAGTTATGTAGGCAGGAAATGAACTAATTTTATAACGGTCTAACGGTCACTTTTAATGAGATAATATTCCTCAAGGGAAAATGAAAATGTTATCCAAGAGGAACTGATCTGTTTAAGTTTTATGAAAACTTCCAGTTCTCAAGCAGCAACCCCAACTTTGGCCTCTCAGTATAATATCAATATAATAAATTATTGATAGTAATGTCAGTTTTAATCTTACTGCCATGAAAGAGCAATAGTCTTTCTAATATACAGTGATTTGTTAAAAGGACCATTTTCTTTTGGTAATGCTTGCACCATTTCTTTTTTGATTGTAGGAAGACAGTGCAGATCTCAAATGTCAGTTGCATTTTGCTAAGGAGGAATCTGCTCTAATGTGTAAAAAGCTAACCAAGTTAGCCAAAGAGAATGACAGTATGAAGGATGAGCTGACAAAATACCAGTCCTTGTATGGGGACCTGGAAAGCTCTCTCTCCATAGAAGAGTTGGCTGACTCACCTCACTCTAGAGAAGCCGAACTAAAGGTCCACTTGAAACTTGTTGAAGAAGAAGCCAATATTCTGAGCCGTAGAATAGTGGAGCTTGAGGTTGAAAATCGAGGACTGAGGGCAGAGATGGATGACATGAAGGGGCAGGGAGATAAAGACCTTTTGGGACAAGATATCCAGTTGGCTTTCTCCATGACAAACAATGGAGACTCTGGGGAAAGTGTGGCAGAACTCAGACGGCACCTGCAGTTTGTGGAAGAAGAGGCAGACCTGTTGAGACGTTCATTGATGGAGCTGGAGGAACAGAATAAGCTCCTCATGAATGAGCTCAATAAGTACAAGTCAGATCATGATCTGGATATCACTTTATCTGAGGACAGCTGTTCAGTGATCAGTGAGACTTCTCAAGAAGAACTGGCCACTGCCAAGGTCCAAATCAGTGAGCTTAGTGGCAAAGTTAAGAAGCTACAGTATGAGAACCGTGTGCTACTCTCCAACTTGCAACGTTGTGACCTTGCCTCTTGCCATACCACCCGACCCATGCTGGAGACAGATGCTGAGGCTGGTGATTCTGCCTTGTGCATCCCAACCTCGCTTTGGAAAGAAATTCCTAATGGGGGAGAAAATGATGCAAAGGAGAAAGTACCTAGCAATGGCTTCAGCAAAACTCATGAAAGCAGCCCCAACCAGCTTTTCAAATGTAAAGACTTTGACACCCTCCTTGACATCCGAGATCAGGCTGCTCTTGTCAGCAAAGCTATTGATGTCCTGATTTCTGATGCCAATGGCTTTACCTCTAGCCTCAAACTTTGCATAGACAATGACTGTGCACAGTTAGTTCTGAATGAGGCAATGGACAATGAGAATACTACAGATTCTAAGCTGATCAATGCCATTTTGATGCGTCTTGGAGTCCTGCAACAGGAGCTAAACACCTTTATGAAAAAAGTGGACCATATTGGTGGTTGCTTGAAAGATCAGCAGGATTCCCTACCAGGTTCCAGCTCCCAGGACTCCACCAAAGAAGCTCTATGGAAAAGTCATGGTGCTGAATTCCAGGTGAGAGTTTCTCTGAGTTGTTGACAGTGACTCCCTTGCAGTTATGATTGCTTTATTTGCTGTACAGTACTGTTTTTTCTTGCCTTAACCAACCAGAACCTGACCCTGTTAATGTAACTTCCTTTTTCTACTTTCTCAGAGTGAAATGACAAACTAACAACTAGTTCACTGCATGGAACTGAGGCCACTAACAAGATAGGACTCTGGTTTAGCAGAGTGTGCATGGGACAGGAGATTGCCTCGACAAATGCATAATATATTGTAACCCCAACCCAAATCTAGTTCATATGTAGGGCAGAAAAATGAAATCATAACCCTGCCAGAAGGGGATTACACTACAAGATAATCAAGATTATGTGCCATGACATTTCCAAATCATTTCCCCATATTGATAGATTTGCCCTGGAATAGTACCCTTTGAAAGTATTTCTCCAAAGTCAATTCACTAAGAGGAAACATTAGCTTTCAAGGTTTTTGTCTGACACAGTAATTTTGGAGAGATTTACCGAGATAACTTTGCCATATGGTAAATATAATTTGAGTATTTGTCAGATGCATGCATTTTCCCCATTTAGAATGGAGGGATGGAAGTATGCTTGAAACTTCATCTCTGCAGGCAAACTGTGTGTGTGTCTTGGCTAAGATAATTACCTACTTAGGAATATTCCTTGCACACCAGACCCTGGTATATTCTTACACACCGGACCCTGGCATAGCGAGAGAAAATGTAGTGACCCAAGCTGGTTATGAAATGCCTCGGCTCTTGTGGGAAATGATTTGGGAGAATGGCTGGATTGCAACCTCCTGAAGCACACTCCAAATTTTCAGAGTTCTATTTTTGTGCATGCACTGGCCCCCTCCGTTATTCCAGCTAGCCACACCCTCACCCCTAGCACTGCATGGCACCATAACTGGTGTTTGCACATTTTTTCCCTCTCTCTCTTTTTCCCCTCCCCAAACAATCCAGCCCACGTGTCTGCTCATTTTGTGTCTCCTTTTATTTTCCACTTTATCTTCTGCCACAGTAGTGAAGCTCCTCTTCCTCTTCATCCTTTTTGTTGTCTTGTAGCTCTCTTTATTGTTCCTGAGACCCATTTGTTTTGTTTTTGTTCTTTCTTTTCTTTTCTATTCTTTTGGTTTGTTCTCATTAACTTGCCCATGCATGCAGCAGTCTGACTTTAGGGAGGCCCCAGACTGGGATGTCGGGGAGAGCAGGCCCTCCGATCTGTATCGCAGCAGCAGCAGCAACACTGCCACCATCAGTTCAGAAGCCAACATGGGACTTGACCGGAGCTACAAGACATACCAACGAGAAGAGAAGGATTCTTATGCATCTGAGGTGTGTGCTGGTGTTCCTAAAGGAAGAGAGGATGGCTGGCTGGGGACTCTGGGAAGAGTTACCTGGCTGGGAAAATATCAGTTAATTATATATAAGGAGGGGGGTGGAAATGAAGGCAGTGTTCTCATTCATCCACCTTTGCATTTTCAGTTCTGTTAAATCTTTGGGAAGAGCCAAATTGGAACACATAGATACTAACATGTCAGAGACCTCAGTAATCAGCAGTATGTTAAGTTGAATAATAACAAAATGATTCAAGCTGGTGTCCCTCCTATTTGATGGGTTGCGTCACTTTGTTGGCTACAGATCATGGTGTTTTAGCCAGCACAACACACTGGGAGAGCACCATATTGAGGAAAAATGAAGTATAAAACAGAAAGGTTTTGAAGGAAGATTTGCTGGCTTCTTGTGCAAAATTGCAATTTGAAACTTTTCAGTTACAGGATTACAATATGCAATAATCTGAGCCCATGGGGCCATTGCTTACATTTTTTTCCAGGATTCTTCCTTTTACGTTACTTTCTAGAGTTCTCATATGTAGCAATTGTTATATTAAAGCATGTGCACAAAGACACCTCACTGCAAAGAACAAGTCTTTGTGCACAAAGATACACAAAATGACAAATGTTGCTTCCACTATATCATATGCAGGGTTTTTTTTTTTGGCATCTTCTCCCAAATAGCATAGAGTTATCGGGGTTAAGTTGAATACATAGATAATAACAACATGGTCCAATTTGGGGGTTTGTCATGATAACTCCTCTGACTATTGGCTGTTATGTCATTCTTGCAGGTCAAGGAACTGCAACTAGTTCTTTCTGAAGCTAATGAGAGTTTGAGGGGCCTACAGGAACAACTTTCCCAAGAAAGGCAGCTGAGGAAAGAGGAAGCAGATAACTTCACACAGAAAGTCTGCCAGGTTAGTAGGATTTGTTTGGAGTCATCTTCTGGGATGCAAGAAGAGCTTGCAGCAAACATATAAGAGAGCACAGGTGCAAACTTGTTCCTTGTCCTGCTTCAACCATTTTGCAGTTGGATGCAAGCACAAAATAATTCAGTTCTGCCACCTCCAGAATAAGCAAATGCTTTTAGTTGGTACCTCTGTATGTTGGAAATGTATTGCCATGAATCAGTATATAGTAAGTGTATAGTGATACTTACCTATTTAGTAAGTATTTGATGACTCTCAAGTGTTAAGCAGAATTTGTGGAATGAACTCTTGATGCTTCCAAACAGGTGGACTGATGTCTGAAACCTTTGGTTATTTCTTTCTCCCAAACCAGCCTTATTCTGAACAACATTGCCCAGAATATTTTTAATAGTTGAAATTCCTCTCATTATATTTTGTTCCCATATGCTTTTATTGTTTTTTTTTCCCCACACCAAGCATTTCAAATATTTTTTAAAAAGAAAACATTAGTGAAGGAAAAGAAAATATTTATGCCTCCCATACATTAGATTTTTCTTGTACGCACTCTTGCTTCCTTGGATTAAATATGAACCGGCTTTGCTGGTACCACCTTTTGTATAATATTCTCAGCTTCTTCCCATGTTTCATCAGCTAAAGGATGATCATCAGAAGGCCCTCCTGAGAAGAGAATTTGAGCTGCAGAGCCTGAACCTTCAGAGGAGGTTGGAGCAGAAGTTCTGGAGCCAGGAGAAGAACCTTCTGGTACAAGAATCCCAACAATTCAAGCAGAATTTCCTACTTCTTTTTATGAAGCTCAAGTGGTTTCTGAAACATTGGAGGCAGGGGAAAACCTTGCAAAATGAATGCAGTGATTTCTTGGAGGTATAGTAATGTTTGACCATGAACTTCTACATCTGTGTAATCAAACTCTTCAATAGACTTTAACAACGATAACTGGGACATTTACCTTGAGTGTACTCTCTTTTTTTGTTAACATCTTTTGACATTTTAAGACAAGGTTGGGTGCTGTCATAATTTAGGTTCTGTTAAACATGCAGGGAATGGGCCTTATATCCATTCCTTCTTATCTTTTTTCAAATCCTTCATTCTTTGAAGGCAAGAGTTATTATCTAGCTTTTGGCATTAGATCATGTTTTCAATAGCATATCTTGGTGAAGGTCAGCAATTGAGATGCAAGGCTTAAATCAGCATTGTTTAAATTCTTCATGTTTATGTCAAGTCAACCTTGGCTAGAACATACATTCTATTTATTCTTCTCTTTACTTTAAAAATTGGGAATTTATGTTTTTGACACACTGTAAAACTACAGCTCATCAACAAAGCCACTAGCGAGAGATGTGATACTTCAAAATTTGGAAGGGTCCTTATTCCTGCTCTGCTGCAGGAAGAACAATCACAAGTGACATAAAAAGCACGTGGAGACCTCCTTTACATCCTGTTAGCCTCATTCTTGCCCGCCTCCATTTTATTTTTAACACTGGATGGACAAGGAATTATTTTATTTGACTGATAAGGTTTTATTGAATTGTCTTGGCTCTGGATGTAAGGAGAAGCAAGGCCACATTAGATGAACAAAACAGTTTCTCATCATTATCAGCAACATATTCATGCTAATTGAAATAGAATGCATAGTTTGTGTGCAGCTGAAAAATTTCAGGCTTGGGAACAACAGCTTCTTTATATGCCAATGTACTGTGAAGTCCCAAAGGATGATTCTTTCCAGGCACAAATATCTAGAAAGGTGCCTGGTACAGAAACATGAGAGAGAGGGTGATACCGAACATAGTTGTTCTGACATGGCACGGAAACGTTTCTGTGTGGCTGCTGCTTATTGTAGCATCCCACTTTGAGTTATAGGTTTGGCCTGTTGACAGTTCTCAACCTGTCACCTCTGCTTGAAGGGTCTGGTAAGCTCTGTACCAGCAGCTTCTTTTCAGACAACAAAGCAGGCAATTTAGTTATGATAGGCTCCTACTCACTGTTTGCTTTTTTTTTTTAGGTGAATAGCATGAAAGAACTATATTTGCTGATTGAAGAAGAAGAACTAAGCCCACAGCAGCAAGCAGATAATAAGACATACACTGGAGATCTTTGGTCTCAGAACATGGTAAGATGGAATAGGAGACCAATGGAATGAGGAATCCATTTTGTATAGAATTTGTGATCGTTTACAGTCCCTGTTAAATACTTATTGTTTGATACTTCTCAATTAGTTGAATTTGAATGTATGAGCTGAGCTGACTGAAAAATATGCTATCTGAAGTGATTTAATATTTTTGTTTATGGCACCTATAAAAAACTTTCATATCCCCACAAATTGTATGCTTTTGCTGATGAGTTTACCCATTCAGAAGTAATCAATGTTCAAAGCTGCCTAGCCCATAATGTTCTCTATTGGGTTATGGTGAAAAAATCTGCAGAAGCATTTGTGGAAAGAAAAGTTGCAGCTGAGGAGTGACACAGTGAAAGTGTAGAGGGCTTGCCTCACCCCTCTGCTGCTACTTGCTTTTTTCTTTTGTCCAGAGATTTGGGAATATATAAATCTGCCTCTTTTATTGTTTTCTTTCTGAACTAAAAGCTTCATTCACATGTGCATTCAATACTCATGTATATTTACAAACTCAAAGTTTAGCTTGGCAGATTACTTTGGAATTGTTCTCAGATCTTGGAAATACTGAGATACTATGTCCATTATGCATATTACCTTATATAATGGGCCATTCCCATCTATTCCTATAAGTTACAACAAGACTTGGCAAGTTCCAAGTAATTAGTTTCTCATACCTTTTTTGTACTTTGTAATTGAGTGCCATCACTTGATCCAGTTCCATTGTTTTTGGAACCCCTTTGTGTTTTGAAAAATATCTGTTGTGTTGTCTTAGAAGTCTTCATTCCACAAGTTGCAAATTATCACAATTTCTATGGCATGCTTTGAGTGAATCTTATGTATTTCATTTCCATTCACACCCAAATGCATAGGAGGCAATGCACATACTGTATATGATTCAAACAACTGAAATTAATATGTAAAATAATTACATGGGATGTTGGTAACAATAAGATGGTAGAGATTGATCACATTTGTGACATTCTGATAGTCCAGTTTTCAGTCTTGACATCTCCAGCTAAAAAGATAATGGTCTATATAAAGTTGTATGCTAACGTTTAGGCACTTCTGGTTACGTTGCATATTTTAGTGAACCTCTAAATGAACACGAGCTGGCTCAGCCTCTATATAGTACAAACTCAACATTTTTTTTTGCAAATTTGAATGCATATTATTCATGACTGTTTTCAGATTTATAAGAAAACAACAGTTTGATGGTGGGTGTTTTTTTTATGGCAAGGGGGAAAAGCCATGAGTTAAATGTAAGCTGCTGCAAGATGCAAAGGAAAGAGGAGGATTCAATCTACCTGATTTTAAATTATATTTTGTATCTTGTTGTTTAGTTTGGATGAAAGAGAGGCCATTGCTGAGAAATAGAAGGCCTTTGGAATTAGAAATAGACATGATCTGAGATTTGAGTGGCAGCAATATTTGTAGTATAACAAAGCTAATGTTAATGTCAGACTTGCCATATTGATATAAATACAAAGCTATATATTTATATTATATTTATTATATTATATTAATTATATTATATTAATTATATTAATTATATTATATTATATTATATTATATTATATTATATTATATTATATTATATTATATTATATTATTATTATATTGATATAAATACAAAGCGAACAGTTGCTGGGGTGCATCCACAGTTTCGTTGTACAATGACAATAAAGTTCTTCTTCAAACCCTTTTATGGCTTCCTATACAAGAAGCATTTTATAGAGGAAAAATTATAAGTAAACACAAACAGTTAACTTATTACAAGATATTAGAATTCTTTCAAGGGGGTTGTAAAATAAAATCAAGGGGAAATTTAGTAGCAGATGGATATACTAGTCAACTGGTTTCTTACATACAATTATTATAAAGATTTAAAGTAGACAAAATAATGTATGGTTTTGAACACTTTGAGTCGGATACAAATACATGCACTAATTTAGAGCATCTGAAAGATTAATATACAATTGAAACTGGGGACTTTTCTTTTGGGATTAATGAACAAATAGCATGGAACTGGTTTATTATCAATATTATTATATGTAGAAAAGTGGAAAATTCAACACTAGCCACAATGGAGGAATGGTTGGTGAAGATGATGGAACATGCAAAGATGGCTAAATTGATGTCCTTAATTAAAGAGAGGGAATATATATGTTTATTAATGATGGGAACTCCTTATAGATTTTTTTTGCATAAAACAGAAAAATGAACTTAAAATTATGGTTTTAGAAGATTTAGAAGATTAGAAGGAATAGATAATAGGAAGAAGAAAGTTTTTTTCTTATAATCATAGAGTAAAAGGTAATTTTTATTGGTATTTATAATTGCTGTAAAGAAAATCAGAAGCAAAAATGAACAAATTGCATAAGATATGTTGTGCAAGCTTTCCCTACCGTGTTTAAAAACTGTTTGTAATTTATAGCCCACTCTGACTTCAAAGAACTTATAATGGCAAAGAGTGTCTTTTTCCTTGAATAGTAAATCTTTGGGTAGGTTAGTTGAGAGAGAATGATTTAATCAAAGCAAATTTGAATTGGGGGCACTTTGATCCTAGTCCAACATCATGCCACATTGCTTTCCAACATTGCTTTTGGCATGCTGCTCCTTCAAAATTCTTTTCTTTCTGAAACTGACAACGCTTTCATTAGTCCACCATATTGCACAATATGACATGAACATTCTATTTTTTTCCTATATATATATATATTTAGCCCAATGAATATACCAAGACCTTGTCAGACATGAAGGTGATCTTGAAGGAGCTATGCACAGAACTACAGGAAGAGAGGAGAGGCATGAACGAACTGCAGCAACAATTTGCCAAAGCCAAAGCCACCTGGGAGATGGAGAGAACTGAACTCAAGAGTCTTATCACTCAGGTTAGAATCCGAGAAACATGGTTAGAGCCAGATGTCAAGTTGATCAAATAAAAAATAGTTTTTCCATTGTAATGTAACAACAGATACTGCAGATGGCAAGTGCTATGTCTGTAATTGCTGCAAAGAAGATTGAAAGACGCTTCTTTAGATATTTTTCTTTTCTTGCTTTTTTATTAGTGATTATTTTTTATTTACTCTTTTATAATCTTTTTCTATTCTTCTATGTTTCTGTAGTTTTTAAAATCTTTGAAAAATCTTCTTTAAATAAAAGATTAAAAAATGGAACATGAATTGAGTCTTAAGACAGCATGGATAATTTTGAAGGTCCTGGATATAAGTATTTTAATAAACCATGGTTCTCTGCTGTCAAATCTCTGCCTGATTGTATTGCTCTTATTTATTCAGGAGGAACAAATCTGAATCTTCTGCTATAAAAAGGAATGCA
This sequence comes from Notechis scutatus, assembly GCF_049901735.1. Taxonomy (NCBI): domain Eukaryota; kingdom Metazoa; phylum Chordata; class Lepidosauria; order Squamata; family Elapidae; genus Notechis; species Notechis scutatus. The sequence continues at coordinate 34,586,535 of NC_142011.1, read as the reverse complement.
ACCAGGATTCTTTGGTAGCCACAGAAGAGGCTTAAATGCTCCTTGTTTTAAAATATTCTTTTCTGTTGAGAAAACTGGTGAGCGAAATTGTGGGCAAAAAAAGCAAGTAAAGCCAGAGACCGAAAAGAGTAACTTGAAGAGAGAGCATTTAGTTTATGTACATAGAGTTGACTGAGGGAGCTGTTTAGATTAACATAATAGGAGATGGAAGAGAAATCCCCTTTCCCACAGTAGTCTTGAATAGTGGATGTGCCATTAACTGTTTGCCCCAGCTAAGCCTGCTGCCTTGAGGTATACTGTCAAGTCAGAAGTTGTAATCTATTAGACAGGAAGCACAGCAAACTGAGAAAGGCTGTTATATGGTTATCTCAGCATGTGACTTACTTTTCTAGGCATTGGAACAAGAAACCGCATATCATCGTTGTCTGTGTACACCTTGTACATTGAAATATATGCTACATATGAATTATACACTATATTTCAAGGCCTGAAAATATATAAAGCTGTGTTCTTTGGTTATTTTAAAGATTTTTTTTTTAAAAAAACTTTGGTTGCTCCCGTGTTTTCCTGAAAATACAACCTACCCTGAAAATGCTTAGCGTAGTCAGTGTTTTAGCCATTGAATCTAGAAGTGTACTAACCAACCTGCCTACCTGTCTGCTTGCCTGATTTGTGAACATTCAAAAAGCTATGATCCATTGCATCAACTGGAATATTTTCAAAAATTAAAGATATAGCATCAGAGATAAAACAAACAGAATAATTGCATAAGAAAACTGTAAGGAACCATATAAATACTATAAAACATGGTTCAAAATATCAATAAAGCAGCAGATGATAAAATTTAAAAGAACAATTGTTTATGTGATATCAAAAGCAGACATCCCTTGCCTGTTGCCTTCCACTCTCCCACCCCAGCGTGAGGTGATGGATAAAATTGCTTTGTAGCTCATATAGGAGTTGATCAAAGTTGCTAATAGACTGTAAAAAGATAGGCAGGTTTTATGTTTTAAGCACAAAACCAGAGAAAGAAGCAACTTCCATGAGCAGAGATTTCCTCCCTCCATTCAGTTAAGGCGAGCAAATAAATTTTTCACTAATGAGCTTCAGGTAAGGTTACTCACCTCAGTTGAGAAATTACCCATAAGGTGTCTCTGCAGTGCCCAGACTAAAAGAATGAATATCAGCCTGCTGTTACAGAAGACAGATGCAAGAACATAAGAACAGCCTGAGAAAAACGGTTAAGAAACTCCACCTTGGGTTTTTGAAAGGTTTCTTCTTTTCAGTGATGGCATGCATGGACCATGCTGTATATTGCATAGTTTAGGGGGATGTTTTGGAGGCTGCAGTGTCTGGTGAGGACTCTTTCTAAACCAAAACTATTTACCTTGTGCTGCCCAACCTGCATTGTAATTCAGATGGGAATTGACCATAGTTGCTAATGAGTTATACTGTAAAGTGGTAGACAAAGCTACAAAAGAAACAAGTTACAAGTAATTTCTAAATGTAGTGAAACAATAGTAAGAGCAGTCTAGAACAGGAGTCACCAACCTTTTGGATCTCAGGACCACCACACTCATACTTTTAAATCCTGAGAATCACTAATATAATTTTTTTTAAAGCTAATATATTTAATATAATTTTTATGTTAAATATAAATTTTATATATATACGTATGTATGTATGTATATATGTATGTATGTATATATGTATGTATACATACATACATTATGTATGTGTGTGTGTATGTGTGTGTGTGTGTATGTATGTATATATGTATGTATATATATATGTGTGTGTGTGTGTGTGTGTATGTGTTTTCTTAAGTTTTCGCAGGTACTTACATGTATGGTATTCAACTTTGTTCGGGTATTTTCCCATGTCATTGTAGTTGTGCTTTTAAAGTTGTAGCAATGTTTCGGCAGAATCTCATCTGCCATCATCAGGCTTCTGTATTGTGTTCGTCTGTGATTCAGACTTTTCCAGTGGTTTCAGTTTTAAATTTGGGGCTAGCCTACTGCTGTGCCAGAATGTTTTTTTCTTCATCCTGATTGGTTGAGAGTCTTGGTCTGTGTTTATTGGTCTTGGAGTTTGCTGTTTCTGCTTGATTGGTGTTTCTAATACCTTCTGTCTGTTTTGTGGCTCTTTTTGTGTCTTGATTGGCTGGCAACATTGTGTTCCTGTATTGGAGGCCTTTAGTGCAGCTTGGCTCCGGGTAAATGGATGGCTATCATTTGTTAGGAAGCTAGGTTTCATCTGGGTGCCTGGTTGGGGTGTGCCCAGGTGTTTGCCTGGCTAGTGGTGTGGAGATTTTTTTGTTTGTGAGTGCAGGCTTCCAAACGATTGACAGTCTGGTGGAATCATCTCTTCTATTCATGCTTTCAGGTCTTTTTTCAATCTCTATGGCTTCTCTGATAATTCTGTGGCTGGCGTTTTCTATAGTGGGTAGGGTTTTGGTGCCATTGAAGTTGATGCTATGACCTGTGGCTTCCATGTGTTGGACTAGTGAGGAAGTGTGTTCCAGCTTTTTGACTGCATTTTTGTGTTCATCCAGGTGGGTACTTATTCTTCTATTGGTCTGTCCAATGTATGTGGCCGGGCATGATGCACAGGGGACTTCGTATATTCCTTGGTTTTCCAGGTCAATTTTATCTTTGGGGTTTCTAAGGATGGCTGCTATTTTTCTGTCTGTTTTGAAGGCAGTCTTGATGTGATGCCTGTGTAGTATCTTACTGATTTTGTCTGTAGTACCTCTTATGTAGGGCAGGACAGCTGTTCCATAGGTCTGTTCATCTTCTAGGTCTCCATTAATGTCTCAGTGTGTTTTTGTGGATCAAGCCGGTGATTTTGCTTTTGTGGAAGCTGTTGGCTGTCAGTACTTTAGTCAGGGTGCATAGTTCAGTCTTTATGTGTGTCTTGTCTGCCAGGCATTTGGTTCTAGCAATTAGTGTTATAGCCACGGAGTTTATCTGTGCTGGGTGGTGGTGGGATTGGGCGTTGAGGTAGCGGTTGGTGTGTGTTTTCTTCTGGTATACGGTGTGTCCTAGTGTGCCATCTGTTTTTTTGTAGATTAGTACATCTAGGAATGGTAGTTGTTTGTTTGTTTCCGTTTCCATGGTGAACTTGATTTTGGGGTGTGTGCTGTTTAGGTGTGTTAGGAAATTGTTCAGGTTTTCTTTTCCATGGGGCCAAATCACGAATGTGTCATCGATGTATTTTAACCATAGTTTGGGTTTGTGGGTGGCATTAGCCAGGGCTCTGGATTTGAATTCTTCCATGAACAGGTTTGCAATGACAGGTGACAGTGGTGATCCCATAGGGGCTCCTTCAATTTGCTTGTATCTTTGTCCTTTGTATATGAAATATGTGTTGGTTAAGCAGTGTTCTGTTAGTTCCATGAGGTGTTTAGCTGGTTGGTATTTATTTTTGATGATTTCAAGAGTTTCTTTTATCGGGACTTGAGTGAATAGTGAAACCACGTCGAAACTTACAAGCAGATCTTCTTGCTCCACGTGTAGATCTTTGATCATTTCCAAGAAGTGGTATGAGTTTTGTACATGTGAAGCTGCTGTTTCAGCATGGGGCTGTAGCTGTTTTGCTAAGTGTTTAGCTAGGTTTTGTAGTGGTGCTCCTCTGGAGCTGATTATGGGTCTGAGAGGTATGCCTTCTTTGTGTATTTTTGGGAGGCCGTATAGTTTGGGGCATCTGGAAGATTTTTCTCTTGGGATGATCGTCTGTTGGATCTCTTTGCTTATGTGGCTGGTTATAATTTTCTTCTTGGTTAATTTTTCCAGATATGTGGTTGGGTCCGTGTTTATGGGTTTGTATGTGGAGTCTTGGAGTAGGTCTGTCAATTTTGTTTTGTAGTCTTTTCTATCCATTACTACTGTGGCATTCCCTTTGTCTGCTGGAAGTATGATTATGCTGCTATCTTTTTTCAGGGCTTGCAGGGCTTTTAGTTCCTCTTCGTGCAAGTTGCTTTTGGGTGGTTTGCTTGGGCATAGGATGTTAGTAACTTGGTGTCTTATTCTATCAGCTTCATCTGTATTTAATTTATTTAGGTTGGATTCTACTCCACATATGATGGATTCTGTGGGGATTTTTTTTGAGTGCTATAGCATAATTGAATCCTTTGGTTAGGACATCTGTTTCTGTTTTGGTGAGTTCTCTGTTGGAAACGTTATATACTAATTGTTTCAGGTGTTGTTGTGAGTTGTTGGGGGCTTTCTTGTCATGTTCTAATTTCTTTAGTTTCTTCAAGAGTTTGTCATTTTTTGTAAGTGGTTTCAGTTTCAGCTCTCCAAGTTGTAAGTTGTTTTATCTTTTCCCAAAGTAGAGGGTGGATTTTGCTGCTCAATTCCAGGTGTAGTGTGAGCAAATTTTTGTTTAACTGATCCAATTGGAATCTCTTTCTGTGGAGCTCGTTCCTGAGTAGAGCCATTTCAGTTCTTTTCAGGATATGTTTAGTAGCTGCTGTGCAGTGATGAAATGTTAATTTGTGTGTGTGTGTGTGTGTGTGTGTGTGTGTTCGGGTCTTTTCCCGTGTAAGATTAAGAGTATGTTGGTGACGTTTCAGCGAGGTCCCACTCGCCATCCTCAGGCTGGTGCTTTCGGCTTCATGCCAATGCAAGCAGTGTGTGATCAGAGCTGCCGTCTCTCTATAAATACTGGGTGTGTATGTGTGTGTGCTGGGCTGGTTGGCTGCGCTGCTGCCTCTCCAAAGCTAGAGAACTAATGGGGAAGAGCTGACAGCAGGCACTGGGGGAGGGGACTGGTGTTGGCGCCGCCGCCAGGTGTAGGAGCTGGTTGGCGCATGCATCTCAGGGGCCTGACTCTGGGGTCCCTCGGAGAGCTGGGAGGTGCAAGAATTGCGCGGCCCAGATTAATTGCTTTTGGGGACCATTTCTTCTGTGGCCCACCAAAAATTTTCCACAGCCCACCAGTTGGCAGCCCCTGGTCTAGAACATACTGAAATGCCAGTAAGTATTTCAAAATGCTATGGTTAGTTGTATAGTGTTTGTAATTCTGCTGAAAGTTGGCTCTTATTTGTCCAATTGTGTATAGCCTTTTCCTCTATGCTGGTATTTGATAAATGTAGGCACTCTTGCACACTTAGTAACTGCTTGCAACTTATTATATTTCTGATTACATACAAAGAAAAAGGTGATAGTGAGATTCTTGTAAACTGGTATTATTTCTGTCCCTTTCAACAGCTGCATGAAGGTTATAATGATGAAGCCCCAAGAAATGACCCACTTCTTAGTAATTTACTCTGGAGATGCCATTATTAGATTTTTCATGGATTCCCCCAGATGCCTGCTACCAGTTACTTACCCAGAATGGCATCTGCATTAAACGGCTATTATTCATAAATGTAACGATCTTGTCCAATTATTATCTGAGTAGAATAATAATTTCCTCTTCAGCTGTCTGAGCTGTCAGTTTGCTAGGGAGCCTAGGGAAAAGTCTTTTAGAATTAATTCACTCTTCTCTGGAGCTTCTACAGAAATGCAGAACTGTGGCCTTTGCAGCTAGTGTTTCAACCCCAGTGTCCTTAACATCTTAGTCTCTGGTTGCACAAGTATGGAAAAGAATCTTTGGATTATTCGTGATTTGGAAATTCCTTATTACTACTTCTCTTAGCTTGCTTAATCTCTCACAATGAGAGCAGTGGTCAGACTAGACTGTTAATCCCACCCCCCCAAGGATTCTCCCTATGTTTAAGCTAATCTTCCTAAGCAACAAATCATTGCACATTTTTTTGCATTTAATTAGTTTCACTCCTAAGCTTCACTCCTAGCCGCCGTTTCATCAAAGGCTGAAATCTCTTTTTCATCAATGGATTTATCTGACTTCTGGGTGACCATGTCTCCGTTCCATTAGGCATATGGCTTGTGGTGAATGTCATGAGTTTGGGGATTTGCCTGCACCAAGATAACTGATTGCTTTAATGAGCTCATCATTCCCAAGACTTCATCACATGCTCTGTTTAGGATTACTATTTGCTGTTGTTTAGATTTACTATTTGTTTAGATTTACTATTTACTGTTTAGGATTACTATTTGCTGTTGTTTAGATTTACTATTTGTTTAGATTTACTATTTACTGTTTAGGATTACTATTTGCCATTTACTATTTGCTTTGTCTTCCTTTTTAATAGCCTTTCTTAATAGCTGCAGAGATTTATAGTTTGATAGAAATATGGATTTAGGACAGGGGTGTCCAACCTTGGCAACTTTAAGACTTGTGGACTTCAACTCCCAGAATTCCTCAGCCAGCAAAGCTGGCTGAGGAATTCTGGGAGTTGAAGTCCACAAGTCTTAAAGTTGCCAAGGTTGGACACCCCTGATTTAGGACTCGAATGGATCTATTCTAATTATTTGTTACTCATCACTTTTCTTCCTGATTTGGCAGTGATTCTGTTATTTGTGGATTTTGCTCACAGTTTATTAAGAGTTGGAAACCGACTCCCTCATAAAATCTTTATTTCCATCTGTTACAGGAATAATGTTTGTATGTGATATCAGAATCTTGTCTATTATCTGACTATTATGAGATAAAATCATTTTTTTTTCTCTCTCCAAGAAAATCAAGCTTGTCACATGTTTCCTATCAGGGCAGGGCAGGGCTAGGAAGGAATTTCTGGTGTGTGTGTGTGTGTGTGTGTGTGTGTACATACATATATAATTTTTCTTTCTTTTGGTGAACAGCCAGGAATTGTAAAGGAAAAAAGAGGACATGCATAAATGGACTGCTTTTACCATTCACTTTAAACATAAGAAAAAAAATCTTACAATCCAGTGGATTATGGGACCTCTGAAAGGCTTGAGTCTTACCTGATTTTGACTGACTAATCTACCGTTCCTTTCTGCTTTGGAGGAAGAACATGAAATGCTTCATCTCCCTAGATCCTAATCAGTCGTTTTTGTCATGAAATCATGGAATCAGTCTGTTTTTATTCCTGCCTGACTTCATGAAGGACAGCCCCAGTTTAGTCTTCCTTCAAAATCTACAGAAAATATATTAACTTAAAATATTGTGATATTGCTGTTGAAGATTGAGGCCACAAACAGATTTTTATTTTGTTCATAAATTCCCAGGAGCTCAAAAACTTTAGAAACTTTAGAAATGACATGAAATCATATTGGCAAGAGGGGAAAAGTGGTTGAGCAAATTTGCAGCATAAAATTGAATTTGGAAGAAGGAAACTAGAGAAAGGGTGATTAAAGCAATCCTAATCATGTTGTGACCTGGTGCTAAAAAAATGAATTAACTCTAGGAAGTGGCGGTTTTAGAGTCACCCAGACACCCAAACTGTTCTCTGTACTTTGTATAATTAAAATTATCCCAGTATGGTGGGATTACAATGCTCAGAACTCGCAACTTGCATAATCGTAATAATTTACTAATATCCTTGGGGAGTAGCGGTTCTACCTCTTGATTGCTGGCTTAGTTTAGCTCTTCCCACTCTAACTGCAGGATTTAATAGGCCTTTCCCAGTCTGTTGCCACATCACATATGTCAGACAATATCATTCTAATCTAGAATGACTGCTTGGAGGGGACTAGGTCAATAATTAATGTTTTAAAGAGGAAAATAAGCCAGAAGACTGAAATGGTCTTGCTCTTCCAAAACTGTATCTACTGATGCCTTCGTTTTAATTAGTTTTATTTTTTGTCCTTGTAGTTAGAAACTAAGACTGGAAAAGGTCCAGCAGAACGTGCTCTTTCTGAGTGGAAAACTGCTCTGAAGAGGGAACGGGAAGAGCATCAACATCTCCTTGCTGAATCATATAGTGCTGTTATGGACCTGACCAAGCAACTTCAAATCAGTGAGAAGAACTGGGACCAGGAAAAGGTGGAACTCTTGGACCGTTTTAAGGATGAACAGCAGCAGGCAGAGCAACAGGTGAAAGAACTGCAGAATAAAATAAACCAGGTAGGAACCAAGAATGCATGTGAAATCTATCTTGTCCTCCTAGCTCAATTTTTTTTATAAGTGTGATTTTAATACTGCTACTGGATGAGAGTCATGTGTCTTTAAGAATATGCATATCACAAAATGGCTTCTTGAATTCAAACAACTGTTTATCATTGGAGTAGTAATTCATAATTTTTGGATTCCCACTTTTTGTCTCCCTATCCAACTTGTTAGGATTGTTGTGAGGAGACAAACCACATGATCCCTATTAGAAAAAAAGCAGGATGAAAATACTGTATAAATAATAATAGACAATGGCAAGGCATCGGAGCAGGCATCTCTGTGCTCTGTGCTAAAAATATAGTAAATCACATTATCCAATTCCTGTGAGATCACACAAAAGAATGCCAAAATGGTACATATATTGGCTATATAGATTGCCAGGAGCACTTTCAGTTATTATGGCTGTTTTTTCAAGACATGGTTAACCTAGTTCATGAATCCTCTTTTTACAGCAGATGCCAGTAGTATATATGATAGATGCACAGTGAAACCAGGAGTGGTCTTCCATCTACCTCAAAAATAGCTGAGTGAATGTCACTTCCTAAAGATTATTTTTTTTAACATTACCAAATAACTAAAGTAAAAACCCTATGGTTGTCTTGATTGGAGTTGGCAGCTCCATGGGCAAAGTTGGGAGTGGTTTACTTCCTCTTTCTGAATCTGTTTGAGATGCTATCTCATTCTTCTGCTTGTGAGCTGTGTGTGAAAGAAACAGCAGAGAGAGAAGGCTGTGTGTGTGTGTGTGTGTGTGTGTGTGTGTGTGTGTGTGTGTGTGTGTGTCGGAGTTCGTGATCTCTGCAGATACTGTTGAAGCTGATAAGAATATGGAGGACAAATAAGTGCTTATGAGCTGGCTGAGCATTTGATAACTTTGTTTTGTAAACTATTCAGCTTCAGAAAGGTGCCAACCGATGGGCCTTAAAAGCCTCTGAAATGGAGAAGCATGGTGGTAACTGGAAAGAGGTAAGCTAAATAAACATATTTTATTCCAATTACAAGATCAATAAGAAGGACCAATTTTGGGCTTCTTATGGTCTAGAGAGACTGCCCAATGTACCCTTTAAAAGCAGGAAAAATTAAAATAAGAGTACAGGTCATAGGCATCCAGAAGAAAAGAACATACATGAGTAATAAACAGAGATCATATAGGGACTCGATAACCGACCCCAAGACCTGGGAGAGCAATCAGTTTTCAATGAGAGAGAAAGAGAGAGAGAGAGAGAGGGGTGTGTGTGGGTGGGTGGTGTGGATATAAGTTGTAATCATAGGCTGGAAATAAAGGGTAGGTAATAATCACATCCAGAGATGTGAACTTTCTAATCTCTTTTGACTAGATTTCCAGCACTAGTTAGATCTTAGTGTGATCCAACAAGCATGCAAAGTTTAAGATTCATTCTAAGAAACAGATAACATTTTGACAATTCTGGATTTCTGGGTTATACTTGCGTTACTCATGTAAGCGTCCTGTGTTTTAGAACTCTTTTTTGACTATTTAAAGGCCAACAAGTAAATTTAAATTTTAAATTCATGTAGAGAACTGATATGACTCTTACTTTATCTGAGTTTCTCTACACCTGACACAAGATCATAAAGGTACAGTTGATAAAAGCTAAAATATGTTTTTTCAGACCCTCAATGAGAAAATCACTGACAAAGAGACAGCTTCTGAAATTGATATCAAAGGAAGTAATTTAAAAAGGTAGGATAACTGTTGGCAGATGATCAGTCTATTTTCAGTGGACATTTATATTTCATATTCAAAAGCATATTTTAGACAGAAGATGTAGCATTTTCATTATTTTCTGTGCACATAAGAATCTCTGTCTTATCATGATACCATCAATGATTTGTATATTAGCATAAAATGTTTAAGAATATCATTTTTGTGATCAAAAGCAAGTGCATGTTACCAGTTTTTTAGACCAAAACCCAGAGCGTATTACTGTTTTATTCTACTCCCATGCTGAAAATGTCATTTTGATGGTACCACTATTTTTAAATACAGCATTATTAATATAAACACTGAGTTTTCTCATTGGCAAAATAGCATAAAGCATGAGAAATTGAATCAAGTCTTCAAATTCCACCTATTTCTATTCATTATTACTTATTTTTTGCTGCATCCTTAGACATGTTAAAAGGTTAATTGGAAAATGACAGAGAAATTGACAGAATTGACAGGTGGAGGGAAAGTAGATATCACTTAGGTAGAATCCATAAAATTCTCAGTCCAAAAGTTAGGTTGTTACTCATTGCTTTCTCTTGTCTATTTAGGACAAAGTCAGTTTCCTCCATGTCTGAATTTGAAAGTTTGCTTGACTGCTCTCCTTATCTTCCTGGCAAAAGCAGCACTGTGATGATAGACAATGCCCATAACAGAAAGGAATCTCCAACTACGCAGAAGTTACCAGACCCTGCTGGGATCACTCCTGAGAACTTTGCTTGTGTGAACAGTAAGCAACCTATACCCGAGAGCCTGGGCTCAGAGAAGCTGGATGCTTCTCCTTGTGGATGCATTCAGACAAATGACTTACCTACATTGGAACAGACCCAGAAACAAATGCAGAGGAGCTATACAGCTCCAGACAAGACTGGGATCCGCATATACTATAGCCCACCTGTTGTTCGCAGGCTGGAAGCTCCTCTAGTGCACAACAGAGAGGAGAAGATCATGGTTGAGCCTGGTTTCCTATTCACAATGGCTAAGCCCAAGGAGGAGTCAGACAGCTCAGAAAACATGTATAGTCGGTGGTTGTGTAACTTCTCCAAGCAGCATCGGGAATTACTTGATGGTAGCCCTGTTAGTGAAAAAGCTGTAACTCCAGTGTCCAAATTCCCACCATCTCTGCATGGCCTTGAAATTTCTGGCAACATGAGTGATGACATGAAGGAAATCACCAATTGTGTGCGTCAAGCTATTCGTTCCAGTTCCCTAGAAAGAAAGGTTAAGAGCAACTCTAGCCAGACAGTGGGATTGGCCAATGTTGCTACTCAGACTATACAGATGGTCAGTATTGGTTTGCAGACAGACATGCCCAGAGGAAGCATCCACAGTAGTAAGAGCTGGTCTCCACGAAGCTCTTCCCTTGTGTCAGTGCGCAGCAAGCAGATTTCAACGTCTCTGGACAAAGTCCATTCCAGGATTGAACGGCCCTGTTGTTCTCCCAAATATGGTTCTCCCAAGCTCCAAAGAAGATCATCATCTAAGCTGGATAATTCCAAGGATCGAAGCTTGTGGAACCTCCACCAGAGCAAGCAAAATGGCTCGGCCTGGGCTCGGTCCACCACTACGAGAGACAGTCCAGTTCTAAGCAACATTAATGATGGCTTGTCTAGCTTATTCAATGTGGTGGAGCATTCTGGGAGCACAGAGTCGATATGGAAGCCAGGATGCCAGGAAAGTAAAGCCAAGCCAGAAACACCTAAATATGGTATTGTGCAAGAGTTTTTCCGGAATGTGTGTGGTAGAACTCAAAGTCCCACTTTGGTTCCTGACAAGAAAGACCCAGTTGGAGGGGACAACAGTAATAAGAAGCCGGAACCTTCCACAGCAGTGCTCCAACTTTTGGAAAACACCTCCAAAAAACCTATAAAGCAGAGCTGCAATGAGGAACCAAAGCCGCCCAGTCTAAGCCAAGGTGGCAAGGACAGAACCTTAAAGGAGACCGATGCGGTTTCTGCTACTATTGCCAATGAGGTAATATTTATTACAAGATATGAGATATATCCCTTAATAGCAAAAGCAAATGAGTTTCTAGCCCCTCCCCAACAAATTAAAGTATAGCATAGGATATTTTCCATCTACTAAAAATGTGAAGGCCAGAACACAAAGATGTCAATGATTTTCATAATAGTTTGGTATGGATTGCACAGTGGTTAAAAAAATTCAGGTGAATCTAGTAATCATATCTGCCTAGGAGGCTCATGGAAGATGTGTATTCTAACTGCATGAAACCAAGGAATGTATTAATATGTACCTTTGACACTTCACTTTTTTCCAGATCAGGATTCATTTATAGTCTAGACCAGGGGTGTCAAACTGGATTTCTTCAGGGGCTGGATCAGCACTGTAGTTCTCCTCCGCTAGCCAGCCGGGGTGGGGGTGGGGGGAAGGGGGGAAGACAGGACAGGCGCCTCCTGCAGCACCCTGCCAGTCAAAACAGGCCGTGGGCGGCTGTGTGAAACCCCCGTGCCCCATTTTCATCCTGGACAGCCTCCTGCAGCACCCTACTGGCCAAAAATTCTTTTATGAAAAATGAATACTTAGTTATAGCTGACAACTTTTTTCACTGAACAGTTCTGTCTCTTTCTTTTGCCAAGAAAAGGGAAACTAATGGCTGTAAGTAGTTGAGTCCTACAGGCCTTTATGCGCAGACTCCTGCATAAAGGTATGTACTGTTAGGGGTAACGTGAAGATTCCTGCTCTTAACCACCATCTTAAGTCTTCATTTAAACCTGTTCTTTTCATTCAGTATTTTTTTCCTCTCTTTATAGGATATTGCTTGTGATTGCAGCTCTCAGTCGTTGACTTCCTGTTTTTCTCGATCATCACGTTCAACTGTCCGACATTCCCCTTCTAAGTGCAAATTGCATCCCTCTGATGGCAGCCGGGTGGAGGAGAAAATAGGGCCCTCGAGTGAGTGAGAGGACTACAACTGATGATGGAAGAACGACTCTGCCATGAAGCTACCAGTCTCTTCGGCAGTTCTCGGACTGGCTGTTCCTGAGCCAGCTACAGCTAAGGAATATTGCTCTTTCATGGTTGGAGCAATATCTTCTACCTTATTGTAGCTCGCTGAGGAGATCTGCAATACAGAACCTACATGACATAGCCAGGGACAGAATGAAAGTCTCTCTGAGTTACGGGCTCTTGTCTCTGGAAACCTTTCTATCCCTACCCACTCACACCAGGAATTTGAGCAGTGAGAGCTTAATGCTGTGCTGTGGTTCATGACGTTTAATGTTTGCGTGCCTGCGAGTGAGTTCTATTTCCCAATTCAAGGAGATGCCTTTTTTTTTTTTTTTTCATTTGGGAACAGCATTATGTGAAAAGGCACTGGGGAATATTTTGAGCTGGTGTATTTGTGCTGACTGGCCTGCCTGCTTAGACTGTAGGAAAGAAGGCATCGGAGATTAAGAGGTGCTGCTTTCAAAAATCAGATGTTTATACAGAGATAGAGAGAGAGTAGAGTGGAGAGAGGCTTTCTTAGGAATTCTGCTACAATATCAGGTTGAATCAGCAAGCTGAACACAGATCAATTCTGTTTTGTCATTATATCAGGATGGATAGTTTTCCTCAGGCATGATTAGCCTATAATACTATTAAGCCTCACATCCAGCCTGCTAGATACTGGCCAGTTTTAAATTATTGTTGCGGCACCAGCAATACACCAGGTCTCAGTAAAAAAAAAAAAAAAAGTGTGTGTGTGTGTGTGTGTGTGTGTGTGTGTGTGTGTAGTCAGTACATTTTATTGTCCATTTCTAGCAATCTGCGGTAAGCACCAGCACCAGGGAAAACATGGCAGACCTTGCTTTCCTGGCCCTATGTACCAGACTTCCTGTGACAACTGAAAACAGAGCTGGATTTTCATCTTTAGGTAGTAGGTATCTTCTTTCTAGTTTAGAGCAAGTATTGGCCACTGTTTCTGTACTTGAATGGCCAGAGTATGGGTAAATCTAGGAAATTTAAAACTGTGAAATGCTGAAACCTCCGTTTCTCCACACTGCCTTATTTCCCTAATGCAGAAGATGGTGCTATAGTTCTTAAGAGAAATTATTTCAATCTTTTTTCTTATAAAAATGCCAGTATCTTTGTGGTCCACAGACTTTCTGTCTTTTAAGGTGTAGGTATGAAATGACAAGATGCAGAGCTGAATAAGCACAGGTCTGATAAAACATTCCAGATTCTTGGGAAGATTGTTTGCAGCTGTTCACCTTAGGACAGGACATCTCACAGTTGTCCCACCTAACACTCCGTTCACTAAACAACCTACAGCCTAGTAGATTCTTACATTCCTTTTCTGCAGAGGGGAAATATTAGTACTCCATCTGAATCTGTAGCACAATCCTGTTAATGCAGGCTCTTGTGAGTCTTCTTTAGGGTCCCTAAAACAAAAGGAAATCACTTGGTGACCTCAGTACAGGTAGTTCTTGGTTAACAACTGTAATTGGTATTGGAATCTCTATTGCTAAGCAGTGTGCTGTAAAGTGCAACAGCAGTTCTGGCAGTCCCTAATTACCATTGTTAAGCAAGGATCTCATGTGATCACAGCTTCCAGCTTCCCGCTGGCTCTCCCATTGACGTTGCTTGTGGGAAGCAGGGAAGGAAGGCTACAAATCATGAACATGTGAATGGATGAAACTTGCAGTGTCAGAAATCTGGGCAGGATAAAGACTGCACAGCATATTTTATAGATTCTCTCTAGCCCTTTTATTAATAGTGCTGCTCTAAATTGTTGGGCTGGAGGAGGTCAGGGCGTTAGAATGGAGGGGTTGACAACACAAGCTGTTGTGCCTGAAGGTGGGAAGCCACACAATTCTTTTAAATAAATACATTTTAAATAAGTAAGCAACTTAAGCTGCTCCCTAAGTATCTCTCCCACCAGGACACATTGGGGGAATTTCATCAACCAGCAACCAGTTCATTTTCAAACCCTTCTGATGGCTCCCCATCCACCCAAAATTGGTCTTACTATGTTCCATTTTCAGATATATAGTAGTGTAGACAGAATCCTGATTACTTTTGCGTAATTTCTCTCTAGTATTCCAAATATCCTGCATATAGAAAGCTGTAGGTCAAATTTAGAACAAAACTCTCTCTTGACTTGATAGCTATTGCAAATAATGGAACTGTTTTGATTTGAAAGAGTTTCCTAAACATGCTGCAATCCCCAATTGCTTTCACATGAAAACGGACACATTTGCTGATTTCTTACAGAACTGTTCTTGAATAGAGATGTAGCCAAACCATAATTGGTAGCCTACAGAGAAGGAAAAAAACACATTTTTTTCCTGGCTTTTCACATTACTGATTGAGATACAGGTTTGGGAAATCTAAAACTAAGTTGGCTTTCAAAGTCCTAAATCACTTTCTAATGCTCCTCTTTAGAAGTTGTGCAAATTTTGAATGATTTTCAACACATTGCTTCTTTTATATCTTGCACTTTATGTTTTTAATTTTAATTTTTCACTAATGTGAACAAATGCTTTTGTCATTTGCATGACAAAATCCAGGAGTTTTTAATCCAGTTCACTGTCAAAATAATTAGAACTGTAGGAATTAAATGCCTCGATCATCCAGTTATTAATGAGTTGCTTTTGAGCGGGGACAAGCCTGGTGAATGTTTGCAGTTGAAATGACATAAAAACCCACTCTAAATTCTTTTGCAATTTAACCTGGATTTTGCAAGATATAAATGATGCTGAACATATTTATTTATTTTACCTAATTTATTCTCAAGTAGAAGCCGAAAGAGAGAGTTATGCATTGGAAAGGAGGGCCTCTTTCTTAGCCATTGGAGAACTCTGCCCAGCCAATCTTCTGTCACCTCAGAGTTTTCAGGATCACCCATTCCATTATCCATATCTTCCAAGCATACCTTCACTTCCCCAAAGGCTTGAAGTCTATTGCACCGAACATCCATTTAGCTGTAGCCTTAATAGGAATACCAGACCACAGTCCAAATATGGAGAACGATGGAGATTGTTTCATCAGCTGTTTGCCCCATTTCCCATTTTTCTCTGAGAAGCAGTCCCCTAATAGCTAAAGTGGAATGGTTGTGTATTTTTCTACTACAAAGTCATTTTTGAGACTTGGAATTCTATGTGAGTTAGGTTCTCGATTAACATCAGTTGCTTTGGTTCTCCTGAATCTTCTACAGTAATCTGTTCTGTAATCCCCTGCCCCCACCAAATATTAACTGAAAGAGAGGAAGATTCAATTCACAAAGTAATTTAGGAAGGGATTGTTCCTCTGGGACTCCATTAGGGCTATCTAAAAGAGTTTTCTCGCTTAGAAAACTCTTAAGACACCCACCTATTCTTTTCTGCAGTTTACCTTCCTATTTGGACTCAAAGGTCCAGGTTGCTTTCCTAATTAGAAAGGTGCTTTAGAAAGCGTAACCTGCAGCTACAGCTGTGCATATTTTCTCAGAAATAAGTGAATGTCATGGAATTTACTTGTGAGCAAATTTACTATATTATACCTGAAGATGAAAGATGGAAACAAAATAAGTTAGGGAATTCGACAAATTCACACCAAGCAGCTTGAATCTTGAATTCAAGCAAAAAAGTGAAATTAACTTGGTTAATCTGTTTCTAGCTGATATCTTCATTATTCCAGAGCTCTGCCTATGGCTTGGTCAGATTTGAACAGAAGTAGAAGAAGGAAAAAAAGAAGCTACAACCAACCAAATTTGTTTCATCCCCACCCCACATCCCCCAGCCATTATCTGTCTTTAAACATATTAATCCTGACATTTATTTGGTATTTAAAAGTAACTGTTCAATCATGCTTTCTAATTGAACAAGTCATGTTCTGGACAGAACTACACAGAAGAATCCCTTATAACACTGAAAGAGTTTCTTTAAATAATGGCATACTCTAAATTTACATTAGGGTTGATGAACCAGGTAGAAGATAACTAAAACATAACTATTTAATTATGGATTTTCAGGTGTAGAACAGCTAGTCACAATCTTGCACATCAGTGCATAAACTCATATTTTTCTCAGGGAAGGCAACCAATTCCTAATATCAAAATGGGAAATACTTTCAAAAGATTAGAAAAGATTAATCAAAAGATTAGAAAAGGGGGGAATCCAAATAAAAGTAACACTGCCAAATGCCTTAGGTATCTCCAAATAAAAGTCAGTGTTATTTCCAAAGGGTGCCGCAAGTCATTGCCAGTTAAACAGTAGTGAGACTCATGGGCATCATTTGGGTGAGGGGAGGGGGGTCAAAGAAGGGGCAAGGGATTAAACTGTAAACATTGCAAGCTAACACATTTTCATCAGAGTTAGGTTGCAAGCACCATCCCAGTGGAATTTGCATCAAGGTTTTCATTGTGGCTTGCTGAAACAATTGCTGGTAAGCATGTAACACTCCCCAGGAAAAGGGAAACCACCAGCATAATGTTGCTTACACTCTTATAGAGTCAGTTCCTATTTTACCTTACTTGCATTCAAGTGCAAAATAATGTGATGTTTTCTGTATTTAATTTATAACAGTAATAGCTTGGGATATTCTTGGATGATTTTTTTTACTGAGTACTAGACAGCAAAACCGGAATAATGGGCAGCTATTGAGGAATAGCGAGCCAAAACTGAGGGAACTGCATCAAAGTACATGATCCTATATTTCTCTGATCACATGAGATTCAGTATATTGGTATTCAAGTCTTGAGGGCTACAGGCTTACAGCTCAACCTCATTAGCTTTAATACCAGTGAACAATGTTCTCCTATACAGTAGGTAGCTGAGGAAAATTCTTTGGCAGGTCAGCAAGTTCGATGCAAATCTCACGCCTATGGCCTTGTTCTTTATCTATGCCCAGTTGAAGGTGTGTTCCTTTTGCTACTAGGAATCTAGTACCTTTTCACACCCTAGGCTGCGCCATCTTCACCAAGCGCCTATTGTTCCAGGAAAACAAAGATATTGTCCACCTAGCTCTTAATGTTGTTATCCACATACAGTATTGGATTGAGGCTGGGCCTGTTTTCACATGAAGTACATTACACAAAGCAGACACTAGTAACTAACCAATAACAACCCAGCCTGGATAGGTTTTCTAAGGCAGTCTCTTTCTCTTTGCTGCATGAGTTTGTAAATTGGGATGGGCAAGGGATGGAATTTACAATGATTGCTAACTTGTGGTGTAAATACTTCCTTTTGGGGGTGGTTTTTAGTATTTTCATTGGGAACCCCTTCCTTTTTACTTCTACTTTGGGGGTTGTTTTGTCTGTTCTTGTTTTTATCAATGCCTTTTAATTATTTGTAAATTTTAAAAGTTTGTCTTATTTTGTAAATAATTGTTCTGAATATTTCTGAGTATGGAGTTAATGGAAACTGGGACATTTTTGTCATTTACAAGTAACAACCCTGTGCCTCAGACAAGATTTGTTTAGCATCCCCTTTGCCAATAAAGTCTGAATCACCATGACGTCTTGATGCTTATTCCAGTTGCATGTTGCCTTAGCAGAGTTGATGGAAACCTGATGACCAAAGGCATCCAAAGATATGGACAATGTGCCACCCAAACTTTTCCATGGAATGCCCTTGTCATTCCCTGATTTGGAAAAAGAAATCTCAGCAAAATCAGCACCGCATCTGCACATGCTAGCCATTCTATCCCAGTGTCCTATCAAAATTGCATGGAAGTAATTCAGCTACTAGATTTCTTCCCTGTCCAGCAGATTATGTCAATCATGTCCTATTTTTCTGCACCCCACTCTCTAAGGAAAGATATCTGTACCTGAAGGTGTTGCAATTTCGCTATTTCTCATCCGCCTTAGATCTCTACCTGTTGAAAGGTGAATTTGATTCATTGAAATGCATTTGTCCATTGTCCTCTTTTCATTTTCACACCTCTAAATATGAATACCTTTAATTTGTTCCTGGATGAGTATGAAGAGAATGTACAATAAGTGCATGTATGAAGACAAGTTAATTTCAAGCTGAGTTTTGTGTAGCCAAATGTTTCCTCTTAAATCGGGCACTTTTAAAAGCCAACCCAAGTGCTGAAAAGGTGCAAACGGTTGGTTCTCTTTTAAGCTATTTTCCTGGTCATTGTTACCTTCCTGTTATTCTTCCTGCAGAGTACCACGTGCCTATGGAAACCCTTGGCATAAAAACCATGTGGGGAATGCATTATTTAGTGGACTGGGTCAAATTACGGACTTCTGAGATGGCTTTTAATTAATGAGAGTGAAAATATTGCACTCAGGGCTTTGTATTTGCTCTTGAAAGCAAGAGAATAGGTCAGAGGATTGTCTGACAAATAATATGGAAGAGTAAATCTCATTTTCCTTCCATGCTAAAGAGGATTGTCCCAGACATTGTCTGGCCAGTCACCAGAGGTCTGGATGATAGACACACCTCCCGGGTGGGGGGTTGAACCATAGAAAATGTAGTTGTGGGAAATATTTTACTGGATTCTCCCAAACAACCCCCTGAAAGCAGCATTTATTAGTTGCTTTTAATAGCTACTCAAAATCATACAAGGAATATTTTAATGTTTGTAGTAAATAAGTTTTCAAAAACATGTCATGCTCTCTATTTCCCATATAGGTTGGTTGTAAAAAAAGAACAAATTTTGATTGCATCTTTAATTTTTACTTTCCAGGTTCTCATTTTAAATACATAAAGACACTACTCTAGTGTAATTTTTAAAACATGTCTCCTGAGCCTGTGTAACTAAAGAAAGCATCTGGCTATCCAATTTGTCCCATGAGAGTTCTTCCATACTTCAAAATGTCTAGCATGAATTATGTTGCCAAGAACGTATCCTATTTCATACACACATATGTGAAAAAAATCATAAAGAATGTATGGCAAAAATGTACTTTGGAACAGGAAGGGCACAAACCTATACTTGCCTGCAACATTTTTAACCAAACTGGCTTTTCCCAGGATCATATGGCAGTGTAGATAAAGTTGCACAATTGCAGGAAAAAGCATGCCCTTTGTGTTTTTGAATTCAAAAATTTGGAGAGTCATAGTAACTTAACATAGACTCAAACCGTTTGCCAGCTGAAACATTCATATTTTCCCTGCACACACAAAAACCGCTTACACTCAACTTGTTGATATTGTGTAGCTTTTCTTCTGGATTTTTATTTTGGCATTCAATGTTGGCATAAATCTATGCCATAGCAGGCAGAACACTGGCTTTCTGATTTAACTTTCCTCATCTGATCAAAAGCAACCCTGATCAAAATAAACATTTATCTTCCTTGGATTCAAGTTGATTATTCAACCATTACCTATATGTAACTGACACCCTTTATGTATGTGTGTAGAGAGCATTTAGAGAGCATTTATTATACATGTATCACTTGCACAAAGAGTTGCATTATGTTTTGCCCCACTCTATAAATTATTCGTTGTTCATATTCTCATGTAGGAGGCAGCCAGGAATTTGTTTCTCTGTTGAAAGCCACTCTTAAACTCTGTCACAAGTGCTAGCAGTTGGAGCAGATGCCATGCAAGGGAGTGGGCTTTGAGTACAAAGTATGTGCCCCATCAAGTGTGAATGGTATGTACATATACAATTTGGTATGCACTCTGTAAAAACTTGGATGTTACAGCTCCATTTTTGGAGATTAATTACAGAGTAAGAAGAGACATTGGATGACTTTTGTGGTTTCCTTTATCGTAGGATAAAGGAGGCGCATCTCTGCAGCCTGTAGAAAATTCCATGTGAAGGCAAATGTACATGTCTTAGTATAATGTTGCAGGATCCAACTTGAATCAGTTCACCAGGACCAAAGGTTTAGTCTTCTGAGCTTGAACCCACCCTTAGGGAATTTCTCTCTCTTCTGAATGTGGGTTTTCTGTGCATAGTATTTATGGGTAGTAATTGGAGTGTTGATGGCTGACTATTAAGTCGTTGGTTGTTGCTTCTTTATGCAACAGCAAACACCCAATTAACAATTAAAAGATGCAGGCAACAGGCATCATATAAATACTACACATAGAACAGCCCAGTGCGCCCATTCTGGTATGAGATAAGTTCCCCGAGGATGGGCTCCAGCATGAGTTTGAAAGCTCGGAAGACTATACCTCTATCCCAATGACCAACCCAGATTGGATCCTGCAAAATTCAATGTTTTATGCCTTGTTAGCTTGCTTCTACAAAGGAAGCCTCTCGCCTCATTTAAAGCACATGATCTGGGTACTACTGTACCTTTACAGTAGCACCCAGATCAACAGTACTGTCAAAAAAAAAAAGTCCAACAGTACTGTCAAAAAAAGTTTCTTAGGTTTTGAGATCTCCCATTCCAGATATTTATACTACTCCGTCTGGTTTAGTTCTCTGAAACCAGTTATATGCCCTGTCACTGCTTTTTTTTGGCCAAGAGGACTACAGTACAGTAAGTCGTTTTGGATTGAGTTCAGTCTTCATTTTACTTTAACAAATAGATTTGGAAAGGGTTACCTACCTTATGCATCATTCAGCTTTGTAAATAGTTACTGTAGTTTGCTTCATAGTCAACTATTTAATGTACCAAAGATTTTGGAGAGCATAAAGCTCCTATTCATATTTATTTGAACTGATTTATTGCCTCCTGGCTGGAATATATGAGGGAAAGACTTGTGCTGGACTAGGGAGGATTCCTTGATTACATGAATATATGCTTTCTTCTTTTGATTTGTTATGACATAAGCCATCATGGGAACATGAGGAAGATGGGGAAGAAATGGGAGAGAACATCTGGAAAACCTTCAGAGGCTGTACAAAATCCCTTGGAGGCTGTTGTATGACCTGCAGGTCATAACTTGTGCACTTTGATTTGAGCATCTTCTTGGATGCATGCATTCCATGTACTCTAATCCAGTGCACAATAAGTTGTGTAGTTTAAGCTGCAAATGTACAATTTTATCATGTAGTTTATAGGTATTAAACAAGTTTTATTTTTAGTGTTTATGCTACTTTCCTAAAAGAGGCATTTTTCATAATACATTCAATTAGATAAAAATAATTTATGTATACACCCCTAATTTTGTTCAGTAATTAGACTGTGTTCAAAGGCAAACAAATATTTTAACAGATCTTAGTGCAAGATAGGTGTAAAGGCTTCCTTTGAGGCTACACCACAACCCACCAAACCCCTTGTTTTTCAATTAAAGGAAGAACCACTGCTCTTCATTGCTCTCTCCTAATTCTAATCTTGGACTATTGTGGTGTTTGTAACAGTCAGCTGACTGCCGGCTGCCAGAAATTTGGCAGTTCGAATCTTACCAACTCAAAGTTGACTCAACTATCTTTCTCAAATTGGTAAAATGGGGACCCAGATCTTTGGGGGCAATATGCTGACTCTGTAAACCGTTTAGAGAGGGCTGTAAAGCACTGTGAAATGGTATACAAGTCTAAGTGCTGTTGTTATGTTCATACAAACAAGACCGATTCTTCTCAACTTGTCCCATAGAGCAGTGGTCCCCAACCTTTTTTGTACCAGGGACCGGTTTCAAGCAGAAAATTTTTGCAAGGACCGGGGGAGGGAGAGAAGAGAAGGAGGGGGCTTTTCCTGTCGCCGCAGCTATTCCGAGCGCCCGTTTCACCCCCACCCGCCCGCCGCGCGCTTCAATCCACAGTGTCCCGTTCTGCCTGCCTGCCTGCCTGCCTTAGTTTCTGGTTGTTTGGGAGCAGCTTCGGCTGAGAATAATAACTATTCGCCTCTTTTACTCAGCCGAAGCTGTTTCGATTCAACCATTAACGAAGGCAGGCAGGCAGGCAGGCAGAACGGAGCACTGGGTTGAACCCCGCGCGCACGCACGCGGGCGGGCGAGCGGGCGGGCGAGCGGGCAGGTGGACGGGTGAGCGGGCGGGCGGACAGGGTGGGGGTGGGGAGAAACGGGCGCTTCGGAGGCGCTGCGGCGACAGGAACCCCCGCTTCTTTGAAGCAGTTTCTTCCTGGGCTGGTGGAGGAGCGAGAGAGCGACTGAGAGAGCTGACCCAGAGAGAAGGACAGGCTTCGGTTGCTTCCTCCCTCCCCTTCTTTCATTTGTGTCCTTGATCCCGATCCCAGCAGCATTCACCGAAGGTGAAGAAAGCCGCCATTTTTTTTTAAAAAAAAATTCTTTGCGGCCCGGTAGAGAGTGCTCCACGGCCCGGTACCGGTCCGCGGCCCGGTGGTTGGGGACCCCTGCCATAGAGAACCTGTCTGTTCCTTTAATTAACTTTTCCAAGCTTGCTTATCTTTGGATATGTAGGATTAGAATTTGGAGAATTATGGGACACATAATTGAAAACGTGGAGAACACTAGGGAAAACAGAATTGCACATCATAGAAGCCTATCACCGTTTATTATATCTGAATGTTCATGTTTCACAAATAGTCACAGATGTCCTACCGGTCAATGACTACTTCAGCTTCAACCACAACAATACAAGAGCACACAACAGATACAAACTCAATGTAAACTGCTCCAAACTTGATTGCAGAAAGTACAACTTCAGCAACAGAGTGATCAATGCCTGGAATGCACTACCTGACTCTATTGTTACATGCTCTAACTCCCACTCCTTTAACCTTAAACTATCCACTATTGACCTCACCCCATTCCTAAGAGGTGTGTAAGTGGCATGCCATAAGTGCACAATTGTGCTTACCATCCCTGTGCTATTGTCCCCACTTATTCATACCTATTTCCTGTATTCTTACTCATGTTTATACTTATACCAATTATCTTGTAAGCAATTGACAAATCAAATAAATAAATAAAAATAAAATAAATAAATAGATTCTCTTCATGCCCTTAACCAGTTTCTGGATGCTGGCTGATTATAAGTGAATATTCAATCTTTGGTGAAAACTATTTTAGTCCAGCCAGATATTTGCCTTTGTGGTTATTAAAGAATAGAATCACTGAGTTTGCACATCGGGCTATTTTATAGGGCAAGGGGCTTTGATTCAACCTTGGCTCCTGGTGACTACATGCATAAATATATGGATTTCTCTTGGCAACATTTTCAGAAGTGGCTTTCCATTGCTTCCAAGCTGAGAAAAAGGGACTGACCCAAAGTTACCCAGTTGGCTTTGTGCCTAAGGCAGGATTCCAGTCTCATGATTTTAATTACTGCACCAAACTATTTTTAAGTCATTGTTTGATCAACATTTATTAAATTAAATCATAATAGGTGATGGGTACAAGTAACATCCTAAGCCTTAAATAATAA
This sequence comes from Notechis scutatus, assembly GCF_049901735.1. NCBI lineage: Eukaryota > Metazoa > Chordata > Lepidosauria > Squamata > Elapidae > Notechis > Notechis scutatus. Next base: position 34,562,654 of record NC_142011.1, on the reverse strand, counting down.
TGATTTACAAAGTACAATGCTTGGAATCATACAACGTATTACAGACAAGACATACGAAGTTTGAATCCAGTTAAACTGTCAGTTGAACTTTCATAATCTAAATACAATATCAGAAAATAGTTTGGGAAGAAATGGCAGGGGTGGGATTCAATTTTTTAACAACAGGTTCTGTGGGCATGGATTAGGTGGTGGGTGTGGCTTGGTGGTCATGTGACTGGGTGGACACGGCTTGGTGGCCATGTTATTGGCTGGGTGTGGCCAACTCAATATCACTCACATCAAGGCACACATCTCCTTGCCTGGCCGCTCATGACTATGGGGATGCTGCAACAGTTGTAAGTGTGAAAAATGGTCCTAAGTCACTTTTTTCAGTGCCATTGTAACTTTGAATGGTCACTCCACACAAGCAAAGTACCAGCGAAGGAAGGGAAAAAAACTCCAGAGACGTTCCTGAGACAGAAAGTCTAGTCCTGCCAAGAATGTAATAAGGGTTAACGGAGAGGCAGTTTCTGTAAGCAACACCAGAATATTTCCTTCCTGCCTTCCTTACAGGATTAGGCCAGTAATTTCTTCTAACAACTGGTTCTCCGAACTGCTTAGAATGTTAACAACCAGTTCTAGCGAATAGGTGTGAATTGCTAGAATCCCACCCCTGAGAAATGGTGTTTTTTCTATGTTACTCTCAGAGACAGAAGTATAGAGACGGAATGTAGCACCCAACTATTCAGAGGGAATAAGTGAAATCGCAGAGTACAGAGGAAAATGTATTCACCTGCTGGATTTCTTCTGAGTGCGAAACATTGCTTTGAGGGCTCATGCACAAGCTCATTCAGTTCTATGACTAGAGATGGTACATCAGTATTTTTTCAGTCTACCTGTTTTCAGGCTCTAGAGACAAGAAGTTGGGTTGTCAAAAGCACACATTGTTAAATATTTTTTCTTCCTGGCCAACAGAGCACCTCCCGTTATACAGCTGGGTGTCCTAGTCTGTCATTAGAAAAAATAATCCTAATACGTTAATGAAGATACACAGCTACACAAATGAGTAATTTGCCCAGAGCAAGCTATTTTAAAAAATGGGAATATTCGTTCAATGAATAAGCAGTCCTTTGTTCAACTAAGTCTTTGATAGTTTCTTGAGAGAAAAGGATTATGATTCATGTAATGCTTCAATAATGCATCTTTCATAAAGACCTGTTTCTGTGGTCATGATGTTTTCAAAGGCAATTTAAAATTGGAAACACTATATGAATTCTTAAGGATTAAGAGGATTTATGGATAATAACTTTTGACTATTAATCTGTCTCCATTTATTCACCCCTAAAGCTAGATTTCTGAATGTTATCAAAGTTTCGGTGTAAATATTACATGTGCATTAACTGTAGCCATGCTGAAAAGCTAAGTTACCTTCTCAGATCCATTGTCTTCAGCTCAGTTGTTTGAGGCTCTATGATAGTAAGCCAACACACTAGACAAATTTCTTATGAACTAATTCTGTATTTGTGTGGCATTTTGTACTGTCTGAATACAACTTGCATTTAGTGCATAGCCCAATTCATATTTTGCCATTTCCTCTACTGGGGTTTTGTAAGAGGCTTTGCTAAAGTCTACATATACTATCTGCTTTGTATTCCATTATTACCGTTTTGCATTCCCAGAAATGTTGTAACCTGGTTCTGAATCTTGGCAGTCTCTCCTCCAACCCATTCCCACCCCCTCACTAAATTCATTGCTGTTTCCTTTTCACTTATTCCTAGCCATATGCTCTGGGCTGGATTTCTGTCCTCTATTTTCTTGACTTCTACATCTCTGATACCACTTTTTTCCTTCCTTTTGTCTGATCTATTCTTTTGCAATAAGTTGTGCCCTTCAGCAGTTTCATTCCTTTCAGAAATTTTGCTTCACTAGATTTCAGTAATGCCTGTTAAATCATGTACGGCATGCTCTCCTGAATCAAGACTTCTAGTTCTTCTTGCAACAAAAAATAGTAGAGTTGGAAGTCATCTCAAAGGTCATCTAGTGCAATGTCCTACTTTACTATAGTAGTGAATTTATTATAAGTTGGTAACTACTAATAAATAGATTCCCACCCCCTTTTTTTTTCTTAACAGGTTTTGAGGGAGGGTGCTCTTGAGACTGCTTTTGACTCCTGGTGATTGCCTGGACTCATCCCTGAAGTTTTCTTGACAAAGTTTTTGGAAGTAGTTTTCTATTCTCTCTTTCCTAAGACTGTGACAGTCCAACATTCACCCAGTTGGTTTCATGCCTAAGGCAAAACTAGAAGGCATGTTCTTCTGTTTTCTAGCCTGATGCCTTAACCACTACATGAAACTATGTCTCCTTGTATGTTTAGTTTCTCCTTTTTCCTTTTTCCCGTAAGATTAAAGATTGTTTAGTTAAAAATAATGCTATAACTTTTTAAAAAATCTAGTGCAACATCCTGCTCAGTGTAGGATTTGTTAAAGTGCTTTCGACAGATGCTATCCAACTTCACTTTGAAGACCTCCAATGAAGGGAAACATAGCAACTTCTTCCACTGGAAGACAGCTCTTACCATCAGAAAATCCCCTTGAAGTGACCTCCCTGCTACTTTTCAATCCAATGGTTCTAGTTCTACCCTCCAAGATAACAGAAGCCTAATCCATTCACTTTTCTAAGTGACAGTCATTTGTCACTATTTGTACACTGTTATCATATGTCATCTCAAATACATTTTCTGTAGGTTAAATATATTTATATTATTTAACGTTGTTAATTTATTAATTAATTTGATTTATATGGCTGCCCATCTCACTGTAGTGACTCTAGGTGGCTAACATCAAATAAAAAAATTATACAGTATAAAATAACCAACAACCAAGAGCAAACCTAATCAACAAGATCAATCAGAATAAAGCTGGAAGGGACTTTGGGAGTCTTCTAGTTCAGCTCAAGCAGGAGACCCTATAACATTTCAGACAGGTAGCTATCCAGTCTTTCCTTAAAAACCTCCGGTGATGAAGCACCCACAACATCTGAAGGCAACTTCTGTTCCACTGGTTAATTGTCCTCACTGTTATGAAGTTTCTCCTTAATTCCAGGTTGCTTCTCTCCTTGATTAGTTTCCATCCATTGTTTCTTGCCTTGCCTTCTGGTGCTTTAGAAAATAAGTTGTCCCCCTCTTTGTGGCAGCCCCTCAAATACTGGAATACTGCTATCATCACACCCCTAATCCTTTTTTTTTCTCTCTAGACTGGCCATGCCTAATTCCTGCAACTGTTATTCATATGTTTTGGTCTCCAGGTCATCTTAGTTGCTCTTTTTTATATTTTTCCAAAGTCTCAGCAACTTTTTGTAATGTGGTTACCAAAACTGGATGCAGTATTCTAGGCATGGTCTTACTAAAGCTTTATAAAGCGTATTAATAGTTCGCGTGATTTTGATTCTATAGCTCTGTTTATACAACCAGGGATTGTGTTAGCTTTTTTTGGCTGCTGGTGCATCTTATGTTTATCATAAACCTTGGTTTTCAAAACTCCACACCATTTTGGTACCCTTCTTCTAAATTCTCTCTAATTTGTCACTGTGCTTTTTGAATTATAATAACCAAGGCAGAATAGAATGTGTTTTTGCAGCCCGGGTTACCTCCTTCTACATGAGTCTTTTATTTTGCTTGTCAGATTACAGGACTTTACCCTTATCTCTCTTAAAATTCATCTTGTTTATTCTTGTATACTTTCTAAACTGTCTAGATATTTCTGAAACATACTGTGTACCAGTCTCTGGCATGTAACTATTCTCCCTCTAGTGCAGGGTTTAGTTTTGAGAGGCTTCCAAAGAAACTTTCTAAATGCATTCTTCCCAGAAAATGCATTCTTCTCCCAGCTCTTGCATTTTTCCTAAACACAATCCCATTTAGTTAACTGCCTGTGCCAGAGGTGGTATTCAGTAGGTTCTGACTAGTTCTGGAGAACTGGTAGCAGAAATTTTGAATAGTTCGGAGAACTAGTAGTGGAAATGTTGAGTAGTTCAGAATACACCTCTGATGGGCCCCGCCCCATCTATTCTCTGCCTCCCGAGTCCCAGCTGATCAGATGGGTCTTCTTTTGTTGTCCTGTACAGGAGAATGGAGCTGGAAACCAGGTTAGTGGGGTGGGGAGGCAATGGGGATTTTGCAGTATCCTTCCCCTGGTGTGGGGTGGGAATGGAAATTTTGCAGTATTCGTCCCCTGCTACGCTCACCAAGCCACGCCCACAGAACCAATAGTAAAAAAATTTTGAATCCCACCACTGGCCTGTGCACTTCATCTCTCCCATTGACTAATTTCAAATCCCCAAACATTATCCGAACAGTCATGCCAATGATAGTTTAATTTGAGGGTGCAAATCACCATTAGCATTGCAAGAGCTTTACTTTATGCATAACATAACAAATGGTACTAACAGGAAATATTTCACAAGAGCATTTGCTCCACCTTGGAGTCATTGTTGCCTCAAAACCACCTATTCTATTCAACATGGAACAATCTTCCAGTTCCAGATCTTGTCTGAAATATGATTCATTTCTTTAATAGTCATAACACATAGCTATAAAACTGTTATGTAGAAAATGACTGTCTGATATCTTTCATGAGCCCATGTCCTCTAAACCTGTTGACTTACAACAATTCAAAATGTCATCACATTGTTGGAGCAGGATTCCAGAAGCCATGCTAGACTATATCGTACTGGGAGAAGGATCATCTACAATTTGTTGGGTACATGCTTATTGTATATTTTGGCTTTTAGTCAACAGCCTGGCCTCTGCTAAGGTCCATGGTTCAACAGAAGATTAAGTCACAATTGCTCAGCTGACAATATAGCAGTGACCCTTCTGGATAGCCTCCAATACTATCCTTTTCCGCCCCAAAAGCTGAAGAAAGAACATGACCACTGATGGAATACAGTACAAATGGATCTGGAAGACAGGGCAGTGCTAAGTTATATTCTATATTACGCAAGAGTTGAATGAGCCACTCTTACCTTATGGGCAACATGCTGCTCCCCCTTGATCCCTTTCTCTGGTTCCCCGAGGCTGTGATAGTAATCTTTGGTAGCAATAATTTAGTGTGGGCAATGTAGTTTTTTTTACTGAGTTCCAGCAGGAAATAAAATAAATTGGTGTGTTCTGTTCTGGATCAGCTTAAGACAAGTAGAGCAGGTGTATGCTAGCAGAAATACAATCACCCAGAACTAGGAACGTATTGATTTATCCCCCAATATCCATAATTAGGTCCCCATCATGGCAATTTCATTCCTTGCCCTCTAAAAAAAAATGTTAAAATTATAATTCCGTCATCCAAAAGGTGTCTCTTCTCTGTGTGCAATGAATATTGTAAGACTGAAAGCATTCCAAAATGAAATATATTTATTTTCATTTCACGTGAACATTCTTATCAATGTGCTATTCGTTAGTTAATTTATACTAACTACTATTCAGAACTGATTAAATATACCATTTCACTTATAACCACATCCTGAAAAAGAATATGGATTTGCACAAGCAGAAATTGCCTCATGAGATGGATAACGATGAAAGGATGCTAAGAATACAGAATGCTCAGAGCATTCCTCCAAAGTAGAAATCTAGGATGCAGTATAAGGAGGTACTGTATAACATAAGGAAGATGGAGATTTGGATAATGACACTAAGCCAATATTTCTAGCCCTTATATGAAATGGCCCTTTTCAGATACAGCCATGCAAAATGTACAGCCAGGATATCCATCCGCAACTGTTGTCGGACTGTAACACCCTTAAATAAACAGGTCATCTTATATTGCTTATTGGTAGTATCTGGTATCACAGCAGTTCATCAATTCATTCAGAGTTGTTGTCTACACTGTGGGTGGGAGTTATTCCAAAAGCTGCAACTCTGCAGGGGTGCTTCCTTCACGTCTGTTTCCATAGGAGCCACTAAATCTGTTTCCATGGAGATTGTGATGATTGTTTTCAGTTCAACTGTAGGGAAACAAATGAGGAAAGGAACCGAATTGAAAAGCCTTGTGAATGGGAAGCAAGTAACAGAGGCCAAACCTCGGAAGAACCCAGGCCAGCCTGAGATAATAGTGCCACACTGGAGAGGTGAAAAGAAAGCCAAGGGAGCCGCAGGGCCGATGTCTCCCTGTTCCTTGGTCTCTTCCATCATGCCCAAGGGTTACAAACGGAACAGTAAATTGCTCGTTTGTTACGACTTCTTTGCAGCATGATTTTAATCTGAAAAACAAAATAAACCTCCAAGGCAATTGGGTAAAAGGAAAAAAAAGTGGTCCCACTAAGACGAAGAATACATGCTGAGAATCCACAAGGACCCAATAAAGAGCCACAAGCCTTGTATAGAAGTATGATTTGGCAATTTACTTCCTTGTTTGATAATTCTTGCTACTGAACTCTGGGGGTTTCAAATGCGAGAAAGTACAGAAACAGAATAAAGCTTGAAATGTGCCCTTGACGTAAAACCAACACCCACAAAAAGGATAAATCTACAGGCAGTAGGAGGACAGATTCTGCTGTTGGAAGAAATATCCTTCTGGGTTCAGTTCCAAGGCGGGGAAAAGACCCTGGAATCATGGAAGTTGCTTGGAAAGAAGGTTTATTGATGAACAGGATCACATGCCTTGGAGGTCCTGGGCGGAAAAAAAGGAGAGATGCTGAGAGTGCCTGGGTTCTATGCCCTCTGTTGGGCTTTGAATTTGAGCTTGTGTTCTGATTGGTTATCAGATTCCCATGGGGTGACTTTGTAGGTTGTTTTTTGAGTCCCAGGCTTGGTTGACTCTTGCTGGGTGATTATGTAATGAAAGAGCTTTGGGCAATTCCTATTATGGCTCTGCCTGAAGGAGGTAGATCTTTGTTATGTAGAATAGACTGGCCCAGGCCTTAATGGCCCATTAATAAAGATGGGGGGATGGTGTGCTGAGTTTATGCCTCTCTGAGTTTCTACTTATCTTTTAGGGGAAATATTCTGCCTTTTTAATATATCCTAAAATATTTCATTTCTCTAGGAGCGGGGTAGGTTTTAACTTCCAACTCTGCTATAGTATAATCCAGAAAAGGGCAGAAAGGGGTAACCAATCCAGATGCTATGACTTGGTGGCAAGGGAGATAGCTATTTCCCTGGGCAGCTGTCTTTTTGATCTTCCTGTTAGGTTGATGGGCATTTCGGTTGCTTGAATAGTTAGGGTATAATTTTGCAGCCAACTAAAAATCTGTCTGCATTTAGAAGTGGGTATTTTGACTTACAGCGACTATGTTTATTCTTCATAGTAAAGACACTGACAAAGAATTGAACAGCTGCAATCTGCAGCCCTGTGCACATCTGCTGCAATATCCTAAGAAACCACACTCCACAGGATTATCTTAACATAATTTGTTTTTAACTAATTCACCAGTTTAATAGATCTTTGAAAGTTTCTTCATTAAAGAGAAATATTAGAGGTCTGACTTGAGACAAGGCTTGGATGGAAATAAAAAATATACATGTAAATACTGACAGATAAAAAGGCCAATTGTGTTTTCATTTTCTTCTTTTTTAAAGACATCCATTTGAAAAGAGCTACATACAAATCTGATCTCTAGTTCTATACTGCCCCCTGGTGCCCAAGATTGCTTTGCGTTTTGGTTTTCCGAAGGTTTGGCTAAATACTGTGGAGAATTGTAAAGACATTGTAATCTACATGTGACCTCATGGAAAACACCTTGTTTATATTAATATCCATTCTTGCAGTGAGCAGGCACAGACATACCATTACCTTACCATTACCAAAGACAGCACATTTGCTTCCGGCAACATTTGTTCTGCATCTAAATTTCTATCTTAAAAATGAAAAACCTATCCAGGGGGAATGGATGTTTATCATTTTGCTTTTAAAATGTCTTTTTAAACATTTGACCATTTTTAGACTTTAGGGAGACAAAATTATTTTAAAAATGGAAGCGTCCCATAAAAACCTCCCATTTACACTGAGAACATTCTTTCCTTTGTTCAGGTTTGCCCAAATCCAGCTATTAACAGATAACAGACAATCAGTGTTGTGGGTCATCTAGTCCAACCCCCCCGCCCAAGCGGGAAACCCTACACCATTTCTGACAAATGGCAGTCCAATCTCTTCTTGAAAGTCTCAAGTGATGGCGTTCCCACAACTTCTGAGGGCAAGCTGTTCCATTGGTTGATTGGTCTCACTGTCAGAAAGTTTCTCCTTGTTTCCAGGTTAAATCTCTCCTTGTTCAGTTTCCATCCATTATTCCTTGGCTGGCCTGCAGGCACTTTAGAAAATAGCTTGACCCCTTCCTCTCTGTGGCAACCCCTCAAATATTGGAAGACTGCTATCATGACTCCCCTGGTCCTTCTCTTTAGTAGACTAGCCAAGCCCAGTTCCTGCAACCGTTCGTTGTATGTTTTAGCCTCCAGTCCCCTAATCATCCTGGTTGCTCTTCTCTGCACTTTTTCTAGAGTCTCAACATCTTTTTTGTAATGTGGTGAACAAAACTGGATGCAGTACTCTAGGTGTGGTCTTACTAAGGCTTTATAGAGTGGTATTAGTACCTCCCTTGATCTCGATTGTATCCCTCTGTTAATGCAATTTAGGATTGCATTAGCTTTTTTGGCTGCTGCTGCTCACTGCTGGCTCATTATTGTTGCTTCAGCAAAATATGATTGAACAATCATACCTGATTTGTCAGAGAATATACAGTGGACATGCAGAGACGTCACAATTATTGCTTTGGAGAGACAATGTAGGTAAGGGAGAGTGTCACTGCAGGAGAAGTGAAGTAATTTTATTCCAGTTTCTTCAAACTGGTGGTCTCTGGAGGCATTTGTCTGAAATTGTATATGGTTTCCCATTTGAGAAGACCTCCAAGATGCCTTCCATTGGGAGAGGCCCTACTAAGTAGAACTTCAGGGACCAGTCACCTAGCATATCTGGAAGCAGCTGAGGAAGTCAAGCTGGGGTCACTGCCACACTTGAGATTTAATGGGTAATTCAGTTTTATATTATGGATGCATAACATGCACCAAACAAAATTACTTTCTTTTGCATTCTTCTTTAAATTTCAGCCATATCTAAATAGCGCAGGATAAGTCTAAACTAAAGTGGGCTTCATTCTGGAGAATTTCCAGGGTTTGTATTAATCTAACTGCTAATTAATCATTTTTGTTGCTCCATCAGAGGGCAGCAGAACATATTTGTGGCTGAATCAGCCTGACTCTTTGCACAGAAACATTATCTTTGTGCACGCCTCTTTTGTGAGTCACTCTGCTTCCACGGTATCCACTCTACGACTATACCCACTGAATGTATTTTAGAGCCCCAATGTTCAGGATTTCTTTCTACAGATGTTTACCAAGTGAAGATCACAAGATGTTTTCTCAAATGCTTTTCTGCAAAAGAGAAAGAGTGGAAATTAACTAGAAGGGAGAGAATACAAGAGTTACAATTAACTAACCTTGGCAGTGTCCTTTTATCTTCACTATCCCAATGGTAAGTTGATACCATCTCTTAGAGGCTCAGCTTGGTCTTTCAATAGCTCAGAACTACCCAGCGTGCCAAGCATTGCTAATGTCAGCCTGAATTCCTTCCTCTTCCTTGGATATTTTTCATTTACTCATGCGTGCTGCTTTCCCTATAGTATTTGGGTTCAAAGTAGTGTATTTCTTCATAACATGTTGCAGTTTGTAGAGGTTCTTACAAGCATCTCATAGGCAGATTGGGGTCTAGGGAGATGTCCTGCTCCTGTTAAATATTCAAGTCATCTTTAAGTAGCGTTTGCTACTCTCCAACATATTAAATGACAGTTATTAGTGCAGGTTTTGCAGAAGAAAAAAGATCAGTGAAGCAACAAGCAGCAGTTTTCACATCAATACTAAAGACTCTGAAGACTGCCTATCACAGAAAATCAAGGTATTTCCATTTGAAAATTTAAAAATATATAATTATTTAGTTTATATCTTCCAAAATAAGCAATGTTGATGAAATAGCTTACCAAAATTTTAAAATATTATAAAGCAATTGAGATGACAGAGTTTATCATAGATCAGCGCACAGGATTTCAAATCATAGACCCGCTCCCTAAAGGGCAACTGAGAGCAACAGTGACACTAATAGAGATGGTGTGCACACAGCATTCTTTCTTTGGTTCAGTCTCTGCATGTTTTGTCCAACTCCTAACAGCCACTAGAGGGTAGGACAAGACTGGGTAGCATCTCCAGTTGGGTTTGTGATGGCAATATAAAGTTCAGTATCAGCCTGTTGATGGTATCTCACCTTTAATGACTGGACAATGTCTCCTAGGTATTTCATATACATAGGAAACAGTAAAGGGGAAAGGACTGATCAACCATGGCACCCCAAAAAGTAATAGCTGATGGGGAAACCTTTCCTTTCCTATTAGAATTGCCCAATACTGTGCAGTAAGAATGGAGCAACTACAGAACAGTACCTCTGAATCTTCAATGGTCGTGGGCAACCTAGAAAGATAACACAGTCCATTGTCTCTAAAGCTACCAAGATATTTGATAGGATCAAGAGAGGTAGACTAACCTCATTTAGTTCCCAATACAAGTCATCCACTGCAGCACCTAATGCTACCTTCATACCATTCCCAGTGGTGTGATTAATTTTTTTTTACTACCGGTTCTATGGGCGTGGCTTGGTGGGCATGGCAGGGGGAAGGATACTGTAAAATCTTCAGTCAGAGGAGGTATTTGCTGGCTCTCTGAACTACTCAAAGTTTCCACTATCGGTTCTCCAGAACTGGTCAGAACCTGCTAAATACCACCTCAGCTTATAAAGGCCTTGGACTGCAGTTCTTAACTGGTCAGGATACAGCTACAGTAGATATAACATCTCTGTGTTTATCTAAGACAAACACAGGGGTCCCCAAACTTGGCAACTTTAAGACTTGTGGACTTCAACTCCCAGAATTCTGGAGTTGACGTCCACAAGTCTTAAAGTTGCCAAGTTTGGAGACCTCTGGTCTAACATATGACTAGCGGGGTGTACTAAGTCAGAGATGTTGCCAAAAAGGCTGTGAACACTTTAGCTTTCTCTGACTGATCTCCATAGACTCTATCACCATCTGGAAATTAGCTGGTGAGTAGGTGGCCATAAAAATTGAATAAATAATAAAGAGTCCAAGATAAGTTCAGGAAGCTTCAAGAGGGATACAAATGTGTAGCAGGGCTGTTGGTACACTAGATATTCTACTTGTTCCTAAAGCCAACTTAACACAAGAGATATTCAGATCCTGCCACCTTAGAAGTAGTGTCCCTGATAACAAAATTTCCCTTAAGATCAGTACCATTTGCCCTTCTGACTTTAAGTCTATGATCCAAAACCTTGCAAAGAAAGATCTCCCAAAGGCAACATCACTACTTTCACTGAACTAGATCTTGATAATAAATGATACAGATCATTAGGATCCAGTATTGGGGCCACCAGGCTGAAAATAGAGTTCAACACCATGTTGCTGATCTCCCATCCTCTAGAACAGGGGTCCCCAACCACCAGTCCGCGGACCGGTACCGGTCCGTGGAACAAGTCCTACCGGGCCGCTGGCTTGCTGGGCGCCGCCATCTTTTTTTGATGAAAAAGTGCTTCCGATGAGCTTTTCCGGGTAGAAAGCCATTTCTATCCGGAAAAGCTCACCGAGCGCTGAGCGCCGCCATCTTTTTGATGAAAAGTGCTTCCGGTGAGGTCACCGGAAGCACTTTTCATCAAAAAGATGGCGGCGCCCAGCTAATGCCGGTACCGGGCTGCGCCATAAAAAAGGTTGGGGATACCGGGCCGCGGCGTAAAAAAGGTTGGGGATCACTGCTCTAGAATGTCTCTTGGATCCTGTGCTTAGATAAAGACCAGATGGAAAGTTTTGCTATTCATAATGTCAACAGCAAAACCTTCCATTTGGCCTTTATCCAATGCTGTGGTTTTAAATTTAAGGAATAAATCTGCCAAACAAGATCATAAATTCAGACAAATTTATGAGCTGATTTAAGCTTCATAGAAGAAAGTTCACTACAGTACTTGATTACAGCAACTTCAAATGGTGACTCATATGTATTAATGGACCATGGCAGATTAAATCATTTTCTGATCACCTGATACTGTGAGATGTAATGCTTGCTAATTAACTCTGTTCACATGTTCAGTTTTCAGATAGCAACTACAGGGCTATGAGACTTAGGAACATCATGTGGTCTACCATGTTTGCATATATGTATGATTTAATTATGCCCATACTATCCTAGTGAAACTCAATTGTAGAAATATTTTGTAGCTCCTTTTATGCTATTCCAGTCTGTTTTGAGCTACCATTAAAATGCCTATTTGTATTTCTAGCTGGAACTTTGGACAAGAAAAAATGGTTATGCACAAATAGGACAAGGAAGTGTCTAGTTGTTGCATTCCTTCCTCATCACAATTTTTCAGGTTGATTTTTTTCATTGGTGAATGATTTATTGTCCTGGGGTAAAAATGGGCTGTTTTCTCAGCAGAATAATATGGAGTGTCATGTTTTTTTTAAAATTGTTATCAATGTATTTTCCAGCTTGGCATTTATGAGCTGTGCTTATTTATTGGTCCTGATCTGTAAATGACTCATGGTGATTAATATCTTATACTTTAATCAGGGAGACCTAAAGTCTGTTTCTATCCAACCATATACTCACTGAGTGAGTTTGTGCTAATCACTTCCTTATAGCCCAAGGATTCTGGGGGATTAAAGCCCCATTGTGCATCCAGAGAAGGCGGGATATAATTGAAATGAATAATCAATGTAGTAGTTTGGTGATGGAAAAAAATTATATAGTTTAGCATCATGAAGAACAACCCTGTTAAAATCATGCAACATTTAGATCTATTTAGGAGGAAGTAGATTACAGAATGTTCATTCTGGTATTGTTTCAGTCCTTATGACATGATTTACAATGTACAATTTATTTTCACAAATGATCCATGTAGCTGCTGAATCATACAGTAAAGGAAGACTAGGTGGCACCTTCCTTATAAACCAACAGTGCCTTATTGCAGCCACAAGAATATGATATGCATTGCATATATAATTTGTTTGGTTTTGATTTAGCATGCTGTATGAATTCAGACATTGTAGTATAGAAACCATAGTTTATAAACTGTTGTGTGAACCTTAACTTGGTAGTATGCAAACAATGTTTATAGCAGTAACTGTAGCTTATTCTCTACCTCGTGGTTAAACAAATTATGGCTTACCACAATGTATGAACCTTTTACTTCAAAATTGTACACTGTTAGATTTCTTGTTCTTAATTTTCATGATTAAATGTAATTAAATTAATTTTTCCATGGATAAAATGTCACAACAATAATTCAGGCAATAGTACAATCATAATGATGTGTGATTAATAAAGATCCTATATGGTCCAAATATCAGAATTATATCCCCTATCTTAAAGAGCCCCCAATCAATTTAAATATTTTTTTTCCTAAAACATGAGTAGCAGTATGGCCTAGGAGAAGAAAATAAGCATCTATAAAATGTATTAAACTGAATGAAGGTTTATAAAATCATTGTAAAGATATTATTACCCTACAGTTAGCCAAATAAAAGAATTAGTTTCATAGACTTTGTCTCTTCTTCTGTTTTTTAAATATGAAATTTATATCTGTTGATCATCTCACATTTCTCGCTGATTTAAATAAGAAAACTATTTTGTGTAGAATAAAGGGCTATATTTGGTTTAATTTATTTTTTATTTTATTTATTTATTTTGATTTGTCAATCGCTTACAAGATAATAGGTATAAGTATATACATAGTTATGAAAACATGAAATAGGTATATATAAGAAAAATAAAAGAAACAATAGGACAGGGATGGTAGGTATGTTGGTACATTATGCACGCCCCCTACAGACCTCTTAGGAAAGGGGTGAGGTCAATAGTAGACAGTCTAAGGTTAAAGTTTTTTGGGTCTGGGGAAGAAACCACAGAGTCAGGTAGAGCAGTGGCTCCCAACCTTTTTTGAACCAGGGACTGGTTTCACGATTATTTATTCTTCCACGGACCGGTACCTGAGTAATGCGAGACTCCACCGCTATCGGGACGGCTCTTCGTTTGGAGCCGCCCCCCCTCTTTGACGAAACTAAGGCGCGAGCACCCAAACGCCACTTTCCAATTGAAAACCCAGAAGCACTTTCCAACCGAAAACCCGGAAGCAACCGAAAACCCGGAAGCAACCGAAAACCCGGAAGAGCCGTAGAAACAAGATGGCGGCGCCCAAGCTTTGTGGCCTGGTAAAAAATGATCCATGGACCGGTACTGGTCCGGGGACCGGTGGTTGGAGACCCTTGAGGTAGAGTATTCCAGACATTGACCACTCTGTTGCTGAAGTCGTATTTTCTGCAATCAAGTTTGGTGCGGTTAACTTTGAGTTTGTATCTATTGTGTGCTCTTGTGTTGTTATGGTTGAAGCTGAAGTATTCATGGACTGATAGGACATTGCAATGTATGATTTTATATACAATACTTAGATCAGACCGAAGACGGCGTAATTCAAGGTTTTCTAGGTCTAGAATTTCAAGTCCTGGTGCCATAAGGTATTCTACAACGAGTGGAGGAGTGGAGAACTCTTGTGAAATATTTCTGGACTTTCTCAACTGTGCTAATATCAGATACGTAATGTGGGTTCCAGACTGATGAGCTGTATTCGAGTATTGGTCTTGCAAATGTTTTGTATGCTCTGTATAATTCAATATACAGATGGCTGCTTTGGTTTGAAGTTGTATATTGAATTAAAATTAAATTAAAATTAAACTGAAGTGGGCAAATCCAGCCTATAATAATTTCACAAGGACATGCTTTACTTTGCTGAATGGGTATAGCAATCTTTCTTCAATATCAAAACTCAACAAGTTCAATCTAGACAATTATATATTTTTATTTATTTAGCAAAGTTATATAACTGCCCGTTACAAACATGACTCTAGGTGGCATACAACAAAACAGTGTTAAAACAAGTATACTATAAACCCGTGATGGCGAACCTAAGCCATGCGGGAAGTGGCACGCAGAGCCATTTTCCCTGGCATGCAAGAGCTCGCCCGGAAGAGCCCCACTGCACATGTGCATGTGTTGCCGCTGCCTGACAGCTGATTGTCGGGTATCTGGTGCACATGGGCGGGTGTGTGTGTGTGGGAGATTTGTGCACATGTGCAGAGATGCTCAGCGCATGCTGGAGATCATGAGTGCATGCGCAGAGGCATGTGGCATGCGGCAAGGGGAATTGCATGTGCATGTGCAGATGTGCAGCGTGCAGCAAGGGGATTGTGTGTGCAGGTTCAGGGTGTGTGTGTGTGGGGCAGCACGCATTGCCTTCTGGATGCTGGCACATGAGCACGAGCGTGCGCGCAATTATCAGCATGGGAGCTGAAAAAGGTTTGCCACCACTGCTATGAAGTATAAACCATTATTAAAAATAATTAAACAAATAGAACTAAGACTGTGGGAGAATGGGTCAATACCCTGAACATAAATGTAACTATTGGTATGTTGCAGGTGCTCCAGGCTATTGGGAAAAAATGTTTTAAAAGCTTTCTGGAAGGCTGATAAGAACTGGGATAACTTCAGTTTGAGGGGAAAGATATTCCAGAGCAGTGGTCGCCAACCAGTGGGCCGAGGACCACTGGTGGTCTGCCAGAAAATTTGGGTGGTCTGCAGAGAAATGTCACCCCCAAAGCAATTAATCCAGGCTGCGTGGGAGCACAAGGCTGCGCCAGTGCTGCCCACATGGCCCAGGGGAACACAAGGCTTGCATCGCTTGTATTGTGAACAATAGGAGGTAGTGAGGAGAGAAAGGGCGGAGGGGGGAACTTGCCCCACTCATCCCACGCAACTTGCCTGGCCACTGGGCTGCTCCTTCTGCTTCTTTCTTCTTCTGCTTTTGGCTGCATGCAAGGAAAGCAGCAAAAGTCTTTCTTTCTCTCCCCCAAACTCTGCCAGAAATGAGCCTTTGGGACCCTGCAAGGCATCCTGCTCCAAGAGGCTGCACCGCTCACAAAGACTCATTTTTGATGGAATTTGGGGGAAGAGAAAGACTTCTGCTGCTTTCCTTGCATGAAGCCAAAACACACACTCTCTCTCCCTCCCTCCCTCCCTCCCTCTGAGAATGGAGCTGGAGATGGTATCCTGCGATCCCAAATAAAGAATGATCGATAGGTAGGAAAACGGGGTGGGAAATTTTCCTGCAGACTTTTTTTGGGATTTTCCCAGGGTCTCTGGTCCACGGGATTTAAAATTATGAGTTTGGTGGTCCCTGAGATCCAAAAGGTTGGCAACCCCTGTTCTAGAGTGTGAGAACCATTTATTTATTTATTTATTTATTTGATTTGCCAATTGTTTACAAGATAATAAGTATAAATGTATACATAGTTGTGAATACATGAAATGGGTACATATAAGAAAAATAAAAGAATAAGAGAAACAATAGGAGAGGGACGGTAGGCACGTTGGTGCGCTTATGCACGCCCCCTACAGGCCTCTTAGGAAAGGGGTGAGGTCAATAGTAGACAGTCTAAGGTTAAAGTTTTTGGGGTTTGGGGAAGAAACTACAGAGTCGGGTAGAGTATTCCAGACATTGACCACTCTATTGCTGAAGTCGTATTTCCTGCAATCAAGTTTGGTGCGGTTAACTTTGAGTTTGTATCTATTGTGTGCTCTTGTGTTGTTATGGTTGAAGCTGAAGTATTCATTGACAGGTAGGACATTGCAACGTATGATTTTATATACCATGCTTAAGTCAGACCGAAGACGGCGTAATTCAAGGTTTTCTAGTTCTAGAATTTCAAGTCTGGTGGCATAAGGTATTCTACCATGGTACAAAGGCTCATCTTTGTTGGAATTGCAATTTTATCAGTCCTTTTGATTCCAACATTATCTTTTTAATGCTTCTATCATGAGCAAGTCCCAGAATTCCCCAGCTAGCACAGTAACTGGGGGATTCTGGGAGTTGAAGTTCACAGGTCTTAAAAGTTGCCAAGATTGAGAGGAAAAAAAAACACTGAGAAAAACGTCAAGATTCCAGCTCAAAAAGAAGGACCTACTAATTTTGCATCCATATAGCAAATCATGACCTGTGAGTCGGTGAAAAAAATCAAATCAGACTCTAACGCAAATGAGGATTGGGCTGAGTAAACTGGATCGAGATAAGCTCAAGTGTGATTTTTTTTTTCTTGGTTTGAGACCAAGGACTTCACGTGCATAAATCCAGGGCTCCGTGGAGCAGAAAGACTAAGAGGAACGCCAAATGCCATCAGAGTTCAGTGAAGCAAGTGTGAAGTAACACCCGTTACCGCCTAAAGAGGACGTAAAGAGGACGGAGGCATTACCCCATTAAGTAGTCCAGAGTTTAATATTACCCAACTGCACCACCCATTAGGGGAAAAGAATAGGCGGGCGCGGCGTGCTTGAGAGCAGCCGTAAGCGAGAAGAGGCGGTCGGGTCAGTCCAGCTCAAACAGACGCTCTTCCTCGTATCTCGGCCCAATTCACCCAGCAGCAGTCTTAGGCCTGGGCGGAGCTTGACCGGGTTTCCTCCCGCCCCGGCTCCTCCCAGAAGCCGGAGCCTGGTAAAGACAGCTCCGCCGGGGTGTTTCCTAGTTCGGCGGTCGCCACTCGCTCGCTGCTTATCAGCCGCGCCTTAGCGTTCCGCTCCTTCTCTTGCTTGGAGCCCGGAGGATGGTGCTGCCCAAAGCAGAACACGCCGTCCGGCTTTACCGGACGCCGCCGGAGCTGGCGCGGGAGGCGCATGTGTCTTCCTTGGAAAAATACCGCGAGCTTTACCGCCGCTCGGTGGAGGAGCCGCAGGGTGAGTGCCAGGCCGTGGTGGGCGAGGTTGGCGCGCCTTTCCCTGTCAGCTTCGGGGCAAGCTTCCAGGCCGCTCGCGGTTGCCTGACTTCCTGACCGTGACAGGCGGGATGGGAGGCGGACCGTGGCAGGGGCCGGAGGGCGAAAGAAGGACGCTTGGAAGCAAGAAGCCTCCGTCCCAAGGGCGCCACGATCCAGCTTCTCTTCTCTCTCCTGCTACCATGTGCTCGCATAGCTGTCCTCTTCCTGCTCCTCCTATAATAGGGGTCGGGTACTGGTAGCTCCCGATCCTTTTGATCGGATGCATCAGGATCCCGAAGGCGAACCAATCACTGCCCCGGAACCCATCCGTTAGTGGCAGGTGGGCAGTCCGGGCTGCGAAGCGGGTATCTCTGCTCTCGCGTGTGTGAGCAACAAGTGTCTTCCTAGCATCTCTGCTAGAATTACTTTGCTGGGTTGTTTCAAGGAGGGGTGTGTAGGGTGTGGACGGTGCTTCCCTTGGCTGGCTCCAAGTTCAGTTTCTGAAGTTACAACCAGCCGACCTGTTAATTATTTGTCCAAACAGAAGAAAAATAATCACTTGTTGATCTATAAAGTAAACACCACCTCACCTTACCTGGACCATTAAAAAAACCTCCTTATTGTTTAACTTGTTATGCTAAAACAAAGAGCAGTTGAGCAGTTCAGAGTTAGACATGTATAGATGTGGGTGTTCTGTAATCCACAAATGTGTTTTGGGGAATTGGTTATATCAGATTATGAAATAGGACCAGCACTTTGGAAGCTTCTGTACTTGCACATAGGTTTTCCATACATAATACTTAATACTAATCTCATCAGATTCCCCCCCCTTAATTTATAACAATATGTAATTATGTGTCATTTGCTTCCTTACACAGTTGCTTATCTAAATGAGCATGAGTGTATTTATGTGCTAAATTCACAAAACCTTCAGGAGGGGGATAATGTAGTTAGATGATGTTTCATGTTGAAGTAACATCCAAGTGAAAGATGACAATACACTTCCAGCTGAGCAGCAGAATTGGGGAAGAACTTCAGTCATACCCTGAGTTCATGCTGTGTGGATCTTGAATACTACAATAACTATTGCCAGAATAAAGACTTATTCACATTAGTCCTTCAGTATTTGGCTCAAAACTGTGCCTAGATTATATATTGTCAGTTCTAGGCTGTCAAAGATTTAGCTGAGGTTAGTAACATTCTCCTAGTTGTAGCAAGTTTTGTGGGGGTGTCTTTGAGTAAGTTTTTGATTCCTGGTTGCTGTTTGGACAAGTTCTTTCAGTTTTCTTGGCAAGGTTTTTTTTGGAAGAGATTTGGTATTGCTTGTCTGAGAGAGAGAATGAGTGGCTCAAGGACACCCAACAGGCTTTGTGTCTAAGATGGGACTAGAACTGACAATATCCCATTTTCTGCCTGAAGCCTTAATCACCATACTAAACTGGCTCTTGTAGCAAGATACTGACCATAATTGGGTGCCAACCTTTTAGCAGTAGGTTAGCAGAGAAACCAAGCAGCCAGATTTTAATATCTAGATCACTGTTTCTCAACCTTGGCAACTTTTAAGATGTGTGGGATTTAAGTGGAGGACTTCCCCTGATATATGGAAGCACCCCACCCCCAAGATATTTTGTTACAGTGTTTTTACCATGTTGTCTATAAAGGCTTTTTTTTGCAAAAGGTACTTGTTTAGTGGCTGCTTCATTTAGCACCATTCACAGTTTGCATGGTTTTGGACAAACAAAGAGATGAACACAAATGAATCTCATTGAAACTTGCAAGAGCTATCGGTCTATAAAGTTATGTTTCTAAGTATGAGATATATTTAAAGAAAATAACACATTTTTTATTATTTTATCATAAAATATACACTCATAATATGCTGTTCTACACCCCCATTGGTACATAAGGAAGAGATTATATTAGGCGTTTCTGCTTCCAGGAGAAGTTGTAGAATATAAGTTTACTGAATTGAACACCCATTATGCAGAAGGTAATAGGTAGCATCCACAGAGAGATACAAGTGAAACACTCATCTACATCACTTAGCTCATTGCACCAAAAGAAATATACAAAATTACTAACATATACTTCTCAATGAAGGACAAAAAATAAATAGTGGATAAACACATTGGGTAGAAAATACTCTATTTCTCCCCTGACCATTCTACCATGGTCCTCTGAACCTTTCCCCCTCCTCTGGTCCTGCTTTTTAATTTCAAAAAATGTCTTTGGGATTCATTTGAAGCCCAGTGGCATGCTTGGAAATCAAGATGGTTTTAGAGACCACCATCCTTCATTTTCAGCATGTCAGCCTTTCAGTTGATTTGATTATAGCAATATATTTTTGTAGTCAGGAAGGGGCAGGGAGTTTGATGAGCATCAAGGAAAAAATAGTGTTAAGGCTCCAAAATATATTAATGTTAAAACTAGAATTAACAGAATTGAAAACAAAGCATGCAATTAAGAATGAACTGAACATGATTTTGCCAACATGTTTATTGATATTAAACTGTCAACTTGTGCATTAGTTTGGATTTGAAAGTAAAAAAGTTGCATTGGACTGTTTAAAGACCCAGACATAGAATCACAGAATGCAGAATTATTGGCAGCTGTGGGAAAAAGCATGGCTACTTTGAGGAGTTGCTGACAAGTACTATGTTGGCTCCCCTACAGTATGAATGCAAAACACTGCAGAGCCAGTGCAAATCCCAGAACTAAGTATATAAAGTATAGCTAGTCCTCAACTTATGACCACAATATTTTTATTTATAAAAGTGAGTAACATTTAATATTGTGATAGATAAAAGGAAATTATTTAAACAATTTTTGTAATATTTCAAATTGGGAAAAAGAAGATAATTGGCTATGATTATATAATTGGTGCATTTATGAACATATACTTGAATGTAGGTTCTACTAAACTTCTGGGCAGTATATATTTTCAGTTATAATGATAGTATATATTTAAGAAGGAAATTATGATTGAATTCAAAATATTAACTTTCTGCTCAGATTAGTTGCTATGGAAATCAGGATATGAGTTAGAAGGATTTTAATCTCTCTTTGCCAAATTCTCTTATCTTGCCTCTGAATAAATGTCACGTGAATGAAATTCTATCATCATGAAAAAAATCTTGCTTGTGGATCTTTTTTGTTGTTGCTAAGAATGACTATTAATATAAACTTCAGAATACAGCCAATATCTAGCAAAAGTGAGACCAGCCTGCTTACTACATAGTAAGTGTTCATAAAATTGCAAGGTAAGTCTTTATATGCCGATATCTGATAGTATTTATGAATATCTTGTGTTTGAAACTTTTTAAAAACTTTTTTACAGAATTTTGGAGTGAGATAGCCAAAGAATTTTACTGGAGGAACCAACACACTGGACCATTCCTACAGTACAACTTTGATGTTACCAAAGGGAAAATCTTTATTGAATGGATGAAAGGAGCTACAACGAACATTTGCTACAATGTTTTGGACAGAAATGTTTACGAGAATAAACTTGGAGACAAGATAGCATTTTATTGGTAATGTTCTGCTTCTTACTTCGTTCTAGAGAGTTCCGATATAAATTTAACATTAAATTGTGGTTGTGGGATGAAATATTGGAGAAGATGATAAAGAATAAATAAGTATTGTGTCATTAGAAACTCTCTTGTAAGGTGCATGAGAAAGTAGAGAAAATTATTCTCAGATATGGATTTCTCATTTTTCATGTTCTGTCTACAATGCAAATTGCAAAAAACCCACTCTTCATTTATTGATTATCTGGCAACCATTCACTAATACAATGGTAATGCAAAATTCATGTTCTGACCTATGCATGCATTTGCAACAATATTTTAAACAACAAATGGGTATACTCTAACGTTTTTTTTTTCAAATCTTTGTAGTGCTGCTCTTATTTATCTTATTCATTATTTCTGTTTAATAGGCTTCAGTTTGTCAAAGCAATACTTTAATATTTTCAAAAGTTCACATTCTTCCAGCTGTAGGCTAATCTAAGTCAAATGATAGAATTTGAAAACCACAGTATAGTTTGGCTATGTGCATTAGTCATAAAAGCAAATATTTTTGCATAACAGATACTTGCTGAAAAATACAAAGTTAACCATGGTCTATTCATTAGCATATATTCCTTTTTCACAGTGATCTACATATGCAGTTTTTAATCTTTTGCATATTTATCTATTTAAACATATGGCCATCCACTTACTTCCGTAACTCTGAGTGACAATCAATAAATTAAAACCATAACACTGAAAACCTAACATTTTAAAAAAGTAACTGCCATGTAATAGCTTCGTTGTATCTTGTATTCAAGGATATTAATATCACTTATTTCCTCTTTCTGATAGTTCTAGTTTCTAGTTCCCTTTTGCTTTACTGAGCAAAAGAAGAATCAGGAAATGTGACACGAATCCTGTCAACATTTAGTAGGACGTAAGTCCAACGGATTTCACTCAGGTTATATTCCTGAATGTTTCCATTTTTTGCAGGCTGTAGTAATAGTGGTGTTTACAAAGCTGACTTATTGTTAATATTTATTTAGCCAATTACTGTAATTAAAAGTAATTCCTATAGCAATGCAAATCAATAAAACCATATAAAGCTGCAGAAATTAAAACCATAAAACAACAGCAAATAAACTATGGTGATACTATTGTTACAATACAGTAACTGGAACAAAGTTAAACTATGACAACCATAAAGAATTGTAAAAGGAATTCCACAAGTGCTCCACTGCCTATATCTGGAATGACCTTTCTTTTGGGTGGCCATATAGAGAAAATCTGGAAAATATGATATAATCGAGAGGGCATCCCTTCTTGATACTTGCTAGAGAAAATGGGTCATCAGATATTCAAATCCTAAACCAAAAAAAGCTTTGTATATCAGCACAAGTATTTAGCCTTAACTTTTTAGCATGATGACAGCCATCACAATTTTTTCAGATGATGTAACCTTATTCTAAAAGGTAGTCTTGTTTAGTACCCTAGTTGCAGCATTTTGTACTAGTTGTATTTATTACTCCATTGGTGGCAAATCCATACTCTGCATATTTGAAATATTTTCTAAGCACACTTCAGAGTTCAAATTATATTACATTTTTTCTAAATCAGATTTTTCAGGCAATCTGAGGAAAAAATATAGGAGATATAAATAAGTTGCATTTTTCAATATTAAAGCAATAGTTGACATTTCAGAATTTGAATTTTATAGTTGTTCTAATGTTGATTAATGATGGTCTGGCAGCCAGGCATTTCTTCTCTTTTGTGAATGTTACACCCTTGGGTGCTAGATGTGATTAACAAACTATGGAATGTCGATATAATTCTTTTTGCCTTGAATATGCCTCCTGTTTCAATTTATATTTGATATACTCAAGGAAACAGATTATTTGGGTTCACTTAATGTAAGCTGGAAATGATATGCCTATGCCCCATTTTGAGGCCATAGAATTTATTTTAGTTTTTCTGGAACATTCTGCAACATTCTAGTTTGTCTCAGTATCCATGCATGAAGTTAATGGTACATTGTAATCTTTTTAAGTGGTATTGAGAACTACTGACAATATTTTGCTACAGTTTCAGTTACTGGGGCTCAGTGTGAATACATGATACAGCTTATTGGAGGAAAGAAAATATGACCACAAAAAATGAGCCCATTTTTTTGTTAAACAGACAGTTAAGTGATTTTGCCCATTTTTATGACCTTTCTTACTATAGTTGATAAGTGAATCACTGCAGTTCTTACAGTGAATAATTTGATTATCAGAAAGTAATCACATGACCCTAAGACACTGCAGCCATCATAAATACATGCTAGTTGCCAAGCATCCAGATTTTGATCATATGATGATGGAGATGTTGTAATGATTGAGTCAAAATCAGTCATAAACCACTTTTTTCAATGCCATTTTAACTTCAAATGGTCACTACCCGAATAGTTGTAAGTCAAGGACTATTGATACTATGGAGAGTAAGAAGATTGCTTAATCTTCTAGGGCCTCCTGTTTTAGAGTTCAGGTTTTTACTTATGAGCTCCTTGCAGTTAATCATTTTGTTAGTAACTGTGTTATTATGGCTTAAAAACAAATCTAGTGGTTTACATTGAATGACTATCCAATATTACTAGGTTCATAAGTTAGGCACAACTCTAGTAGGATTCCAGTCTCATTGTCCTTTGAGCAGAAGCTAAATGTTGTATTAAAATGCTTTTGTTCCAAAACATCCCATCTCTTTCAGGGTCAGAATCCTTCTGGCTGAGGTAAGAGTGACTGTTCTGGGGCCAGACTGAGATGTTTTGGAGATTCCATTATGATTTGGCAAATGTTTTGGATACTATATCTCTTTAGCTAGAAGGATATTATTAAATTGGTTTATTGATAAGAGGCTGACGCTTCTTATTGTTTAGAGGTAAGCCAGTTTCATTTTTTAAAAAGCAATGTTCAGATTTTGGTTGCTTTTCACTTTTAATTGCCTTTTAGAGAAATGTAACATTCTAGTTAGTGGCAACAAACAAGTTGTTTGTTGAACTGAGGTGAATTGTATTTCTGTGAATGTAGAACATTTCCTTTTTCTTTATTCAAGATGTTAGTATATTCTTATTAAGCCAGTAGTGAGGCTCTGAAGGTTATCTAAATCTGAAATATAAGATGAAAAAGAGAGCATATTGCAGGAAGCAGTGTGCAAGATGGTCTGAGAAGGGTTTGATAATAAATGGATTTTCCAAATTTATTCTATTTCTGCCTAGAAATGGAATCAGAATACACATAGCTGAATGTTAATGAAGTTTCTCTCTGTTGTCAACAACTGCATTTTGTAACTACAAAACCAGAGTATACAAGACTGCTGCTAAAGTTCATCTAGGAGTGCTACAGGCCCTAAATATTGTTTGCAAACTGGTAAACTGAATGCTTCTTGGAAGCCTACCCACGGGGCACTAAGGAGACATCTCTTCCTTCAAGCTTGCTCTTTTGCAACTAATGCACATATACCCTTTGTCTTTATATGGTCAATTTAATTATTATAGTTAATGCTTAATGGTAAGATCCACAACCTGTCTACGTTAGTGGCAATCACCATAGCAATGACAATACATGTCATATATTTATTTATTTGTTATATGAATTGTATACCACTGACTTCCAAATGACTTGATGGTTTACTTTATAGCCATGAAAATAGAAATTAAATCAACATCATCATAAAACCATAAAAATAATCAATGGTTAAATAATAACACATTAAATTAGGTTTGTGTGACTACTTTTGCTTGTGTGAAATCTGTTAGTAAATTTATTTAAATAATTGTTGGTCTTATATAAGGTTGCTTCTTTGTGCAAACCTTCCTCACTTGCTCTGTGCCATGTGTAAATCTTATAATTTTATAACAAGTCCCAGGGCTTTAGTTAAGTATAAAAAAAATGTATCACAACTGGTACTGCTAAACTTCAGCTGCATTGATCTCTCACCAATGGCTATTCTTGTTAAGATTGCTAGGAATTGGTGCTTGATAAACATCTGGAGGACATTTTCCTCCAAACTAAAGCATTAGGGGCTTTTTAAGAGAAAAAAATGTCACAATGTAATGAGGTTTTAGAGTTTTTATATACCATAAGGATAGTCATGAGAAATAATGATTGTCTGCATTAATAGTTGATGCAAATTTGAAATCAATAGCACCTGGAGAACAACAATGTCCCGATAACACTTGGAGAACAAAACATTGTCCATGACCCATGTAATGTATCCACTATCCTGGATATTCCTTAGAATTGGGTTTGCATATGGATTGCATCATAAGAAAGTTGCAGAGAACATTGGTAATCAGTTTCTAGTTCAAATGCAAATAAAAGATCAGACTGGTGTTCAAAGGTTTGTATAAAATTTCCATCTAGCAATTGGAAGTATCATCAAGTGTCATCCATTATTTTAGGAAACTTTCAGGGAACCTAATGAGGATATGAATATTTCCCTGCTTTTTATTTTCTTAACTTTATATTCTTTTGTTTCTTATTAAGCCATCTTTTTTTCTTGCTTCCTGTTCCAATAATTTATTTTTAGGATTCATTTTTGTCTTAAAATTTTGCCTACCATTACAAGAGGCACCAGAGCTAATAAAAACCAATAAATGTCATTCGGCCAATGACAAAGAATAAATGTCATTAAATACTTTCAGCTATTGGTAAATAAGCAGAATTTGCTATTTAGAAGTGTTCAGATTACTTTTTTATAGCAATAGCAATAGCACTTAGACTTATATACCGCTTTATAGTGCTTTACAGCCCTCCCTAAGCAGTTTACAGAGTCAGCATATTGCCCCCAACAATTTGGGTCCTTATTTTACCCACCTCAGAAGGATGGAAGGCTGAGTCAACCTTGAGCCTAGTGGGGTTTGATCTGCCAAATTGTAGTAGAAGTAGCTTGCAGTACTGCACTCTAACCACTGCGCCACCAAGGCTCTATAATTTATGTTTAAATCTTTATGCTGCTTATTTCTGGTAGTGTTGCAAATATGTGAATTGGAAATCTTGATTTTACTATATTTATTGCTTATTGCTTATAGAGATACAGAAATTATGTGCAGCAAAGGATTAGAATTTGCCGTCATGATTGTGTAAATAGAAGCTTTTGTACTCTGAAGATTATATAATCTGGTGCATTTTATTTTAGCTTGAGGGAATTTGTCCCTGAAAAGGGATGCTATTGGAATAAAAATAATTTTTTTTGTTCAGCTAAAGAACAAGAGTCACCTTACAGGGGAGATGGGTGGCATAAAAATGCAATAAAATAAATAAATAAAAATATTCTTAGTTTATGAAATTGAAAGTTACTTTGCTCACAGCTCCTGATTTAGAAAGTCATTGGGTATTCTAGCTCAGCAAAGTGACTTTATCTATTTTTTCTAATCTGGTTTTAGGGATTGATGTTTGCTCTGCAAACATGAAAAGATAGTGCATACCTTTAAAGTATAGTTTCCTTATGCTAAAGTTAGAAAATAATATGTGCTGTGGTATGGACCAACCTCTCCCTTTCTGGACCTTAGAAATGCAGAGCTATCCTCCCTAAATTGCTTCCCTGCAGGTGGGAGAAATGATACTGTGTCCATGAAGCAGTCTTTCTGGTATAAGAAAAGCAGATTGAGAAAGGCCACTTTGATAAAGAGTGAGAAGGGAGCAATGTATTCTCTAAAAAAACATATGGATTCTATGTAAAATGGCGGGTTCACAGGATTCCTTTAGGTAGGGGCTAAGTTTATTGGTGTCCCTTCATATGTTACACATACACATAGGTCTATTACATTTTGATCCACGTGTTTGCTTATAAATCAATCAATCAATCAATAAAATGTGGCATTTTTGTGAGGTACAAAATGGACAATACAATGTTGATCCAAGCTGTTAAACCAGAAGTTGGCAATATGGATACTTTCCAGCTGCTTTGGATTGCATCTCCAATAATCTTTTACCATTGGCCAGATTGCTGGGATTGATAAGAGGTAAAATCCAGGCATCAGATTATCAATTTGTGAAAACTGTCTGTCTGTCATACACACATAGACATAGACATAGACATACCATTCACATATACATTCACATATACCTTGGTGCTTTCTGAGCTTGCTTGTTTTCTTGCATATGTTTCAGTACCCTAACTGGGTAATATCATCAGTGCTTTATCAGTGCATCATTTCAACCCTGAGCTACAAATATTCTCCTTTATTGATATATATCTTCCTTCTCCTATTTTCCCCACAACAACAAACCTGTGAGGTGAGTTGGGCTGAGAGAGAGAGAGTGAATGGCCCAAGGTCACCCAATTGCTTTCATGCCTAAGGTGGGACTTGAACTCAAGGTCTCGTGCCTTAACCATTAGGCCAAACTTGGTTTTCTGAATTACAGATAATCCTCGGCTTACAACTGTTCAATTAGTGATCTAAGTTACAAGGGCACTGAAAAAATGGACTTATGACCATTTTTCACACAATCCTCATGGTCACATGATCAAAATTAAATTCTTGGCAACTGACTCATATTTATGACAGTTGCAGTGACCCAGAGTTACGTGACCACCCTTTGTAACCTTCCGACAAACAAAGTCAATGGGGAAGCCATGTTACTAACAACTGCAGTGATTCACTTAACGGCTGTGGCAGGAAAGGTCTTAAAGATCATAAAATGGGGCAAAAGTCACTTAACTATCTCGCTTAGCAACAGAAATTTTGGGCTCAATTGTGGTCATAAATCGAGGACTACCTGAAGGACTACTCATTCAGACTGTTTTCAATGCTTTATAGATAGCTTTACGTATTGCTGGTTTGGATTTAGTGTAGGGGATAAATTTATAATATATTGCAGAAATTCATTGGAAAATCTCAAATTGACCCTTCTTTTTCTAGTCACTCTGCCAAATCTCTCAAAAAGTTTCACTAACACTCTTCAACTCCTTTCCATATAAGAAATTTTAGTGAAACATTTTTTCTGTATTAAGAATTAAGTGTATGTGTGCGCGCACGTGTACAAATTACAAGATTTCTGTCTTAAAACGTCATTTCTAATACATGTGCTTATTGAGAATGTTCTCTTTCTACTTGGCTGTGGTTATAGTTTTGCAAGAGTTCATTTCAGAAATTGCATTTCACCAATGCTATCACCTTGCCAGGATGGTAGTTGAGTAAGAAAACCAGATAGACAAATGCCATAATCTCTGAAAGATGATTGCTCATGCTCTATAATTACACAGGTGATCTTGCTTAATGACTAGAAATAAGTACTGCTGTTTGTGTAGAGAAATGCTATTGAACAATTTTCCTTAAATATACATGACTTAATAATTTAAAAAAAACAGTGACTGGAATTTTGATAATTCTTTTAATTCTATTAAAACTGTAACAATTGTATAGGAATGGAACACTATTATCTGCTGCATGCTTGGGCTGTAGTTTGCTTCAGATTCAAAGTCAGAAAGATGCGTTAGCATCCCAGTCTTGAAACTCCTTAAAGCAAAACTACTTTAAACTCTTTAAACTAAACAAATCCTTTAAGGAAGTCAAAAAATATGTACTGGTATATTTTTTTCCTGCAAAAAAGATGACACAGTTACTGCATTTGGATGGTGTACATTCAAAACTAAAAGTGGTAGTGCTCAACAATGTTACATATTTTTCAAATATGTAAAACCACATTCTTGGTAAGACCACAGTTTGGAATACTGCATCCAGTTTTGGTCACCACATTACAAAAAAAAATGTTGAGATTTTGGGAAAAGTGCAAAGAAGAGCAACTAAGATGATTAAAGGCTTGAAGGCTGGAACATATGAAGAACGGTTGGAGGATTTGGGTTTGGCTCGTCTAGAGAAAAGAAGGACTAGCGGGGACATGATAGCAGAATTCCAATATTTGAGTGGCTACCACAAAAAAGAGGGGGTGGGGGGGTCAATTTATTTTCCAAATCACCAGAAGGAAAGACAAGAAACGATGGAAACTAATCAAGGAGAGAAGCGATCTAGATCAGGGGTGTCCAACCTTGGCAACTTTAAGACTTGTGGACTTCAACTCCCAGAATTCCTCAGCCAGCTTTGCTGGCTGAGGAATTCTGGGAGTTGAAGTCCACAAGTCTTAAAGTTGCCAAGGTTGGACACCCCTGATCTAGAACGAAGGAGAAATTTCCTAACAGTGAGAACAACTAACCAGTGGAATGGCTTGCCTTCAGACGTTGTGGGTGCTTCGTCACTGGAGGTTTTTAAGAAGAGACTGGACAGCCACTTGTCTGAAATGGTATAGGATCTTCTGCTTGAGCAGGGGCTGGACTAGAAGACCTCCAAGGTCCCTTCCAGCTCTATTCTGATTCTTATTCTGAAATGTTCTTGGGATTGTCTCTTCAAGCTATGCTTAAAGAATCTGAATCTCACCTAAAAGTATTAAAAGTAGGAGCATGTAGTAGGTTTTTCAAAGATTATATAAATCCCATCTTATTTTTAAAATTTAGAATATGAAAGAAAGCAGACTCATAATGCTACTTTAAAGGAATACTTTTCAGAGGAGATATATTGATATCAAACTATCACTGTCACAGCTGCTTTTTGTTACAGCTGCTTTTTTTTATTAATCAGTACATTCAGCACCTTGGGACTGACTGGGCATAGAAAAGCTTTCTTAAATGAGCAAACACAAAGTTTACATCATAACTCTAGGATTTAAGTTCAAGTTGTTCTAGACTGGGTGTGAGAAAGTGATGGATCTCTGAACTATTGAACTGCTGTTCACAATTGCTAATAAATAAACTCAATTGTGAGAATTGCTACTCAGCAACACTATATCAACCCCAGAACATATGCTAGGCCAAAAAATCAACTCCACAAGAAGACTTAAACTATTTTTATTAAGATTGGCTATAATATGGAATTTGCCAATCCGACTGTGATTTATGTCCTCCCCCTTTATACTTCTGAGAATTAGGGAGGTGGCTTTCTAAGAGATGTTTACATACCTTTAGCATGACTTGAGCTTAGGCCATGTTTTTCACCTTGTTGCTTTGATAACAAATTCTGCTTATCTGTGCCAAGGTTATCTTCTTTACTCTCTACATATCTGGAGGATCAGAAATCGTTTTCTTTCATGGTAGAGGAACTTTTAGGAAGAATTTCCTTGTCCATGTAATGACTATCAGCAATTCTACTGGCACGGTGTCATATCTTTCTATAGTTAACAAGAGACATCCTCAGGAAAACCACTTTCTTATTTTCAGGGAACTTAATTGACAGTGTATATTGCTTGCTTAAGCTATTTTGAAATAAATTAGGAATTGCATAAGAATGAGTTTAACCCTTAGATAACTCACATTACTTATATCTAAATCTGCATAGGAAAGATTCTTAGTGTGATAATTATTAGGTAGGTATTATTAATAGTAACACACGCCGAAACATAAATTGCAGAAAAAATAGAGGATTTCTTCCTCAATTATACAGTAAAGATCAATAATATGTCAATTAGCTAAATAATACTTTTTATTATAAATATATATATAATTAAAGTTACTTTTTGCTATATGGTTGTGATTGTGGAGGGGGGAGACCTACGCCTTTTCAAATGCTGGTGGACCTGCAGCTCCCACATTCTTTATTGTTAGGCATAATTGCTGAACTATAACCCTGACAGTAGCTGAATAACCATAGTTTTTCCACCTCAGATTTAGACAGCATGCTTTTTTGTGAATTGTTTGTCTACCATGAAAAGTACATTCAAAATTCCATATGATAAATAATATTTCAAAATCAACATGTAGGTTGCATGGGGAAATTGAAGAATAGGATTTGGTGGCCTGGATGAGAATGGAAAGAGATCATGTCTATGCTTGTATCCTAGTTTAATTTCAGAAAATACCACATGCACATGGTCATTGTTTAAGACAGCATTATGGTGATATATAAATTTATGCCCGTGCTATACAGCAATTAATGAGATTTTATAATTTACAAGTGGGGCCTGTGAATATTCCCAATTCTCTTAATGACCTTGTGTGCATTTTTGAAGAGAAACTAAAAGAAATGTAGAAAAAGCCTTTAGTTCTCTTTCAGTGATTAAATCAAATTTATGTTGGAGATAATACTTGGATTGCAAATTAATGAAAGGGAGGGAACTATAATTTGCTTAAACGCTTTAGGCAGCCTTTCCTGCCTGTAAGCTGTTACATTAATCCAGAATTGTTTTTAATTAAGCTAACTGTGCGGGACTAATGGTGATGTCCTAAATCTTGATGCACGAAATGGATATTCATGCACATAGAGAAACAGTATCTGCTTGAAATTCCATTTTGATGATATTGTACAACATGGTAAAGTGTTGCTGAGAAATGGCAACATCAGTAGGCCATTGAAAATACCGATAAAGGCTGTATAAAAACTTGATAGACTTTGTACTTAACAAAATAACAGAATTACAGAGTTGGAAGAGATCTTGGAGATCTTCTAGTCTAATCTCCTGCTCAAGTAGTAGACCCTATGCCATCTCAGATAAGTAGCTGTCCTGTCTCTTCTTAAAAGCCTCCAGTGTTATCCATAATTACTTCGCCTTTATCAGTAACATGTACCTACATATCTGTGACACAGCCATAGGCACACAAATGTTCCTCAATATCATAAGAATGCTTTCTTAACTCTTACCCTCTGAAATTTCTTTACTTGAGATTTAATTTAAGATTCCATCATGACTTAAACACCTTCCATCTACCATCGACCTCAGCCTAGACCTATCTATAGAACAAATCTACTTTTTAAATATTATTGCAGAACTACATAGTGGAAATGCAAACCTCACATTATACAGGAAATTCATTGATTGCCATGCATAACAACATGCTTCCAGCTTTCACCCAAAACATACCACCAAATCTATAGTCGGGCTGCCAATTGTTAATTGATGAGATGTAATCTGTCCCCCATGTGATCTGCATCTACATAACCAACCTGCCGTCCTCTTCCACCTAGTTTAAAGCCTATGCCAACCTAGTCATGCTATGATCCAAGGGAGGAAACTGCAAAGCGAATTTGTTGGTTGGAAAAAGTGCTATCAATCTCCTGAGTTGTACCAGAGCTTCCTCTTTGATGTGTGTATTTATGAATATTTGTGCAAGGCTATCCTTTTGGCACAATGTGACAAGTCATTTTTAACATTAAAGCATGCACTCTCTTGATTTTGGCAATAGGTGTAAGTGCAAGTGAAGAAACTAGAGTATTTTAGCTCTTGGTATATTCACAGAAAATTTGAAAGATAGGACATGTTTTATATCTTTAGAAATTATGACATTTTCTTATCAGTCCTTAATACTTTTATGTTAATATCTATGTAAAACTGCTCTGAAAGAGTTATATAGCACTTTTGAATTAGAGAGTACACTCCAGTAAAGCTGTATCTGGTGATAATGGGTACTACTGTGGTTCACCACCCTCTGCAGGTGGCAGCATGTAGGCAATATGGCCAACTTCAGAAGGTAAAGGGCAATATTTCCATTGGGACTATCTGGGAAATCCAGGGCAGTTGGCTAGTTGGAAATTGGAAAAAAGAATCTTGGAGAAGGGCATTGGCAAATCACATTTATAACAAGAAAATGGAATGGATGCAGTCAGCAGGTATCAAGCTCTACTTGAGGGTGGCTTTATTTTTTTTAACCACTAGCTGTCTTATAACCTGTCAAAATGGAATAAATTATTATTATTTAAATTTGCTTATGCCCATCTTGCCACAAGGCAACTGAAATGGAAGATAGATTTCTGGTTATTATAAGAATTAATGGGGAAATGGGCAGTCATATAAAAGAGCTTTAAAAAACAACATATAGGTTGCCTTGAACTGAATTTTGAAGACAACTGTTCAATAAAATGAACCAACCACGTACATGTAGTTCTTGACCTACAAACATTCGTTTAGTGACCAAAGTTACACCAGTACATAGAGTGACTGAAAAGAGTGACTTACAACTGTTTTTCACACTTACAACCTTTGCAATATCCCCATAGTCATATAATCAAAATTCAGACACTTTGCAACTGGCATGTATTTAAGACAGTTGCAATGTCCTGGGGTCATGTGATCAACTTTTGTGACTTTCTGACAAGCAAAGTCAATGGGGGAATCCAGATGCACCTGATAACCATATTACTAACTTTAATAACTACAGTGATTCGCTAACAATTGTGACAAGGTCGTAAAATGGGACAAAACTCACTTAAAAACTGTCTTATTTAACAATGGAAATGTTGGGCTAAATTGTGGTCATAAGTGGAGGACTACCTCTAGATTTCCTCACTTGCTACAAAACATTTTTGTCAGCAATGTACATTGGAACTGGCAATCTTGTGTGATGCTTTCTGATCAATGTTGAATGGTAGGGAAATTGACTTTTCAACATATGTTTCCAGTCTGTTCAAATTAAATAATTCTAGATTCAATAGTCATGCACTTATAACACTTTAAGACTTGACTTTAAGAAGTAAGTACATGAACATTATTTAAGTAATAAATTTAGGTAAATAGATATGTTCATATATTTGCTTAATATGTCTGTACAGGAGAGTGAGTCCATATACCAGGTGGATATACTGAAATAGCCATCTAATGACGTGCAGATGTAACAGCAATAAAGTTTATAGCTACCTGGAGATAAAAAACAGGTCTTTCTTCTACAATTGGGAAGAACTTTATTCTAAAGACAAATTGTAAATTTCTCTTTTGTCTAATAAAAAATGATTGCCTATGGCATGTTGTTGCCTTTTAAACCGAGTTAAATTTCTACTAAATATTATTGGGTTCATTCTAAAGAAGCATGTAACTCTGGAAACTGAAAGCATACCAGAGGTAGTATTCTACAGGTTCTGACCAGTTCTGGAGAACCGGTAGTGGAAATTTTGAGTAGTTCGGAGAACTGGCAAATACCATCTCTGACTGGCCCCACCCCCATCTATTCTCTGCCTCCTGAGTCCCAGCTGATCGGCTGGGTCTTCTTTTGTTGCCCTGCTCAGGAGAATAGAGCTGGAAAGCAGGTTAGTGAGGTGGGGAGGGAATGGGATTTTTTAGTAACCTTCCCCCAGAAGAAGGGAGGGAATGGAGATTTTACAGTATCCTTCCCCTGCCATGCCCACCAAGCCAGTCCCACAAGCCACGCCCACAGAACCAGTAATAAAAAATTTTGAATCCCACCACTGAAGGGTACATATTTATTAATATTCCATTTTTTTCATTATAGAAATTGAACTGGGTTCTGAACCTTAGTTTAACACTGAGCAAAATAGTTTTCTGCATACCATCAGAAAATTGGTGCAGCAAGGACTTGAAGAATTTTGTATTTAATATTTTTAGTAGAGCTCTGTAGTGGAAAAATGGGCAGCAGTTTGTAGGCATTTACAGTATGTTCTTAACTCTTGGGAAAGATGGAAATTTCTGCTAATGAGAAAATATGTTCCCTAGGTTAAAGTAAAATCTGCTTCAAATTTCATTTTTGATGACTTCATGAAATATCCACATGCCATTTCCTTCTTTTTGGAATGTTTTATCAGTTTTCCAGCCTAGCTGAGAATTTCTTGATGGTCTCCTGTCCAAATACTAATCCTATCCATGTGCTGCAAGTCTATCAGTTAAACAATGGCATCTATCAGGACTCTGGAAACATGTTTCTCTATAGTAGCACCTGCTCCCTGGAACGAGATTCTCCTTGAGATTCGAATAGCTCCCACCATACTGGTATTGAGAAAGACCCTGAAGATGTGGCTATATTGTACTCTGTTTCTAAGTATTGCCACCCCCACTATTCATACTTTTTTGTCTTTCTTAGTGACAGTTAAGTCTGGGGTGTTATGTGGCAGTTGCTTGTCTGTCTGAATTCTAAAGTTCCAGAGTAGTTTGGTTTCTTCATTTTTTTATGACTTTCTCTATTTTATGGTCCTACCAGTTCTTGCTGGCAAACAAATGATATTTCTTGCAGATCTCCCAGTGCACCATTGTCGCTACTTGTCATGTTGTTATTTGTAGTCAGTCCTTGCAGTCTTATTGCAGCATCTATCCAGGTTTATTATTATTGACCACATTTGATCCTGTCTAGTTTCTAAGGTGCAGCCAAACTGTACAAGTTCTAGTTCTGAGAATACCTGATTGCAGTTCTAAAGAGTACATAACAGAAAGAAGTACAGAAAGTAACCAATCTTGTTCATGGAATATGTTGAAAACTTCTTGCAAAAGATTTTTGGAGTCAAATGCCCTTTCAACATCTCTAACATCATTGGTGAAACTGTTTTAAAGCAAAGATATTGCCATTCACATTTAATCATGTCCAGAATTACAAATTAGTATTTAAATTTATTAGCCACCCAGCTATACAGTAGTGGATTTTGAATGGTTGATGAATGTGTTTTTGTATTTATAGGTCCAAACATGAGAAAGAACACATATTTTTTGTAAACCCATTCTATTATATTTATAAGCAAACTCTCCCTCTTTATATATTGATACTATAATATCTATGATAGCTTGTTAATATGAGCTTGCAGTGGCTGCTTTTATTTTATTTTTATTTTATTTTTTGGTCTTCAGATTACTTTGGCTATCTGTTGAAGAATGGTGGGATCAATTTTTCATGGTCTATCTTCAGTACTGAACTTGTCTTGTGTTTTATATCTGTTACTTTAGCTTTAGGTAAATAAATGGATATGAACTTGCTAATATTGTACTGTGTAGGAGATCATAAGTGAAGGCCCAACCATTCTGAAATATTCCAATTGCCTTAATAGCTGTTATTGGGGATCGTCAGGCTTTCAAAATGCAATTATTATCCTTTGTCCATCTTGCCAACAGAGAATGTAGTAACCTCCAATTACTCTGTGGTAAAGAGTCAGATTTGTCATATCATGTTCTGATTATTGTGCCAATATCTTTCCCAACAGATGAAAGGTTGTTGGCTTCTAATAAATGATAGTTAAGTTAATTTTACATTTTACAAGTTGACTACCTCTGGTTACCTCATAAAACTAAATCAATGATTCTGTTTAAATGAAAAAAAAAATTATTTATATTTGGGCTTTATTCAGAGTTTTGTTTTTTCTTGTTCAGATTTATTTTGTGAATTTCACATTTGAAAGACTATGACTTTAATTTATGCCAGCGTTAAGGGAACAGTTTGTATCATTGTAATTTTGATATGCTCTTCAGTATCCTTGATAATTTATATCATGTGCCAAGTCTTTATCTGTAGGCAAGAAAGAATGAATACCTTTTTCCTTTTTTAATTTAAATTGTTTTATCATAAAAAATAAAATACAAAACAATAAAACAAAGAATGAATACCTTTTTCAATTACATTCTACACTGCCCATATTATGCAAAATGATTTTAGTGTTTTCAAATGAAGGTAAACTGTTGAAATGTTATACAGTTATAAATCTCTTGACAAAAAAAATCTGTGGACAATAATTTTGAGCCAGTGACGATTAGGTTGGAATTTGTGTCGATTTTTAAGTATTTGTGGAGAGGCCTTTGTAGAAATGGATTTAAGCATTGAAATTATGGAACATATGTTGCTATTGTGTAAGTTTATTATCTGTTGCAACATACATATATATTTTTATTAGTAAATTTGGTTTGGAAATGGGAAAGCTGTGAAAGGAAATTGAAAGATAACATGGCATCATTTTATAGAGTGAAGGTATGTCATATTATTGTGTGAGTAGATCATATTGGTTTCATCTAGTTTAACTTTGTTTAGCCAATAGCATATTTCCCC
Source organism: Notechis scutatus (assembly GCF_049901735.1). Taxonomy (NCBI): domain Eukaryota; kingdom Metazoa; phylum Chordata; class Lepidosauria; order Squamata; family Elapidae; genus Notechis; species Notechis scutatus. The sequence continues at coordinate 34,525,503 of NC_142011.1, read as the reverse complement.
CCTACCTGATGGACAAAATCTATGATCCTTCTTCAGCTTGAACTGCAGGCAAGAAAGTTTGTGTTAATTGTTGATCTTTAACTGGTGTTATCAAGCCTTTTAAAAGAAGCTAAATTTTCCTTCCTTACTTTTTGGCTGTTCTTTTCTTGCCTCAGATGTGTCCCAAAGGTTCTTTTTCAGGAGGCAGCTGGACTTTCTTATTTTTTTCTTTGAATACATTTTGATTCTCATCCAAGAAGCTTCTTCACTTCTGATAGGATAGTGGGGAATGGAAGGAGCTGAAGAAGCTTCTGTCAGAGCAGAGGAAGCTTCTTGGATGAGAAGTGAATCATCTTCAAATAAAAAACAAAGTCCAGTTGCCTCCTGAAAAAGCACCTTTGGGACAACTGTGATCTGAAAGACCGAGAATCTCTACATTCCCCTAGACGTCTATATCTATCATCCCAAAGATGTTGCCTTGTCTGAACACTAATTTTCGAGCATTTGGGGCAGAAACTTTACCATTAATTAAGCAGCATTTTGTTATCATGTAGCATTTTGTTATGCTTGAAGTATGTGGCTTTTATGTTGCCTTTTTGTTACATTCAGTTTGGAGTATGGTATTAAAAAAATACATTTTTCTGACCAAACCTCCATGACTGCTCTGCCTCCTCCAGCTGTTTTTTGTTTCTGTTAAGAATTCTAGGAACATAAATACCTAATGCAGACAGGACATTAGCAGTTGATGAAGGGGTTTGACTTGGTAAAGAGTTAATGAGTGATACTATGATTACACATAATATTTAATAAATGGAATAGTCTAAAAACACTAAATTTATGCATTAGCAATCTGGCTGCATTCCAACATTTTGCCAGTTGGCATGATCTTAGCTGTATCTGCAAAGCAGAAATATATGCCAGTTTTAATTACTGACTGATTGCTGATCCCTCTCTTCAGCACTTCATAAGAGTCTGCATCCTTGCTCAAGTAACTATGGCTATATTTGTTATTTTAGGAGCACTTGAAATTTAGACTGAGCATGGGTAGAAAGCTAAATGTCATCTTTTATATCAATTTATAAAAATCACAAAGGTTCATACTGTTTGTCACCTGCATCTGGAACAAAAGAATTGTGCTTGGCTGATAAATATTTTCTGCTATTCATTTAGAAAACAATGCTAATTTTTCACAGAAGAACAGCAGAAATTGTTTGGAAGGATAAGCCAACATCTGCTACTATATAGGGCAGAATTATGCCTTTCCTATCTGATTTAAGGTGCCAGCTTCCTATTCCCACATTAGGGCCAGATACCTTTACACAAAATAGCAAATTAATCTTTTCACACATTCTTATAGGACTGTTGGTTTCCTTAACAAATGTGCTTGCAATTCTGTGCATGGTTTGGTTTACATAGGATTCCAGGTAAATATGTATAGGATTACATTTATTCAGATTCAAATTGGTGTAATGTTAAAATATTCCTAGTCCTTTATCCAGACATATATGTCATCAGTACCAACACATTCTTTGCACAAACTTGGAACATGAAAAGAAAGGGAAAAAAAGACAAAGAAAATTATCCTGAACATTTGATTTCTCATATTTAGAAATTTGCTATTTGAAATCAGTGAACTAATATTTTGATAAATGGCAACCAGTCAAAAGCAGTAGCAGATCTTATACTATGTCAGTGCAAATACATACTTTGGAAATTGGAATGTATGGCTCCCTAATTGTCTATTGTTTTGAGGTCTCCTTCTATAGATAGGATTTGCTTTGTGTATTTTTAACTGTATTTGAAAGCTGCATTTTTTCCCCAAGGTGGCATAAACTATCCACTCTCTATTTCCATATAAAGAACACCAATCTGCTTTAAGCGACTTTATTAGTTTTTGGTTATAGTAAAAAATGTGAAGTTTAAATTTGATATACATTTTTTTTGCATTCATATATCTTTTTTCTTTTCTTATAGGGAAGGAAATGAACCAGGAGATTCCATGAAAATTACATACAGTGAATTGCTGAGCAAAGTTTGCCAATTTGCCAATGTTCTTCGGGAACAAGGTATCTGATGCTATAGGAATTCACATGCTTTTTGTTGGAAGTTGCTCCGGATCTTGACCAGAGTGATAGTCACTTGCTGTCCCAACTATGGATGATGTTCCTCCGAAACTATGAGGAGGGGACACAAGCTTTAAATAGCTATCATGATTTTTTGTTTATATATTTCCCGTAAATCAGAAAACAATTAAAATGTAACAATAAATTAAAGCAATATCATTAAAAAAAGCACCAGGGAGAATCAAGTCTATTAATCCAACATTCTTACAGGAATGACTTGAGAGAAGTGATAAGTCTTCAGTGCAACCAAAGATATAGACACCTCTCTGATTTTGGTGGGTTAGGAAGATTTCAGAGTACAGGTACCATCACAGAAAATGGTTGCCTGTGAAAAACATGCATGATGACACAATGTCAGCTTGGCACACACACAAAAAAACTAATCCTTTCCTGGTAATCTTAGTGAATAAAGAAGTGAAGACAATCTCTTAGGTACCTTGAACCCATGTTCTTGTCCACATTTTCAGACCTAGAAAACTGAGAATTACCACTTGAATTGTGTCCTCAAAATGTCTCACAAATTTGTCACAGCAGGCCTCCAAGGGCTTTAAGGTAAAATTTTCCAGAGCAAATGATAGTATTGTAAGTTCTTAACTTACAGTTTGTGAACTAATGTGTATTGTGTCAGCATGTGCTGGACCTTACACCATTTGTACTCTATTAATCTCCTGACTGGTTTTATCATCCAGAACTTTCCATAAAGCCAGGAAGAAAGCCTGATTTCACAACGGTGATTAGGAGACTTAAGTATAATCATGTCAGTGGCCAGTTTAGCTTCTTTCCACAGAGGAGCTTTGATTGGATCAATGGTTATGGATTCTCTGGTGCATTTTTCTAGCTCATTTGAAGAACTCATCATATTCTATACATTTTAGGAGAGAACTTTTTTTAGGTCCCTCACCTGTACCAGAGAGAGGTGATGATAAAAGTTCAACAAGTGATGATTTGACCAGTAGAGCAGAGTGACCACAATATCTAGGCTATCATCGTCCTCATGTTGCAAAGCAAAAATTAAATTGAGAGTATGCGCTGGCCTAAGTTGTTATTTGTTTCTGATTGAAGATTGATTATCATGGAGGCTATGAAATCCCAGATCTTGTTTTACTAGAGTGGCAACAGTTTCAATGTTGAAATCCCAAGACCAGAGTTCTGGAGTTTTCCAATACCATTTAGAGGCCATCTCAGAGGGTCCAGGATAGCAATGTGGGTAATATATCAAACAGCATTTTCATCTGTCTTGTTAATTTAACACTAGTAAAAGCCCCTCTGCTCTAGTTTGGAGAGAAGTAGTTGGTATTCTTATCTTCTGGATTAATATTACAGTGAAAAAGCTGGCTCCATTAGGGACAGATTAGTGTAAAATCTATGTCAACCAGATTATCTACCACAGTCTAGCATTCAGCAGGAGGTCAGATTAGATGACTGCTGAGATTCACTGCAATTCCATTATTCTACATGTTAGGGTCAGTTCCCTCATCCACAATGAAATTATTGTGAACTTGTGCCCTCAGAATTAACAATATTATCTGGGACGAAAAATCAGAAAATGTGCCACTAGGTTCCTGATCATATGAGAATAGACTAAAGGAGGTTATGTACCATAGTTGTCTATGTTGTCTGGCCCTTAAATGTTATCTTCTATTCCTCACCATCCATAACTGATGATCATCTGAATTTGAATTGTATTTAATTTATACTCTAGAAGGTGATTTTGTAGGTGTACTGGAAATGTCCTATGTTTAACAATCCAGATCATAATTTTTATTATGATGCTTAGCCTTATTTTAATGGTTTTACAGCCATAATAAAGTCAGTAATTTTTATAACCATCAGTAGCTCTTTAAATAGCCAGATTTATGCTCTGCTTCTGGTATATTGTTAAGGTACAAAAAGTTTAGTATTAACTTCGACTTTGCCACATTGTCTCAATTCTTTTGAGTCCATAATTGAAACAGGATTAACACTTTTTTTTAAATTCAGTCAGATAAGATTTTCCACATCTTTGCAAGATGCATAGGTTAGTAGGTAAGGAAAAGGTGCATTTTTTAAAATGAAGATGGCTAAGCATACCCTATTCCATATGCATATTTTAGTTTAGTTTTATTCACTCATTATTTATCCTTAAAGTCAGTAACGTTATAGCAGGCCTGTGGATCTTTATAGAATGTTCTACTCCTGAGATCAGCCGGTTCCCTGCATGCTCTTAATAAATTTATGCCATGAACAATTTCCTGTATTTGTTGAGACTCTCCATTCCTGGTGTTTATCTTGAAACATTTAAGAACCAGGAGTGTAATTTTGATAGCAGTGTTTGAAGGGAAAATACCTGAATAGGGCTTCTTGTTACCCCTCTCTTCTAATTTTGTACACGTGTATATTTTGTATGTTTGTACACATTTTATAAATCGGAGTGTCTTCCCCTTCTGAGGTAATATCACAGCTTATATGAAAACATTATACATGTTGATAACTTTCCACCCTAAATGAAGCATACAATTTCTCAAGTATAGTCCTAACCAGTTATACAAAAGCACTCCTTAGTAATAGAATAGAAATATACTGATGAGTAAGGCAGTATGCATGAAGGCAGTAACTGTGTTTTAAATTATTACTGTCACCTGTTGTCTGCTTGATATCTGGCACAGAGCTAGGGAATATATGAACATGTTTGCAGCCCAAATAATAATTTTTCAAAATGTAGGTAATTATAGGAATATTAGTAGTTACACTGATACATGTAATGATTATAAAATAAAATTCTGTAGCATAAAATTTAAAATTTTTAGATTTGATCCTCATTTATTCTCTCAGTATGATCAGACTGATATTCCTCTTTCATGTTGGTAACTCATTGTTATATTCAGTTCACATTCTTTCAACATTCATTGATTCTTGATTCTGCCTATTTTTGTTTTATCCCATAAACTTCTGGTTTCTCCTTGAATTACTCAGCTCTCACTTTCATATAACATAGTAGGCAGACATACACTCATCACAATTTTACTTCTTTCAGCGTTCATTCCTCACAGACCATTTTACTGCCAGCATTTGCATATCAACATTTCTCTATCTTCAATAAATTGTTTGTGAAAGCAGACACTTTCATCTACTTGCTCTGTTTTTTCCATTTATGTAAAATATACAATGTTTTACTCCATTTTCCTTTTCAAACACAATTAACTTGGCTTTGACATATCAGTTTTCAGAGCCATACTTCTTATTGCATCATACAACCTAACATTCATTGCATACAAAAATACAAGTACATTCATTTCTCCAAACGACACATCTCTCAGATTACCATAAACATGTCTTACACATTTGTCCATAAATCTGATCCTTGTCCTAAATAGTAAGATTAGGGTTAATCGTTCACTAATAATCCATATTATTCCCACATTAGTCTACCTGCATCATACATAGGTTCTGCTGCATTCCAACCCCATACCTGCAGAAAACATTCCATAAATCAAATATATTTTCTTTATCATGCACTTTCTTTAAATCAATATATGTACAATAAACTGCCTCATTTATTTCTCAGTGACATGTTGAAAAGCAAAGTTGAAAAGCTAATCTACAAACCCCAGGCTTAGTATAAAGCCACAATCTCTTCCTGAGTTTCATTCATTATCACCTTTCAGGCAGAATTCTGCCAACATTCTCAGGCATGTTTAACAAACAAATCCTCCTGTGCATTTACATTGATCGTTGCTACATTTCTCTTTTTATGGCAGTAAATAACAGAATTATTTCAATTTTCAGATATGGATGTAGTCTTCATACATGCTAAAGAAGTCACAGAGCTACCCCATAAGCAAAAATACTCATATTTTAACATGTCACAGTTATACGAACTATTTCTGTAGCCCAGCATTTTTCAATATTCTCACAGCAATTACAATTTGGATTTTGCCATTTTTTTCTTGGCAGTAATATTTATAGCATTAGTTTCAATTTCACTGTTTGACATATCATATGGCATATAAGCGCTGTTTGACCAGAGTCCACAGCCAGGAATGCTACATATCCTCTCCATGACTAATTTTCTTTGTTGTCTTCTGGGAGGAGGCTTTGTGATATCCAAAGCAGAACAACTAGATTCTGTAACAGCTTTGTATCATATAATATCAACCTTGTTAACTCTCAAGACTCTTTTTTCTATTATGTATTCAAAATGGACTGTTTTGTGTGTGTTTGTGTGTGTGTGTGTGTGTGTGTGTGTGTGTGAATATACATTTGCGTATGTACAGCATATGTACATATGTATGGGTATGGATATGTATGTATGTATGTATGTATGTATGTATGTATGTATGTATGTTATTCACCTTTGTTCGGGTATTTTCCCATGTCATTATAGTTGTGCTTTTAAAGTTGTAGCAACGTTTCGGCAGAATCTCATCTGCCATCATCAGGCTTCTGTATTGTGTTCGTCTGTGAGTCAGACTTTCACAGCCGTTTCAGTTTTAAATTTGGGGCTAGCCTACTGCTGTGCCAGAATGTTTTTTTCTTCATCCTGATTGGTTGGGAGTCTTGGTCTGTGTTTATTGGTCTTGGAGTTTGCTGTGTTCTGCTTGATTGGTGTTTTTAATATCTTCTGTCTGTTTTGTGGCTTTTTTTGTCTTGATTGGCTGGTAACATTGTGTTTCCTGTATTGGAGGCTTTTAGTGCAGCTGGGCTCTGAGTAAATGGACGGCTATCATTTATTAGGAAGCTAGGTTTCATTTGGGTGCCTGGTTGGGGTGTGTTTGAGCTGGAGGTATCAGGGGGGATCTGTTTGTGCCCAGGTGTTTGCCTGGCTTGTGGTGTGGAGATTTCCAAACATACACATTTCCAAACCTTTCCTTCTAGACTTACACTGTTTGAATTTTATCCCAAATAATTTCATTATTTTATTTTTAATCCACTGGCCCTTTTCTTTGGCCCTTTTCATCTGTTTCCAGTTTTCAAAGTTTCTATCGCAATCATTCTGTGTTTTCTGTAATTCTGTAATCTTGAACTGTTTTATATTTTCTTTGACTACATTCGCTATATGCAATATATCTCTTTCCTATCATTTTTGGTACACTCATTGTTTTATGTGTGGTTTCTCTCATCTGCAGCTGCTTTTACTTCATCATTCCACCAAGTCTCTTTTTTCATTCTTTTATTGGCAAAATTCCACATTTCTCATACATATAATTCTTTTTATTCTGTTGAAAGCTGCTTTATTTACCCTCTTTATTTGCTTCTACTTTCCAGTCATTCTCTTGGAAAATTAATCTACCTTCAAATTCATTCAAGACTTGTATTTTAACTTTAACTGCAGTGTATATGCTTCTTCCACTTCCTTTTCTTTGATACCAGTTTTCTCAGTAATTTATAGAACCAATTTAGCCTAGTGGTTAAGACATCAGGCTAGAAACTGGGAGACTGTCAGTTTTAGTCCTGTTGTAGGCAAGAAAACCAGCTGGATAGTTTTGAACCAGTCACCCCGTCTCGCTCCAACCCACCTCACAAAGTTGTTGTGGGGAAATAATCTTGAGTTATTTATAAAAACAATAAAAGCAAGGAATACATAAAACAATGACATCAGTTATGCATTTTAATTCCTTTTTGAAGGGTGTGTGTGTGTGTTGAACATTTCTTTATTTCATCTTGATGCTAGCTTAGATCAAATCAGAGCGAAGATGCCTTCTCTAACTCTGGGGTCCTTAATTTAACCAATGTCTATTTGGTCAAGAAGTTCATTTGATTTTTCAGGTATTGTTATAATGTTTTGTGTGGCTGACTGGAAAAATTGTTAGTTGGCTGATCTGAGATTTTTATTTTTCTTCACAGGCGTAAAGAAAGGAGACAGAGTTTCCATCTACATGCCAATGATAATTGAGCTGGTGGTCGCTATGCTAGCTTGTGCCAGAATTGGAGCACTTCATTCTATTGTGGTAGGAATGTTTATTCATCAAAAACATTTATTGGATTATAGCCTTGAAGGTTATGAGTTACTGATTGAAATTAGGATTATTGTGTGCGGTCTGCAAATCCAAATGAATAGCAAATTATACAAAAAATTCTTGGTGCCAACTAATGGTTGTCCATATTTTGTGGATCAGGTACTGTACAATAACACCTAATTGAAATGAACTATGATATAGCTAGCAATTTAAACTAAGCTAGCTTCCCCCCCGCCTGTGATTTTGAATTACTTTCTTGAGTAGGTGAGTATGCCACTATGCCCTTTTTGACTAAGCAGATGCTGATTAATCACTTTGTTTTCCAAAGTGGACCTCAGGCTTAAATAATTTAGTTTTAAAAAATATCCCTAAATTTTAAGGAGTGTAACCCAAAACATTGCATTATATAATTCAGCAGAATACTGACAAACTGCAGAGCATCAGTTCGTAGCACCATATTTATTTGCTGTGATGCCTTGCATTAAAAGTTTGCAGTATTTGGGCCTGAATTAGGCAAAGGTCTTCTAATCCAGCATGAGTGCTGTTACTGTTCTTGTTGGCTTCTTCTGAAAGGAGCCATGCCTTTTTCTGGACTCATTCAGTAGCCAGCCAGGGATCTCCTTTTCTTAGTTCAAAAGGCATGGTGGAAGCATATTCTTAAACTTTCTTAACTCAACAGTGTGTTTATACATTAGGAAAAGGGCAACAATTTTGATTAAGCTAGGTTTCAATGAAACATGTCTACAATTTGTGATTATAATTATCTGCAATGCCCTCTTCACTGATTGTAACAAAGATTTTCTTCTATGGAGTTTTGTATTGTGAAGTCAAGTTTTCAACTACCTTTTAACTAATTAGCTAAAAACATTTATATCTGCATTATTCCTACTCAGTCAGAAATACTGTTCAAAATAGTTCAATTTGGCATTGTTGTGGCTACTGCTGTTTGTTAGTTATATTTATAATTATGATTTCAGTTTGCAGGCTTTTCAGCAGAATCTCTTTGTGAGAGGATTCTCGATTCCAACTGCTCACTTCTCATAACTGCAGGTAAATAGCTTTTTGATAACCTGTAGGTTCTTTAGTATATAATCAGCATAACCTAACTGGGTTTATAATTAATGATAACTTTATACTCTTCATCATTGAAATAAAAGAAGGAACTCATATTGACAGCGGCCAGAATAGCTTACGCGCAAATGTGGAAAGAGCAGAGGATTCCAACTGAAGAGTTAATTATACAAAAAATAGCAGACTGTGCTGAGATGGACATTCTCACACTTAAAATGAGAGAGAAAGAAGAATAAGAATACTACTCAATTTGTCATAGATGGTACATGTGGCTAGAAAAAAAGAGATAAGAATTAGAAAAGATGATTTAATAAGAATTCTCAAGAAAGTGATACACAAGATATAATAGGATAGACAGAAGGATCAAAGATGTATAATAATAAGTGTAATATATGTATTAAGAATAGGTATGAATAGATGTTAAAAGAATAAGACAATATTAAATATGTATAATAATAACTGTAATATAAAGGCAATATGTATCGATGATTAATGATAAACAAGGATAATATAGACTGATAGGTACAAATAGATGTTAAAGTATAAGACAATATTATATGTGGATGTCAATGTTGTTGAAAAGTAACTAAGATTTGTACTGGTGGAAAATAATAAAAATTTATTGGAAAAAAAAAGAAATAAAAGAAGGAGCTATTTCCAGGTTAAAACACGCAGGAATATGCTTGATCAATCTATTGTCAATATAACAGTGTTCTGGTAATATGGAATTATTAACATATTAATTCGTAACCTTTGTTGCTATGATCTAATGTCCAAATTATTTTTTTAAAAGAATTTAATTTTTTTAGCTGTCATAACGCAAGAAAATGCTCTAGTAAAAAAAAACAGGCCTTACTTTTGAAAAAAACATGGCTTGCTCAATTAATGCTTTTTATTAGATGATCCTTCTCTAATAAAATAAATTGATTTCAGATTTGTAAGACCTACATTCATTTAACTGTTAAACCCATTATGTTGTACAAATGAAGGCATGTCCCAGGATAATGTTGCAGGATCCAATCGTGAGTTGATCATGGGGATCAGAGATTTAGTCTTCTAAACTTTTGGACTTGTGCTGGAGCCCATCTTCAGGAAACATCTCTCTCTTTCCAGAAGATATGTGCCGTTCTATTTGTAGTATTTAGGTGTTGCCCAGTTGTGTGTGGCTTTTAGTTGTTAATTGAGATGTTGATGGCTGGTTATTAAGTGTTGCTTGTTTCCTTGTGCTACAGCACAACACCCCAATTAACAACTAAGAGCCACACACAACCAGGCACCACATAAATACTATGCATACAACACCCCAATGTACACATTCTGGAGACAAGTTCCCTAGAGAGGTTCCCTAAGGATGGGCTCCAGCACAAGTCCGAAAACTTAGAAGATTAAACCTCTGGTCCCATGATCAACTCAGAAGGGATCTTGCAACATTATATTTTAATGTGTAACAAAAAATAATAATCAGCTATTCTAGTTGTTCAAGTTATTAAAACTATTCAAGAGGCTTTTAAGACAAGATTGGACAGCCACTTGTCTGGAATGGTACAGGGTCTCCTGCTTGAGCAGGAGGTTGACTAGAAGACCTTCAAGGTCCATTCCAACTTCGTTATTCTGTTAAGTTCTGTTAATTCTGTCATGAAATAACAAGGATGCCAATACCAGAACTCTAAGGTATGACAAAGGCCATCCAGTTTGTTCTGATTGTTCCCTAATCTAATGCTCACCCAGATCCTTTCAAATCCCTTGAATTTTGAAGAAACTGCTGTTGTTACTGCATTGTTCTCTCTTTCTTTTACTTTAAACTACTCCTTTATGATAGATAACCTTCAAGAGCCTGGCCTGTTCTGATGAGCCACTTTTAATGATTTACTTGTTGTTTTAGATGCCTTTTATAGAGGTGATAAGCTGATTAACTTGAAGCAGATAGCTGATGAAGCCTTACAGAAATGTAAAGCTAAGTAAGTAAATTCAAAGATTCTTTTCGGTGAAGGGAATTTGTGATATATATTGTTTGCTTAGGAATAAGAAAAGCATGCACTGTAGCTTTAAAAATACCCTAGCATTCCAGACAGAAGATCAAGGAAGCAAGAATTGCACAAATTTCAGTAGGACAGTTTTAGTGCTAGCCTTGAGTAAATGCAAAATCTTGAAAACTTCTAAAAGAATTTCCAATCTCATTTATTGTGAGTTTATTAAGGAGAGTCTTTTGAAATGATTTGAATGCTTCTTCCAGGTTTCTTGGAATCTAAGTTGAATTAGCATTTATAAGAAGCTGCCCTACTTTCCTTTCAATTACCTTCTCAGCCTCTCCATAATTTCTTACATCATGTGTGAAGAAATATATGGATATATATGTATATGTAAAAATGTATTCCTAAAGTATTAGTTTGAAATGACAATAAAAGTCAGTCAAGATCTTGTCATGTTACGGGTTGACTTCATAGGACAGCCATCCCAAACATGATTTGGAAGCTGTGAAAGGTCACTCAAGGGGACTAAGACCTTTTATTAAAATTCATTCATTCTGCCCTTTAATATGAGACTGGATACAATTTTAACCATGATTAAAGTACCCATATTTGGTAGTAGAACCACACTGTTCCTTTAAATATTACTATTTATTGTTGTTATCCATATAACTATCCTACCTGTTTAATTTAGTTTGTTTACTGAACTAAAATTTCAGGAATATTTAAGATTTTCTTGAAGTGATTCATGTTCATGAATTCATCTTTCTTCTATTTTAGGGGTAACCCTCTGGAAAAATGTATTGTGGTTAAGCACCTAGGAAGAGAAGAACTAGTTCAAGATGGGTCAAGCAGCAAATCTCCACCTCTGAAAAGAATCTGTCAGAGTGTGCAAGTGAGTTATTGTGTAAATGTGGTGGATCTGTGGGGCTTGAGCAGGCATTTTTGTTGTAGAGAAAGAGAAAGAGAAGTGATTGCATATCCTAACTACCATGCTGGAGGGAGTTTAGATTTTTGCCCTCAAGGTTGTGCTTCATTTATACTGGGCAATTCAGTATTGCGGGGAGCTGGGATGGGAAGATAATATTTCTGTTGCCAGTGGGATAATTTTATGATAATAAATGTGATGTGCTGTTATGGATCACAGAAGACAATATTTGTCTTTTCATTTTTATATAGTCTTGTCAAGGTAAGTACATGTGATCTGTAACATACAACAAAAACGGTTAACATAAATTAAAGTTACATTTTGTTTCTCCTCTCCTCTCGTCTCCTCTCTGTCAAGTTCTGGAATTCTTTAAAATTCTGGAACTCTTTAAAATTAATTTATCACCATAACTTATATAGAAAACCATGTTTACTAAAGATCTAAAAATATGTTACATTTATTTCCTATTTTTTGAAAACAGCAAGAATTCACCAACTTATTTGTATGATAAAATTAAGTCTGTGAATTTTCTGCCAGTGTTCTGTAGATCTAGACTGGGAGATGGGCTATTTTCATTAACCCACTTAGGCTTGCAGGAGGCAAGCTGTAATTACTAGTCTATTTGCTTGATTGCTTTTAGGGTATTTCCCTTTTTAATCAAGGAAAGTCATTTTTTCCAAATTTAAGGAAAAAGTTATAATTGTATGTGAATGGTAATTCAGATTCTCTTCTGTTTATGTTTGCACGGAATTTTTGCTACTGGTGGAAATAAGACATATTTTAAAATCAGCATCCAAAAATCCATTAAACCAAGTATTCCCCAGTCTAGTTCCCCAACTCCAAAAATTGCAATGCTGGCTAGGAACTCTGGGGCTAAAATTCCACCATATCTGTCAAATATATTAGTTAGTATAACCATTGACACAGTAATTTTTATTTGTCTTGTTTATATCTTTGAGGACTTACCTCTGCTTGCTCTCAAACATATATCATATAAATATATTCCATATCCTCCTACAGATTAATCATTTTATCAGTCTATTACTGTTCCTGATCTTGTGTTGCCTTATTAATAAATAATAACTAGTTGCTCCTGTCACATCTCCAAAGTAGTAAAAGAGTTGTCTGTTTCCTGGAAAGTTTTATATGAATTTAAAGCTACTTTCTCTGTTGGAGACATAAATGACCACAATCTTTTACAATATTCATGCAAGCCAAAGCAATCCTAGTCTTGCAATTAGTGTCTTATTTTAAACATGCAATTATGAACTTTTATATTTTAGTCACTCGGTTTAATGAGAAGTTTTGTTGTTGACTTTTACTTAGTTCTCACTAAACTAATAAGTATTTGGGTTGTTCTGTTTCACAATTCATTAGTGGTGAAGTAGATCACATAACTGAATATTCCTCAAACCTAAATGTTGATGTGGTAAAGAGAATGGTGTAACTTTCTCCTGAATGCATTAGTTTTATGAATGCAGGAATTGAAGAAGTGAGCCCTTACTTTCAGATGGAAGTGTATTGGGTAGATATGGATGTACCATCTCACTGAATTTTTGCTGCTCATCAAATATAGACTATTTTTAGCACATTACAAATCTCATATCCATTAATAGCAACATTATAGCAAGTGCTTGTCATTGGCTTTATCTCAACAGACTTCCAATGACATTTTACATGGATTTGTAACCAGAAGAGATCAGGATTGGCAGCCAAGTGGGAAGTATGCATTTATTGACCATGCCAGACTAGCACCAATTTTTAAAGATCAGAAGAAACAGAAGAGGCATCCCTGAGCTTTGATTGTAAATTCTGATAGACACTATTGATAGAAATGTACGTCTGCTATATTAAGTTCTTCAGATAAGCTGTTGGTCAGAATCCTTTGCCAATATCCTCTTCCTTACTGGGCAGGAGAGAAAATCTATCTGTGGTTAATAAATAAGCTGTTTCTCTGAACTCTTTTAAAATATTGCATATTTCTTATATTAATGTATCTTTTGTTAACAGGAAAATTAAGTGACTGGTCACCTGGTGTCCTTAAGAATTCCTAAAATATTATTTTTTTAACATAAAGCTTGCTTTTTAAAATTGAGCCATCAACATATCATGCAGTCTTTAACGCAGCTCTTAATTTTATATAATTCATTTTAAAAGGTAAAGGTAAAGTTTCCCTTTGCACATATGTGCTAGTCATTTCCAGCTCATTTTAGGCACACTTTATTCCAGACTGTTAAGTTACCTGCATGTGCCAATATGATGGTGCTTAACTTCATTTGTAGCTAATGCATTGGTGTCTAGCCTAATTGGATGTCTTCCAGATGAATTGGACTAAATTTCCCATAAATTCTCATAATTTCCCATAATTCTTTCAAAAGTTATAAGAAACATTGTCTAGTGCATCAGGAGAATGGAGGAGAAGGCTGGGAAGTAGTGTATATCCAATAGATAAAGCCTTTGCCATTCTGTAGCCATGTTGACTCTTGTAGAATAGATTGTTGCATCAGTTCTTATGGTACAAGCAAATGAAGAAATGTGAACTAGATTCAGATATTTGCTACCTATTTCTTCAGGTGGTTCTAGTAAGAAGGAAGCCTAACTATAATTGCAGAATCACTTTCTAGTTTTGGTGTACATCAAAGAAAATATATCAAGATTCTAAAGTGATTTAGATTGTAAAATCCTACTGATTAGTATCACTTTATAATGCCTTGGTAAGATCACACTTGGAATACTGCAACCAGTTTTGGTCACCATGATAAAAAAGATGTTGAGACTCTAGAAAGAGTGCAGAGAAGAGCAACAAAGATGATTTGGGGGCTGGAGGGTAAAACATGAAGAATGGTTGCAGAATTGGTTATGCTTAGCCTAGTGAAAAGAAGATGATGGGATAGCAGTGTGTCAATATCTAAAGTACTACCACAAAGAAGAGGGGTCAACCTATTCTCCAAAGTATCTGAAGGCAAGACAAGAAACAATTGATGGAAACTTATCAAGGAGATGACCAATCTAGAAATAAGGAGAAAATTCCTGATAGTTAGAACAATTAATCAGTGGAACAGCTTGTCTTCAGAAGTTGTGGGTGCTCTTTCACTGGTGGTTTTTAAGATGGACAATCACTTGTCTGAAATGGTATACAGCTCTTGCCTGAGCAGGGGGTTGGACTGGAAGACCTCCAAGGTCCCTTCCAACTCTGTTACTCTGTTATTAGCAACCACTCTTTCCCTTAGAATGGTAAACTTTCCTTATTGTATTGATTGGAACATTGAGGTTCATCAAATTGATTAGGTAGGAAATAGTGAAATATGGGTATGTGTTTGCCTAGCATTTGCTTTCCCTTCTCATACTAATCTCACTATCTTTTACACATGGTGATTCATAAAAAGCAATCTCTGCTGCATTAGTCTATGAAAAAATAATACCAACCACTGGATAATATTTTTATTTTAAAGAAGTAAAGTTTCCTTTAAGTTTAAGTCATGCTGACTATATAATTTCTTTAGCAAAAATATAGTGGTGGGTTGCCATTACCTTATTCCAGGATTCATTTTACTTTCTTGTGCTAGCCTACATCTCTGAGATTTCTTGGTGGTTTCCTATTTAAGTGCTAACCAGCTTACATTCTGGTCAAGTCTTTCAAGATTAGCCAGGGTAGTATCGGCCAAAATGACAAAAAACTTCAACTGTTCCAACATTCTTCACCAAGAAGCTGTTAACAAAATCCAGGAGATAGAGAAGAAACAAAACACATACACCCCACCACTGTTAGCCAGGAATGTATGTCAAAATCATACATTTCATTTTTCCAAACTTTATAACTTTATTTCACATACTTGACTAAAAAAAAGAGGGGAAGGAGAGGGAAAGCTTTATTGTTGCTGTCAAACAATTGGAAAATTAGAAATCCTTGCAGATCCATTTCAGTATCTTCAGGAATCCATCAATCTCATTACTTGCTCCTGTTTTAGGGTAAGATAATTTATCTGGTTTGGATTTAACCAAGAGCCACCAAACTATGGCAAAGTAATTGCCTTGGCATGACAACACATTAGTTGGCTGTTTGGCTTTGTTTGGAGAAGGGAATGGTGGGAAGTTTAATAGTGTAATTGATGGAACCTATAATATGCACCTTAAATAAATAGCAACATTTCATGGACCTTTACATTCATTGCCAACTAACAGTTTTGCTGTAATGTAGGAATTGCCATTTAGGAAGGGATGGGCTTTACACAAAACACAGACTCTGGACCAGTTACATGGAAAAGCCCTGCTTCCTATGGAGGGGAAATGCTTTTTGAAATGAAATTGGCTAAACAGATATTGATAGGTTATCAGATCCCTTGTATGCAATTTTCCTTTATGTTATTTTTTTTACAAAAGCACTTTATTCCATGGTATTTAGTTTTCTAATTATACAACCCATCTTTGCTATCATAGCATTTACAGATAAGTGCCCAAGTTCAGTTTGACTGCTTCTCAAACAGTTATATCTTCTTTGTGAATTTTTGGCAGGAAAAAAAGACTGAGAGCTCAAAGAAAGTCCAGCCAAAGGTATTTACTGTGTGTAGCAGAAGTTTTTTTCACGGCATCCTTCTGCTCTGCTTACCACGTCCAGCATACCTCTTCTCTTGTCTGCTCTTTTGCTCTCTCACTGCAATGTGTGGCCTTTTAACCTCATTCCAGCACCTGCATGTGTTGGGGGCGTCACTGTCACAATGGGTTGAAGGGAACTTGGAGGCACATTTCAACAGCTTGGGATTAGGGGGTAGGGAAAATTAGGGGGTAGGAATAGCCTTTCAGTGCTATCGTTTTTTAGCAATTGTTATTTTTTCTTAAAAGTGTAAATGGGATTTATTTTTGTATTGAGACCATGAGGGAATCTGTATCCTTAAAGGTTGAATGTTTCCTTGGAAATAAGTTCAGTTGCAACTGCCAACTCATTTCCTGGATTCAATTATATTAAGATTGTGCAGAATCATTTTATTGAGATGACCTCCATGACTCAGTTTTGCTTTCACAAACAGCATAAAAAACTGCACATTCCTGTTTGAAAGATGTTGAAAATCGGCCCTGAAATTCTTCATTGCATTGTTTTTCATTGCTGACTAGCAAAACTTAATTGAAGTACTAGTGTTGATAAGTTGTGTGAAAGATCATTTCACATTTGTTATCTGCTGTGAAAAATTGTTGTTTTCTAAAGAACAATTCTGGAAAATTAGCTCTGGGTCTGAATGATGGTAATAATATTGCTAATGGAATTTATAATTACAGAGCTCTGTGATATCAATGCTAGTAAGTGAAGCAACTGGTTGATTACAAACAGATAACAGGCATAATTTATAGCCTAGGGTTTATGAATTACAGTCAATTTGCATTGATTATACTTCTGAAGATAATTGTTCTGAAACAGCCTTTAACCAAATTCCTTGAAATCTTCTATTTTTAGGTATGTGGCCTCTAAAATATTTTTAGAATGTTTTCATATTCTTTGCAATCATTTTCAACAAATCATCAGGGTAGTTATAAAGTGCTGTGAGGTGGAGAGGGTGATAAAAATGAGAGAGGAAAGCTTTGAAGAAATTCAGCATTTTTGGAGAAGTTGATTATGGTATTCAGAAGAGATGAGAAAGAGGCAACATAATGGTCAAATTCACTGATTTGAAGAGTTGCCAGATAGATAGTGGGGAGGGGGAAATAGAGGGAATCTATAATTTGAAAAACATAGGGATGCTTTGTAATAATGCATGCATATCAAACAATTTTGTTCGGTATTAAAAAAGATTGAATGGTCCTATCTGATGGGTTTTTCTACTGATAGATTGCCTGCATTAGGAGTTTAGATGAGCCAGATTATTTTTGAAGTACAGTATTTTCCAATGGTGACTAGATTCTCACGTTCCACTAAACCATGGTTAGACTAACGTGGTTTTGGCAGAGCATATTTGAGGAACTCAACCATTACAGTTTGCAAAGTGTGTTTTAGCAATGTGATGTGTCATTGTATAACAAGCCATGGTTAGAGAATACAATGGATTGATGAAATGGGTAAACTCAGACATGATTATATTCTCAAGTAAGAAAAAGCATTGCCAATCATGGATTGCAAACTTACAAAAGAGGGTGGGAATATCTGTGAGGAAGGGATAATGGTGGTGAATACAAAGTTTTCTCATTCTTTGGTAATAGTTAGCATCATGATATTGTTATAAAATGATTTGCTTTGATATTGGCAAACTATTTTTTTCAGGAATTCAGAATCTCTGAAATGACTTTTTGATCCCAATTTGAAGGTGCTTGTGCAAACTATTTTTTTAAGCCTGCTTTTGGAAAGGGATTATTTGGTAGAATGGGATAATTCATAAAGAAATTGTACACAGAGTGAAAAAGCTACATTAGATTTATTAAATTGCTTCCTTTTTATCAGTAGTTTTACTCCTTCTTTCAGTAAATCTTAGGCTGTGTAAAGAAGGTGAAATTATTTTGCATAAGGATATTCAGTTTCTGGTAGTACAAATAGTGTTGCTGCTTATATACAATTTCCATGCCAGCCTTTATGAATAGCTAAGCTTTGTGTTTTTTGAGCTACCTGGATTACAATGTTCAAAGATCATTTTTTAAATTCAGTTGGAACTGGATCCTGTTTCTTTTTTACAAGACTACAATTTACTTTAATATTTTAAATGAACATAGCTGCTTTAAATAAAACCCAGCTTCAAACACAAAGCTGGCTGGAATAAACCAAACAAATGAAATTTGTTTTCACTTTAAAAATGTTTAGAATTTACAATTAATTCAGATGTAATTAGAATATCTTCAACTTAAATGCATCCTCATATATTCAGTTTGTTTGATTGGCTGTATTAGTTGCCTTATTATGTGCTGGACTAATATATAATCTATCATATAGTACAATTATTACAGTTAAGTATTTAAGACGAGCCTATATATCCTAAAAATTTGAAAATCCAATTTAATCTCATTTGACTTGCTACTGTATCAGCTTCTATTAGGAATGGTTGTTTCTGCTACTTTTTGGCAGTGGGGGTGGGGGGATTGGATTATTTAGTATTATCTGGTTCGGGCTACATGTTGAATCTCTGCAGAGGTCACTGCCTAGACGTAACTCATTCTGGTGAAGGACAAAGCCATATCTGACAGCCATGCAAAAACAGAACAATTCTTTTGGAAGTTTTATTTTTCTTTTATACCTCCAAATTTTACATTTTGAATCAGTAGAAAGACAGTGCTTCCATTTTTGATTTTTTTAAAAAAACTGTGTTCTCAGCTCTGGAAAATACTGGTTTGATGCTTGTGTCAAATGATAATGAATGACTTGATCATGCCTCATTGCCAAGCAGTGAGTTTGCTTACAGCTACTGCCTGCTGCCTGGGCATCTCCATCTAAAACTTTTGCTAATTGATACTATAACACTCAATGGTTCTTCATTCAAAACATTATGTTTAGGATCAAAAAAGGTAATGTTATTAAAAAACATTTTACACATTTAAAAAAATACATGAAGTTCACACAAAATTATGTTGGGCATTTCTTGTGTAATTAAGGATAGTGATTTTTCTCTTATGATATATAAATTTAAAAAGCTAACAATATGGGGGAGTTTTGCTAATAAAGCAAATGCTTCCTTCAAAGACATTATATTTTGAGATGCTGCCAGCCATTATCATAAGGGGGAATAGATCTATCAGAGTTAAATAATTTATCTGACTGTAGGGAATTACAGTGGAAATGTATGAGAATAGAGAGATTTAATTTACACGTCTGAATTGCATAGAAAAAACCCAAAGCATTTGTTGATTAGTGTAATATGCTAGAACTTACTGCATGGATTGTCAATTTTTTGTGGCTCAACTTTTGTTGGCTGTTCTTGGAATGGCTCTAACTTGAATGTTGGACCAGGACTATGTTGCAAATCCAAAAGTGCCTTAGACTGTGGTTTTATCAGAAATATTGGAAGGCAAACTTTACTCAGGGTGCCCGGGCATCCTCAAAATTGAACTTCAACATATTTGGAAGGAGCTGACTTCCAAGTGTTGCTCATATACATGCAAAATGCTGTCTTTTAGCCTCAGCATGCTCTTCTTTCAGTAGAAAGATGGGACACTGACATGCTGCTTAGATTGTTCTGTTTGTTTCAGATATTTAAATCACTTTTATGCCACTGCTGCCTCCTTGAAACAAAGCAGAACTAATAGACAATCTTTCATTATGTGTAACACTGACAAAAATATTCTGCATGCAAAGTCCTTCTGACTCTTTTTAAAATTGTGTTGATACCTGCTGTGCTTCCCAGGTAAAGATTTTTCTACTTAAAAGTGCACATTGCTAGAGAGAGGAGTTAAAATGCATGTTGTGTCAGATTTGCAAATGTTTTGAAAGCATTTTTTAGGTTTTCTTGGCTACCATAAGAGGAATGCACTATTGGAGGCTTATATGAATAAAGAAGAAAAAGAGTACTACTGTAAAGTGATGTAAAGGTTTTGACTGGATAGAAGGGATTGATCAAGATCTGAGGGATCATTCAAGGCAGGGGTCCCCAACCACCGGTCCGCGGACCGGTACCGGTCCGCGGAACAAGTCCTACCGGGCCGCTGGTTGCTGGGCGCCGCCATCTTTTTTTGATGAAAAAGTGCTTCCGGTGAGCTTTTCCGGGTAGAAAGCCATTTCTACCCGGAAAAGCTCACCGAAGCGCTACTGCCATCTTTTTGATGAAAAAGTGCTTCCGGTGAGGTCACCGGAAGGACTTTTTCATCAAAAAGATGGCGGCGCCCAGCTGATGCCGGTACCGGGCCGCGGCGCCCAGCTGATGCCGGTACCGGGCCGCGGCATAAAAAAGGTTGGGGATCACTGATTCAAGGGACCAAGATCAAGATTAAAATTAATTCTGTCCTTAAAAAAAACTAAAAACCGATTCTACATTTAATATGATATTAGATACAAACTTAAACATGATTCAAGTAGTCAAAAAGAAAAAAAAACAAGAGCATGAAGCTTCTTATAATGATTATAGTGAAACCACTTGTGCATCAAAATGTTTGGATGCTCACAAAATCATAGAAAAGATGCCATCTAGTAGTGGAGTATCTGGATTTTTGATACAGTATGGTAATCCCTGTCTATATGATTTTTTTCTAGTATATCTTAATTCCATTATGTTCCCTAAAGACAAAAGACAAGTCCAATGAGAAATATCATTAATATAACCAATTAATATATCACTTCTGATGCTAACTCTTTAAGCGTAAATAGATTTCTAAGTCAGTCCCATTCTACATTTATACACATTTTAGAAATATTGACTCAGCTCACTGGATTAATGTACCGGTAATGGGTACAGAGCTTGCAAAGCATGTTTTTAGAAATAGTGACTACTAGAGTAGCATATGTGTTTTCCTTTTATCAGTATCTTGTGTTCTGATTCCAGTGATATACTAATATTAATAATAAAGCTAGTAGCTTCCCTTACATTTGGAAAAATCATTATTTTCAAGAAAAACAAATGTAGTATTAAAGAGTCTCTCAGTAGCCATAGAAAATATGTTGAATTCAAGTAGGAAATAAAATTGTCCACAGGTTTAAGCAAGTGTTGCTGTGTCATGAAGCTTTGTAGCAAATAACAAGGGTTAGAATCAGTAAAACAAGAACTTTTCAGCTACTCTGGAATAATTTTTCGTTCAGCTGCAAGAGTGCATTTGTTTTTTCCCCTGGTTAGACTGCATTTAAGTATTATGACGTGTGGTTTCCTTCAGACTCCTTGGGATCCAGAAGTTGATGTTTGGTGGCATGACATAATGAAAAATGCTAGCAAGGAGTGTGAACCTGTCTGGTGTGATGCAGAAGATGACTTGTTTATTCTCTACACCAGTGGATCAACAGGGAAACCAAAGGTATGTCAACATTTTCCTGGACTGGTGTTAAGTAGAAAGATATAGTACTGCTTTTGTCAAATTGTACTCTTTTACTGCTCTTGGTTCTATGTCTACACACTGTTTTTAAACTTCATTTGTTTATAATTCTACTTGAGATAGAGTACTGAATAAAGGATAATTATAATAATGAAATCAAAGAATGCTATAATTTCTGCCCATTCTGTTCCATTAATTTGCAGAGCTCCAAAAACTCTGGAGCTGACACCTTCTAACACAATAAAAGATAATCTATCTCAAGGTTAAATTTTGGGGGCTTTAATGCTTAGTTCTTAAAAGGGAGTGGAAATTTTGCAAACTTCACTCTCTTTTAGCACTGATGTTGTTACCTAGTTTGGTAATGAAATGTCTGTAAGAAAACAGCCAAGCTGAGAGAGTACCAAGGACCCCACCTTCTAATACATTGCTCAAGAATGGTATATTGAAGATTGGGGCTGGCTTTGTTTTGGTTTTTATAATAAAAGCTGCATAAGACGCTATCATTCTAAATGTACTGTATTGGGGAGGAAAATCAGTAGTGTGATTTTGTCTGTTGTGGAATTCTGTGAAAGGTAGCAGAGTACAAATAAGAGATTTGTGTGGGCAACAGGATATAGATACATGCACTTTTCCAGCAAGAATTAATTGTGGAGTGATTGATAAAACTAAAGGGAACATTTCAGAAGAATTAGTTATTTATTTGGAAACTTTATAGAGTAGCTTATTATAAGCAAATAACTCTGGGCAAAAACAATGCAAAACCAAAATAAAATACAAATATGTAATTAAAAATAAATAAGTACAAAAGCCAAGGTGTCTAAGATAAAGCTTAATATTCCAAATGAACATGCATGCAGTGCTGCTACCAATATAGCCCTAACATCTGAAGGAAAAACCAGGTTTTCCTGGCTTCGCTTCATATTTTCCTGAAAAATCTGATCATATCTTGTAGATGTGCATTGAAAAATGATAAATTCAGCAAGTTAAAACTAATTTCCTGCTATCTTAATACACTTTCAGCAATGTTGCAATTCCTGACAATGAGAGCTAATTTATATTTAAATGTTCCTTTGCATGGATATTCTGTGTTCTTTATTTCAGGGTGTTGTACACACAATAGCTGGATATATGCTTTTCACGGCTGCTACTTTTAAATATGTGTTTGACCATCATCCTGAGGATATTTACTGGTGCACAGCTGATATTGGATGGATAACTGGCCATTCCTATCTCACGTATGGACCCTTGGCAAATGGGGCAACCAGTGTTTTAGTAAGTTCTATGATAAAGTCTGACTGTATGGAAACATCAAGTCTTAATTCCTTTGTAGAGTGAATGGCATCAGTGTGTCTTACAACTTTCTTAACAGCAATGAGGACGCAATTAAGATAATTGAAAAATACAGCTCCCTAAATCATATTTTAACCTATACTCTGATCTGGTGCTGTTTTTAAAAAAGAAAGAATTTTTCTTTGTTTTGACAGGCTTAAAAGAAAGTTTCGTGGAGTTTCTTCTCCACTCTGTGCTTTAGTGTTGTGGAGGTTTCCTGAACGTTGGGAGCATAATAGGCTGTAATATGTAGGTCCATGTGCTGAAATTAGCAGTCAACATGATGCATTGTTAATTGCTATCTCTATTCAGTTTGAAGGGCTCCCTATTTACCCAGATGTTAGCCGTATGTGGAACATCATTGACAAGTACCAGGTGACCAAGTTCTACACAGCACCCACTGCCATTCGCCTCCTCATGAAATATGGAGATGAACCTGTCAAGAAGTAAGCATGACTTTAAGGAAAACAATAAGGCTGATTGCCTATAATTTCCAGGAATGCCTTTTGGAAATATACAGTATATGTAGCACTGATTTAGAGCACCAGAGCAAAGTAGACTACTCAAATCCCTGGACAGCTGTGTTTTGGGTACATGTTTATACTTAACTTTTGCTCTAAATGTCAAAGTCAGGGGAAAGGGGAATACATGTGGGTAGAATTTCTTTAGCTGGAGCTCTGGTGACTGCTAGAGAATGTCTGCCTGAACCTCCTTCAAATTAAAAAAAAAAAGGTAAATTGAAGGGTCTTGGGAAGAATATGGGCACCAGGGACTGCAGATTAGATCCCAGCCTCTCTGGAAATAGGACTAGAAAATATCCAGATTAGGGCCAAATGATATTTTTAAGGCTAATTGTGATGCCTGCATTCTTATCAGGGCTGAACTCCAAGGGATGTTTCATGACAGGACAAAGAACCATGTAGTGATCAAGAAAAAAGCTACATTTAAATAATGTATTTCACCTTTTTGCAAAAAAAAAATATGATTCAGTTTTAGAGAACCTGGGGGCTGCTTGTAAGACTGTGGGGGCTAAATATAACTTGAGACCTCAAATTGTACATGCTGCATCTAGACTAGATTAAACGTGCTAAACATCTTTATTTTTAATAAGCTTTGTTGAATGTTATGGTAGCTGCCTCATACATAAATTAATTCATGATTTGAAAAAAACATCATGGCTTATCCATGTAACACATTAAACCAAACCTAAGAGGCTCCATCGTGTATTAGCACAGTTTGTGAACTCTGCCTGCTTTTTTTGTTCAATCATCTGCGAGGGAATAATATTTAGGATAGATACTGATCAGATCACATCATTGAAACTGTCCAAATGTTTTGGATTTCAGTTTTTCTCAGCCTTAGGCTGCTTGCCATTAGCAAGTGATCATAGGAATTTACAAGATATTGGAATTAAATTGCCTATGGGTTAATGTGTTTCTGCTTTACTTAAATCTACTTTTGACCAGGTGAGGGCATTGTAGATTTTTGAAAATGTTCTCCTTTATTCAGTAATGGTAAATGGCTAACTTTGAAATCAAATTGTAAAACAAGTTTTCCTTCTGGAACAATTTTCCTGTTAAAATTCGTACCGTTTATTCAGATACAGTAGAAAATCCTTGAAAGTGCTGGGAACAGTTGGAGAACCCATAAACCCAGAAGCTTGGTTGTGGTTTTATAGGGTAGTTGGTGAAGAACGATGCCCTATAGTGGATACCTTCTGGCAAACGGAAACAGTGAGTTCTTTATATTCAGCTTTCTTATTATCCTATGAATTATTTGGTTATTTTGGTGATTTCTTGTTCTCCAAGGCCTGGATATCAATCTTACCTGCTAACTCATAATTTAGATGCTGTTCCTTTGCTGTGTATTTGTACCATGTAGTCTCTTCCTGAAACAATTGCAGCTTCTCCTTACCATCAAGGTTTCTTATTAGAACTTGGTTTTTCTCTTTCTTTCACTACCCAAGCTCTTCTTATGCTGTGCTAGGTGAGAACTATTCCTTGTGGACCCTTCATGGTGCCTTTTGTGCTTTATTGGTTAAAATTCAACAAAATAGACATGAATGTTTTAAAAATAAAATTGAAATGATGATGATAGTAATGTCTGCAATAAACCTCTGTGTGTTCATTCAATTCAGGCCCTGAAAATATTGTGTGAGGCATATTTCATTGGTTTAAGGTGTTTTCATTGCTGCTTTTGGTTTCTTCCTGCAGGGTGGTCATGTGTTGACTCCTCTCCCTTATGCCACACCAATGAAGCCAGGCTCAGCTGTAAGTATAGGTCTGGCATATTCTCTTTGTATGCAGCAGGGTTATTGCACAGCTATCTGTTATGTACCAACTGTGGCCCTATCTGGACCAGGAATGGTGAAATGCACAGTCATTCATAAGTCAGTAGGGTAGCTGGCAGAAAAAATAGCAATCTGCTGGGATAAGTCTCCCCACACCTATGGACTCTCCCCCAGCCCCTCTATACTTATATTGCTCTAGCCCAGGCCTATCAAGCTGCCGGTCCATGGGCCAGATACCCTTGTGTCGTCTATTGAACCTCACTGTGTCTCCATTGCAGCCTCACACACCTCCAAACTCCCTCCCATGCAATTCCAAACCTCACCATACACTCCTGTGCCCCCATGTGCCTACTTCTCTTGCACCCTCCCTGACCCTCGCCAAATCTTCATTGCCCCCTGCACAGTCCCACTGAGTCTTGTTCTGTCCCCTTTGCACAACCCCTTGTGCTCTTCCCAATTTGACAGCAGCCACTTCTATTTGCCAGTCTACTTGTGAGCCACCAGGGACTTGCAATTTCCTGCCCATTGACTTGGGTGTGGGAAGCTGTCAGAAAGCTGCCTCACAATGTGGGATTCAGTTAATCATGGCATGGTCAATCATGCAACTGGGATGCATTGTTAGGCAAGGCAATTGTGCTTTATGACTGTATTGCTTAGTGTTGGAAATTCCAGTCCTAATTGCCATCATGAGTTGAGGGCTACCTATAAAGTATTTCATGGTTGTTTTTTCCAGTTGTCTTTACCTATGTGGTCAGTTAGTTGAGCACAAGTGGGTTGGTTGCTGGTTTTCTCACTTTCCATAGCATGCTTGTCTCATGTTTTATTTGTTTTTAGTCCTTTGGTTGTATGGTTTTTAAATTTTGTTGGCCATTCATGGCCACATTTGCAAGATGGGCAGTTATATCAATTAAATGAATGGGTATTTTTTAAAGAAAAAAAGGTTTAATTCCTGAAATCCAGCCTGAGATCTGACCAGAAACTTTGAACTTAATGCTAAAGCTATAGAAGTTTTTTTTAAAGAAATAAATGGAAATCTGTTGATATAATTGCACAGGTAGGCTGTAAGCCATCTATAGATTACTTGGTGTTTCCAGCTCTCTTTTCTGTGGCAAATTTCTGCAAGACTCAAACACCCAGTTTGCTCTTTTAAACTCCCTTAGGCCACATTAAAAAAAAAAGACTGAATATTTTAATTCACCTGTTTAAGCTACATATTCCAGCAATCTACTTTGCAGCCTCCAGATTGAACAAGGTTGCCATTCCTATTGTATAAAGAGATTGGGGGTGTCTTGAAGTTCTTTTCAAGTTTAGCTGCCACCTGTCCATATATTTAGATTTGATCTTTAAAATCTTTCTAAAAATATTTCTGGACAGACTTTTCCTTTCTTTGGAGTGGTCCCTGCAGTGTTGGATGAATCAGGGGAAGAGTTAGAAGGAGAAGCTGAAGGTTATCTGGTAAGAGAACATGATGATGATGGATAGCATGACTTAATCACTATATGGAGTTTCATGGCTCAAATTCCAAGTTAATAACAAGTTTTGCCTGGACTGTTTGTGCTTAACTCAATTTCCTTATTGCATTTTGAGATCCTGAATGGATGCTGATGAGAAAACACTATGTTCGGTTCTGTTTTTTTTAAAATACATGTTGTAAGTAGTCGTGCAGTGAAGACCGTTTTGCTTCAAATTGTCCTTCATAAACTTCTGTATTTTCCCATTTATCAGGATTAATAAGTGTTTAATTGTAGGATAAACTATGGGAAGATTTCAGTGAGGAAATAACAATAGCACTTGTCATTAAATACTTTCAGCTATTGGTAAATAAGCAGACATGGGATGAATTTGCTATTTACAAGTGTTCAGATTACTTTTTTTATAGCAATAGCACTTAGACTTATATACCGCTTTACACTGCTTTACCATCCTCTCTAAGTGGTTTACAGAGTCAGCATATTGCCCCCAACAATCTGGGTTCTCATTTTACCCACCTCGGAAGGATAGAAAGCTGAGTCAGCCTTGAGTTTAGAAGATACCTCTTCCTCCTCCAGTGTTTGAGCACAGCTTTTATTGATTTATTTAATCAATAATAATCCATCCAGTTATGAGATTCTATACCATAGATATTGTGGCTCTATTCAGCACTATATGTAGTTTTGAGGGAGGGTTTGGGAAGTTCAGATTGCTTTCTAAAAGTGGATACAGTACTTTGTCTACTTATTTTGGGTTAATTTGCATGGCTTTTTACCCATACTTTTTATCAGGAGTAGGAGATCATGGATATGCCTGCAGAATAGACTGGTGCCCAGTAGCTGAAAAATAACAGGGTGAGGTTGGAGGACAAAGTTGCTTGGCAGTTATCCAGCCTATGGGTCTGATTACCACATTTCTGTTTATGTTATACAATATCATTCTGTTTCTGAAGTTAGTTACTAGTTTGACTTTGCAGCAGACTTGTTCTTTGTGCTAATATTTATTCATTATGCTATCACCTAAAATTATAAAGAAATATATTTCTAAAAACCAGGTGGGGATAATAGGAAACTTTCCAAGTCCTATCACTGTTGCATTCCTGTACACTGAAATATTTGTCAGTATATTATATTGTTTTGTTTGTTTTAATTCTGCACTTTGACATCAAGCAGATCTCCATCTGAGTGCTTTTTTATTATGATGACATGTAGTTGGGAACTTGAGCTATTCTTTTTATCATACCAAAAAACATGGTATGTCCACACAAACTACAGTTGTGTGGATCACAGACAGAGCTAAAACATTAACCATGATTTACAACCCAACTGTTTGGGTTCATACATAGTACTAAATCTGAATCATGTAAATCACATCATACTTTGTATTTTGCTTGAACTCAACCAGTGAAGTTTTCTACTTTCCTCACATTTCTCACCTATAATCATCTTTAGGTTTTTAAGCAACCCTGGCCTGGAATAATGCGCACAGTATACAAAAACCAACAGCGGTTTGAGGCAACCTACTTCCAAAAGTTTCCTGGTTATTATGTGACTGGAGATGGTAAGTCTTCACAAAGGAACTTTGACTTAAAAATATTATCTTATGAAACTTACTTCCTGTTTATTTTGGAAATATTTAAGCGTGTTAGAAATCCTCATATATGTACTTTTCTACTATGACCTCATCAGTTTCCAGCAACTGAATTCTTCTAAAGTCGAACTCTTTTATAGATCTCAGCTTTTTAAAGATACTATTCACAGCCCTGAAATGAAGCACATTTTCTTGCAATCACTTGACTGGTCAGCTTTTCAAGTTTCTTCAAGCAGAGTTTCCAGCCTTTCCCCTATAATCTTTACTGTTTCATCTCTCACACTCCTGGTGAGATCCTCTTGGGTAGGCTTCCATAATCCAGTCATTGATAAAGTCAATTCTTCGTCCATTTACTCAGGAGAAAATGTAGAAACCTCTGCTTTCAGCTTCTTTACCCTTTCTCAAGGTTATTAGCAGCCAAGAAATACTGAATGTGAATACTAATTCCAGAAGATAATACATGGTGTACATTAAAGTTAATAAGTTAATTGAATAGTGAATGAGGGAAAAGAAAAAGAAAAATATCATGAATCATGCAGGTTACACTCAGTGGCTACTATTTTGGATAGCAGTACACCTACAATCAATAGCACACACAAAAATGCACACACAATAATACTAGTGCCAATTAGAATTTTTGATTCAAAGGCACAATTCAACTCAACCTATGAAATAACCAAAGGAGTTTAAATCTCATATTTTTTTGTTTTTTAGAATTTGATTTTCCCAAGCTCTGGCAGATTAAATAGTATGAATGGTTTAGGTTTGATTATAAACTCTTCTGGGCCTGGACCTCTTGGGCTGGGATTTCTTCGCATTACAGACCCAGGTATAAGGGCTGAAAAATTGAGGAGCAAAGATTGAAAGGAGCTAAAGGCCTTTAATTTTGTCTCTCTTCCAGGCTGTAAGAGAGATAAAGATGGTTATTACTGGATCACAGGTCGAATTGATGACATGCTGAATGTTTCTGGTAAGAGCCAAATTCTTGTGGAAGGATAATAGTTGCTTGTACAATTCTCTTGTTGACATAATAAGATTTTTAATATCTTTAGATCTTGGTCTTGGTTTTCACCCCAAAGATGATGCATTTTTTTTTCAAATAAGAAAGAAGAAATGTGTTTGGAACTGTACTTGGTCATTGCTAGAGAATACAAACCATGATTAAGAAGAAAAATATCCAGTATTCACCCTTTGCCCCACCAGAAAAGCTAAATCAGGACATGAACAAATTTAAGTAATGTCATGTTGTTAATGGGACATCAGCCAGCTTTTAGAAAATTAAAATGGCAATAAATAAATGCTTATGTCCTTAAAATGGTTTCTATATATATATATAGGATATCTCCTAATATTATTTGAGTTATTATTTCCTCTGAGAAGCTTAAAGGTTATACTTTATTTGTACCTCACAAATACAAATATGAAGAAAGCTGGCATATAATATATTAAAATTATAATTATGCAATTAATATTACATATTTGAAAATAAAATCCTAGCAAGCCATGCCTTGCGTCAAGAAGCTATGAATTCTCTTAAAGGCAGACTATTAAACACTGTTGGGAAAAACTGAAGCTTTTAGTGCCTACTAATATTATTAACTTTTATTAGGGACAACTATAAATTCTCATTCTCTATAAAATTGGCTTTTCTAAACTCTTTTGTGTCAACATTTTGTAATCTCAAATTTTATTTTTCAACCTTTACAGTATGATTATTTCCAAAGAATAAAGAAATGAAAGCAAAGGAATTAATAAGAAAATTTGACCAGCTTTACGCTTTACATTCTGATCTATAGCTTGATTCAATAACACACTGCTTTTGTATGAAAAGAAAAGAGTGGGAGGACAAGCCAATGTTTTTTTTTCTTTCTGTTTTTTTTGCAGGGCATTTACTGAGCACAGCAGAGGTTGAATCGGCACTTGTGGAACATGCTTCTATCTCGGAGGCAGCCGTAGTTAGCCACCCACACCCTGTAAAGGGAGAATGCCTCTATTGTTTTGTGACTCTGAAGGATGGACATGATTTCACAAACAAACTGATTGATGAGCTGAGGAAACAAGGTAATTGTATTGGTTGAAGTCAGAGAAGCACGTTGAAAGTTGTGCATCAATCCAAATAGATATATCTATAGACATATAAAAAACAAATAGATTGTGGCAAATAGGACACAAGGATCCTGAATGTAAGAAGCAGAAATGAGCAATTTGTGTTTCTCCAGATCTTGTAGAACTTAATTTGCAGCAGCCCCAGTTAAAATGGGGTTAGTTATGGGGAAGGTTGGAATTTATATTCTATGGGAAGGCTTTGGTATGCCCACCTCTGTATTCAAGTTTGAGCGCAATCTTGTTAGATTACTAGTGGTTAAACATAATTGTCTCAAATCTAGCAATTCCAGATTTTTCAGGGCTGCAGCTTCCTAGCCAACATGGCCAAATTAGGGGGTTGGCCAGAATTCTGGACCCCAAGCTTGAAAAATCTGTATCAATTTATTAAAAGACGACAGGAATACCACATGGGATATGTAAATTGTGCAGTCTGATATTTTGTGGAATCAAATGTCTTCTTCCCCATTAGTGGAGCTGATATAGCATCAACATGTATAGCAAAAGGGAAGTCCTGTGATGGATGTAGTGGTCTCTATCCTATGGTACCCCATGAGCTTTGTTGTGGCTTTTCTGGCAAAAATCCATGTCTATCAGCATGCCTTGTTCCTCAGCCTGATTTGAAAAAGTGTTTTTCAAATCAAAAGGAAACCTTTTGGTTCTGTCAAAACTAAATTTAGTCCTTGCCTTTCATTTGCTCTTGCTGCCAGCTGGCAAACACTTTCAGTACTTAAGAGCACACTGTACACCCATGAACACGGTGGGAATTCTGCAAAAGTGTGTACATAGTGACTCTCCAATTGTCAACAAGTAAAGAATGCATTGGCATACTTTATGTTTATCTGGTCCAGGCCTTTTACATAATTTTGCTATTTCTTAATATGCAGAGAGAAATAATTGCTAGCATTTCTTTTTCCTACAACAGCCTTTTGGGGATAAGTAACTGCTGAGTAGTCCCTTTCCAGTTAAAAATAAATTCTGAAAAATCCTTGTGCCTTTTGAAAGCATTTTAATGGGGGAGATGTTCCTAGGAAATACATTTGCTTTTCGATTTTTAAGATTTTTAATCTTGCATTTGTAACTGCAAGAGCTTGTGAGAGTGGGAGTACCAAGATCATTCTGTTAGTTCATATAGGAAGAGTCTTGGCCAGGACTCCAGGAGGACTGTCACTGGATGTTAACAGCTCCACCTCCCAATTTCTATACAACACATAGGGATTCCATAACATACATTATTATAGTTGTAGTGGGGGCAAATATGCGTAACTCAGAGATGGCACGTTGCCTTGCTTGAGTTTTTTGAACTTGTTTTTTGGGTTATAGACATGTAATTCTAATATTTAAGGGGCTGCCACAAAGAAGCAAGGCAACATGCCACCTTGAGTTACATATATTTGTTCCCATTACAACTACAACAACATATGTTATGGAATCTCTATGTGTTGTATAGAAGAATATGTATCATCCTCTAGTGCAGAGGTCTCCAACTTTGGCAATTTTAAGACCTGTGGACTTCAGCTCCCAGAATTGGGAATTGAAGTCCACAAGTCTTAAAGTTTCCAAGGTCTCCCCCCTGCTCTAGTGGCAGATTGCAATTCTGAGACTGAACATATTTAAATAGAGACAAGACCCCAATTATCAGCCATCTCATAGAAGAGGTCAAATGACTTCTGAACCCTAACTTTTTAAAAAACATGTTCAGTTTTTTTTTTGTTCACAGGAGCTAAAAGAGTTTTCTTATTTGCAGTCAGAGAAAAGATTGGTCCTATTGCAACTCCAGATTATATCCAGAATGCTCCTGGCCTGCCCAAAACCCGCTCAGGTATGTTTTGATTTTGATACCTGTTACTATGTTGCAGGCTCTTGCTACTTACTAAATGCTATATTTGTTGTGCTTCCAGAATCAGTGTGAGAATTTAAGTCTTTAGAAATTAATTGGCAACTAATCTGTAAGTATACAGCTTGTAAATTAGACAGTCATTTTATTTGCATACATACACACTGAACTAAAGACACATGTATTGCAAGCTTTGTGTAGGTGTGTATATCCATTATAGGATAAGGCCAGTAATTATTCTTTTGGCAAAACATATTTGTACAACAAGGCCCAGAAAAATTCAAACATTGGTATTTCAGTTTATAATCTCATTATTTTAGGATCCAGGGTCCCTGGGAGTATCCATTGTGTCAGATTTGATTTGTGAGTGTATTTTAATTGTCTAGAATCCTACACTTTGTACAGATGCATAAATCTTACAGTTTTACAAATCATTTGACTTCAGCTTCTTTGCATGACAGATTTAGAGGGCCACATAAATTATTATCTGTACAGGATTAATAATCAATTCCCTCATTTCTTTCTCATAATCAAAGTCAACTTAATACTGTACTTTCTTTGTAGGTAAAATTATGCGGCGGGTATTAAGGAAAATTGCAAAAAATGACCGGGAACTGGGCGATACCTCAACAGTGGCAGATCCAGCAGTTATAAACCATCTTTTCAGTAACAGGTGTGAGACAATAATGTAGCAGAGCTATCCTACTAAAACAGCAGAAATGCAAGAATTTGATGAGAATATGGCCCCTGAGAGACAATGACTTGAAATGGGAAATTGTTATGTGCTGCTCTGAATATAAGATCCTGAAGAGAAGACAAACTGGTGCTCCAATATCCAATCCTTTCATGTTGTAAATCTAGCTTTGTGCCTCTAGCACTATGTTAAATTGTCCAATACTTCACATATGACATTTCAGCCTCATTCACCCAATTTCAATTATTTTTAGTTTTACATTTAACATGCTATAATTGGTGGAGCTTAGAACATGCAGATATTGGTATGAAAGAGGCTTTCCTCCTGAGCTGTAGTTATGAGCCTTTAAAAGGCTTGAGAACTAATAGATTAAGCAGTAATCCTCATGTTGAGGCAGTATTACTGAAATACATATTTTAACAATTAAGCATTTGTTTTAACAAAATATTTCCTGAGTACCCCAGCTGCACAGCATAGGAAATGAGACATTTTAAAGAAGTCAAATATGAAGCTGTGTAAAATTATTTTTCCAGTGTTCTGTTGAAAATGTAGACTGGAAAGGATTGTTATACTTTTTTGTTCCCCCAAAGGAATATTATCATCTACAGATTCTAATTTTCAATAATGTTTGTGTGCTTGAATGCACACATTTTAATTTTTGCAGTATATTGTTCCATGATGGATGCAACTTCAGCTGTTCTAGTCATTAAAGCTATGCTGTATGCCTAGATATTCTGTAGAGGGAGGTTTTTTGGGTTTTTTTGGCTAGAAATATTTGGTGCAATGTCAATGCCGGTTGAATCTGGGGAGATATAACTATTTTCATTAATGGGTGAGCAACAGATGTTATAAATATTAAAGGAAGTCATTGTCTGATCAGCTTGTGTTCCACAATCACATAAAGGAAATGAATAAATATATTCAGAGATTCTGGACTGTTGGAATGGTCTGGTTACACTGAAGAAATGTCTTCCAGGTGTAGATCCTGTGTATGACCAAAGTCAAGCTGCTGCTCTTATGAAAGAAAGAAAAATGGCCACCAAACAGCAGACACATTTTCTTCAGTTAGATGACTTTATTCATAGTTCATTATTCTTGCTTCTTGAAATTAGAGTGGTTCCCATTGAAAGAGCAAAGGCAAAATCAAATTTAGTTTTAGATCTGATATGGGTACTTAGGTGAGGAAAATGTGAACTCTTTAATCCTTGCAGATTAATAAATATATACAATGGGAAAGGTTTGTTTCAAAATTTCCAAGGCATTACAGCACATAGTGCTGTTCACCTTGAAATGTCTTTGTATTGGAAACTGCTATTTACTATCTGAAACATTTTTTTGCCTGTGATAACTATGTTGTTGCATCCCTGAAGATGTCTGCATTATCCATAGAACAACTTACATCTGTATGCCCCTCATATTGTGTATTTGACTACTGTGACCATTGCTTTATCTTTGCTCATGAGTATATTTTTCATTTTTTAATCTGCTGGTGGTAGTCCAAGTGTACTTGTGTGTGATCTGCAACATTGATATGCATATAACTGTGTTCTACAGCACCGTTAGTAGGCCAGTGGCTTACTAAATGCTGTTGATACAAATTCCTCTTATTTTTGGACACAGAATGATATAAATATGGCTGGGAAAATGGGAAAAATGTTTTAATTGGAATAAATTAAAAAGATAAAACCTATTACACATGTTTTATGTTCCTTGTTTTGAATGATAAACCAGGAGTCTCACCTGTTTTGCTTAACATTTCTAGCATCGTTTCTTCCGTTTGCATTTGTTTATAAATTAGTAAACCTAACAGTTAAAGGGTCTACTAAAAAGGCCCCAACATAACTGGTTCTATAAAGTAAGATTTCTATTAAACACTTTACAGATAGTCCTCAACGTACAACCACAATTAAACCCAATTTTTTTTGTGGCTAAGCAAGACAGTTGTTGAGTTTTGTTCCATTTTATGCTTTCTTGCCACAGTTGTTAACTGAATCACTGCAGTTATTAAATTACTAATAGGGTTAAGTAAATCTTGCTTCCCCATTGATTTTGCTTTTCAGAAGGTAGCAAAAGGTGATCACATGTCCCCAGCTGTCATGACTAAATTGCCACGTGTCTGAATTTTGATCACATGACCATGGAGATGCTGGAATGGTTGTAACTGAAAAATGGTCATAAGTTATTTTTTTCAGTGCTCTTTTTGAACGATCATTAAACAAACTACTGTGGGTCGAGGACTACCTGTTTTCAAATTGCGACTCATTATCAGGGCTGTACATTGCTTTGGATTCAAAGGCAAACAGGTGATTTGGAGGATGTACCAGCACCTGGCTGCATCTCCCTAAACGAAGTACATCTTTTTCTAGGAGTGTGTTGCAATTGCAGACATCAACCATGCAACCCCAAGAAGAGGTGGCTGCTTTAAAAAATTGCAAAGCTGTGTTGTGTAAATGTCCCTGTGCCCCCAGGGCATGTTTTTGCCTTTGAATCCAAAGCAATGCATATCCTTGTTGTGGTATCGATTATTAATTGGTTGCAGTCAACTTTTATCAACAAGGTACCCCCCTGGTCTTAATCTTAGGAGGAAAAGTGGGGGTGGCAGACCCAATTGTCACCCATTATTTTTCAGAATAATTTCCAATCGATATCAAGTATATTATTTAGAAAATTATTCTACTGATTCTTAATACTTATGCCCTCATATAGCTCCATTAATTCTCTAAGTCTGTCCTCTAAAATGCATTAAGGCTGTAGTCAAGATATCTATGTGTAAAGTGAGACAGTGCTCTTGAACAACAGAGACATATAGAGATGTCATCTTTTTAAAGCAAAGTGATAAAGGTGTGAAAGGCTGAAAAGATATTATACCGTCAGTGCTATTACAAGAAGAATATTCAGTTTTCTGCAACAAAAAATTCCATTGTTTCACAGCTTTTGGAGATTTAAGAATCTTGAGTTTTAAAAAAATAACTATATTAATATATATGTTCCTCACATCAGTAGATCTGATTTCTAAATATATTACACATTTGCTTTCTTTTTCAAGAAGTATTGACACATTTTTTGTAATCACCTATCATTTACTCAGACATGAAATAGTCAGAACTGATGAGTTTCACTACTATTTTTAGCTCAAATTAGTTCTAGTAAACCTGGCTGCTATAGACGTTTTGCATGTTAAGAGTTGGTTTTGAAATAATTTCCTACTAAACACATCTTTCACCTTTTTCTTAGGTTTGTTGCTTTATAAAATAGATGGCTGCAGAGAATCACTGAAACTGAAATTTTTATTATGTCCCTTTATCCAATGCTAGTGTTTGTGCATCTTTTAAAGGAGCTCATCAAAAGCACCATAAAAACCAATATGGATACACGATTCTTATTTGTTCTCAGGTCATTTTTAGGCAGAAACAGAGTGAAACAGAAGTTTCCCAAAAGACTGTAATTCTGGAAGAATTTCATTCCTTAATGCTACTCTGAGAAAAATGGAATTACATTTTGAATATGTAGAAAGTTATCAAGAATATTTTCTGCTATCAGAAATCCACATGCTCTTTTAGGAGATGCTTATCAACCAGTTGACCATGATTTTTAAAAGCACAGTACGTCCATGACGTGCATCAGAAAATTTCAATGTAGGTAATTTAGAATCCTCTATTTTCTGAGTAGGACTGCAAATTATTAAACAGAATTTTAAGTTTGATTACGAAGTCTGCTACAGTGTTTCTCATATAATAAGGCCAGGTCTTATTTTTTTTTTGAGCCCCGAAAAAACGGCTAGGCCGTCTTTTCGGGGGTGACTTAATTCCCCCCCCCTTGCATCTTAGGGCGGGCGGCGACGGCTTGGATGTTGACCTCGGCGTTGGTGGGGCACTTTGTATCAGGGTCAACGCAGGCAGCACCATATCCAGGTGTGCAACAAAAGTACTTCCTAACAGCAAGCCCTCCCGCCATTTCCCCCCCATTACGCATGTTTTAATATAGGCCTTAATTTGGGGGGAGGGGCTTAATTTCATTTCATGCCTATAAAACATGCTGGGACTTCCTATTGGGGGAGGGCCGTATTGTTGGAAAAACAGGGTATTTGGCAATCATGCCTTAAAAAAGTGTCCTTTTTTATATCACATAGGGAGTATCCAAGACAGCTACACCAGCTGCCACTCCACCATCTGCATGTTCCATAGCCTTTGTTCTCAAGAGATGACCCACATGCTTGTTCAGCACAAACTTCTGACCATGTCTGCAAGGGAAAAAAAGGGATATATAACATTACTCAACCTTTTATCTATAATCTTGTTAGGGTTCCATTAAAGCAAAGCTGCTTGATTCTAAGCAGATCATTTGTCTATATATACTTGCTCAACAATTCTGCAACGGCAAGCCAAAATACTTCACTGTTCTTATAATATCACTGAAAATATTTCAGTTGTAAGCAATGGAATAATTTATTTATTTAAAATATATGGCTGCCTGTATTATGGCACACAATTATGGACAGCTAACAAATGATTAAAAACACAAAAATCATTTTAAAAATCTAGAAAAAACAGTCATCCACACCATCATCTACATCACTGATCTATACAGCCCCTTGGTTCCAACTTTATTATCCCAACACAAAGACAGTTCTGGAGTTTTAGAGCATGAGACTGTTTTTGTAATCCATCAGAAATCTATTTAATCAATATAGCTTAACAGGTAATACTCAAGCGCAGAATATCGAGAACTATGCTTACTTGTTTTTTCCCCCCTATTGTATTTCTATTAGAAGTAGCAGGAAGAGTGCCAGGAGGTGGCAGATAGGATTACTTTCTTCTAAAATTGATTTATTTTACATTCCCCTATTATGTGGTTTCATTAAACATAGCAAGGTGCTATTTTAAATCAGCTAGTTGTACTGAGGACTGGGCAGATATCCCTAGATGTACATGGTAAGTCTAATACAACATCTAGTGATTTCTAACACCTAGTTCATCTTTATAGTCAGTAAGTTAAATTGAATTAGATCACCAGTCTATTTAGC
Source organism: Notechis scutatus (assembly GCF_049901735.1). Taxonomy (NCBI): domain Eukaryota; kingdom Metazoa; phylum Chordata; class Lepidosauria; order Squamata; family Elapidae; genus Notechis; species Notechis scutatus. The sequence continues at coordinate 34,487,239 of NC_142011.1, read as the reverse complement.
TTGGTATTGTCTACTATGAACAATTCTTGAGATTTTAGCATAATACTTTTTTAAGCCACAGCTTCAGATGCTAAAAACTGAAACGTGATTATTTGCATACAAAGTATGCTCTACCAACAAATATTTTATTAAAATACTAAATTAAATTTCAGTTTAAAAATATACATATATATACACACACATACATACGTGTGTATATGTGTGTTGGGTACTTTGCATATGATTCAGAGTGTCATACGTTATCAATAAACAATCCACAATCTATATATGTAAGAACAATATAATGAACAAATAATTTTAAAAAAGAACATAAACATTAAGACATAAAGTATCAGGAAAAATTCAACTAACAGAATCATGCTGCTCCTTGACCCATAACTGGGGAAATGATAGATATTTAATACCTTTCAAAGACAGGAAGTCTGGGCCAATGAACCTCAGGGGGCTGTTGTTCCATCCTCACTAGAGAATATGGTCTAAATGATAGGACCTGAGCACACCAACCCTGTACGATCTTACAGAAGAGCCGAAATAATTCAAGATGGACAATTCCACTAATAACCTGGCCCATAGCCATGAAAGGTTTTACAGGTAAGAATCAGTACTTTCAATTACAACTGGAAGCTCACCGCTAAACAGCAATGATAATGATAATCAAGGGTAGCCCCATTTAATGCACATGGTAATAATCCATCTGAGATGCCCAAGGCATGAGTGGTCATAAATAGGTCTGTTTGATCCAGATGCAGATGCAACTGGCAACAAGGTAGAACTCTGCATAGCTGAATCATAGCTGCTACCTGCTCTTCAAGCAAGAGCTACAAGTTATAAGGACCCATATATTGTGCACTAGTTCTACTTGAAGAAGTGTGACCTGTCCAGGAAATCTCTGGATCCAGGGAGTTCTACAGTCACTAGGCCTTATGAGGGTAACCTGTTTTTCCTCATCCAAGTCCCTATGGCCTTCACACAATAGTATCACAAGAAGGTTTGCAGTGGAGATATACAACTATCATCAACAGCTGTGCTGAGGCCCATCCCCTCTCACAGAAGAATTCTCCATTGCTTCGACCCAATCTCATGCTACCTCCTGGTAGGTCTTACATGAAACAAGAGAGGCATGGATCTAAAATACAGGTGCATGCACTCACAGCACCCAGGACCTGTCCATTTTTTCAAGGCCAACAGGAACAAACACTTCCCAGATAATAATTATTCCTTATGAACTTAATGTGCAGATTTTATCCAGAGTGTTAGCAAAAAAACTGTTTTGAAAACCTGCAAACGAACAGGAATATAAAAGTTTAGTATCTCTAGGAATTACAGCCAGTTTCTCACCTGATATAGACTCCAAAGATTCCCAATTCAGACACACATTCTGATATTTTCAGTGGACAATGAGCCCTCAATAAGTAATTTAGTGTTGGGAGAGCCTTTATCTTATCCATGAGAATATAAGAAGTCCTCTCAGAACTGTCCTTAATTTTCTCCAGAACTTGTTTGAGCTCATCTCCATAGAGATTATTCCCTGGCAATGCAATGGAAGTTAATATTAGACAAAAAGGTGCTAATTTGTATGGTAGGTTCTTGTCCCATCCAGCAATATGAAATAATAGACAAGTGCAAAGGATAAAAAGAGAAACAGTTTCTTATAATTAGCAACATTTACATAGGCAGATTTCCATTTATCCCCCAAACTCTACAGCACAACATGTGTATGTGTGATCTGATAAAGAACATTTTTTGTAGGATTTGTGGAAGTTAACTTCATAGTGGAATGTCTTTTTATTGCTTAGTTAATGCTAGATTTGCTGCAATTTAATAAATGATACTAAGTACTTCTAGACAGACTGCAGATGAACAATGATTATGGAATAACTAAATTCTTTCAGCATTATAGCAGAATTATCTTTTGGTTAAAACTATCAGCAAACAACATTCTCACCCTGAACATATTTAAACCACTACTGTATAACTCTTAACTTAAATATCTGATGGTATAAGTGGCTAAGTGGTTTTAGAACCACTTATTTTTTATGATTAAAAAATAAATAATTAGAACTTTCATTATACAAGCCTAGCAAATAATTACCTCCTCCTTCCCTTTGTGGTTTTAACACAAATCGATCTGGGTCAGCAATAGCAATGGCAACCATTTTATCACCCTCTTCATCCTTGAGGAAAAGAAGACTGTTGCAAAGTAGCCAAACCAAGTGCTTAAGCTTTAACAACAAAATTCTAGTGCATATTAAACAGACATAATAGCCCTAGACAAAAAATAAGATTCACAATTTACCAAAATATTTTATTAAAGGTATATACTTTCTATGTATTATCAATACTGTGCTTTCCAATTTTGTACTGCATTATAACACTGCATATACTAAGTGTACATTTCCCACAACACATTGCTGCTTACCATTTCCAAAGAGTAGAGACCTGTGAATGTTGCTCTCAATCGAGCCACTGCTTCTGGTTCGTTTGGCAAGAATCTTTCCAGGACTCCTGGTCGGCTGAGTTCCTGCTGAACTTTTTTGGTTCCAACCAGCTGTGTAGCTATATCAGGACACTTAACTGCTTTGGACTTTTCCAGTAATAACCGTGCTTCCCAGTTCTTAAAACAAACAAAATAATCTCATTGCAGATGCTTTTGTAGCATAATATTTAAGACACTGCACAATTATTGTAGGTCATGCAGCTGAGGAAACTTTTATGTTCCTTCTCTACCTTGCGTCTGCATCTCCTGCAATAAGCTAACAAATACTTACTCCATGAAAACTGCAGATTAGCACATCTCTGCAGAATCTTTTAGTATAAAAACTGATAAAATTATATATATATATCACTACTGTTTAATTAGGTAAAAAGAAATCCAGATAACCTTCTGGATATCTGAATATTAGCAAAAGATATACATAAAAATATCTTTTCAATAGTCACAAATATCTGTAGCTTGGGTGTAGAATGAGGGTTCGTTTCCAAGCTTGTGAGAACAAACCTTCATCCTCATAAAAATACCTCTTTATCCACTGAAATAGCCAGCCTGAATTTGACATGTCAGCCAAAGTAATTGCTGTTAAATTTACAAATTATTTCTCCCCCCTCTTCCAACCGAAATCACTTCAGAACTTTGTCATTGTTTTCTGAATAATTTAGAAAGGAAGTCATATAAACATCTTAGCAATGTTTTTTGAAATGGCAATGAACTATTGAAATTAATTCAGAGAAAAACAGCCAACTATCATAGGAAGACCTGAATAATTTTCAATTAATTTCACAGCTCATGGACCAAAATGTATTTAGAATGATTTCATTTTAAATATATACAAGACTTCTGCATTATTTCTATTTAATTATTATATGATTGAGATTGTTGTAGTTCATCCTGAAATATGTGATAATTGTACAAATGGTCCTTAAAATAAATTATATACCTTATGCCTAGCTGTCAAAGATCATTACGGTACTAACCTGTTCATTGTAACTTGTTGGCATATAGCCTTCCCTGTAATATACCACTGCTACTTCCTCCCCATCTCTGAAACAGAGAGGAAATATGTAAGCACTTTTCTCCATTTTTCAAGCCTTCTCTCCCCCACTCTCTCTCTCTCTCACAGACACAGAAACCGTGCAACACATTCCATTAACACAAAGATTTCTATTAATGTTGAATGCTTTGATTACATTTCAAAACAGTACAATTACTGAAATACTGTAAAATCAGCATTATCAAACAGATCACTCTCTTATAGTTCTGCTGATAAATATAATAACTGATTTCCAACCTTTCAGTAATTAGGACACAACTAGATGTGTTAAGGACTGAAACTGCTTTAATAGTAACCAGGATGTCATTCACTTAAACCCTTGAATGAATTCTATTTCCATCAGTACTAATTTAGCCATTCATTAGCTACTTATTAAAAATGTATTTCACAAATCCAGTTAAAAATAATTTTTGATTTACATTCTGGTGGTCATGTGAACATTTACAAATATCTGATACTATTTTTTTAACAAATGCAACACAAATATTTTGTAATGCTCAAACACTACAGATGTATGAAAATTAAGCTCACATACGAGCTATCCATGCCCTAATCTAAAATTTTAGTTTAATCCTTGTTTAACAAAATCTTTTGTTTAATCCTTCCTATTATACACTGCTCAAAAAAATAAAGGGAACACTTAAACAACACAATGTAACTGCAAGTCAATCACACTTCTGTGAAATCAAACTGTCCACTTAGGTAGCAACACTGATTGACAATCAATTTCACATGCTGTTGTGCAAATGGAATAGACAACAGGTGGAAAGCATAGGCAGTTAGCAAGACATCCCCAATAAAGGAGTGGTTCTGCAGGTGGTGACCACAGACCACTTCTCAGTTCCTATGCTTTCTGGCTGATGGTTTGGTCACTTTTGAATGCTGGCGGTGCTTTCACTCTAGTGGTAGCATGAGATGGAGTCTACAACCCACACAAGTGGCTCAGGTAGTGCAGCTCATCCAGGATGGCACATCAAAGTGAGCTGTGGCAAGGTTTGCTGTGTCTGTCAGCGTAGTGTCCAGAGCATGGAGACGCTAACAGGAGACAAGCCAGTACATCAGGAGACGTGGAGGCGGCCGTAGGAGGGCAACAACCCAGCATCAGGACCACTAACTCCTCCTTTGTGCAAGGAGGGACAGGAGGAGCACTGCCAGAGCCCTGCAAAATAACCTCCAGTGAGCCACAAATGTGCATGTGGCTGCTCAAACAGTCAGAAACAGACTCCATGAAGGTGGTATGAGGGCCTGACGTCCACAGGTGGGGGTTGTGCTTACAGCCCAACACCGTGCAGGACATTTGGCATTTGCCAGAGAACACCAAGATTGGCAAATTTGCCACTGGCGCCCTGTGCTCTTCACAGATGAAAGCAGGTTCACACTGAGCACATGTGACAGACGTGACAGGGTCTGGAGACGCCGTGGAGAATGTTCTGCTGCCTGCAACATCCTCCAGCATGACCAGTTTGGCAGTGGGTCAGTAATGGTGTGGGGTGGCATTTCTTTAGGGGGCCGCACAGCCCTCCATGTGCTTGCCAGAGGTAGCCTGACTGCCATTAGGTACCGAGATGAGATCCTCAGACTCCTTGTGAGACCATATGCTGGTGCGGTTGGCCCTGGGTTCCTCCTAATGCAAGACAATTCTAGACCTCATGTGGCTGGAGTGTGTCAGCAGTTCCTGCAAGATGAAGGCATTGATGCTATGGAGTGGCCCGCCCGTTCCCCAGACCTGAATCCAATTGAGCACATCTGGGACATGTCTCGCTCCATCCACCAATGCCACTTTGCACCACAGACTGTCCAGGAGTTGGGGGATGCTTTAGTCCAGGTGTGGGAGGAGATCCCTCAGGAGACCATCCGCCACCTCATCAGGAGCATGCCCAGGCGTTGTAGGGAGGTCATACAGGCACATGGAGGCCACACACACTACTGAGCCTCATTTTGACTTGTTTTAAGGACATTATATCAACGTTGGATCAGCCTGTAGTGTTTTTTTCCACTTTAATTTTGAGTGTAATTCCAAATCCAGACCTCCATGGGTTGCTAAATTTGATTTCCATTGATAATTTTTGTGTGATTTTGTTGTCAGCACATTCAACTATGTAATGAACAACGTATTTAATAAGAATATTTCATTCATTCAGATCTAGGATGTCTTATTTTTGTGTTCCCTTTATTTTTTTGAGCAGTGTATGTTGCTGCATGATCTGTAACTGGGAGAAAGAATTGTGAAATTACCATCTGTTCCTATGTGGAATATCATTAAACATTTTATCTGGCTGATAGTTACTGCTCTGTGCCAACCACAAAAACTGCTTTGCATGTTGAGGAAAGATCTTTGGAAAGTGAGACACTGCAAAGAAACCTGGCCTTTTACATGCTATGGAAAACGTTAGTTAAAACAGGCTAATATGTTGTGGCAGAATTACTGCCTTGATTCAACAAAGTTTTTCTAAAATGACATTAGAGCCTGGATGTAGGCAAGATAATTTTCCACCTAAGATAATTAATATATTGTATTATCATTAGGGTTTAACAAAATTCAGAGGCAGACCTATGGACACTACTTACATATACAGTTTCTTTTCACTGTCCAAGGATGCTTTTTCAAACACATCTTTAAAACTTTTTCGGATCACCTTGATATTCCTTAGAGTGAAAGAAAGACAAGGAAAATTGGAATTTTAAATAAAGATCAAGTGCTTTCAAATAAAAAAAGGGCTTCCATTTTATGCAGAAAAGACAAGAAGTTTTCCTCACCTAAGTACCCATACTAAAAGACAAGGTTGGTAATGAAGAATCAGAACAGTTTCTGTAAAGGTAAATCTGACCCCATTTATCTTTTAGACTTAATGGGACATAGTGGGAACATCAAAGAGAAGTCATTTGTGTTATGAGGAGGGACAAAGTGCCTCCTCATAACACAAATCTATAATCCAATAATCTATTATTAATATTCTACATTTGATAACATATAGATATGCCTATTATTGGGTTAAGTTTCATTTGGCTTGCATTTGTGATTTAGTTCTATGTATAAAGTGGCATTTTGAAACTAACTTAATATAAGTTTTAAATAGGTTTTAGACTAGGTTTTTAATTATTATTATTATTACTTTAATTATTTTACTTTTTAAATACTGTGTAGTGTGATTGTGATGTGGTGTTTGGGGCACTGTGCTGGAGTAGCTTTCAAATTTCATTGTATTTTGAATGCAATGACAATAAAGGTATTCTATTCTATTCTATTCTATTCTATTCTATTCTATTCTATTCTATTCTATTCTATTCTATTCTATTCTATTAATGAAATAGCTTTTCCTTAGCCAGAGTTCACAATCTTTTTACTTACTTGGAAAGATTTCACATAGGATCAGGATGAGCTTGGTTGGGGAAGTAATAGCGTGGCAACTCTAGCAGTGTGAGTTGATTCTGACATGTTGATCGTAACATTAGTTGACAATGTTATCTTAAGATGTAGAATATATACTGATATGCTTTTCTCTTAAGCATCAAATGACTATTATTTTCTGTAATAGGCATCCAATGTAAACTGGACTAACATAAAACAATGTTTTGGTTAAGCCCCGAGCCACAGCTGTTGAGGAGGAAGTTACACAGCCTTGTGGCAGCACTGGTGTCCCAAGGACTACTATATTTGATTGTGGAGGTCCTGGTAGCTGAGAAGAATCATACAATGGCATGTCCCTTTCTTTATTAATATCTATGTGCTTTATGCATTAGCATCACAGAGCATAAATTTTTGTAGTTTTGATACAGAAAAAAAATTAAAAAGCTTTGCACAGAACAAAACAAATGGCATAGTTAGCAGAATTCAAGCTGGAAAATTAAACTGCTCTTTGCAATAAAATGAGAATCTCTCAGGATAGAAAACAGTTAAAATTCTGGGACTGCATATTAATTCAACATTCCAAAATCAAGGAAGATGATAGCAAACCATGTTTGTATTTTTCAGAATGAATGGTTTTGGTCATAGGTCATACTTTTCTTATTATTATTTTGGCAGAGAGCTACTACGTATAAGATAGTTAAGTAATTAAAATGAACATGCCTGAGATTTTGGAAGAGATTTTTTGGGGGGAAGATATTGATTTTTGTCCTTTTTATTTATTTATTTTTAAAGTTTGTTACTTAGTGGGTTATTTCTCTCACTTCATAGTATAATTCCTGGACCTACCCCCCAAAAAAAAAAAAGATTTAGAAATTGTGTGAAGCTACGAGTTTATCAGCCTTTTTAAAATAGTTTTAAAATTTGAACATTCAAAATATATTTTAAAATATATTTTAAGGAACCAAATATTAATGATGTAAGCTCTCACGGAATGAATTTAATAACAGAGATATGTACAAGTATTCAGATTTGAAATATAACATTTCAATTGCAAAAAGCATTCCCACCTTAAATGTAAAACAGCTGTTTCAAGTACAAAGCAGGACTGTTTGGAGAATTTAAAAAAGTGTTTCTAGATCAGAAAAAGGAAGTCTGTTTCAAATTCAAAATTCTTATTTCAAATTTGAAACTTTCAGCTTAAGATATCTTGCCCAGCACTACTGAATAGCAAGCTGATCCTAATTATATGAGACTGTTACCTTATCCATAATTCATTTTCTATACAACGTTGGTCAAAAATATTTTTCTGAGCCTCTTCAACCAGAAACATCACCACTGCTCTGAAATAAAAATACATTATGTAGTAATTGCATTAAATAAAATATCCTAATGTTCCTAGGAGTAGCGCATTTTTAATGCTATTAAAAAAGGAAGAAATATAAAAAAACAGATGTAATAAAGCTATTTCCTTAAAAATAATGGATTTCATCCCTCTAGTATTATCAGTCTCATATTTCTTCTAGGTAATTGTTTTTGCCACCCACAAAAAGCAATCTACAAAAATAATCTCCACTTTGTACACTTATGTATACATAAATCTCATCTTTATGCAATCCTCTATAGCAGGGGTGTCAAACTGGATTTTTTCAAGGGCTGGATCAGCATTGTAGTTATCCTCCATGGGCTGGCAAGGCAGGGCGGGGACGGGGGAGAGACAGGATGGACACCTCCTACAGCACCCTGCCAGCCAAAACATTTTGGCTGGCAGACTGCTGCAGGAAGCCGAAAATGGGCCGTGGGGTTCCGCAAGCGGGCCAGTCCTTTGCTATTTTCAGACTGGCCCTGTGGGCCAGATTTAAGGCCTTGAGTTTGACACCTCTGCTCTAAGGTGTTTGTGATGGTCTCCTATTTGTCTCTTTGCTTACAATATGGTTGTCCATCCTTTACATACAATACAATAAATACTGCAGGGCCTCAGTCCACTTCCTGCTTATTTCAACTGATTTTTTGAAACTCCAGTCATAGTCTTCTTCTGTTACTGTTTTACCAAAATTCTACTTGCTGCCTTTAGATCTTATTGTCTTCAATCGTGGTTTCAAAGATCACCACTATTACTATTCATGGATTATTGAAACGCATCCTAAATGGGGCTGCCCTTGAAGACTACGTGGAGGCTGCAGCTGGTCCAAAATATGGCAAAGTTGGCAGTAATTAGTATGCTATGATAAGCCTAAAGCAGTTGACATTTACTGCTTTGCAAACTGCACTGGTTACTAGATGGCTTCCAGGGGCTTCCTGACACAGTTCAAGATTGCAACTTATAAAGCCTTTTATGACATAGGGCCAGGTTATTTGAGGAGTTGCCAATTCCTCCAATTGTTTCTGCCCTTCTGGTGAGATTAGGCAGAATGGGTGTGCTTTATGTTCCTTTGATTAAACCTAGGAAACATGCCTTATCTGTCACAGAGCATCACTTATTCATAAAAATAACATGCAGCGCTATGCAGATATTTTATAGGCTGCTTAACTTACCTATCTGAGCCGTAGAGTTCCCAAGCTTTTGCAATGCCCATAGCAATTCCTTTTGATGGATTATTGGAAAGCAGTTTGGAGGCGTCCTTTGATTTCCCCAAAACATTCAGCACATGCCTATGATTGGGATAGATACAAAAGTCATAAAAGATTTCAGAATACATAACTGCTAGGACAAAGCTATTAGAGAAATTAAAGACCTAAACACTTTCTGAAACATATACTCTAAAAATCCTTCATGAGTAATGCACATATATGCAAAACATTTTCACTTGCAAAATTAAAGCAAGCATGGAAAGATTATTATTGCCTTATATTTTGTGATCAAAGCATCAATTTATTCAAGGGTGCCATTAATAAATGTCATTCTGGACTTGGCAACAGGTTTTATCAAGGAGAAAACCACAACCCACCAAAATGGGAGGGCAGACTATATTATATAAACAGAAAAAAAACTCGTCCCTCACTCACACTGATGTTTTCTAGTTGGGACAACAAAACATTTCCAAGCATAAAACCAACTTCAGAAGTACCAAAGTCTCCATAGTTTAAGCCTGAGCTACTTATACTCCATTGTATCAAAACTGTCTATGTTTTATAACAGCATCTTACAAGCACAAGCACAGCAACAATAATTCAAGGCAAAATTCATATGAATAATTTTGAAGAAACTCAGCTTTTTATTTTTAATAAAAACAAGTAAGCATAGAGAATTAATTTATTATATTGATCGTTAGAAGGATTCAGAATTTTATGCTGGTGCTTTTAAGAGAAAGGATTCTGCTGTATACTGGATGAGCAATGAGCTCACAAATAGGTTGTTGTGTAGATGAGAAGCTGGCAGCTTTGGATTCAAGTTATTATTTATTTATTAAATTTATAAACCACTCATCTCTCTGTCAAGTGACTCTGGGTAGTTCATAATATCAATATCAAAAACCAAGTACAAAACATTAAAATATTAAATATTTAAATAGACAGATGAAATAAAGAACAAAATCCAGTGGGCTGGGAGGGTGGGATCTTCTTCCTTGTCCACTAACTATCTCCAGCATGGAACACTCCCTTCAGAGCCCAGGGCCAAATGGCAGAGCCAGGCTTTGACGCTCTTTCAAGGCCAAGAAGATGGGAGTGGATCTCATTTTGAGGGGCATGATGATTCAGAGGGTGAATATAAGTAGCTTATATTCTTAGATGGACGTTAACTAAGGCATTTCAACTAACCTTTTCCCATGCACTTCTGCTCTACCTGAGTTAGCCAAAATCTTAGTGATACATGATATTTTTAAGTAGCCTTAAAATAAGAATTGAAAACTTGTTGGATGAAATCACAAAAGGTGAAGGACAATTCTTCAGCATTTTACATAGTTTTAAGCTATCCCTATTACAGAATATAAAAAGCCCTGAATAAATACAAGCAAGCCAAGGGCGAATTCCAGTCAACTTTGCTCTGCTAAAATCATACAGTGAAAAAACCCAAGTTTGCTGGCAATCTTACCGGTGTACTGTAGTGGTTCGAGATGTGAGGCCTCCAAAACTTGCAGCAATGGTATTTATCTCTACTTGTTTTAGAGCTGGAGAACCATCTGCACCATAGTCAAACATGTAATCAGAGCGATTGATTCCTAAAACCAATGACTAAGTAAGACAGAAACAGAAGTAAGACAGAAACTTGCCACGATAGCAGGCAAGTATTCCAAGTATTCCAAAAGGACTATTTATTCTGCATTATTATTCATTGAACATCAATTTGTTCATCAGTTTATTGGGTGCACTGAGCACTTAACCGTAAGATAATCTACATGACAGCGGTTCTAGTACTAGGTTCATGTTTCCATAGGGACTGACTGGCAAGGGAAATTTTAAAGAAGAACTTTTCTATTGTTAATAGGATGAAGGTCTAGGATTAGGCGTCCATGGGATTGGCTGATATAAATGGTTACACTGCCTTGTAGAATACATTAGAATAATCCATATGGGAGTTGGCTAGTACATGAGCAACTGTGAGACTCCCCAAATTTTAGATCACTTTGCCACTGCTTTGATAGGAAAACCAGATTGGGTGTGTGACCGATGTCTTGTGTCAGGTTCTGAATGACCTGGGATAATCCAAGCCTGGCATTGATGCCAGGAACTTCTGAGCCACATCAGACCCCCTCCCAAGAAATGCAGATTGAAATCACCAGGGTAATAAGCCATTTATCATTTGCTGAAGTCTTAGATTAGTCTCTGATTCAGCATGATATGAGAGTTAGTTTTATTGTAAGTATCTAGGGTAAATGGTAGTCTTAGAATTATATAGGATAACCTGTTTCAATAACAGGTTGGATGATCCTAAGTTAATAACCACTTATTGAGTGACCAAACTTATGACTGCTGAATGAATGTTACTTATGAATGGTCCTTGAAGTTCTAGCTATCACAGCACTCCCGTGGTCACTTGACTGCATTTTGTAACCTTCCCTACTGGCTTCTCACAAGCAAAGTCATTGGGGAAGTCAGTATGAAATCAGAAGTTGCAATCTTATTAGGTCCTCATTTAACTGTTTGTGATTCACTTAATGGTAATGGGGAACAGTTAGAACTGCAATCACTATTTGGTGCAGTCATGTGAGGTCATACTTTATGACTGCATAATTTTGCAGCAGGAATTATTGTTAAGCAAAGACAACCTGCCCTCTGTTACAATAGAGATTGCCTGACGAGATAACATTTAGGGTATTTTCCCCTATTGTTAGGGTTAGGTTTCTTTTTGCTTTACACTTACATTTAATGTGAAGGTTACTTTTTGAGTGAATGATTACTATTAGTAACAGGGAAAAGCTATGTTTTAGGAAGTGCTTACTAGTAAATTTTTTAGGTTAAAATTTTGTATTGGCAGAGGTGTGAGAAATTAGGGCCAAAATTAGGGATTTTTGACAGCTTGGTTTCATTTTCATGTGATGATTAGCTTTAGGTTGATTTACTGAACTCGTGTAAGAACTCTGAGGCACTTTTAGGTGGAAAGGATTAGCCAATGACATCACAGTTTCCCGGGCAGTGCCCAGTTGGGGGGCTCCTCTCATATCCCCAGCAGGAGCTGGTGTGAAGGATGGGAACTCACCTTGCCCTATGGTAACACACCTTGAATGGGGGCTTGGAAACCTCCAACCCAAAATCTTAACTACACAAACCACTTTGCTCCTGGCTGATTTATGCCAAATTGTAATGTTAGGTTTATGTTACCTGAGGACTACCTATCAAGGTACTTGATAGGGCAAAAAAAAATATGCCAGTAGGGCAGTAATCTAGGGTTAGGTTTCCTTGAGGTCCAAGACTGTATTTAATAAGTGGCTAGAACATTCATTTATTCCTCATATTTATGTAGCTGCTCATTTCACAATAAACTGTAGGTGGCGTTGGGGTGAGTCTTCATCATTATTGGTATTTTTAAAGTTAAGTGCTATAAGGATTACATATTAAAAATAAATCAGCAGCTTTACAGCTTTTATGAAATACCTGAGCAATTCCTTCATCCAAAACCTGCTTGTAAATTTTAAACAGTTGAGCTGTAAAGTCATCCACTTTAATGATACTAGGAAAAAGTAGAAAACAGATATCATATGTAGAATTCGGACTTATTGTAAAAATACAAGAACCACTTTTAAAAAAGACACAAAGTAACATTGAAACTTTCAGTTCCCTAGAATTCTTCACAAGTTAAGGAATTATAAAAATACAAGGGATGGAGAAGTCCAAATATTAGACCAAATATTTTAGAGTGATGTTTATTCTTCAATAATTTTTCCTAATATATTTCTGGAACAAGTAGCTCATTATATAAAATAGGTTAGCAGGAAAAGATCTTGAATGAGCCTACATTTTAAAAAAAATTATACCATATTAGAAAAATAATATTACTGGGGAAAAAATTTCCCACTGTATTCCTCAGTTTAATATGTAATGCAGTTGTTATTTATCTTAAAAATCCAGTTCTTCATATTTCTGATGCCATTTGGACCTCCAGCAACAATTTTTGTGCACAAAAAATCCCCTCACAATGTATACATGAATTTTCAGCATACACATAATACCTGGGAATTCACATTATGTATTTCCAACTGTCATGTAACCACAAGAATCACAAGACCATTCACATGAAAAAGTATAGCAATCTTGGAATCTATAATATATATTGTTCTTAAACATGATAGAACATGAAATGGGATGCTGATTGATATTATTTACTTAGAAATACATTCATAATATATTTCCTTAGTTTTCCAGTCATTTGCAAACAATTAAAAATATCACTGGAATAGGCAGACAGTAACCTGATGTGAACAATGAGGAAGAATGTATGCATGTTCCTTCCACATTCCACTAAATCAATTTTAATGTAAGTTGTCCTCATTTAATGATCATAATTAATTAGGACCCACAACTGAGTTGCTAAGTAACATAATCATTAAGTGAAACATCATGCAACTGTTCCATGACTTACGATATGTTTAATTGCAGTTGTTAAACAATTCACCTGCAATCTTTAAGAATGCTATCATGTGATCATGACTTGCAACTTACTGCTGGCTTCTCCACTGATTTTGCTGTGAAGCTCGTATGTGGTAAACATGTGCTGGTTTAAAAACACCTGAATCACAATCACTTGACCAAGGGGTGCTGCAATAATTTTAAGTTCAAGGACCAGATGTAAAGCTACTTTTCAGCACTTGTAAATTTGAAAAGTCACTATACAGGGAAATTGTTTACTGAGGATTACCCATCTAGCAACTATGAAAACTGCATCTGAAATACTTTTTTTCTTAATATGCAATAGGCAGACATACCTGGCAAGAGTGCACTCTAGGAATTCTGTATCCTGACTAACTTTATCCACTAGTAGATTAAAGTCTTGTTGAGTGGAATAGGCTTGTTCAAGCAGACTTTTTGATACTGGAGATGGGAACAGTGTAAAAGGTGCAAAATTCACAACCTGTTAAACATGAAAAAGTAATGGATATTCTGGCTCATTCCCTTTGAACAAGTAATGAAATGAAGCTCTTTCAAATTTTTTAAGCATACTGGAAGTACCATATTTTTTACACTATGAGGCGCTCCAGGCCATAAGATGAACCTAGTTTTTGGGGAAGGAAAAAAAAAAAAATCTGCCTCTGCCTCCCAGCAATTTGCCTCCTTGCAGCAAACAACCTGGTCAGCTTCAGCACAGCCTGATTTAGCAAGAGCAGCTGATTGGTGGTTGGATCGGCCTCCCGGAATATCGCCGATCAGCTGTTCCAGGCTGCAGGGATCGCCACCACCCGTCGCTGCCATCGCTGCCGCCTATCACCACCTCCGCATGTCCCATTTTCAGCCTCTACATGTCTCGTTTTCAGCCTGTTCCAGACGGCAGGGATTGTTGCCGCCACACCTATCACCGCCACCGATCGCCACTGTGGATTGCCAGGCCTGGAAAGAGCTGAAAATGGGACGCAGCCTGGAACAACTGATTGGCGGTATTCCAGGAGGTTGATCCAACCACCAATCAGCTGCTCATGCTAAATCAGGCTGTGCTGAAGCTGACCAGGCTGTTTGCTGCAAGGAGGCCAATTGCTGGGAAGCAGAGGCCAAAGGGTGGGGGCCGGCAGGTGAGTGGGGCTTCGTCAACATTCAGTCTATAAGATGCACAGACATTTCCACCTTCTTTTTGGAGGGAAAAAGTGTGGCTTATAGAGCTAAAAATATGGTATGTAAGGAGGCAACTTTAATAGAACTACAGCAGAATTATATTGACAGCATTATGTATTTTCAGAATCGGAGCTTTAATGGAAACAAATGTTCCATAAATAATATAGCTACAAAGGAAAGGCAAGCGGGAGTAAATAAAAGAAACAAAGCTTTCCATGTACGTTGTGTCACTTTGGCCTGCTTGCTCACATTGGATCACTACATGTTGCCAGATTCGTTAACGGTATCATACATGAAAAAAATTATCACATGGAGACAAGTTACTGAGAACTTTGCTTATATGCAGATAATTGTCAGCTATCTTCATTGACAAGTATATGAGTGAATTTATCTACCCATTGAAGTTTGAAAGTATATAAAATGATAGCAGAAAATGAGCAGTACATATAAAGAATATAAAATAGATATGATTTTCTATTGAACAAACATGAAAAAATTAATCCAGTAATAAAGGACATATAATTAATAAAATTGTAGGGGGTATAGAAATAGCTAAATAACTGCTGAGTAATACTACAACATTGCTATACAATAACATAAGCACTTGTTTTAAGACCTGTCAAGTCGGTATCTATGGATAGGTATATGGTGCTACAAAGATTTTGCAACATGAATTCTAGTTTTCAACTTACATCAGAAGCATTGGGGTCATCTTTAGTCCTCATTAGAACACCTTCAAGTAGTGCTCTGTCTATTGCAATGGGAGCCACATATTGAATGAGCTGCACATTTTGCAAAATATCTTTCCAAGGCGTAGTCATCGCAAAGACTGAAAAAGATATAAAATTCTAAAAATATTATTTTATACACACACACCAAGATGATGTGTAGGAGAAAAATAATATTCAATATCCATTAAAAATATATTGCAATAAATTAAAAAAATCCAAGGTGAAATCATGTAATATTAAATTGTGTAACACATTTAAAAAGTTCAGAAGCTCAATATTTAACAATCCAAACATTTAGCAAAAGGCAATTGGAACATAATGAAATTTTAAAGTTTGATTTAAAATTTCCACAATATGTTGGAATGAATTTGTAGAAGTTTGAGCCACCACTAAGAAGTTGATCTTATTCACAGATATAATTATGTAATTTATCCTAAAAACACACAATCTGTCTAATATATATCTGTGAATATATCCCACAAAAATATAGTGGTACTTTATAGAGTAGAATCTTTAGTGAACTTCACACTTGACCAAAGACATGAGAGTACAAATCTAATTCTTAGATCCATGATATAAGTGCACAAAGAGTTAAGAGACTGAACTTTAATTCTGATTATTTTTTATTGAAGTAAATATAAAAACAAAAATTACAAAATTCCTGGGTAGCAGGATAGCAATTTTCCTTCCAATTACGCATAGGCACACACACACACACACACACACACACACACACACACACACACACAGAGGGAAAACATTGTTTTACAGAAATAAACTAAATGATTCCTAAATACATAGCACCTCAAAATGAAATAGTATTGCAGATAAAATCAGATTTTCATGACCACTAGTGAACAGAATGAGTGGAATACACAATTGAAGTATCATTATATTCTGTCCAGAACTTTCCTCTTTGTTAGTATAGATTTCACACAGTCATCAAATTATAATGCTGCCTTTTGTAACAATGTCTGTGTCTATGTATCCTGTGTCTGAGCTCCACAAATACATTTTTTCATGTATCTCTATTTGTGAGAAAGAGAAATATTCTATTAATAACAATGCTAGAAAAAATGCACTGACTGAATATCTTTTTTTATTAGAGGAATTCCCCCATTTCTAGTTATTTTTAGTGTAATAACAAAGTTCATCTGGCAGTTATACCTCTGGGCAAAGCAGTAATCTATTAATGCATATTTCCATGAGCCAAGAAGTACAATAATGAATCCCTATAGATATAGATCTTGACAACTTATGTCAGAACAGCATTTACGATCTTTTAAACATTATACAGAAACCCAGGCTAATGGAAGTAGTTTGTTCAAAGGAAGCTTTATGCTAAACAATGTAACCAACCTCTAGTATTAATAATGAGTTACTTTAGAAAATTTAAGCTATTTAGCTGAACAAGTATAAACAATGTTGTTTTATCAGGTTCAGTAAAGTACCTAGAGCATCTTGCAACCTTAAGCCTATTTGGAAGAAATCTGGATAGCTACACACATTGCAATAATTCATTTTTCTTCTCTGTTACAAAGGAATGTGAAAAAAATATAAGACCAATTCCATTTATTAAAATAATATCATATATCTACGGCTGAAACTATGGAAGAAAAAATTCATTGTTTCTAGAACACTCTAGTATTGTTTTAACATTAAAATAAATGAAGGCAAACAAAGTGGGGGGGGGGGATCTCAACTGTTGGTACACAAAAAGCAAATGCTGAATCATCTATGGCCTGTCTCTAGTTAATAATTGTTTTTAATCACTCTTTCCCTCCCTCACTTTCTGTAAACCACAGCATCTTTTAGAACAGATCTACCCCATTCTCAGTCAGGAATCTGTGGGCCCGAAGTGCCTTCTTTTCCATCATAAAATGAACAGACAGTTCCGTTATAGTAGTTTTTAAAGAAGCTATAGCCACGTTTGCCTCTCAGGTTTGACTTCTGCACCCCAGATATTGGCTAGCTTTGGTCTCGGTCCACTTCTGCTTCCCCAAGTCCCTCGGCAGCGGCTTAACTCTTCAGAAACCACCCCACTTCATTGTTAGAAAGGACAAACGCTGCTCTGCCTCCTTCTGCCCTCAATAGTCCCGCACCCCACTTTTTGTCACCTGAGAAAGGCTGTGGGTTCATGGGCACCACTGGGTCCTCCCATTTCTCCCTACCAGTGGGTGGGGAAGGGCGCCGGCTGCTACATCCTCGGCTCAGAGCACTGATACTCACTAACACACCGCGCCCTTTCCGCGGATTTAAATTTCTATGCAACCACTGAAAAACAGAAGACATATGTCCCGCCGCCCAGGCGCCCATCCATCCACCCGGTACCTGAGACCACTCTGACGGGAATCCACAACTATGTCCGCTCAGATAGTCCCTCGCAGATTGGCTACCCTTTCAGCCTATCCACGGTGTCCGTTGCACTGATTGACAGGGATGTAATCATATCAGAGAAGTACCCACAAAAAAAAAAAAAAAAAAAGGCAAACGCCGAGGAAAAAGGAGGAGCCTATGCAAATACGGAGGCGGGTCCCGGCGCCTTCCCCTCTTTGCTCTTTACCTGTTGCATGTTTCTCCGTTAGGGATTTTTTCCCTCACGCTTTTTCCCTCACGATCCGGGCGCCATATTTGAATGTGGATGGTGGCCAGTCCGCAGCAAGGAAGGAGGGAGGGGCTGGAATCTGGGGCTGAAGTCAAAATAAACGGGATGGGCAAAAAGATTTTACAGGCCATTTTTACAACCGGGAAGCTGTCTATGGAAGCTGCTGTTTTCCTTGCAAAGACGGCTGTAGGTCGGGAAAGGTGACCTCATCATGTAGGGGTCCGGTCACAGAGGGGTGTAGAGGTCACGCGTCAGACTTGTGAGCGTTTTTGACATCACGTCTGCTGCCTTGGGGTGAAAAAACAACAACAACCCTGCACGGATGAACTGCTGTTAAGACCTGCGAAGGGGACGCCCGGCGGGTGAGAGGAGAAGCGTCCGTCGTGGAACGAGATGGACACTGAGGAAAGGAGGGAGGGCGAACAGGAGTAAACCTTCCAAGGGGGCGTTCATGGGTCCTCCAAACGGTTGAGGTGAAGTTCAAAAATCGGAATGGAGAGCCTTCCTTTTCTGGAACAGGCTCTTTCTTTTTACTATCCAATGCTTTACTATCCAAGCATTCATCGGTACAACCCTCTTATTTATCCATATCACAAATGTATCCATGTGTGAAAATAGCTGTCACTTAGAACAGGGGTCTCAACCTCAGGCAACTTTAAGACTTGTGGACTTCAACTCCCAGGGTTCCTCAGCCAGCAGAGCTGGCTGAGGAACTCTGGGAGTTGAAGTCCACAAGTCTTAAAGTTGCCCAGGTTTGGAGACCCCTGACTTAGAAGATCCTTGTTTTTCCTTCTCACCTCCCCTCTTTCTTCTTGTTCTCTTTTTAATACTGTTTCAGACACTTTGAAAAACAAACAGTTCCATAGTTTCCCACCTATTGGGTTTCCCTGGCAGCTTCTTATCCAAGTAGGAGTTGACATGTCCCTACCTAGTCAAGAGAAGGTCAGCCTGATATTGATACCTACTCCTTGTTTCTTCTGTGTAAAATTTGAATTATACAGGCTGTGGAGCAAGAACGTTTTGTAAATAGGCATCATACAAAGAGTTGCTAACTTACAATTGGTAGTAATAACGGAATTGAGAGACTCGGTATTTTTCCATTTTTATTGAACCACGGCACAACAGCATCTTTTTTCCCTGTTACTTATATATCTTCATAACAGTGGCCTTGTCTTATGACTAGCCAATCAACAAGGCAGTCTTAAATCATTTTTAATTCAGCCGAATTAAACTTTATGGTCAGTAATGAGTATTACCTTTGTCATCTTTTATTTGTAGAAGAGAAGACTATATAATTTCAGACTATATAAGCAATATACGGATCAATAATAGCACATTTCATGTTTGTGTTTCAGTTGAAGAATGAGTCAATAATACAATTTAACAAGGTAGGGCATTCACTTAATGTAAATAACAAAGTTTGTGAAGAGAGTTAAGATCAGTGCAATCTTTTTTTTAACCTTTTGTCTGTTGTTTTCCAATAGTCATGCAGAGAAGTAGGTTCCTGGAAAATTGAGAATAACCTGGTCCATTAGATAGCAATATTTCAAGTGCAGTTTGTTTTGGGCTTTAATGTTCAAATTGATGTAGTAAGTGCTATCAAAAAGTAACAACTTTTGTTAGATCACTTTAGGTTGATGAAATCTTGCATATTAGTTTATTGATTTAAATAGGTCCAATAAAATATATTTGCCTGCTTATTTTAAATATTTAATTATTTAAATAATTTAGTTAATAGTGTGATTCTATACATATCAATTCAAAAGTAAATGTTATTTCTTCTATGAACTTTAATCCCAGGGAAGTGTATATATAATTACAACATAATTTTAGGTTCACCAATACCAATCTGCAATTATTAAGTAAACATTCCAAACATGCCAGGTTCCAAGGGAGAAATAGTTAAGAAAGAAATAGCAATCCACTTCAGTATTCTGCCAAGAAAACAAAAAAGATACTCTCAGCTAGGATAAACTTGACATGACACTGAAATTTGACACGCCCCATCCCCAGTTTGGAAGATATCCAAAAAGCTATTGGGGGAGAAGACAGCAAGTATGAAAAGCACTAGTGCTTTTAATGTGGCAGGATTAAAGCTGAAAGAACATCCAGCTGCTGCTGTAGCCAGAGACAAAAGGGGACTTAAATGCAGTACTGCTAATATATATGTATACCATTGGTATGTGGAATGTCAAATCCAGGAAATAAGACAAACTTGGTGTGATCAAAGCAGAAATGTCAAGAGGAACATTAACATTCTGGGAATCAGCAACTAAAATGGAATGGAATGGATCATATCACATCAGAGAAGCATCCGTTTTTCTGCAGACTAAGGCAATAGGGTATCCATTATTAAAAGGATGCCAAAGTTCATGCTTGGATACACCCCCAAAACTGATAGACTGATCTTAGTTCAAATCCATTACAATATTACAGTTACTTGAATCTATACTCCAACCAGAGATTCAGAGGAAGTGAAACTGAACATTCTATGATGACTTGTGATGCAGTGTTTACACAGCACCAACAATGACACATTTATTATGGACTGAATGGAAATGTAAAATAGCATTTTGAATAATTAATACATTTGGCCTAGGTATCTGAAACTATACAGTTGAAAGCTAAATTAAAAAATGATTATAGCATTTAATAGTGAATCTCAGCAACATAAAATATTATTTTTGATAGTCTATGCTCCACAAATAGAGATGGAAAAGCTTTAGTGCTGACTGCAGCTTGAATCGCAAGCATCTTGCAAAATTATGGCTTAATTAAAGAAAACAAAGTCATGAAACCAATAAGATACAACAGCAGCATTTTATATAGTTATGCAATGAAAATTACAGATTAAATAAATTGGATTATATTAGATTTGATAAATAGAATACCTAAAATACACCAGACTGAATTTTGTCACATTAATGTTCCCAATGTTCCCAAAATGCAAAAAGCAAAAGAGGGAAAAGGGATGCTCACTGATATCCTAAAAACGTCTGAAGAAGGGCAAAAAGCAAAAGACAACAGAGGCAAAGGAAAATTTGTTGAATAAACACTGAATTTCAGAGAACAGCAAGACAAGGAGATGTAAATGATTGCGCTAAGATATTAGGATAACAACTGAATAGAAAAAGCAACAGGTAGGACTTGAAATCATCAGGAGTGACAGTCATGTTGATATGTACTCTAAAAGAGACACTGAAGTAATTGTCATGCAAAATAATTGTGGAAGACATGAAAATCTCAAAGAGATCAAATCGGAAATATTTAAAAATAGTCTGATATGTTTACATAACTTACACATGGAGCATTAGAAAAGTAGTTAAAAGAACAAGAAAGAATGATTTAGAAAATGTAGGATGTATTCTAATTTATTGCTTCTTAGAGAGATTAGTATATATAGATAATATATCCAAATCCTTCTCTATGGTATAAATAAACATAAATCATATAGTACAGTTAGAAGATAGATAGAATACTTTATTGGCCAAGTATGATTGGACACACAAGGAATTTGTCTTGGTGTAAATATTCTCAGTATACATAAAAGATACATTCGTCAAGAATCATAACGTACAACACTTAATAATAGTCATAGGGTACAATAAGCAACCAAATCATACTAGGAAACAGTCAAATCATAAGGATACAAGCGACAAAGTTACAGTCATATAGTCACAAGTGGGAGGAGATGGGTAATAAGGAGTGATAAGATTAACAGTAATAGTAGTGCAAACTTTGTAATAGTTGAACAGTGTTGAGGGAATTATTTGTTTAGCAGAGTGATGGCTTTCAGGAAAAAAAACTGTTCTTGTGTCTAGTTGTTCTGGTGTACAGTGCTCTATAGCATCATTTTGAGGAAAAGAGTTGAAACAGTTTATGTCTGGGATGTGAGGGGTCTAAATATTTTCACAGCCCTCTTTTTGACTCGTGCAGTATACAGGTCCTCGATTGAAGGTAGGGTGGTAGTAATTGTTTTTTCTGCAGTCCTAATTATCCTCTGAAGTCTGTGTCTGTCCTGTTGTCCAGACAGTTATAAAGGTGCAGATGATAGACTCAATAATTCCTCTGTAGAACTGTATCAGCAGCTCCTTGGGCAGTTTGAGCTTTCTGAGTTGGCACAGAAAGAACATTCTTCATTGTGCTTTTTTTATGATGTTTTTTGATATTAGGTGTCCAATTTAGGTCATGTGATATAGTAGAACCTAGAAATGTGAAGGTCTCTACTGTTGATACTGTGTTGGTCTAGTATTGTAAGAGGTGGTAGTATGGGAGGGTTTCTTCTAAAGTCTACCATCATTTCTACGGTTTTGAGTGTGTTCAGTTCCAGATTGTTCCGGTTACACTACGAGGCAAATTGTATAACTTCCTGTCTGTATGCGGATTCATCATCTCGAATGAGACCAATCACTGTTGTGTCATCAGCAAACTTCAGTATTTTAACAGATGGATCGTTTGAGATGCAGTCATTGGTATATCGGGAGGAGAGAAGTAGAAAAAGCACACAGCCTTGGGGGGGCCCTGTGCTGATTGTACAGGTATCAGATGTGATTCTGCCTAGCTTCACCTGCTGCTTCCTGTCTGTTAGGAAGCTTATGATCCACTTACAAGTGTGTTCAGGTACCGCTAGTTGATTTAATTTACTTAGAAGAATACCATGTACTCCTATATGTTATAAACCTACATATGGTATTAACATATAAATAGAATATTTGTATCTCTTAAAATATTTTTATTCTTAAATGCTGATTCTGCTTACATATTAGGAACATTATAACTAAATTTATATATTGTGATATTTATGGTAAGTGGTATGAGTTCATTACATCCAATCTATTGATTTATGTGAATAAATGAACAAAAATATAAATGGACCATGGATTCTAAAAATTAATTCTTTGTAATATTGAGATATGATTTTAGTATGGAAATCCTGTCAGATACATTTTAATTTTATTTTGATTTCTGATAAAATGTATATCATACTATATTTCTGTTTCAGATGCTATGTCCAGCAAAATCCTGGCGGATTGTGACACAGAAGGTGAGTGTGATTTTTATTCTGACTGTTGGGAACAAAGTGTAAAGATGCCAGACAACAAGGAAACTCATTGGTATTTTCACTGCTTTTTCTAAGTTACTTAATGTATTGGGTTTTTTTTAGCACAGGCAGTTTACATTTTTGTTGTAATGCTGAATTTTGTAAACATCAACAATTAGAAAGCAAATGTTTCTGTTTTTTTCCTTTATTTTTCCTAGATTTGACTGACTCTAGCACTGAAAATTACTTCGATTTTGATTCATGCAGTTTGTTTGAAAAAGAAAAAGGGGAAAAGAAATTGCATGGCATAGTGCTTATATTGGAAAATAGCCAAGCAAACAGTGCAAGTTTCTGCAAAGAGAATCCTTTGCTGCAAGGAGAAAAAGTAGAGTGCACTAGCAAATTGCAAGAAGAATTATCATTGGAATCCATATTGTTTTTCAAATGTAAGAATTACCAGTATAATACAAATGGCCAGTCACTGAAATCTTTTTCAAGCAAAATAGTTCCATTCATATACAGTACCTCTCATGGAGACTATTTGTGTTTAAATAAAGCAACCCCTCAACAGACCCTTACTAAAAATTCCACTGAAGGACAAATCATTTATACAGTGAAAGAAGCTTGTGCTTTTGATAAATTCCATCAGAAGCAGTCATCAGATGGTAACTCTCTACCTCAAAAGCAAAACAAAGCTGTGCAAGTTTCTTCTACAGAAATAAAAATAGAGGACAATATTTGCTATAAATCTTTCAAACAATCACCAATATCTACTGAGATAAATAAAGACCTGAAGAAACCTAAAAACTTCCTTAGTTTTGAAAGTCATTTAGTAAGTAGCCATTCAGAATACTCCTCAGAATATTCTTATCAAATTAACAACCAAATTACTGAGCAAATCTGCTCACCTTCCAGTTCAGAAGACTCTATTTCTGAACTTTCAGATGTGAGTGAGGATGAAGATTCCCAGAGGCATGCTTTAGCTTTTCAGTTTAAAGACTCTGAACATAACCCACTGTTTAAGAAGTTGCATCTTATTATAGTGCCACAAAAACAGGCCATACATTTTAAAAAGCAGGGAGAACTTTCTCAAATTCTAATCAATGAAGCCAATTATCTTCTAGCAACTCACTCAGATCCACGAGAATCTAGTTCTTCCAATGAATATTCTGATCAAGCATTACCTACATCAAATCTTTGGTCCTCATATTCATGTTTCCCACCCTTCAAATATTCACAGGCAAATCAGCTACCTCACTTTTTTCTTCAGTCATCACCCCAAAATCCAGTTAAATCTGCTTTTCAAAAAAGAAAACTAGAAGTGTCCAAGCCTGTAAAATCAGTTGTGTTTACCAAACAGAAAACATCGCAAAGAGACCGAAAATATAAAAGTAAGCCATCTATCTTCTCCAAATTTCATTCATTTAAAGCATTGGACTTTGAACCTATAGACAAAAATAGAGTAAAAGAACAATATGTGTCTTTAAATCAGACATCTAAATGCCATTGCAGCCCATTGCTTGACTTAACTGTTGATTTGCATTCTGAAGACAAAAATTCTGAAAATTTTTTAACTCTTCACAGAAGTTCTCACAAACAAACTCGAGTTGGCAAAGTCATTCATAGATTTTCCTCTTGTTATTTGCTAAGTCCTAAAAACAGTTTTGAAAGGCTTCACTATATTTCTCCAATTAGAAAAAAAAATCATTTGAAGATGCAAAACATACTGAATTATTTTTTAGGCTGGACTGGCAGACAGAACAGAGATGAACAATTTAAAGAGGATATTTCTCTGACTTCAAAGATACAGGCAAATGATACTTTTATTTCACATATGCCAGTTGACAAAAGGAGTTCAACTGTTCCACTTCATCCACATTCAAATAATTATTCTGTTCCATTTCCTACAACATTATCTTTTGTAGATGAGATGAAACATTCACATGTTCCTTCTTTGCAAACAGAGAGAAGGAGTCCTAGAGCATTGCACATTTTTCCAAATGAATGTAAGCATTCATCTGCTCCCTGTGTGGAAATGAAGAGGGATCTTTGGAGTCCTGTGGAATCTTATGGAAAATACAGCACCTGCCATTCCCCTTGTGAAAATTCTAAAACACAACTGCTACCAAATAAATTAAATGTGTGTAATAATAGAAGTACGGAAAAACTTAACTTTGGAATTAATCAGATAGCAGATGGAGGTTTGGTCCTGAAGAAGTTTTCAGTGTGCTCCTGTGGAACTATGTCACAAAGTGGTTTGTTTCCTAACAACAATATTTCAGAGTCGGGTAGAAGAAAAACTAGACCAACTCCAGATAGTAATTGGAAAGCCAATAAGTCTGCCTCAAACAGATGGAATTCTACTGCAGGAACCTTCAACACAGAGAAAGTGTGCTGTGATTGTCACCATGTCTCTCCAACATGTTCTTCGCACAATCCATGCAAACACAAAGCTCCAAGAAACCAGGTTACTGAAGTAGCATCTTTATTTGAAAATGGATTTCCCATAAGGAATTTGAAAGAGGATGTGGAAAAAAGTGAAACAGTGAAAATAGGTGAAAGAAAAGTCAAATTTCATCTAGGTTCAGATTTACAAGAGGCTGATCTTTTAACCACACACATTTCATCACCAACTAATGAATGTCATCAAATACCAAAACATTTTGTTTATCAACCTGAATGTTCATGCTGCCAGACTGCTGTTAAAGAACATCTCAGCACATCAAAAGTGTCTAATTGTCTTGGTTCAGAAAACCACATGCCAAAGAACTATCTCAATAGAGAGAGTATATTTGTAGTGGATCCTAATCGGCAAATTAAAAGGCAGTGTAAATGTTCCCATGAAATCTCTCTCTTCAAGCCTGAGCAAATTGATGTATATTCAGGAAACAGATCCGAGATTTCAAAAAGGAAGGATCCCAAACTTACCCAGGTTTGTATTTTGTCAACACACACACTCACACGTTTAATTTGACTTAATTTGGAGTAATGCTGTGGTACAGTGTGCATTTACCTAGGAATTAGCCCATTGTTTTTAGTTAATACTTTTAGAAGAAAAATACATTTAACTTTTAATTCTAAGAAAAGCAACTAGTACTTTTAGATGTTGTCTTTATTTAATGTGTTCTTGACAAGCAAGACAATAGTTACAATGCATTATAATATAGATTCAATCTTAAATACTAGTGTTATCCCAAAAGATTTTGCATGTATGTTGAGAAAATGCTTTCCTAAAATATGTTGCTGTTGTCAATAATAGGTTTCTCTGCTAGCTTCCTGGCTATTGCATTTTGAAACTGTTCTCATATGGGGAGGCTGAAGACAGATGGAAGTT
Organism: Notechis scutatus; assembly: GCF_049901735.1. Classification (NCBI taxonomy): domain Eukaryota; kingdom Metazoa; phylum Chordata; class Lepidosauria; order Squamata; family Elapidae; genus Notechis; species Notechis scutatus. Next base: position 34,460,435 of record NC_142011.1, on the reverse strand, counting down.
GTCCAATACATTTGTGATTTAAAAATGGCTTCTTCAAAAAGAGCCACACATCACTGCCTTCCTTAAAGTGTCATTAGCTACATTGAATCACACATATTCTGCCAGAAGCACCAGGCAAGGGCACAGACCCAATCCTCAGGAGCACAGTTTATATTTCAGAGCTATTAAGTTTGAATAATTCCAAAGTATCCTAGGTCAAAATGCAAAATGTCACAGCAATTACTTACATGATTACTCAGAGCTAAACCCAGCCTTGAACAAAAATGAGCTTGCCAAAGCTTGTAAAATCATTGATTTGTTCTGCAGGCACTATATCTTTCCTGTCCTTCCCTAAAAGAAACTTGACTATTCTGAACAGGTTTACCAAACAAGAATCTCTCCACATGGAGTGGAGAGATGTTCACCTACTTTGCTGCTATTTTATATTATAGCTGCTATTTAGCTTGCAATACTAGATAATTGTTCTCACTTTTTATGTGGTGACATCTTTATTGGGCAATTTTTCACTTCATCTTTGGAAATTAGGAGGCAATCTTGTTCTCTGGTTACTTTTTCTCACAAACACTAATCAATGTCCATCAGGTGTCTGGGGTGGACTATCTTAAATAGCCCCTTCGATAGATGCAGGCTCTTTAGGAGTCATATCCTAACCAGAGAGTTTTGATCAAAGAAAAAGATAGATATCCTATATATCTACGTTACTTATCTGTTCATAAATAAAAACCAGATCCAGTATATGTCTACTTTCATAAGTCATGGCTGAAAGTCTTAGGCTATGGCCCAGATTCCAAAGCATTATGTTTAGAAGATAATTGTATATTTATTTTTTAAAAATATTGTTTTAAATGATTTTGCTTACCTTAGTTTAAATAGCGTAAATTATTGAATATTTTATCATTTAAATATTATTTATATTTGCTGACTAGTGTTAAATGAGTTATGAGTCATCTTCAGTCCCTTATTGAAGCTGAAAAACTTTATGCTTGTTTATTGTTTGTTGTGGGGGAAAATAAGAGGAGCAAGGAGTATTACGTATGTTCACCACCTGAAGTTATTTATAAAAATAATAAAGATGGAATAAAATAAATGATACAAATATTTAGTAAATTACGTACTATAGTTATGCAATCAAACTTACTGTGTTCCACATACCAGTTAAAGTACAAGCAAGCATCAAAGCAAAATAAATTTTGCATAACATTGTCTTTTCCATTTGGTTTTGCCTGTATTTAGACCAGACATAAATGCTAAAATGATTTTTGTTAACTTAAGGCTTTCTTACAAATGATATATTACTTTGTATAACTGGAAAAGCAAGTACTGCTTTTTTCTTTCCTTGCCTTCTGATCAAAGAAAAAAATTGCAGCCAGTTGTGTAAACAAAATTAAATTAATAATGTAATATATATTATTTTCACTGCTTTTGTATTAAGTATCTGGAAAAGGTAGATTATATTTGTATAATAAAGTACATTGTAGTCATGTGTATAAAGTCACACTAAAAATATAGTATTTTTAGATATTACTGAATATACTAAGCTCTAGATTTTGATACATTTTGCAAAATCAAACATAGCTCAAAATGAAGCAAGTAATCTGTATTTTAGGGTAGTCTTTCATTATTGACATGTTTTTATTTTTCTTAGGAGTCTTCGAAGTTTAATCATGGTTGGAAGAGATCTGAACAATGTAAATACTGCCAAGAAAAAAATTAATGCAGTCATTTGCAGTAAGAAAAAGATTATTTAAAAATAATGAAATGTTGGTAAATCTTGATATGAACTTCAGAGAAAATCCATTGAAGTACCACAAAAACAGAGGCGTAAACAGGTATAATTTCACCGATGAAGAATACACATTCCGCTCCAAAGTATAACGGGTGAGAAGATAAAAGCTTCCTGCAGAGATATGTTCCATTACACTTAGTTGAACTTATTTCTGAATAAATATGCATAGAATTAAGTTCTTAATAATGTATACTAAATAGAAAATGGCTTTGATAAATTTCAGAGGGGTAGATAACAGTGGCCTCTTACAGCAAAAATAGTAAAAAGTATCCCAAACTAGCATATTAATAACAGCTTACCTTTTCATAGACTAGTTCCCCCAAAATCAGGTAGTTGTGCTGTAAATCAAGCAATGACAATTCATTTTAAAGCAGATTCGGTCATCACCATCACATATACATGTAGTCCTCACTTAATGACCATTCATACAAATTGTAACAGTGCTGTCAGGTGCAGGCAACCAAAACCATTCCGTGAATAGATCTAAATAAATGCTTTATTGCCGATCAATAAAGAGCAAGAATCTCACCAGATGCCCCTGAAAAACAGCAGACATAGGTCTAAGGGGTTTGACCTCAGAGGTTTCCTCCACCAAACCAACTCCAAGCTGGAATGTCTCCTTAATCCTTCTAAAGCAGGGGTGGCAAACTTGTGGCCTGCGGGCCAGATGCGTCATACGCTGGTAACATCCATGCCTTTAGCAAAGGGAAAAAGTCATGATACATCATGTAATGACGCAGTGACGCTGTAAGTTTCACAGTCTTGCTCTAAAGGATCCCCCTCTCTTTCAGGCAGTGATCCCACCCCAAGTACTGAGTGAATGGTAGTCAATCAGTTGTCAAAGTTCCAGCTGTTGCAACACTCCTGTAGTCACATGATCAAAATTTGGGTGACCAGCTTGCATTTACAACCATAGAACATGGTCATGTTCTCATGGACTTCTTCAATATGCGTTGCCCACCTATCTTCTATCTCTGCCCTTTTGGCCTAGCACTCTGCCACCTACCACTTCCAGCCCTACCCCAGCTTACCTTCGCCATCATCTTACTCCTGCTGCTGGCCCAGGATCCAGGTGCTGGGTGAGGGTATAGCCCCAGGATGAAGCTGGTAAATGCAGCAGGGGAACAGAGACTTACCTGCTATAGGAATCTGCACAGCCAGGCAGGAAGGAGGCAACTGATGCTTGTGGAGGAGGCAAGATGGCAGCATAGACAGAAGAACCCTGTTTTGTGCTGCCAGCACAAGGAGTGATAGCTTGCAAACTGCAGAATGAAAAATATAGCAAAATCTTAACTGCAAAGCATAATATAGAACGAGAAATAACCATGGACATGGCAACAAAACAAGACAGTAACATTCAGTTGACTAAATACAAGATAAAAATTCACAATTTTTCAATAGTTGGGAGTCCCTTATCTTCAGCAGCTACAGATTATTCTGGTAAGCATATAGCATCTTTCCCAGCTAGGTTTGCCAAAGTATATATAATTACTTGTCCTCTTAATTTCATATGTTTATATTTTGTTGTTTGATAGTTATAGAATTCTTTATTGGCCAAGTGTGATTGGACACACAAGGAATTTGTCTTGGTGTATATGCACTCAGTGTACATAATAGAAAATATACATTAATCAATAATCATAAGGTTCAACCCTTAATAACAGTCATAGGATACAACAAGCAATCAAATCATACTAGGAAACAGTCAATTAAAAAAATCTCAAGGATACCTGCAACAAAATTACAGTCATAGTGGGAGGAGATGGGTGAAAGGAAGGATGGGAAGACTAATAGTAATGCAGACTTAGTAAATAGTTTGACAGTGTTGAGGGAATTATTTATTTAGCAAAGTGTCTGTGCTTGGCAAAGAAGCACAGGGTAAAGAACTTGAAGTAGCCTTACAAACACACAAACACACAGAAAAATGCTATTTTATACAGGAAAGTAACAAAAAATGAAGTACTCCACTTATACCTGTTGCAGTAATCCACAATATCACTGTTTAGGTATAGGCCATGGATTATATTTGTTGCTGCCCTACTATTTATGTTTCAGTCTTCTGCTAGAATTTATTTCAGCAGATTTAGTTGGAAAAGAGAGATAGATGCTGCATCCACATAGTGAAGAAAAAAGGTGGTAAAAATCAGGGTTTGTTTGTTTTTAAACCAAATCATATAACTTGTAATGCTGGGCATACAGACACCTGAGATATGATGCATCATCCCCCTTTCTCAGGCTTTTCTCCTATGATCTCCACTGTAATTATCCATACTCCTGTAGACAGCTTATTATAAACACTCACCATTTTATTCCATAAGAGGAAATTTTTTTTATCATGGATTTATACAGAGGAGAGGGGGATTACCAAGGCGTCTCTGACTTTTTTCTGTAACTTAGTCAAGCAGGGAGGTATGCTAAAGAACACCTTTCATGATGAAGGTGCTGATTTGGTAAAGAAAGTTGAGCCTTTGTATCAGGGTTAAGGGTTTACTGGGGGTGAAAGACATAAAGAAAAAGAAATACAGGTTATCCTCTAATTACAACAATTTGTTTAGAAACTGAAGTTAGAATGGCACTGAATGAAGTGACTTATGACTGTTTTTCACACTTATGACTGTTGCAGCATTCCATGGTCATATGACCAAAATTTGGGCGCTTGGTACCTGGCATGTATTTATATGTTTCATTGTCCCGGGGTCATGTGATCACCATTTGTAACCTTTCCAGTCAGCTGCTAACAAACAAATTCATTGGGGGAAGCTGGATTCACTTAAAAATTATGTGATTCACTTAACAACTTCAGTGATTCACTTAATAACTGTGACAAAAAAGGTCTTAAGTGGGGCAAAACTCACTTAACAACTGCTTTGCTTAACAGTGGAAATTTTGGGCTCAATTGCTCAATCAAATAAGTTTTTCTTGTTGGTTGTTCCTCCAGATAGGATTATACCCACATGCCCAACAAGACAAGTTTCCAGTAGCTCAGGCTATTTCATAAAATCTAGAATCCTAACCCAATTGTTTACATTTGCTGCTTTCCTTACATAGTCGGTTTGGTTATCTTGGAGATCTTGGTGTAGAATGGGCAACACTAGTTGAATCAGCTAATGCCAACTCTTGTAGGCCACGTCAGGTTTGTATCACAAAATCTTAAATCGCTTTAACAATAATAGTAACAAGGTGCAGAAGGAGAAGCACACAATACTAATTCTGTTAGAATGTGACAGAGAAATTCTGTGCACCTGAAAATTTACTATCCAGACAAGCCAGAAATTCATGAAAATCTTGCTTGAAGAAATTGGTACCATTGTTATTGGGAGAGTTGTAGCATTTCAACAATCTAAATGTAAACTCAAAAGAATATAGGAGCCAACTTTTTTGGGGATAGGGCAAGTTTGTGTCAGATTATTTAACAAATGGCCACAAAGATAACAATAAGTATTGTCATAAAAATGTACTGTGTAAAAGTATCCTGCTATCTTAAAATATCAAACCAATATAAAATCTGCTTCAGATAATTCAAAAGCAGAACTTTAGCTTGGCTATATATTCCTTGAAGGACTAGTGATGAAGAACTTGGTGTCTCCAACAAAAGAGTCAACATGTTTGTAAGATTAATGTTCTTTCATTAATTCATGAATCCCTAAATGTAAACTCAGAAATAAATATGTTTTCTATTTAAACAGCCACACGATGGCAGTATTTTATGGCAAGACATTTTCTACTGCAGTATGTAGTTTGCAGAAAGTGTTATTTGTTACTTAGAAGTTCAGGAAACCATTCAGATATTTATGAAAATTTAACAATAAAAGACTGGGGAAAAAAAGTGACTGTGTTCTTTTTATGCTTTGAAGGTCACATTTTTTTCAGAAAGATGCCCCTTTTACAATGGTTAGCTTTGACTAATTTCTTTATTCCCATTAAGTGTTATATCCTATATCTTAATGCATTTCTGTTAGACTAATTTTTTTAAGTTTGGATTCATATCCATAAAATAATCTTGTTTGGTTTAATTACAAAATTTAAATACACTTGACAATTTATAAATTAATTTTCTGTCAAATTATAAAATAGTCTGTGGCTTGCACTTTATGACCTCTGGATAGTTACATTTCTTTCTTATCCTGAAGTTAAAATTTATCACTTGATGAACCTTTACTGATAAGCAGCTGAGCAAGTGTCATTTCTCTGAAAATTGCCTGTTGGCTCTGTGTCCCAAAATAGAAATTTAAATCTAGACTTGTTTTCTGTATAGCAGAAGCTGACTGACCAGATTTTACTATTTAGATGCATTTATAAAGAAAGCTGCCAGAGACAGATTTTATGGACATAGTAATAAGGTTAATATGTCAGAACAAAAAAAAAGTTTATAAACTTTGGAAGAACAAGCGTACAGAAGTTCAAATCAATTATGGCAAAACTGAAATTGGGAATATCAATAAATATTTATATTTAATTTTTCTTCTCCACTTGTTTGGGGGAAACATTTTTCTCATTTTGAGAATGGAAAAATGTATAATCATAAGCATGATCCAGCATATAAATGTAAAGGAATTCTTCACAGGGACTTGTTCATAGCACAAGGAATTGCCCATCCATAAACAATTTGCAACTTGTATTTTTATTAGTTTTAAAAAACTATTGATGGTTTTTTAACCATAACAAAGGGACAGTCGACTTTAAAAAACATTTATATAAATGGGTTTTTCTTTTACATTTGTAGGAATAAACAAATGAGATAAACCTATTTGAAGATCTGCTAATATTTAATCAGTTGCTTAGATCCTAAAGCATAAAATTTGTGCACACTGATGTTGCCAACTAATTAGTGCCATATATTTAAAAGAAAATATGAATTATTTGTTTAATTAATACTGAAATTATAATACATGGATGGCAAGAAAATTACCGTAATGGGAAAGGCATTTCCTGTTTTATGTAAGATAGTATCTGCTGTGAAGTATGAAATCCTTAAATGTACATTTTTGCTGATTTCATTAGTTAAATGTGCTTATTCAATTGAAATTTTTCAGAGGCGGCAGTAATTTCAGTTTGAAACCATTACCTTGGAGTGAGATCATTTTATAATACCTGTTAAATGGAACAGTTTTCCCCCTCCTTTTGTAAAGTACTAAAAAGTCTACTTAAATCATTATTCTTTGCTTATAATTATATCACAAAAGCCTTTGGAGTTTGAGATTCTAGAAAACATTCTAAACATCACAGAACATATTGAACTGATCTATATTCATAAACATTTCTGGACCTAATGGTAGAACTGCATTTATTTTGATTTAGTAGAAAAGCTGATCCCCGATTGCAAAGCTTTTTAGAAAAAAAAGTGAGTGTGATATAACAAGATTTCCAGGGGATAACATTCACATTTATTTTGGTTCACTGTTGCTTCAGTTCATTAAAGATGTGCCAAGTTTTGAAGCCTAAAAATTTAACTCAGATCCAGACGTAATAATACCTGATTAGTGTAATCCTGTTGAAATCAATGGGAATTAACCTTCCATTGTTAATAAGCCCATTGATTTATATGCTTTTGGTATGCAATGTCTGGATCTGGTCCATTGTAAACAGGATTAATAATGGAATCATGAGTAATTAAAAACGTGTGTTGGAAACAGTCTGCATCTATAACTTTAAAATTTGATTGTAGCAGATAGTAAATTTAATAACTGAATTTACTTGAATAATGGAAATGTAAATTAGGTTTGAGTTTCAAATAAAAAGCTTCATTGATGGAATAAGTTAAGTAATTCTGGAAAAAATAAATTATCTTGTTTATCAGCTCAACTATTGAATTTGTGAATCCTATTAATTTGTAAATACAATTTTTATTTGTGGTTATTGCTGGAACTAATACATATAATACATATAATTTTAATAGGCTATATGTAAGTCTGTATTTTCACAATTTGATATGATTTCTTCTGATATGTTACTTAGGAGTAAGCAAAAAAAGATATCAAATATATGGAAATACCCCATTTTTTAAAAAAACAAATTGACATGTGGTATCCCATTTATAATTTCTACTTCTGTTTCAAAATCCAAGAAATTTGAATATAGGAAAGACTCTTGATAATTCATGAGTAATAAGATCAGTAACCATGCATCCAATGCCTTGAAGTTAAAGTGCACAGCATGCTTCTATAGCTAGTTGTAGATGATCTGTGGTGGAATTGAATACATGCCTTGATTTTTATGCTTCTTGATCTCTCAGTGGCTTTTGATGCTCTTGATTACGATATCCTTCTGGACTGGCTGTAGGGATTAGAAATTGAGTGCACCATTTTATGGTGGTTCTTATCCTTCCTGAGGGCTGATTCCAATCAGTGTTGGTTGGGGAAGAGAGAGGTCACTCCCCAGACCCTGCCTCAGGGCTTGACTCCTGTCCAGTAACTACAAATACTGGCCAAAGTATTGGTACCTACTTTCTCCCAAAAGAACCCCATTTTGGCTATGAAATAAATTGAAACTGGAATAGGTAAGTGGCAGAGACCAGACTAAAAAGAAACATACTAATATACCAACCACAGGTACACTGCATCCAGGGTTGAAAATTACAATGGTAATCAGGAGGCTAGCTAGGGCATTCTGGGAAGTCCACAAGTCTTAAAGTTGCTAAACTTGAAAATCACTAAATTAAGCCTTTGCTTAATTTCAAGCAGTACCTACTTACTGAACTGCACCTTTAAAAAAAAAAAAAAAAAAAGCCTTGTCCGGCTTCCACTTTCCTTGAACAGTAATGCTTTATACATTGTAAGTTGAGGACTACCTGTATAACTCTCAAGCATGTTCATTTGTTTATCCCTGGTTTCTGATATTTATAGGTGTGTTTCTTTTGTATTCCTGTACTTCTTATTGATTGTTCTTGATTACACAGATGTTCACATTATCTTTTTACTAAATCTTAAGTTAGATAAATGAAGTTACAAGTGTATATTATCTCGTGACAGAATAGAATTAAATGATAAATTGAAGTAGAAATGTTGTTTAACATGGAACTCTTTCCATTACTATAATCCTGTGAGAAGGGTTTGTTAATGAAGACCATTCTCATCTCTATTACACTCAGAGGCTTGCCACACAGCTTAGTGAAGGTTAGATTGTCTTTAAAAATGGCAGTCATGGTAAGCATTTGGCACATATACGCTACAAGAGATGAACAAGACCAACTGTGACATTATCTTTGTTTGCCAAAAATAGCATCCTGGAAAGTCTGAAGAAAAGCTCATTATGCTTGTTAACCTCTCCTGTGTCTGCTGCAGAACCATCAAAGAAAGACTCTGGCATTAGGATGCAGCTTCCCCTTTCAAGGTCTGCCTAAAGCTCAGACAATTGAAACTCAATACACAGTCAGCAAGAAAAGGGAAGGAATAAATAGCTTTGACATGGCCCTGACTGAGGTGGTGTTGAAACCTGGTCCTATGCACATGTACTTGCCCTGCAAAAAATAAAGTACTCAACAAAACTAAACTACTTTCATAAGCAGCCTCCCCACTCTCTTGTTTTTTATATATGGCAGAGTAAGTAAGGAGGACATACTAAAGCAGTAGCTGCAGGCTATACAATACCACCATTGACTATTGAACTAACCTATTTTTTGTATTGGCACAATATATTGGACCCTAAACTAATAGAGTGGGTTTGTTCAGTATATTAAGGCACAGAAATCTTTATTTAAAACTAAAGTTAGGTTTTAGCAAACTTAGCATATTGTGTGAATGCAATTTTACATATGTAATTAATCTGGTTAGGTATGCTGTGTAAATACAGCTTTAAAAAAATCAAGATGTGAATCCATTAGCTTTATAAATGATATTGCCCCTCTGGACCCAGCAGAAGTTGCTGCCAGACCTCAGTCCCAGTGCTTGGAGGCTGTTGGATCTGGTGGTTGGAATGAAACAGGCTAAAAGCTAAAGTTGAAGCCAAGCAAGACCAAATTGCTCAGTTTATGAGCTTCAGCACTGCCCTTGAGGGAGCAGGCCTGTACCATGGGGGGTTCCTTTGGACTCCTGGCTGCTGCTAGATGGGCAGATTACCCACCAATTGCAGTTCCTTGAGTAAGAGGATTTGGTTGCAGTGACTCATGTCCATATAGCTGTATGGCTAGACTCCTGCAGTGCACACTATAGTTGATATAAAACACAAGAGCCTGCTTGTTGACTGCACTAGTTCCTATAATCCACTACATGTATCTCTCGGATCCTGCATCTCAGATCCAATAGGTTTCTGAGTGCAATTTTACATGCTAGTTCTAATCAACAATGTGACTTCAAGGTGCTTCCAGAATTACATACATCCAAGCAATGTTCACATGTCTGAGGTGGTCTTCCTAGTGGTCATGCCCATTATGGTGAATGAAGGTGGCTGAAGTGCCATGGAATAATTTATTGTATCTTCAATATTTTGCTGTTTTTGGGTTTGATTGTAAACTTTTGATATTATTAGGGTTGCAAGTTCATTTTATTTTTTTACACCGTATCTGTTTTTGTAATTGTTTTTATTGTGGACATTTTATTGTATTTTATTTAGTAAACCATCAGGAGCGTTACTTTTTAAAAAAATGAAATATATTTTAATAAGATCACTAATATCCAGACTTTGCTTTTAATGCTCACTCATATTTAAAAGCTACTTGCAAGCAAGAAAGCAATAGTTTCCTTTTAAAAAAAATGTGGAGCATCTTTTTTTAAAACTGTGTGCATGTTATTCTCCCATATTCTGAACTAGTATAGCCCGCTATGCTACTGAAGGATTCTAGTATCCCATTCTTATTTTCTTTGCTGTTTAGTGGAAGAATCAGAATGCATTCAAGAAAAACAATATTTCAAGCCATACAGCTTTCTGGTGTCAACATGATTTTAAAACTATACATTTTTCTTTAGAAATGTTCCTTATTTCCAATCCATAATAATGCACCTGCAGTAGCAGAGAAGCAACCAACATAGTAAATAAAGCTGGCTTGCAGGTTTGCGTATTATTGTTATAGATCATCTTGCCCAGTGGTGAGATTCAATTTTTTTCACTAGCGGTTCTGTGGGCATGGCTTGGTGGGTGTGGCAGGGGAAGGATACTGTAAAATCTCCATTCCCACCCTGCTCCAGGGGAAGGATACTGCAAAATTCCCATTCCCTCCCCACCCCACTAACCTGCTTTACAACTCTGTTCTCTTGTGCAGGGCAACAAAAGAAGACTCAGCCGATCAGTTGGGACTCATGAGGCAAAGAATAGATGGGGCCGGGACCAGTCAAAGATGGTATTCTGAACTACTCAAAATTTCTGCTACCGGTTCTCCGAACTACTCAAAATTTCCTGGTCAGAAATGGTCAGAACCAGCTGAATACCACCTCTGATCTTGCCTTGGCACTTCTTTAAAGTGAATAACTTAAAAAAAACAACTTTAGACACTTCAGTGATGTGGACATCCAGGTTCCCCTGATATACAATAGTTAACAAGGCATTGATAAAATTAGTATAAATGAAAGGAACAAAATAACATATAGGGCAATCCACAAATGGACTATTGGGATCATAGCATCTGATTTAGCTAGTTCTCGCATATTATTTTCCAAATCTGTTTAACCCTTTAGAGCTGCTATTGTTTGTCTCTAGAACAAAATATACAATTCCTGGTAAGGGAGAGCAACATATAGAAAATTTGACATAGAGCAGAATTAAAACGAAATGTATATGGGAGAATTGGACATGGTCATTGTTCTCAAATGGGTTCATTTATGCATTCGGTTGCAAGCTGACAAATTTGGAATGGTTAAGTAAGATACATCATGAATATATGAAATTGCATTGATGTGCCAGGTGTCACATAACCTTTGATGTTTATATGAGATAGCCTTTTACTATTATAACCTTTGATGTTTTAATGAGATAGCCTTTTACTATTCTAAGATGTATAATTGAGAACTGACCAACCAAAGTTGGGACAACATTTCAAACAATGTATTGTTTTCCGATTGTGTTCAATGACATATGTTACATGTTAACTATAGGCTGAGATGAATTCATCCTAGGGCTTTGCAACCCATTAATGTTGACTGTAACCAGTGGAGATTTGTTTCAAATGCATTGAAATAGCATGTAATATGAGATGATGATATCATTGCTTAAACATAGCTAAAAAAGACAAAGCAATTGTTCTATTTTTAAGAAAGAGATTTCATATCATCCTTACACTTGAGCATCCTGGAACTATTTGGACTGAAATACAGAAGAAAATAACATCTGGCAGCCCTTGAATTCAAAATTTCCCCGTGGTTACCAACTTCAAGGAAAACATAAAAGACAAATAAACTCCATTATCTCTAGCTTATTTTCAGTAAGAAATGCTGCAGTTAAAGCCAGCAAAGCTAACCCCCGCCCACCCCAAATGCATCCATCTATTGTTCAAAGTACAGAACAACAATTGGAGGGTGTTCTGGCAGGCTAAAAATAGAAAGACAGCTGCTGCTGTCGGTTTCTGAGTAACTGAGAATAAAACAATGCTCAAGTATTGTCTGCATTACTGGAGTAGTGACATTGGAATTATTTCCAAACGACCCAAGGGGATGGATCAGTAAGTTATTTATAAATGGATGTCATTTTTTCCCCCAAAGTCATTCTACTTCCTCAGAATTCTGCATGAAGTTTTTTTTAAAAAATAAATTATTTTCCAAAAGATTTGGTGGTGGTTGTGATAGCCACTGATGGCAAACTATATAATGAATGAGGTGAGATTAAAAAGGCAACCATTTCAAATTAGGAATAAACTAGTAGATTTAAAGAACTCTCAAATCGTATTTGTCTTGTGGGGAAGTCATGAACATGTTCAAGTAGTTTACAAGAACAGTACAAAGCCTTTGCCTTCTTCCAAAAAGTTTGTTCAATTTCTAGACTAGCCTACCATTCTGGGCTTTCCTGGTAGTCTCTCTAATCAAAGCAAATATTAAACAGATCTGATTCTCCCTAATCTTTTTTAAAGCCAGTCCCTTTCTGCTTTCTGACTTAGCTTAAAAATACAGGTACTCCTCAACTTACAATAGTTCATATAGTGACCATTCAAAGTTACAATGGTACTGAAAAATGTGACTTATGACCATTTTTCACACTTACAATCGTTGTGGCATCCCCATGATCACATGATCAAAATTCCGATGCTTGGCATCTGACTTGTATTTATGACTGTTGCAGTGTCCCGGAGTCAAGTGATCACCTTTTGCAACCTCCTAACAAGCAAAGTCATTGGGGAAGTCAGATTCATTTCACAATCATATTACTAATGTAATAACTGCAGGGATTCACTTAATAATTATGGAAAGGAAGGTCGTAAAATGAGGCAAAATTCACTTAACAACATATATTTGGGGCTCAATTGTTGTCGCAAGTCAAGGACTACCTATATTGTCACATCCCCAGAGACTCCCAAATAAATTACTTCAGGAAGACTGAAAAATCAGATAAATAATTTCAAGCACAAAAATTCAATAGTTCAAATCATCTGAATAGTTAAAATGAGATTGTGGATTATTCCTGTACAGTACACATTACTTTCGCGGTGGCACAGTGGCTCAACAGTTAGTATGCTGGGCTTGTTGCTGGAAAGCTATTAAGAGACCTAAGAAAGAAAAGAAAAGAAATCCCTATCCCCGGTTGAATATGTGTAGAAATATGGTTTTTCCTTGATTTAACATTGTACCATATTGATTATTGGACTTAACAACAAATTGTTAAAAGGTCTGGAAGTTTAGGAATCTTTCATTGAGTTCGCATGTCAGGATAATAGTTTCATCCTGTATGTCTTTCTAAAGCAAGTAAGCTTAGAAAAAAGCCAGTCTGATAGAATTGTTTGGGGAAGGGGAGGTGTAAGTTCAGAATCAAGAAGAATCATGCTTCATTGTGCCTCCTGTTTGCCCAGAGGTTAAACTGCTCAGTCCAATAAGTCATGTTGTGGCATTGCATGCACGATAATCTATAACAACTGTATGTTTTATACGGGTGACACCCAGCTGCATGCCTGGAATTTGACACGTGCTGCTATTCAAAATAGCACTTAAGAAAAAAGACCTTAGAATAACTGCGGTTCTTTAGAACAACCAGTAGTGCTAGCTACAAGTGTCTGGTATACAACAAAAGGCCTTAATCACACTGTCCAGAAAGGATTTTAAAGATTCTTAGCTGCCATCTTCTTTGCGAATGAATGAAGAACTTTAGCAGCTACCTTTTACAGAGAATCTCTGTTTAAAGTCAATTGTCCCCTTGTCCCCACTAAACAGAATCCCAATGATCCCCTACAATGTTGCTAAGACAAGGCTTTCTTCCATATCTCTTTCTGATTTACTGTACATTCCTTTGGAAAAATATAATACATTCAGTAAATGCAGCTCATCTCTCAAAATACAGGTGAAACTCGAAAAATTAGAATATCGTGCAAAAGTTCATTTATTTCAGTAATGCAACTTAAAAGGTGAAACTAATATATGAGATAGACTCATTACATGCAAAGCAAGATAGTTCAAGCCGTGATTTGTCATAATTGTGATGATTATGGCTTACAGCTCATGAAAACCCCAAATCCCACAATCTCAGAAAATTAGAATATTACATGCAATCAATAAAACAAGGATTGTACATAGAAAATACCTTTCCAGAGGTCCTATATTGGACCTCTGGAAAGTATAAGCATGCATATGTACTCAGTACTTGGCTTGGGCCCCTTTTGCAGCAATTACTGCCTCAATGCGGCCTGGCATGGAAGCTATGAGCCTGTGGCACTGCTGAGGTGTTATGGAAGACTAGGATGCTTCAATAGTGGCCTTCAGCTCTTCTGCATTGTTGGGTCTCATGTCTCTCATCTTTCTCTTGGCAATGCCCCATAGATTCTTTATGGGGTTCAGGTCAGGCGGGTTTGCTGGCCAATGAAGCACAGTATTCCCATGGTCATTGAACCAGGTTTTGGTGCTTTTGGCAGTGTGGACAGGTGCCAAGTCCTGCTGGAAAATGAAGTCAGCATTCCCATAAAGCTCGTCTGCGAAAGGAAGCATGAAGTGCTCCAAAATCTCCTGGTAGATGGCTGCGTTGACCCTGGACTTAATGAAGCACAGTGGACCAACACCAGCAGATGACATGGCTCCCCAAATCAACACAGACTGTGGAAACTTCAAGCATCTTGCAGTGTGTGCCTCTCCATTGTTCCTCCAGACTCTGAGTCCTTGGTTTCCAAATGAGATGCAAAAGTTGCTCTCATCAGAAAAGAGGACTTTGAACCACTGAGCAACAGACCAGTTCTGTTTTTCTTTAGCCCAGGTAAGATGCTTCTGACGTTGTTTGTTGTTCAGGAGTGGCTTGACAAGAGGAATACGACATTTGAAGCCCATGTCCAGGATCCGTCTGTGTGTGGTGGCTCTTGATGCACTGACTCCAGCCTCAGTCCACTTCTTGTGAAAGTCCCCAACACCTTTGAATGGCCTTTTCCTGACAATCCTCTCCAGGCTGCGGTCATCCCTGCTGCTTGTGCACCTTTTTCTTCCACACTTTTCCCTTCCACATAACTTTCTATTAATGACCTTTGATACAGCACTTTGGGAACATCCAACTTCTTTTGCAATTACCTTTTGAGGCTTTCCCTCCTTATGGAGGGTGTCAATGATGGTTTTCTGCACAACTGTCAGGTCAGCAGTCTTTCCCATGATTGTGATTCCTACTGAACCAGACTGAGAGACCATTTAAAGTCTCAGGAACCCTTTACAGGTGTTATGGCTTAATTAGCTGATTAGAGTGGGATGCTTTGAGCCTAGAATATTGACCCTTTTCACAATATTCTAATTTTCTGAGATTATGGATTTGGGGTTTTCATGAGCAGTAAGCCAACTCAATTATGACACATCACGGCTTGAACTATCTTGCTTTGCATGTAATGAGTCTATCTCATATATTAGTTTCACCTTTTAAGTTGCATTACTGAAATAAATGAACTTTTGCACGATATTCTAATTTTCCGAGTTTCACCTGTATATGCTGGAGAGATGCTAGTTATAGCTAACATTCATCTGCTTTCAATAAAATAATAATTTATTTTATTTTATTTTTGTATGCAATAGTTTTTTTGGACCAATAATATTGGCAGGATGTCAGAAAGTTCATTTGAATTTTCTCACCTTTGGAATATGTTAAAGAAAAAGCTGGCCATAACAAATAAACTACCAGTATTAGTCATCTAAATCAGGGATCCCCAACCTTTTCGACGCCGCGGCCCGGTTCCGGCGTCAGCTGGGCGCCGCGGCCCGGTTCCGGCGTCAGCTGGGCGCCGCCATCTTTTTGACGAAAAATCACTTCCGGTGACGTCACGGAAGTGATTTTCGTCAAAAATGCGGCGCCAGCGCTTCTGGTGAGCTTTTTCAGGTAGAAATGGCTTTCTACCGGAAAAGCTCACCAGCGCTAGCGCCGCCATCTTTTTGACGAAAAATTGCTTTTTTACCAAAAAGATGGCGGCGCCCAGCAACCAGCGGCCCGGTAAGGCTTGTTCCGCGGCCCGGTACCGGTCCGCGGACCGGCGGTTGGGGACCCCTGATCTAAATCATCTTAGTCCCTTTCTCTTGGCAAAACCTGCACATTTAAACAAGAGTAAGATTTTCTTTGGCATCCTTTTCAAAATGGACGTAGAATGTAGCCAAATTAAGGCATAGAGTAGATAAGATAATGGAATCTATGACTACATGATCTTTTTCATTTAATTTCAATAATAATAATAATAATAATAATAATAATAATAATAATAATAATAATGCATTTAATTTGCATGCTGCTTGACTCTTAATGACTTTGTATGGTTCATAACAATCAAACTAAGAAATTACAATACTGTAAAATAAATAAAACCTAAAGAAATAAAATGACCAAAGCCTCAATGAAGAACCAGGTCTTCACAGTTCTTCTCTTCAGATTTCAAGGGAACCTAATTTCTCAGGGTTGGAAAATTACTAGAGCTGTATATTGTATTGCGTTTAATTTCATAAAGATGCTTTGGAATACAGTGGTGCATGTATAGACAACTTTTCAACTAGCTGTGACTTTTCCCAGAACTTGTGCTAACAGTGGAGGGTAGCCACTTGGAAGAGTTTCAGACAAGTGCTTCATTCATTCACTCTCAGAAAAATATTTTGGAATCAAATATGTAGAGCTGCACAGTCTAGAACAGTGGTCGCCAATCAATGGGCCAGGGATCATTAGTGGTCCATGAAAAATTTTTGGTGGTCCGTAGAGAAATGTCACCCCCAAAGCATCCCCCAAAGCAATTAATCCAGGCTGTGCGGGAACACAAGGCTGTGTCGCCCACATGGCCCATGGGAACACAAGGCTTGCATCGCTTGCATTGTGAACAACATGAGGTAGTCGGGGGGGGGAAGGGGGTAGGGGGGAACTTGCCCCACTCGCCCCATCGCCTGGCCTGGCCACCGGGTTGCTTCTTTCTGCTTCTTTCTTATTCTGCTTTTGGCTGCACACAAGGAAAGCAGCAAAAGTCTTTCTTTCTCTCCCCCAAACTCCACCAGAAATGAGTCTTTGGGACCCTGCAAGGCATCCTGCTCCAAGAGGCTGTGCAACGAGTCTCACAAAGACTCATTTCTGGTGGAGTTTGGGGGAGAGAAAGAAAGACTTCTGCTGCTTCTGCTGCTTTCCTTGCATGAAGCCAAAAGTTTCTCTCTCCCCCCCTGAAAACGGTGCTGGAGATGGTATCCTGTGATCCCCAAAAAAGAATGATCAATCGGTAGGAAAACTGGGTGGGAAATTTTCCTGCAGACTGTTTTTGGAATTTTCCTAGGGTCTCTGGTCTGCGGGATTTAAAATTATGAGTTTGGTGGTCCCTGAGGTCCAAAGGGTTTTGGCGACCCCTGGTCTAGAAAACATAAAAGTACAGTATATATGCTAATTATCTGTCAAAATAATCTCTGTTGATATAGCAAGTTAACTTATTCTAATTTCACTTATCTTGCCTGGAGAATGTTAAAGTTTAAATCAACGAGACCTCAATGTGGTTATTTTCCTGGGCTGAGCCTGAGGAATTTTAAAACACTTAAGGTTATCACCAGAAACAGCTTCCAATATGTGAAACCTTGCTGTAAAAGGAAGCGAAGCTGGGTCTGGTACAATGTATAGTACCAAGTAATATTATGAGCTGCCATCAGATGAAGCCTACAAGTGTCTGAGCATTTTACAAATGGATAAATTTAAGCATGGACAAGTTAAAAAGAAGAGTGAGAAAAGAGTGAGAAAATTGGAAAGGCAAAATTGAACTGTGGAAACACTATTAATGCCATACATGTGCTATGATACACTGCTGGAATTATTAACTGGACACTGGTTGAAATGGACAATTTGGATCAAAAAACAAGAAAATATAATGTAATCCCCCAAATTATTAACTGGAACATTATTAAAAGAATATCATTTTTAATGATAGCATGGTATTATCTTTGTTCATGCCCCCACATAAATCCAATAGTTGACTGTCCTACATGACAAGAATTGTCTTGCTGAGTGTTGTTCTTTTTATATCACTCCTTGGCTTTTCTGAGTAGTCTTTGGATCCACTTCATAATTTGAAGCTCAAGATATATGCAACTAAAGTTCCCTGTCATAGTTGAACATTATAATACATCATCTACATAAATGCCACTATTTAAATAATGCTTCAGTCATTTGAATTAGGATTTATAATATTTTTCATTAATAAGCACAACTATATCATTTAAAAAATGGAATTATCAACACCAATAACTACAGATTTCTTTCATTTATAGTTGTTTCATATATTCCAAAATAGTCTCCTTTCAATCCAAATCAGGATAATTTTATAATTGTCAATATTTTTCCATTTATCTTTTTCTTATAACTATGGTTAAGTAATCTTCTGTTTCTTTCCATTTTTCTTCATCATTATCTTCATCAGCATAACATTTAGCAAATTACCAGGTCAGGCCAAGGCATTTTGCTATCTGAAGCCACAGACAAATTGGCATGTCTCCACAACCATGAAAGTTGAATCTTGATTGTATCAGGACAGCATCCTTCATACAATCAAAGAGTAGTTTAGGAAGTGCAAAAGAAATTCATGTAGTCTCTAGGGGCTTGTCCTCCAATGGAGAAGAATTGTTGAGGGGGTTCAGGAGGAATGGTGGGTAGGATTCCCGGCCTTCTGAAAAGAGGTCAAAACATGGCTCTGCAGCCTTGTGTGGAGAAGCCCAAAGGAGTATGCAGTCATAGGGCTGGTTGGTGCCATAAGAGCCTCCCTTGGCCTTCATAAACCAATTTTTGGATTAAAATTGCCTCCTCAAATATTTTCTTGCCTCTTCAAAATTTCTTATAATTGTATAATCTTTAAAAATTATTTTTAAATTTTAAATTATTTTAATTCTCATATACTGTTTTATATTTTGATACTGTACTGTATAACCCAGAGTCCCTCTTTGAAGAAAATGGGTGGTCCAGAAATGCCAATATATATATATCCCATCCCCCACAATCTGCTGCCTGAGCATAAAATACTACAAAGTAAAAGGAGTCATAGTTGTCCTTGGTGCCATTAATATGGCCCCAGGGTTGGGGGCGAGGAAAGGATGAAAGGATGTGAGATCTCTGAACACTGCTGGATAAGTGTCCAGTCTTACAAAATGGAAACATGCCTGAAATAGCTTCTCCATAGATTGCCTCTATCTAATCTCCAAGTTAGCCTCCTTGCGCCAGTCACTTCTCACAGCAGCTGATAGGCAAGATCTGTTGAGTGCAGAACCTTTCAGCAAATGACCCAACAGCTTGCAGTTGTCTCACTTCCTCCCTCTAATCAGAACTTCTTAACAGAGAAATATTTCTTCAGAAGGGTGTCTGGTAATTAACAATAGCATAACAGTCCTCCTTGGGATTTCATGTAAACCCATGTAACCTGAGATGGAATTCTGCATCCATAAAAGCCTGGCAAACCTTTGTTTCCCACCTGGTATGCTGCCTTCTTTAAATGAGATTTATCTGCTGTGGTTTTAAGGTGCCATATTTAATTTGTGTATTATTTATTATATACATTGCATTTACATCCAGTCTTCCTGTTGAGAGCTCAAGGTCACTTTTTTTCCTCTAATTTGATCCTCATTAAAATAACCTGGTGAGGTATGTTGGGAAATAATGACTGACTCAAAATCACTGAGTGAGGTCCATAATAAAGTGGGGACTAGAACCAGAGTCTTCAAGTTTTAAATGGAATACGTTAACTAGCAATGTATAATTTTAAATTATTTTAATTCTCATATACTGTTTTATATTTTGATACTGTACTGTATAACCCAGAGTCCCTCTTTGAAGAAAATGGGTGGTCCAGAAATGCCAATATATATATATATATATATTGCCTTATGTAAGGTTTCTGGATTTATCAGATTAACTAACTATCTGCCGATGTTTATGCTGCTGTTAATATAGAGACCACTGTAAAATATAGAGTAAATATATCAAAGGATTTATTCCCAACAGATTATCCTCAGAAAGGATATAAAATTGGCATTATCTGAGATGAATTTATTCAAAGTTAATCATAGATTCTATATATGCTAAATGCATTTATTTATTTATTTGCTTGGCTATCCTTATATTACTTTAAACCCATCATCATTAATTTACATATATACTCATACAGTATATAAGCCCTTCTGCAGATAAGATGAACCTGATTTGTTAGGTACATTTTGGCACCTAAAATTCCTGGCTTATTCACAAGTTTATAAAAATAAAATCTGTAAGAGAGTTTGAGGGCCCATCTCCACAATCATTTAACTCAGGAGTCTTCAAACTTGACAGCTTTAAGATTTGTGGAATCCCAGAATTCGTCCTCCAGTCATGTTAGCTCAGAAATTCTGGAAGTTGAAGTCCACAAGTCTTAAATTTGCCAAGTTTGAAGACCCTTGATTTAACTCAATGAAATTAAAAGACTATATATCTATTCCTATTTAAGTTCAGCCCAACTCGAACATTAATTAAGGCTTTATTTGATTTTCAAACAACACTATCTGTTATCACAATATTTTAACAATTTAACAAAGGCGATATATTTTATTTTATTAAATGTAGAGCCAGCCAATCCCTATGTCCCTGGATACATAATAGAAGCAAAAGGCCATTTACTGTTTCAAGCCTTGTCAACATTGCCCAATGTCAAACAAGTAGCCGTGATGAGTATTAAACCACTGTGCTTATCTGAATGTTGTTGTCTGCCACTAATTCATGTTGTCATTTAAAATGTAGCAGAGTAGTGTCAAATCTACCTATTGGGAAATACTTTCTTTTGTTCAACTCCTAAAAGAGAAAACAATGTTGCAAAAAGTGCAATCTCAAGATTGTTTGCAGGTCACCTATCAGAAATCAAATTTTACTGGGATCTCTGCTACACAAAGGTCTACTCTAAATAATAATTCATCTTCATATTCACCCAACTGAGAATGTTTCTGGAGTATGTTTTTCCCCCTTTCATTCAACTGTGTCTGATGCTTGAAAACAGCCTGTTCAAGTCCTTACAGTTTTCTTGGCAAGGTTTTTCAGAAGTGGTTTACCATTGCTTCCTTCCTTGCTCCAAGACAAAGTGACTAACCCAAGGTCACCCATCTGGCTTCATGCCCGTGGTTGTTTCCTGGTTTCTACTCTGATGCCTTCACCACTGCATCAAAATGGTTCTCTAGAAGATGTTTAAGTTTAGAGTCTCAAAAAGCTTTCAAGGGAAAAGAGTTTCAGTAGCCCCATATGTGTATTAGTTTATACATACTCACTAATACTATCCAAACATATTAAGGAATTATCCAGAGTGTGTACCCTTCATTTATACATTTGTTAATTTACCTACAAATTAGAAGGCAGAATTAATCCCACTGGTTGAATGCCAAAAAGCACTTCTTTTTCCTATCTGCATATCCCTTTTCCTTTGACACAGAACTTTCTCCGCAGGAGCTGGCAAATCGATCCTTCAGCAAAATACAATTTCTGTTAAAATTTCTGTTAAAATTTCTGCTCCGTGGCATTGCCATCATTTTATCCTATGCTCTAGATCCGCTTACCTCTTTGCCTTTCTTTTGGCATTTAGATAACCTGAAACTCATAATATATGCTTTGCTGGAATAGAAAAGAGACACATATTTTACATTGTAGTGAACCATTGCTTCCCTCCCCTCTCTCTTTTTAAGAGGAGGTTAAAATGGAAATGGCAATTTCACTTCAAATCAGACTTCTTACATATTTTAATCACAATCTCTGAAATAATACCAAGCAAAATCAGAACCATGGCTACAGTATGGCTGGGTTTGTATCTGGACCCTGAGATTGCCAGAGGCATTGGCTGAAGAAAAATATCACTTTTCAAAAACTACCTTCTTGGTAAGTACCTAGGCCTACCGGAAGTTGAAAGAATGGCAACAGAAGCTTCTCATTTAACCCATTTATTTTTTTTAGAATGGCTTGGAACTCAAAGTCTTGTGCTGCCTCAAGAGCTTCTCTCTCCCTGCCTTTGTGATTGTCTGACAATATGGGGTAAAAATAACCAGCCTGCATCGGCAGAGAGATAAAAGTTTGCCTTTTGTGTCTCTATGGGCAGTAGGATAGCAGCACCAATGGAGCTGTGTAGATATGACACATGGGAATTTCTGACATATCTCTTCCTATCCTGACCTTGACAGGCACAATAAAAAGGGGCCTCACGGCACACACACACACAGAATCACTCAGCCCTATAGCCCAGGTTGGTAATAAAAAGCATGTCTGTGTTGCACGTCTGTCTGGCCTGAAGTCCTGCTTTCCTTAGTGCATTCTTCTTCTTTTTTTTTTTTTTTTTTACAAAAAGGGGATTAGAGGAACATGAACTATTGTCTGGGAGACAAACTTGGGAGTCGTAATATGGCTAAAGGGACAATGAAAAAAATGTACACTTATGATGTGGTGAAAAGTCATGGGTGGCAGCAGGTGTAACTGAAATTGTGATTGTTTCAGTATGAATGTGTGGATGTGAAGATATTATTTGGTGCTATAGCAAGGCTTAGTAACAATAGCAGTAGTTGGGGCTTATAAAACGAGTGGTGGTAATAATCTTGTTGCAGTTACCATCAATTTATCTTAATAGCTCTGGGGTGTGTGTGATAGAACAGATGCATAGGCTTTCACAATATCTTGTAATGTTACTTGCCACTGTGATAACCTATCACACAGGATGCTAACTCAATCAAATTCCTTTGAGATGTAAGCTGGCAGAAACATGAAACAAAGACAATTTACAGCCTATTGGTGGGGTGCTCATTAAATACAAATTGACCATCCAGTATTTTTTCCTGAGATGCTGATTGTCTTTCAAATAAACCTAAAGTAGTTGCAATTTGGTCTGATTTTTGACAATATACAAGGGGCACACATTCTTGATGCTTTAATATAACCTAGCTATATTTTCCATTTTTATATAGTTAAAAAGTAATGATAGAAATAAAGAAAATCTTTGTATTATACAATTAAAATTAGCACATATATGTAGCTAGATTTATAATTTGGAATAAAATCTGACGCATATTAGAGCACTATTTTTAATTTATAGAATACATAAATTTGCACGTATACTTTCTCATCATCCAGCAATTAAAAGGTTGGTGAATCATTACAGGACATATTAATGTGGTTTGGCTGTATTATTGACTAAAATGTACCTTACTTTTGTTTTTTCTTTTGTCTTTTTATACTCTAGGGTGTTTGGCTGATCTTTTTGCTGCTGACTAGGCTTTATCCTTCCAATAGTCAACATGAGTAGGATGGACAAGGAAGAATTTGGGGAGGCTGCCGAGTACCTCCGGAAAAGTTATGAGGAGATGATGAAGTATCAGACTATGGCATTTGATGGTAAGACAACCTTTTTTGCATGGAAAGGACTTCAACCCATCATCCATTTCTAACATGGCTTCCTCGGTACGGGAATTCTGCACCTTTTTAAATCCATTTAAAATGTTGAAACTGATTATGGCCATAGAGACTAAGACAACTAGATTAACAGTTAAACAATTTTGCTTAAACAGCTTCTTCTTTAGTCATTTTGGTTGTAATGGAGAGTGCAGTAAGATGATTGTAGCTCCATCTTTATGTTATGTTGATGATCTGTTTGTTGCTATGCTATAATTATGTGAATTGTCAAGTGTCTGGTTTAGCATTTACTTGCTTTTAATTATATTTAGGAAAACATTCATTTAGGATGGTTTATAAACAGGTTTATAATTGCCATGAATGAGTTCAAATTTATAATCAACCGTTCAGAAATATGTACCTGTGATTTGCATTTATCACAGCAACTACAAACAACAGAAATGTATATATTAAGCAAGGACACAAAGTATGAAATGGAATTTCTTGCTTCCTAAAGTATTGAAAATATTCCATGAAATTGAGAATCATATAATCAAATAACTGGAGCCTTCAAGTTTAATTTGTATGCACAATACAGGGATCCAAATAAAGCATCCCAGACGATAGCTGTTTAACCTCAATATATTTTGCTAAGGAAGTTGTTAGACATCCAACAGATAACAATTTATAGTAGAGATGGATACTAGATTCTTTATATATACCTTTCTACCCTGACATTATCATATGAAACAGCAATTATCTCATTGCCATTGCCACTGCTTACAGGAGTGATCTGGCTTACATTAGAATTAGAATTCTTTATTGGCCAAATGTGATTAGACACACAAGGAATTTGTCTCCGATGCATAAGTTCTCAGTGTACATACAACAATAATGATAGATCATTATCATAGTCATTGTAAAAATACATTCATCTAAAACATTAGATACAACACTTAGTGATTGATAGTCATGGATACTAAAAAAGCAATCAACATAAATCATACTAGAATACTAAGTAAACAATATAAATTGTAAGATACAAGCAAAAAAGTTATAGTCATAAGAAGATAAGGAGATAGATAATAGGGAAGATGAGAATAATGGTGGTAATACTGCCTTTCTAGATAGTTTGGCAGTGTTATGGGAATTAGTTGTTTAGCAGAGTTATGTTCTGATGTGCAATGCTCTATAGCGTCATTTTGAGGGTAGAAGTAAAAACAGTTTACATTCAGGATGCGAGGGGTCTGTAGATATTTTCACAGCCTTCTTTCTGAGTCATGCAGTACACATTACAATAAATAGCAAGAGTTATACATAACAAAAAGAGGAAAATCGTGCAATTGTTCATCCCCAAATTTTCCATTTGACTGGTTCTTAAAAGGAAACTTATCATATACAAATTAAAAAAAGAAGTGGATAAATATTCCTGAATAAATTCTAGAAAAGCCTGCTATCTTTGGGCATCGCTTGAAGCTGTGATTAGAAATTGTCTGAATGGTCTATTTTAGAAATTTCTGTTTTGCAAAATTCTCTGCAATCATACATACATTCTATTTAAGTTCCATTGAAGTAAATAGGATTGAAGTAAATAGCCTAAATGTGTTCAGGATCGCAATCAGTGCCCATCCATTTTTAGTCATCTTATCCAAGCAAATGAATGTTCGCTTTTTGTCAAATATGGAAAATGACATTTCAGATGTTG
This sequence comes from Notechis scutatus, assembly GCF_049901735.1. Taxonomy (NCBI): domain Eukaryota; kingdom Metazoa; phylum Chordata; class Lepidosauria; order Squamata; family Elapidae; genus Notechis; species Notechis scutatus. The sequence continues at coordinate 34,435,038 of NC_142011.1, read as the reverse complement.
CTGATGGATGAGAAATGCAGAAAGAGCATGCTTTTAGTTGCCTTAAAATACATTTTCCTCCTGGCTAGATTCTAATATTGCTCACCACTGACTTCATTTGCTGGCATTAGACAGAATTTTAATTCAACAATATATAGAAGGCCACACAATTCCTACTGTTAGAGATGAAAGAATGCTAAAAATTGAGTTACTACAAAATTAGAACTTAAGATTGTTGAATATTTTACCCAATCTTTATTATTTAGCCAAATCTTCCTTTTTTTTGCAATTATCTTTTAAAAATCTAATCTAATATATATTTGAGTAGATAATGATTATTCAAAATATTGTAATTCAAAACTTTGCAACAAATTTTTATTTCCAAAGTTTTACAAACTATTTATTTTAATTCTAGACCTAGAATTATAATATTAATTACAGAAAAATCAATTCCACAATTAATAGGAATGAATTAAACATCAATAAATATTCAAATCACAGCATTTCCCCATTCAGTAACTGAAGAATTAAAGGAACAAGAATAATGTTATAGAAAATATTTCTAGATCTTGTAAAATAATTATTTATGGCATCTGCATTATCTGAATCTAATATCTATTTGTACAACTTTTTAAAAATCATTTATGTTCTTTTTGTCTCTTTTGGAAATAAAGGAAAGAAAAGGGCCTGGATTCCAGATGAGAAGGAGGCTTATATTGAAATTGAAATTAAAGAATCCTCTGGTGGCAAAGTCACAGTGGAAACCAAAGATAAAAAGGTAAAAAAAATATCAAACATACCAAATAATAGCCAAATAGGAAACTGAAAAGGAAAGTTACATTTGCTCAACATTGTGCAGAGGAGAGGAAAAAAGGAGAATGCATCTAAACGTGGCATACAGTCTAAAATTATGATTGTGCTGATTATGAATGTGTGTAAAAAGGATGCAGCAGGAAAAGTATCATTTGCTATTTGATGTAGAGTTACAATTGAATAGATCAAGGTGCATTTGAAAAAATTTCACCTCTGTATAGCACTATTCTTCAAAATATTAAAAGTAAGGTAATGCTTTCCCTGATTAGTCATGTTCAACTCTAAGGCGTGGTGCTCATTTCTGTTTCTTGGCCAAGGGAGCCAACTATATCTGAAGACATTTTCCATGGTCATGTGGCCAGCATGGCTATATGCCAAAGGCACAGGGAACACTGTTACCTTCACACCAAAGTGGTACCTATTAATCTACTCAGATTTACATGCTGTCAAGCTACTAGGTGGGCAGGAGCTGGGAGAAGGAACAGGAGCTTACCCTGTTGTGTGGTGCTTGGGTCTCGAGCCCAGGCTGTCAACTTTCAACAGCTGACAAACTCAGTGTCTTTAACTACTGAGCAATCACATCCCCTCTATATATGTATAAATTTGAAAATAAATCCTCTAAGAAAAATAATGAAATTGAAATGCTCTCATTTTAACAACTATAGCAAGATTATAGAGGCAGTACAAAAGTACAGAGAAGAGCAACCAGGATGATTAGGAGACTGGAGATTAAAACATATGAAGAACGGTTACAGGCACTGGGCATGGCTAGTCTAGTGAAGAGAAGGACCAGGGGAGACATGATAGCAGTCTTCCAATATTTGAGGGGCTGGCTGGCTGGATAATTCTGGGAGTTGAAGTCCACAAGTCTTAAAGTCGCCAAGTTTGAGGACCCCTGTATTAAATGGATATAAGAGAAAAAAGTGTTCTGAAGTAAAATGTGTCTTTCAGATGAGAGGTGATGTGGACCACATACAGATGTTCTTCATGTATGAAACTAAATGGGGGAAAATGCTCTTTTAGAACATTTGATATTTTAGTTCCAATATTTACCTGCCATGTATTTTATATGAACACGAAATGATACTCTGAAATAACTACCTGTCTCATGTATTTTCTACTCTGAAATAGGAGGCACATGCAGCAGTGTCTTTGCTGAACTTAATGGTTGCCCGGGTCTATAAGAGGTCTATAATCTATCTAGCAGGGATCTTTGGGGTTTAGATGTCAAAAGTAAAAGCTGGATCCTCTTTTAATTTTAATATAAACTTACAACACTGTTTGGTGGTGGAAGCTTTCTAGGATTCCAGAGAGTTTTTTCACAGCCCTTTCTGGAGATACCAGGGATTTAACTGGAGACCTACACGCAAAGCTGATAAGCTGCCAAGGAACAATAAAATGTTCTTCTGATGTGTTAGTTTCTAGTATCTTAATAAGTCATCCAGATCAAAGAACACTAGATTATCCATTTATTTAAAAGCAAGTAAATAAATATAAGATGTATAAACCTCTCTCCCTGTTGCTGGCTTTGTAAACTACTACTGACAAGACTGTTTTCTTTTCATAAGAGCAGCAACATTTCTTAAATACAATTCATTCTAATCAGGCACAGACATGTAATATGATAGTTATTCTAGTTCTTGGATTTATGGAATTATATACTTCAGCTGTTTATCTAAATATCACCAAACCTTCCTGTTTGAAACTCTGCAGAATATTATTTTGTTTAGGTTATATTTATCCACACAAACCCACAATGACAGCAGCCACATTATACCATGGGAGCAACTGCATTGTAATTCAGAAGCCATGGCAAGATTTCTCTACTCAGTTCTTAAGACTCTGATCCTAAAAGTCAGTGGGAGTTACTCCCATGTAAACTGATATAGGATTGGGTTGCTAGTGGATGCCTCATCAATTGCTAGCCTGCCTTCAAATATTTCCAGGCTAGCATTGAGGAATGTAAAATTAATATAAAACAATTCTTTGAATAGAACTAATCAATGGAGACCGAGTAGAGCAAGTGGCCAGTTTTAAGTTTCTGGGTGTTACCATAAAAGAGGACCTGACCTGGGGTGCTCACATTGTAGCACTGGTCAAAAGGGCTTGCAGAGATTATATTACCTGAGACTTCTTAGAAAACAACAACTGAATGAAAAACTGCTGGTGACTTTCTACCGCTGCACCATAGAGAGTATCTTAACTTACTGCACCTCTGTATAGTTTGCCAATTGCACAGTGGCAGATGGGACAGCACTCCAGAGGGTTAATGTCATTGCCCAGAAGATCATTGGTTGCTCTCTCCCCTCTTTGGAAGAGCTTAATAGCTCCCGCTGCTTTAAGAAAGCTCAAAATATTCTCAAAGATCCATCTCATCCTGGGCACCCTTTTTTTGAACTATTACCATCTGGCAGATGGTACAGAATATTAAAAACAAGCACAAATAGGCTGAAAAACAGCTTCTATCCCAGGGAGTAGCTCTTTTGAATTCTACTGTATAGTGTTGGTGCAGTGTTGTGGGTTTTCGGTTCAATGTGTAGAGTGTGAAGGATGTGTGTTTGTGTTTATTTTCATGGTCATGATGTGCACTGAAGGTGGTGTTTGATTTCATTGTATGAGGTGCAATGACAATAAACTAAACTAAACTAAACTAAACTAAACTAAACTTCATAAGGAGGTAAGCTTCCTATAATAAGAGGGGTGAAATATTAACTTGGAAAAGATTCAATGGCTAAAGCTTCTTCTCTTTCTGAAATACAGCTTTCAGTAGTTATTCATATTGGATTAATGATGATAAATAAGAAATATTTTCTTGAAAAAATTGAAGAAGGAAACCCCAATTTTCCCAAGATAATAATTTGTGACCAAATGCTTGAATTAACATATAGTTATTGTACTTTTGTTAACTTTTTGTCAAGCATTTATTAAATGTAGCACAGGAATATTTAGGACCTAACTTTATTAAAGCCCATGATACTGAAAAAGAAATCTTAAGAACTAAGCTTCAAACAAAATTATGTATATGTAAAGTGCAATGCCCCTGAGGACTCTCCAGGCAATGAGCATTTCAAGATAACAATATGGGGACTGAATTCCATTTTCAGATGAAGAAACCCAGCCTGACATCCCCCTTGTTAGAGTCTGCAGAAATATGCAGAACCTTTCTTTCCCTGATACCCAAACCCAGCATTTTAGTGGAAACAGAAAAACGAGGGGATCTCAAATGTTGCATGGGCAGATTGAGACTTTACTTAATCCATTGGATCAAAAGCATACCCATTTCCAAAGCAAGCCTTAACACGGGGAGAGATTTAAGCCACCACTATACAACAAAACAATGCATTGCTCTCAATTCTACTCTATAATCTGGCCTAGAAAAAATATAGTGTGGTTGGAAGTTCCAAACAAGTGGAAAAACTATCCTGCCAGGCAAATATATTTTGAAAAGTTATGCCCATGTATTTGATTTCTTTTTGTGTGTAGTGCTTTTTGAATACTGGACAGTATTCCTGCCCCCCCTCCCCCCGCTGATTCTTCCTGTTTTTTGGCATTCGTGAAAAAAAGATTCTGCACTTTTCTCTATATGCATTTTAACAAATATTAGAAAAAAGAAAACAAATAAATTTCCAAGGTAGTCTCGGCAGGGGTCCCCAACCGCCGGTCCGCGGACCGGTACCGGGCACGGAACAAGCCTTACCGGGCCGCTGGTTGCTGGCGCCGCCATCTTTTTGGTAAAAAAGCAATTTTTGTCAAAAGATGGCGGCGCCAGCGCTGGTGAGCTTTTCCGGGTAGAAAGCCATTTCTACCCGAAAAGCTCACCAGCGCTGAGCCATTATTTGACGAAAAATCACTTCCGTGACGCCACCGGAAGTGATTTTTCGTCAAAAAGATGGCGGCGCCCAGCTGACGCCGGAACCGGGCCGCGGCGCCCAGCTGACGCCGGAACCGGGCCGCGGCGTCGAAAAGGTTGGGGATCCCTGGTCTACGGTACCTAATAAAAACCGCAATAGAAATAGTAAAGCCAATGCTGACATTTAGCATAATAAGAGATAAATAAGTAAAAATGTTATCATATCTTAATGAATAGCTTTATGGGTTAGAGCCTACTTCATCCATTATTAGCTTCATTGTCATGTAAATTATGTGATTGAACAGTTGCATGCTAGATCCTTAAGGATTTTCTTTGAGCTTATGGATAGGTTCTTGTATTTTCATCAAACAATTTGTTTGATTCCTCTAGACTCTTGTGGTTAAAGAGGATGATGTTCAACCTATGAATCCTCCAAAATTTGACATGATTGAAGATATGGCTATGTTAACTCATCTCAATGAGGCTTCAGTCCTGCATAACCTGAAACGGCGTTACACCAAGTGGATGATCTATGTAAGTTAGAAGGATAAACACTGTTGATTATACTGTATTACATCCTGTGTGTGAAACAAGCTATCAAATAGTAGATTGTGTGTTATAAAACTCCCACCTGCTAATTTTAATTTCATTAGAAATAGCTATTTTTAAAAATATTAAATATTATATCCTAAATGAATTTGAAACATGGTACTAGAATTGAAACATTTTACATTTTATGTTCTTCTTTAAATTATATCCTTATCAATAGGGCCAGAAAATGACTTAATGCTGGTTCTGAGTTTTAGGGGGCTCGTGAGCAACTTTTGTATTTTTGGACATTTTCCCAGAAAGGGCCAACCTTTTCCTATTTGCTTTCACTGCTACCCCTTCATTTTTGCACCCTATTTAAGCAAAGGAGGTAATAAAAAGAATATGTAGTATTTTCTCACTTACTATTGTTTATTTGATGAAACAGATGAACTGAACTAGGAGATGGAACAGAGAGAATAAAAATCTCTTAAGAGTTGGCAGTGTGCCCTCTACTGGAGTGTAAGCCTTGCTTTTGGTTAATGAACTGTACTATTGGTGTCAACCTGGTTTCCTTTTCTCATAGCTATGCTGTTTCTTTCTTCTCAGACCTATTCAGGCTTGTTCTGTGTCACGATCAACCCATATAAATGGCTTCCGGTCTATACAGCTCCTGTTGTAGCAGCTTATAAAGGCAAGCGGAGGTCTGAGGTCCCTCCCCACATCTACGCCATTGCAGACAATGCCTACAATGACATGCTGCGCAGTAAGTGTCGAATCCAATTTTTTGGGGAAAAAAAATTGTGGGAAAGGAACTTGAAAACCTGATATAGACCTATTCTTCACACTTCCCGGTTGGAGTCAATATGAAGGGGGGTTGCGCACCAACAATATAGAGAGAGCTATGAATTTTACGCAATTGTTTTTCAACTTCAAATGCTTTTTAATATTGCCGGAGTTGTTCATCTCTTCATATGTACCTAGCAGATCAGGTTATCTGGAAATAAAAATTCAGAAAGAAGAGAAAATGGTTTTTAGAGGTAGCACAGACTTGCATAATAATTTATCTAAAGCAGTGGCTCCCAAAGTGGGTGGTGCCGCCCCCTGGGTGGGTGGGATGCCTTAGGGGGGGGGGCGCTAAGAGGCAAGGGGGCCGGCAGGGAATTGCTAAGAGGCAAGGGGGGGTGTTCGAGGCGCCAGCCCCGCAGGGTTACCCCATTGACTGTTACACTGCTCCGGAGCCAGTGCCTCGAACACCCCCCCTGTTGTACCTAAAACGCGGCAGTGGCGGCATGTTTGAAAAGTAGAGCAAAGCCAGAGGTCGGTAATTTTTGCTGCAAAGAATCACAAAAGCTTCTGGGCTGGGCACAAGAAGGGTCACACATGTCAATGCAATTCAGCAACATAAAATAAAGAAATACAAATAAAACAAATCAACAAGAATCAGCAAAGCATCTCTGATTAGATTTTATTCACTACTAGAATCTAATCAGAGATGCTTTGCCAATTCTAGTCCAATGACCTGGTCCAGCAGGGTTAGAAGGGAGTGTGTGTGTGTGTGTGTGCATGGTTGTCAAGACTCCAAAAACAGGTCAAGTAGCTCTGGGGAGGCCAGCCATAAATTAGAACACTTGCTAAACAACCAGCCATTAAGTGAGGACCACTTGTCTTTGGTTTGCCAGTCACCTGGCCACGCCCACCCAGTCACATGACCACCAAACCACACCTACCCAGTCATGTGACCAGCAAGCCATGCCCTCAAATTAGGCCACGCCCATAGAAGTTTGACTCCCATCCCTGGGTGGGGGGCACTGAGGATGAGTTTGTAGCACCAAGGGAGCGGTGGACTGAAAAAGTTTGGGAACCACTCACTGGTCTAAAGCAAAAACTTGCAGTAGAGTTCAGCAATTACTTCTGTGATTTAAGAAAACCTGCATTATTTGCCAATGCGAAACTAGCTGTTGAATATTGGAGTTCCCTGTATCACAACTTATACTACTGACATGTTTAGTACAGGTAGTCCTCGACTTACAACCGTTTGCTTAGTGACCATTCAAAGTTATGACACTGAAAAAAATGACTTATGGCCATTTTTCACACTTATGACCATTGCAGCATCCCCACGGTCATGTGATCAATGTTCAGATGCTTGGCAACTGACTAATATTTATGATGGTTGCAGTATTCCAGGGTCATGTGATCACCTTTTGTCACCTTCTGACAAGCAAAGTTAATGGGGAAACCAGATTCACTTAACAACCGTGTTGCTAACTTAAGAATTGCAGTGATTCACGTAACAAGTGTGCCAAGAAAGTTCATAAAATGTGGCAAAATTCATGTAACAAATAACTCGCTTAACAACATACATTTTGGGCTGAATTGTAATCATAAGTTGAGGACTATCTATATAGGAGTGGAATAAGTTATGTATCATTCCAGCTTCATTTCATTTCTACCCAACTGTTCTGAAGAGACTATATATCACTTCAGAATCCATTGAGGGGTTGGTGGATAGTGGCATACAATTGTAACAGAAACATGAAAGTAGAATCCTTCTCTTGAATGTGCTACAGACATACTTTGGGTTTGATTATCTATGGTTAATTAAACTTAACATAAGCACTCCCATATAGATTCAGCTTTCTGTATCTAATATGCTGCCACTATATCAAAAAGATTGATTTGAAACAAGCTCAACGCATGAGCATATATCTATTTAGTTTTACTTAAAAAGTATACATTTTTCCATTTCCTTCTTCCAAAAAGTTAGGTACAGCACCTGATGCAAATGTTCAGTACATCTCTCTCCCTCCCTCCCCCTCCCTCTCTCCCTCTCTCTCCTGTATGTTGAAATCTTCATCTTAATTTCTAAAGTCTGCATAAGGACAGTTTTTTATGAGTCCATTTGAATAGCTATTAAAATATGACCATACCAATGAGTGTATTAGACAGGACAATGAGTCTAATCTCAGATTTATAGCTGGAAACAGAAAGTTAAAAAAGAAGGACATCAGTTTGACTATGAATGGGCTGGTGTTAATGATACAAACTCTAAAAAGAATGACTTAACCTTATTTTTTTTCTTTACCTTACAGATCGAGAGAATCAGTCTATGCTTATCACGTAAGTGCTGTCTCTTATCTGTGCAATCGATATCTCATTTGTATGTGCTTTTGAGTTAAGTTCTTTTTGTCTGTGGTTTCTATATGAAATCAATTCTAGGTAGATCAAGTTTACCATATCATCCTGTTGAGAAAGGAAAGCTGAATTGTTTGGGCAGGCTGCACAATCTTTGAGGAACATAATGATCTCTTCCTGCAGCTCCCTATCCTCTTTCAGTTTGTTATCTCAGATTTTCTGGCTATTATATGTCAGTGAACAGCTGCTACTATTGTCTCAGGGGGCCAACCAAAAATGGGACAACAAATAAATCAGTTTGTATGGTTGATCATCCTTCCTGTGTGCATAATTTTTTTGAGGGCACCATGTCATTTAGGTATTCTGGGGAAGCACTTTCTGTGAAAAAGCCCAATTAAGGCAAAACATTTCATTTATATTATTCCATTTTTCATACTTCATTTGGATATACTCCTGCAAGCATTGTGGTGGTCTATGATTAGTTCAATTGGAAGATACACTGTTGGGAACCTAAATTAGAGCAAGCCCACACCACTTTTGTTTCATTAAACAGGCCCAGTTCAATGGCCATATTTTACCAATCGCTTTCATCAACCATGATAAAATCCCTTGCACTAATGGATATGCCTTGGATGTTTGCACATTTGTCTTCCATACACGAACAAGAACTTAAAAATCAAAACTCTAATGTTAGAAACCAGATCAAACTTACAGAGGAAACAACTGAAGCGATTAAGTATCAGTGGACATTTATGAAAGGGATTAATGGAAAAGAATTGTACAATAGGCTACAAGTAGACTATGAATGACCACAATTTGTAGATGCCAGTAGGAGAATGCCTTTTTAAGAGACCTGAGTATGGGTACAAAAAGTCTATGAGATTGTAGCATAAAAGGGAAAGAATAAGAAATCAAAGTTGGAGACTGAACAGTGGGCAGGAATTATGAGAAAAGGGGATCTTGGGAGAAATTAGGCTAAGCCCCATTTGTAAAAAGAAAGAAAGGGAAGAAGTATTAACTGAAGCAGCCATGGTGATGCTATAAAAAGCTTAATCTGCTTTCCCCCCCCTCCCCAAGCTTCTAGTCTTGGCCATGGCCTAATTAGGTAAAGCAGGGGCTGAAAGCATGAGATGTTTGGCTCTAGGCCTGCAGAGACCTCATTCCTACCCCCACCTCAGGATAGCTCTTTGTGTGGTGGGATTACAATGGAAGGGCAGCTAACTTTAGGCATGAAATCAATGCCAGGCCAGTGCCATTGAACTTTATTGATAGCACAGAAGACGATCCCAGTCTAAGTGAAAAAAGGTTCAATATCTTGCTGAGCTTGAGTTCCTCTTTTTGGAGAATTTAATTTTACATGTGGTTGAATCAACTTTTCATACTCGTCTCTTGAAATATAAAGAAACTCTATGATTTTACTTTTCATTCCTGAAAGCAATTAAAATAATTTTCTATGTGTGAAAAGTGTGAAACTGCTTCGTATAGAACAGCAAAGGAAGTGGAATCTTGTGAATTTCTGCACTTCCTACAACAGAAAACTGTTTCTATTTAACACAAATTAATGATTAAACAGCTTGTATCCTAGCTTTTACTTTCTGGAGGAATGCTAAAATCTACAGGCTGAGCCAATCTAGCCCATTTAGTCAACAGTTCCTGGGAAGGGATGGGGGTAGGAAAGGGAACTCATATCAATGATGCTGCCTTGTTTCTTCTTGCTAGTAAATAGGTTCCAGTGCAGAGTTTATCTAGAACAGAGGTGTCAAACTCACGGCATCACATTTTCATCACATGACATATCGTGACTTCCCCCCCATTTGCTAAACAGGATGTGAGTAGCCAGTGTATAATGCATCTGGCCCACGGGCCGCAAGTTTGACACCCCTGATCTAGAACTATGTACGGCAGAAGCTCTGAAGTGGCAGTTTTTCCAGAATCTCTTAGTGCAGAATGTTAACATCCTTTAATCTTCAAGACTGTAACCTGTACAGATGTTCCAGATGCATCTAGAATACATGCATATATACATGCAGAAGCTTTTACATGCATGTAACTTGATCTTTCCCAACTTGTACTGCCAGATATATTGAAATGGCATCTCTCAGAATTTCCAATCAACTCAAGGTCAAAATCTTTGTTGTACAACAGATATTTTGATGTAATCAGTAGCAGGGTTTTTTTTTGTTTCTAATGTTTGTTCAATTTGTATGAAAAAAGTCAAATAGTATTATGCTTATCATATTGATACGCTAAATTGTAATAGATAGAAAAAAATAATCCAATCAGTTGATGACCGTGCTGCTTAGGAATCTGGAGAGAGGAAATTGTATTTTAACAGATTTCCCTGTGTCTCAACTCACGCAAAGCTCAGATGCAACCGCTGGACTTCAAACCATATTTTTCAAAGCAGCACAGGCCTTTGTCCACCCATATTGCACACAAGGCAAAAGTCAAGGCAACAAAGGCATCATACTGTCCAGTCCCATTATTTTCAGGAGCAAGAAAAAGACAGATGTCCCCTGTGCAACATTGTTGTTGTTCATCCAGGCACTTCTAAAAATATCTCATAAACTCACCCTATGTCCTGGGTACCACAAAACCCATTCATTAATAAATAGCATTTAAGATTTAGTGGGATGGCTAATATACTAGCATGTCTTTCTCCACTCTGACCTCTATAGTATATTTCTGGGTGGTTGGGAGTTGACTGGCAGATTGTGTGAGTATGAGAAATTTTTGCTAATTGCTTCATGCTCTTCATCTATGTATTTCTATTACTCTAAGCGGAGAATCTGGTGCTGGTAAGACTGTAAACACCAAGCGAGTCATTCAATACTTTGCCATTGTCGCAGCCCTGGGTGACACTCCGGGCAAGAAAGGAGTAAGGCCTTCATTTGCAAAAAATGCTTTTTCTCTTTTCTTTTGTTTGTTTTCCTTTTGTTTCCTTTTGGACTTGTTTGGCAGTGTGTTGGACATGGCCTTTTCTTTTGTTTTGAAACAAGCAAGGCTTGAAAAAATTGCTTTTGGGGAAAATTTCATGAAAAGGATGATGAGGCAGTGATTGCTTCAAGGCTTTTTTTTTTTTAATGACCAATGTGTTTCCCTTTCCTCCAGTACTTTTATTTTCAAAAAAGGGAGAAGTTCCCCAAAGCAGTCTTGCAACTCTTTCTTTTAAGCCTTGCTTTTTGTGATTTCCCTCTCCCAATTATCTCTCTTGTTCCTTTTTATTCTTTTTTTTCCATTTTGTATCTTTCCTTATTCTGTTTCTTCATCTTGCATTTCTTTTTTCTTTTCCTTTTTTCTTTTTTCCTTTTTGAAATATCTCTGTAACTGCTAATTTTCTTATCAGTAATTTTTTTGGGGACTTTGATTACATTTTAAAAAAATCACCAACAGCGTTTTCCTTCTTTGGGTTTGTTCTTTTTAACCTTCTTGCTTCTTGGTGCTGTTTTTTTATATTTAACATTTTTGATGTATTGAATATGTTAGTTTTTATGGAAATTTAATCATTTTGGATTTTCTTATCAACAAAATTGGATTGTTTTCTTCTTTGATTGGCATTTTCTATGACTCTAATTTTGTATTTTTGAAATTCTAAATCTGTCTTTTAAAATCTTTTTTATAGCAAGCACCTGCCACTAAAACCGGGGTAAGTTTTTAAATAAGGAACTATTGCAAACTTAAAAAATAAAAAAAAAGTATCAAAAACTTGAGTGAGGAGCAGGCAATGTGATTATCAAATTTAGGACAGCTTCTAGAAACTTTTGAAGGCTATCTTTGGCCAGGTAGTTATATATGGCAGCCAGTATGCATAAATTTGTTTTCCATGAGGCAAAATTTTGATCTCTGAGTGTGAAAAAATATTATCCCTTTTTGTTTCATAGGGTACCCTTGAAGATCAAATCATTGAGGCTAACCCTGCTATGGAAGCTTTTGGCAATGCCAAAACTCTGAGAAATGACAACTCTTCACGGTTTGTAAGTATACTTTAAATCAAAGCAGCAATATATAATGCTTTATGGTTGTTATGTGTATGCTTTGTTAATTTGCCATGTGGTACCATTAAGATGTGTAACAAACTGTTTCCATACCTGGTTTTTTATTATTATTAAGCATAGTCTGATTATATACCTTTTACACTGAAAGGCAGGAATAGTAATAATAGCAGCAAACAACAACAATATCTAGGCTGCAAAAATTGGCAGCATGGAGATTTTGAAAATACTAACCTTTGTAGTATAGACATAGAAGCGTTATTGTGATACATTGGAAAAGAAAGCAATTTATTCAGAAATAAGATTAAGGTGTTAATATATATTTTAATGTAATTGTACACCTCAGGACACAAAAAGCTATGAAAAAGGGAAGTTCAATCACAGTCTATAGATGTTCTATAGACAGAAGTTATATCAGAGTTTCAGCACATGTCATATCCACAAAACAGCTAAATCATGGATATAAGGGAATCCTCTACTGAGGATTCTTCCTGAAATGCAAATAGCTGTTTTTGGAATGCCTTTCATTTCTGATAATTGAAAGAGTCAACTTCAATAGACAAAAATGTCTATTGATTATATATCAAGTTCACTTTTTGGTGTTCTCAAGTGATTTAGGACCCAATTAGATGCATGAATCAACTCTAGTAACAAGTCAAAGTTACAACATTAATATTTCAGAAATAAATAATAAAAAACAAATAAGCATTATACTTAAAACTATAAGATAACATGAACTTTGCATGTTAGAATCCTTGATATCTCTGATGATGTGATGATGATGATGATGATCAGGCATGTTAAATATAACTATTTATGACCATGAAGGGCTTTTGCCATTTAGAATATGCAATAAAATTTGGTGAATAACTACTGCTAAAATTCTAAGGGCCTTTAGTCAATTGCACAATATGTGAGCCCCTTTTCTTTCTATGTATTTTAGGGCAAGTTCATCCGTATCCATTTTGGGCCATCAGGGAAATTGGCATCTGCTGACATTGACATATGTGAGTAGCAAATCTAGAAGAAAATTGAATAAATTTATGTAGGATGAAGTTATAAATGAATTACTGAATAATAAATAGAGTTGATTTTTTAATTATAATAGTGTATATAATAGCAAATAAATGTAAAAAAGAATGATAATTTCCAGATGCCTCTGAATATCAGTTGTTGAACTTATATTCTATTTATGGGCTTTACAGAATATTCTGCCCTCTATTTCTACTGTGGAAAGAAAGTGCTGGATTGAATATGTATTTTCTTTCACAAAACTCTACTATTGTTCTTCAAGAGTGATTGCCTATAAAATCCAAGGTTGACTTTCTTTTGACTACAGGTTAATAAAGTAAAGTAGCCTTGCAATTGAACATTTTGTATATTTTGTTTTTAGACTTGTTGGAAAAATCAAGAGTGATTTTCCAGCAGCCAGGAGAGAGGAGTTACCACATTTATTACCAAATCCTTTCTGGAAAGAAACCAGAATTACAAGGTAATCAGCATTAAAATGGCATGCAACAAAATGAATTTGTTAGCCAGCATGGAAAACACATATAACAGAACAGCCACAGAGCTATATTCAGCATTCTGATAGGCTGCTGTATATCAATAGTTGTTATCAGTATCAATGAATCTTCATCAACAACAAAGCTATAACTTCATACTTTTATTCTTGTGAGAACACATGGTTCATCCACATCTATATTCATCTTTTGGATCATTGTTGGCTCAAAGACTTCTAATAGGCTTCATAGCAATTTTCAACTCAGAACTTTTCAAATGACGATGCATGCTTATAATATTTCAGAAATTTACTGAAATTCTGCCTAAAATAAATCCATAGAAAGCTAGGCTAACAAATATTTAATCAATAAAATGAATATGTTCAATTATTCTTCTCACTTATATAATAATTAAACAATTTTCAGAGCACTGGTCAGGTTTATCAATTTAGCAAAGACAGTACTGTCTAATATCACAAGATTAGACATTTATGATGACAGTTGATGTTAAATAGACAAGTTTAAAAAGTTGCTGATCTTATTTTTGCAGGGAGACTAAATTTAAGTTTAACACAGTTTCTACTTCTTTTTTCCTTGGTTTTACAGGTAAGATTGCATGAATTCTTATTCTCTAAATTATTCCATTCCAGATATGCTTTTGGTGTCTTCCAACCCTTATGACTATCACTTCTGTTCACAAGGAGTAACAACTGTGGACAACCTGGATGATGGAGAAGAGCTCATGGGTACAGATGTAAGTATTTTTTCAGCAATAAAGCAAGACTGTGGAGATCTCCTTCTAAAGTGCTTCAGTGCTATTTACCTTAGCCATGTAAAACAATATAAATACCTTTTATTTTAGTAAAAAGTGAATATTGTGGTTGCTTCATATCAATAAAAAAATAATTTTGTCTAAATTCTCTTGTATATTTTTATGTATCAATGCTTTATATTGACTATATCCTAGTATGATTTGATCATTTATTGTACCCTATGACTATTATTAAGTGTTGTACCTTATGATTCTTGATGAATGTATCTTTTCTTGTATGTATACTGAGAGCATTTGTACCAAGACAAATTCCTTGTGTGTCCAATCAGACTTGGCCAATAAAGAATTCTATTCTGTTCTGTTCTATTGTATTGTATTGTATTGTATTGTATTGTATTGTATTGTATTGTATTGTATTGTATTGTATTGTATTCTATTCTATTCTATTCTATTCTATTCTATTCTATTCTATTCTATTCTATTCTATTCTATTCTATTCTAGGTAGTTAGTCATCCTTAATGGAATAAATTTAATACTAAAGTTAGATCATCTGAATCATATCTCTATCAAAAGAGATTTATATTACATATATTAATATTGAATCGCCATGGGTGAATAGGTGGCAATATAAATCAAATAAATAAATATTGCAAAATGACCCTGGAAAAAATAAGGTCTGCAGCTTATATGCAGATTATGTAACTGATAGTGCTCCTTCAGTCTGTGTAGTGATAGAGGGAGAGGAATATGGATTGCTGGAAGAGGAGGTTTAGAAATGCCAGTGTCTTGAATGAGACAGACTGATTACACAATAAGAAATATACATTGAAATAGGATTATTCCAGAGAAGCCTTTGTTAAAGCAATCTGGCATCATTCATCAAACTCCCAAGGAATCCAAACATTATTGAAAAAAGAATCTAATATAGCCAATATAATACATTTTAAATGGATGTGTTTTAAATTATAAACAATGTGCATTTAATTGTAGTAACCTTAAAGTGGGCTTAAGCACTTCACACATTTTTTATTTTTATTTATTTATTTATTTTGTCAAGCAATTATAAGATAACAGGTATAAGAATAAACATGGTTATGAATACATGAAATGGATACATATAAGAAAAATAAAAAGAAACAATAAGACAGGGATGGTAGGCACACTGGTGCGCTTATTCACGCCCCCTACAGACCTCTTAGGAAAGGGATGAGGTCAATTGTAGACAGTCTAAGGTTAAAGTTTTTGGGGTGTGGGGAAGAAACCACAGAGTCAGGTAGAGTATTCCAGACATTAACCACTCTGTTGCTAGTAAATACCGAGTGAATTCATGCTACATTTTTTGCTCTTTAACAGAATGACTTTTTAAAATATCACTATCTTATCTGGTTCCATTTTATAGCATGCTATGGACATCCTGGGGTTCGGCAATGATGAGAAGTATGGCTGCTATAAAATAGTAGGTTCCATCATGCACTTTGGCAACATGAAATTCAAGCAGAAGCAACGGGAGGAACAGGCAGAGGCTGAAGGCACTGAAAGTAAGCTTTTGTGCTGCTGCTTACTAGTGGCTAATTCCAGAGCAGTAGCCATGTTAGTCTGCTGCATTACAAGCAACCATATATATAATGTTTAAAGTGCAGGCTTATAGAGGCTTATAGACAAACATTGATGAATGTTTATATTATCTATTTCATTTAACATCTTTCAGCAGGATGGGGTCTAGAAAGGATAGAAAATAGCATTCTAGTAAATATGTGTTTTGTACTAGGTATGTTCCTCACGCACATTTTATCAAAAGACAGTCCCCATCTGTCCACATTCTCATTTTGTGAGAATGCCTATAAGGTTGTTCCACAATTCCAAATGGTGAAGATCTCTCTATCTCAATCATTTGGAGATCAAAATAATTGCCATCTGAGGCAGAAGAAAAACAAGTAAAATAATATATGATAAAATGGACTAAAAATTGGTTGTAATGTACAAATGAACCAATGGGAAAATATATGATTGAAAGGGCTAAAATTTACTTTGTGTCCCAGCCTTAGAGAGGATTTTTACAGCATGGTATATTGTTGGTATTTGTTACTACAGATTTGTCAAAATGCATAAAGGCATTTTGAATCTTTGCTAGAAATGTGAACAACATGAAGGGATATTTTAACATGTTTGGACATATTACTTTTTGCATGAAATGGAAAAAACTGCATTTATGATTTGTGATTTTGATGATTGGGGAAAAAACTAGATAATAAAAAAGAATGAACTTTTTTTTGTAATCGTAGACTAAGAGAGAATTTTGTAATTCAACTTACATTTGTTGCAAAGAAAATTGCAGGCTTCTTTCTATTTTTTTATTCTTTTTTTGCACTTTTGTTTTTCTCCTTCTTCCTCCCCTTCTTTATTGCTTTTATTCTTTATTATAGTGGTTTGTGTTACTTTTCATATTTTTGTAAGACTTTTAACAATTTATAAATAAATATAAAATGATTATCATCTGAAAAATAGATGGCAGCCACTTTTGTAGTTTTCCAAGGTGCCATTCCTTCTCCTCCCCTCAACCTTGCTGTGATGTTTAACATTGTTAGCAAAATAAACAGATGAGCACCAAGGTATAGGAAATTCAGTGAGAAGCACTTTACTAATAATTCCAGACCTTAAAGACTTATTGTCACTTACTTTTAAATAGCTAGATGATAATTCTCATTCGTAAAGTCTAAATTTTGGGAATTCTTGTTTTTTTTTAAAAAAATCGTTATGTTAAAATTTTGGTATTTGCTCTTGTGCTGCAGGTGCTGATAAAGCCTCTTACCTCATGGGGATCAGCTCAGCTGACCTCATCAAGGGATTGCTTCATCCAAGAGTGAAAGTTGGAAATGAATATGTCACCAAAGGACAGACCGTAGATCAGGTACGCATTTGGGAATGTGATCTTTTAGTTGCAGGTCATAAACAAAACTTTTCTGCAATTGTAAGAATGAAGGAAATAATTATCTTGCTAGCTACCTCAAAGCATATGTTTTTAAGATTTGTTGAGTAGAGATTTATTTGCAAAGCAGTCAAACAGCAAAGTATATTAGTATGAATGAAAGGCCCTCTTCAAAGTCTGTGGCAACTCTATAAGGCACAGTGCATGCTTTGGAGTCCCAGGAGAAGCCTTGTTTGTGAAGGCAACTTCTGTAGGCAACCTGAAAAATCTTTGATGCCGTCTTCCAAATATTACAGCTATCTCAACCCTATGAGAAGAGATGCTTCACTCATGTTAAAATGCTTTGTGAAGTTTCTCTTGAATACTTTTCATAGCTATATTATACACAAAACTATGTATTAGATATGAACTTTAGAGGTAAAACATTGCTTTTGATGAAATTTTATTATGTTGCAATCACAGGTGGTATATGCAGTAGGAGCTTTGGCCAAAGCCACTTATGATCGTATGTTCAAGTGGCTGGTTACACGTATCAACAGAACCTTGGACACCAAACTAGCCAGGCAATTTTTCATTGGAGTTCTGGATATTGCTGGCTTTGAGATTTTTGAGGTAGGTTTGGAAACTGGCCAAGGCAAATACCTTGATATGAAAGCAATTTTACACAATCCTGTATTGGAAAAAGCAACAACTAAATATTGTTAATAATGAAATATACAGAACAGCATTGTTTACTTGGTTTATTTTTTTCCCCTGTGAAGCCTATGACTGGTGAAAATCCACTTGCACTTGAATTCTAGAGCACTTCCACAGATGGTTTGTGTTGTATAGCACTGTAAGATTTCATGCTGTTGTTTTTGTTCATCAAATGCAACTGTTAATTTCTGGTTGAGCTGTAGTACTTTAAACAGTTTCTCCTTTGTTGTACAAAAACTCTAGAGAGACTTTGGCTGACCTGGTTTTCTTTTGGCTGAGACTCTCCTTTCACTCTGACTCCTAGAATGGAGGATGAGAAAATGTAGCTTCTTGTCAAGAGCCTACTTTTAGAGCTCATTAAAAGACAACATGTGGTAGTGCATGTTGTCTTTTTTTTAAAGTCCTCCTACAGCTACTACTGCAGGTGTTTCAAAAATCAATGCACAGATGTGGCAGAATGAAATAAAAATGTTAACAGGTAACAAATGACTGATTAAACATTTTGTTTATTTATTTTTTAATTGACTTGAGGTATTGCAGACTCATGGCAGCAGCAATGTCAGTGGGATGTGTGCATTCCAAAACAGGCAATATGGCGAACAATTTAAGCATTGTCCCTTTGTATATGTGTATATACAAAAGGGCCAAGGCACTATATTCACCACCTTGCCTGATTTTGATCCTGTCTTGTGGATTCTGCTGAATTACAGTGAAGATAATAAAAGGTGATCTTCAGATTTCTTTTGGGAAATTAGGGAATGGAAATGGGAACCATATGGAAGTGATATTAGAATTGGATCCAGCATATGACTATCTTTTTAACATGGTAAAATACTGTAGTACTGATTTTAATCTTTAAATGTAGTTGTATTAACTTTCAATGAAGAAATGCAACACAGGTCCAGACCCAAGGGTGGGATTCTACCAGTTCGCACCTATTCGCTAGAACTGGTTGTTAACATTCTAAGCAGTTCGGAGAACCGGTTGTTAGAATAAATTACTGGCCTAATCCTGTAAAGAAGGCAGAAAGGAAACATTCTGGTGTTGCTTTCAGAAACTACCTTTCCATTAACCCTTATTACATTCTTGGCAGGACTAGACTTCCTGTCTCAGGAACATCTCTGGAGTTTTTTTCCCCTCCTTTGCTGGTACTTTGTTTGTGTGGAGTGACCATTCAAAGGTACAATGGCACTGAAAAAAGTGACTTATGACCATTTTTCACACTTACGACTGTTGCAGCATCCCCACAGTCATGAGAGGCCAGGCGAGGAGATGCGTGCCTCGATGTGAGTGATATTGAGTTGGCCACGCCCAGCCAATAACATGACCACCAAGCCATGTCCACCCAGTCACATGACCACCAAGCTACGCCCACAGAACCAGTTGTTAAAAATTTGAATCCCACTCCTGTCCAGACCATAGGCTTGCAAACTACTGTTCAATAGTTCATTTAATTAATTACTTTCACATAGAGCTCTCAAAGCTATGTATAAAGATCAATAGTACTATAACATCAGAATGTGGTGTAGATAAAACCTTATATCTTGAAAATATTTTTCAAGAATCACTGAAATTTTGATAGATTTCAGGAGATTTCATTCAAGATGCCAAAATCTTGGGAGACCTCAGCAAAGACACAAAATGGCATATAACAAGATGGCATATAAAGATGGTCAATCTTTCAATAGCCAGGAAGTACTGTGTTTTTACTGGAAAGAAGTCAGGGCTGCAACAATGCAAGGAGCTATGTGAAGTATAAGCAAATTTTAATTTGTTTTAAAAAAGCATGTAGGATAGTATTGATTGGTTTTTCTTTTGTTTTTGAATTTGTGACATATACTATAGTTTATTGTCTTAAAACATCACATTTCAAAAGTTGTGCCATAAAATTTGACAACACAACTGATAAAACTCGGTGCTGCTTACAAAAATATTAAATATTTCTTTGACAAAGTTTATAATCACATACTTTAGTTGTTGCCATTCTGTTTTATATGTATATATGACTTTCTGATATAGGCAGATGAAACAAATGTCCAAGAAAATCAGCAGAGAGTAATCAGTAGTCTTACTATGATAGCCACTTCCATTAATTTATTCATATAGTAATGAACACATTGATATCTGTTTTATCATCCATAAATATGTGTGTGACTAGAATCATACCTGGAGTTGTATGGTTACAAATTAGAAAGTTACTATATACAAAAAGGACAAAATGCTTTGATGCTTTTCTGAGGGTGCTAATAATGATTGCGTCTTAGATAGGTTACAAAAAATATCTCAAGTTCCTTTCGTTTCATTTCTTGTCTGCAGTTTAACAGCTTTGAACAGTTATGTATCAACTTCACCAATGAGAAATTGCAACAATTTTTCAACCATCACATGTTTGTTTTGGAACAAGAAGAATACAAGAAAGAAGGAATTGATTGGGTCTTTATTGACTTTGGCTTGGACTTGCAGGCTTGCATTGATCTGATTGAAAAGGTAAAGTTGAGACATACAATAGATAAGGGTACTATGAATGTTGCATTATAAAATAAATCAACTATGTAAAGAAGTATATGACTACAACTTGTTCTGCGGTTCTCATACTTCCCAAAAAATTTCTATATGAAGATCAGTGAATTTATCTGGCTAAGCTTTTTTTAAAATAGGGCAAAATAATTCACTTTTATTGCCATCCCTCTTGCTCACTGTCTTTTTTTTTTTTTAAAACAGTTCTTAATTGTATTCTAACTTAACTTATTCCAAACACTCTGTTGAGGATCTCTTCTTTGTTGTTTTGCTGAAAAATAATTTTCTGTACTGTGCACCTATAGAGCTATTTTTAGGAATTTAATTCCCATTGGTGAAATCCTTATTTACCTTTTTAAAAAATTCTCAGGGTTCTCCTTTATTTCAACATATATCTGCAAAGGAGAATATAGAATACAATTTTACAATACCTTTTGAATGAGAAAATAAAGAAATGTCCAATAAAACCAAGATGTTTTGCTTCAGAGTACTACATATTCAGACAGGAAAATTGAAACACTTTTAAAAGTAGAATTGAGGCAAAGAACTAACAAATGAACAAAAGAAAGCAAATACAGATTCTTTGAGATGAAAAGAATAGTTTCAAAATCAATTTCCTGCCATATGATAAAATAGTCTTATGAAAGTTATTTTTAGTGATCCAAATCACCTTAAAAATAGATCAGAACTATTGTGATCCTGCCACATGAAGCTGTTTTCACATGAGCAGAATAGTTCTACTTGTCAAAATATACACAAATCTGTCCATTGTTCTGAAAACTCTAACTTCATACGATCCCTAATTCAGAATAGGCAAAATTAATTATTAATTATTAATGTGCAAATTACGAATTATTTATACTGTGAGTGGTCCACCATTTTATTGAATTAAATAAATATAAGACCAATTAAGATTGCTACTAAAATGTTGATGAATATCCTTTTCTTATAGCCACTTGGTATTCTCTCTATTCTGGAGGAAGAATGTATGTTTCCCAAGGCAAGTGATATGACATTCAAGGCCAAGCTGTATGACAATCACATTGGGAAATCACCCAACTTCCAGAAGCCTCGGCCAGATAAGAGGCGTAAATATGAGGCCCATTTTGAGGTGGTGCATTATGCAGGAGTGGTATGTAATAGTTCCCAACTTCCTACCTTATAAACTTTAAATTAATGTTTAATTTGCTCTGATTCTGTTGTTTTTGGTCATTTATCAACAGGTGCCTTATAGTATAATTGGCTGGCTAGACAAGAATAAGGATCCCTTGAATGAGACAGTGGTAGGTGTCTTCCAGAAATCCCAAAACAAGCTGTTGAATAGTTTATACGAAAACTATGTCAGCTCTTCTTCAGGTGAGTTGTATTGTCACACCTGCTTATTTTATATGGCACTGAAATATAGTATATGTGAGAACATAGGAACAGTTATGCTACATTAATGAAAGTTCTATTTGATCAAACTTTCACTTTCCAAGAATCAAGACTTTCCCTGAAACAATCTCTTTATATTTCCCTCACATTTTTCTCTATTATATCTAAAATTTGATTTGATAGGCTCCTAAAAAAATCACACATATCACTGAAAACACTGTTTCAGATAAGCAGTAGAGATTCCTTATATAGTATTCAAAATCTTCGTTTGGCATGGTATGTAGAATTTAATAAATAAAATATACAAACAGATCCATGTTATGGAATTTGACAAACTGAAGTGATCAAGAAAGTTAAGGTATATACCATCTCATTGCTCAAATTAGGGTGGAAAAGACATGATGAAATAACTTTTATCTTCAAATATTTCAAAGGCAATAACATAAATAATTTAAACCAATAAGATATAGTTGGTACTCTCTCTTGAAAAGAATGTAACTACACTGAGAACGTAAGCAGAAAGATAATTGTGCACAACTTAAATGGTTCAGACGCAGGTGTAGGATTCTACCAGCTTGCACCTATTCACTAGAACTGGTTGTTAACATTCTAAGCAGTTTGGAGAACAGGTTGTTAGAAGAAATGACTGGCCTAATCCTGTAAGGAAGGCAGGAAAGAAACATACTGGAGTTGCTTACAGAAACTTCATCTCCTTTAGCCCTTATTACATTCTTGGCAGGACTAGACTTCATGTCTCAGGAACTTCTCTGGAGTTTTTTCCCCCTCCTTTGCTGGTACTTTGCTTGTGTGGAGGAACCATTCAAAGTTACAATGGCACTGAAAAAAGTGACTTATGACCATTTTTCACACTTACGACTGTTGCAGCATCCCCACAGTCATGAGAGGCCAGGCGAAGAGATGCATGCCTTGATGTAAGTGATGTTGAGTTGGCCACACCCAGCCAATAACATGACTACCAAGCCACCTCCACCCAGTCACATGACCACCCAGCCACACCCACCACCTAAGCCATGCCCACAAAACCGGTTGTTAAAAGTTTGGAATCCCACCCCTGTTCAGACGTATGGGTTCAATCAAGCCTGCTGAATTTTTGTCTAGTCCTAAAACATGTAGTCCATCTGCCTTATTATCGTAAGAGGAATAAGCATTTCATATCTCATTTTAGTCAATGTACATCTTAAGTATGTTCTGAGAAAATATCATTAGTGGGTATTGTATTTTGAGTTCAAGTAAATGAAGAGTTTGAGAGTAAGTTATAGAAGCAAAGATTTGAGGAAAGCTGTTCCTTTACTCAACATGATTGCCAAGAAGCATATAGGCATGAGGGTATATTTAGGGGTGCTCATGCTAAAGCTATAGACTATTCTAATATATCATTTTAAATATTTCATTATATAATTATATAAATTGATTCATTCCTTTAGGTCTTCATTTTTATTTGCATTCTAATGTACCTAGCAGATTTGAAAACAGTATTTATTCTTGGCAGTCTCTCATAAAGAAACCAGCTAGGCTGAATTACTAAGTAGACTTAAAATATTAATTGTTTAGAAACTCAGGCACTAGAGTTAGTCTCCCAGTTGTTAAAAACTAAATGAGTATCCAAACTAAATTAATTCCACTAAAGTAATATACTGAAATTTTATTTGATAGATGAGCCCCACAAGGCAGGTGTCAAAGAAAAACGTAAGAAGGCAGCTTCATTCCAAACTGTGTCTTCAATGCACAAGGTAAGCACTTGATACTTTGGAACAAAAATCACTGGTTAAACTCTACAGAATTGTACTTGATTCAGTTAATATGTATGTTGGACAGTTCTTCCAGATAACATTCTAAAAGTCACCAGCTCTAAATTTGAACCCCAGGCAGACACCTTAAAGCTTGGTTCTTCTCCCCAAATGGTCCAGTCTTCACCTTTCTTGGCAAAAAGGATACGAGGGAATTCACATCAGTGATTGTCCCCGTGTTATCAATTCTTGGTGAACATCTTCATTTCACATTCAAATTGAATTGGAAGAATGCTTGAAAGAAAACCAATTCCCTCTATGATAGGGAAATGCTTATTTCTGCTCCAGTGGTGTCTTTGTTCTACATGGTTCCTGGCTGCTTCTCCGTTGCTGAGGGAGAGGCAGTTAAGACTTGCAGTGATGTTTAGATAATTTATTACATAAACATCACTTTAAGTCTGTGCTATTTCTCTCCTCACTATTGACCGCAGGAAGGAAAACCTTTGGGAAGAAGGAAACAAATGTGGATTTTTCAGTGCTTGGAGCAACTACACCCCCTCCCCTGACTTTTCTGCCTTGGGAGAGAATTAGCTAGATCTAATTCTAATTGAACCAATGAATTGCATTCATCTCTGTGAAGTCCATTTGACTGAGAGCCAAGGTTTCAGAACTTAGAAGAGAAAGTTATTGAGATCATGGGGTTTAAAGCATAAATACTAATACAATAGAATCATGCCGATAACACATTACTGTTCTTTACTATTCCACTCCAAGGAAACAATCGATATTCTTGAATGTTGTCTATATTCAATAAAGAGCTGGATAAGAGATAATGAGATAAATTTAAGTGGGAAACTGGACTCAGAGATTGAGATTCAGCTGGTTTGGTTTGGGGTGAAATGAGCAGGTCCACATTTTTCTTCCAATCAATCATGTCCAATTCTCAGAAACTGCCTGGACAAGTCTTTGCAGCTTTTTTTTTTAAACAAGGTTTTACAAAAGTGGCTTGCCTCTTGCCTGGGACTGATAGAAAGTAACTAAGCTAAGGTCACCCAGCTTGCTTTGTGCCTAAGGCAGGAGTAGAACTCACACTCTCCTGGTTTCTAGCCTTGTGCCTACAGCAAACCTTACTCTCAGCTCCACATTAAAGAGATGGCTTTGTCATCTTCAACTGTCTCTGGATTTGTAGGTGGTACCGAAATTTTAAAAAGTTGACACAATTACATCTAATGCATGAACAGCAACTTTTTCTGAGCACTAAGATTCGGTAATAGTTACCCATATTTTTTGTACCTATTATGTTAACTAATCCAATATGATCTATATGCAACTAAGTATCTGGAAACACCAGTTGGTGCAGAATATAACACTGTGCAAAGTACATGGATCACATGATGCCTTGTACTATACTGAAAAATCTGTAGAAGTTCTTTATTACTTTAAGAAATTAATTTTAATTTGAAGATCTCAAACACCTGAAGACCTAACTATCTGAAAGACCTCATATTCCATTTTGAGCCTGCGCAGATGCCCCCACTGTCAAAAGCTCACAAATTTATGATGTGGAAAAGGGCTTTTTCCTGCATAGCTTCCAGCTATTGGGTGCCCATTCTTGGAATCTGTATTTGGCCCCTAATTTTTTATGTAGACAAGTTATAAAGATATATTTCTTTCTCTAGTTTTTTTAATCAGTTATCCTCCAGATGATTGATTTTAAGTTTATGTTACATTTTCTGAATAAATTTTGTTTCTATTTTAATCATTATTAGCTATCTTGTTTGAACTGAATAATAGCATGTATGTATGTATATGTACTATATACATATACATATGCATACCCATATACATACATACATATATACATCTGTGTATATATGTATGTATGTATATGGGTATGCATATGTGTACGTGTGTGTACTTTCTCTTTTACAAAATGAGTAGCATGATATGTATTCTATATGTATATATGTCTTGTTACTCATCCTGTAAAAGAGAGATATTTAGAAAGTACAGCTGCATATGTTATCTTGAACAAATTACAGGAAAGTAAAAGTTTCTACTTTAGATAGCCAAATATGAATAAGTTTGCTGTGGGAGACATAATTATCTGAACATTTATGTATCTCTGTCAACTTGGCAAGAGCATTGCATAATAAAATTTTCATCTGATTGAATCTGCAGTGGCACCTTTGTCACATATAAAGTGAGTGGGATAAGTAAGTTATTTTCCAAGACATCTGTAGATAGCGTCAGTAATAATCCAGACATGATCATAATAATCATGCTATATCTATGTGCCTTTTTGTGCATATGTCCATTTTAGGGACAATACAAACAAAAAAGAAGCCAGATTCTTCCCATAATTACCAATTATTTTTGTGTCCATCAATGTCCACAGAAAACTGCAATGAAGCCAAAATGACAATATAGGCAGGATGATGTCATCATGCAAATGCTGACTTTACTTGTACCTTCTAAGTGCTAAAAGATAGTTGGTTCATGACAGATTCATGGCAGGAGTAATACATGTTAAAATTTGACTTAGAAATGGAATGAGAGCAAATGAAGCTATTTAACTTTATATGTCTGCCTTACAGGAAAACCTGAACAAACTGATGACCAATTTGCGTGCTACCCAGCCTCATTTTGTCCGTTGCATTATCCCTAATGAAACAAAGACTCCAGGTACAGAATGTCAAAAAGATTACATAAAACAGATGTGATGAAATGCCTGGGGGAAGGTCCACGTATAAGACCCTGTAATTTTTCTAGCACTGACTTCTATGTTATACACAACACAAAAAGTGACATTAAGTTGTTTAAAAATATTGAGTGAGGCTGGCATCTTAACCATTTTGAAACTTATATCTAGATAACTGTACTTTCAGTCAGTGAAATTATTAATATTAAGGTAAAATTAATAAGGTATTAATTTCTTTTCTCACCTTTTTGTTCTTCCATTTCTTTGTTTTTGATAACCATGACTGTTTAATTGGACAGTATTTCATGTATTTCCCCTCCATTTTATGACCTTATTTAGGTTTAAGTTCTTTTGTTTGGGGGAAAAATTGTTATTGCTGAAGACACCTTTTCTTTTTAAACTGTGCAGGAGCCATGGACCCTTTCCTGGTGATGCATCAGCTGCGGTGTAATGGTGTCCTTGAGGGCATTCGCATCTGTAGGAAAGGGTTTCCAAATAGGATCCTCTATGCTGACTTCAAGCAGCGGTAAGCAGTCCCTCTTCTTTCTTATGTAAAGATACTAGCATTTCTCTCCTGCTAGGAACATTAAGTAGGCAGTAAAGCTGTGGAAACTAGCCATTGGAATAAAGCCGGAATTTCTGAAAGTATCATACTATTTATTTATTTATTTATGAAATTTATTGGCTGCCCATCTTACCATAGGATAACTCTGGGTGGTTTGCAATTAGATATAGCTAAAACATAAAAAGTTAAAATCAAACATTAAAACCAAGGGAAGAAGGGGATGGAGTTGGGGGAAGGTGGGAACTGTTATTACTCAACCAACCACCTCCATTGTGCTGTTCTTCCACTGGGCCATGTCTTTAGGCCCTTACAAAAAGTTAGGAGGGTTGGGACAAACCTCACATTGGGGCCCAAGATATTCCGGGAGGGCAGGAGCAATAGCAAAGAAGTCCGTCCTCCTGAACCCCACCAGCCAGAATGATAGGTCTGCCAGGATCCATAGCATGCCTCCTCTGCTGGCATGAGTGGTACGGGTCAATTCCATTGGGTAAGACTACACAAAATAAACAAATAGTACGCATTCATTTTTCTTTTATTCTTGTTTTATTGCCAGGACCCCAGAATAAATAGGGTCTAACTGTTAACAACAAAACTGCATTTCCCAGAATTCTCTGAAAAGAAGGAAGAGTAAATAGTCCAATTGTCTGAGCACTATGGTTTGGTTTGGCTAATTAAAGTTAAATGAATTAATGTCAGATTAGAACTATCATACATATTACGGGAAATCATCAAAACTCCTTAAATGGCAATCCTTTAATGCTAGATAGAGTAGAGTAAACTTTATATATAATGCTATTTCTGGCAGTAATGCCCATTTAGTTACTCCAGCTGGTTTTATAGTTTCTGAGAGTTAGAAAAAATAATTTGGTGTTTATTTCTAGTGCAACTTTATTCATTTTCTGAAGGTATATATAATGATGTAAATTAACAATTCATTTATTGTTTATTGTTAGCCTAAAAATTGCTAGTGATGAAACCGAACAATCTCATGTATCAAAAATAGCATTGGCTGAGAAATTAATGCTTGAAATTCATGAGTTTTGGTTTTTCATATAGTTAAGGAGTTTTACTTAACGTAGGATCTCCATTGTAATTATAAGATCAAAGTAAATTCTTAGATATTTTTCCTTTGTATACAAATATTTTTATGAAGGAAATACTGAATATGGACATTTAAAATTTCATACCATTAAGACTATAATTATATATACACACACACACACACGTACACATATATATTCAGATTAAGAATTTTATTCTGTAGGGCATGAGATGTTTGCAACCAGCCTACGGAAACGTCAGACAAGCACGCTCGTGCATGTGCATCCCCACTTGTGTGAGCTGTGGACAAGCACGTGTACACAAGTGCGATTTGCATGAGTGGTGGGTGCACCTGCACAACGCTTGTGCTAATGGAACTGTGCATGCACACGCTTGCCAGCCACTCACACAAAACCATCCTCTCTCCCCCCCTCACTTGCTGGTCTGCAAAGCCAGAAACTTTGGCGCGCTCTGATTTAATAGAAGCAGTAGAGTCATTGGAGCCTATCCAGTTCAACTTCCTGGATTACAACATTCCAAATAGATGATTTCTAGCCATTTCTGGAAGGTGCCCAGTGAATGGCAGCTTATTTAGCCCATTGTGTTACTTGTGGACAACCTGCAGCCTTCATATGGAGTCATATACTCTATACAATAATTGTACAGAGAGTATTATATTTTCAGAGATGTCCATGAGGAATGTTAAAAAACATCAAAATGGCAACTGGTATGGTACAAATGAAACTCTGCCTCTTTTTAAATGTGTTTTATGTGCAAAGTATAAAAAAAATATGTGGAGCTTTGATTGTATCATCTTTACTGCCATCTTAACTTTTTTGACGACAGTCATGCAGACATCCCTTGGTACTTTTTAAAAATGTGGAGAAGTTTATATTGTATTAAACAAGCAAATTCAGCTTCATGAACAACAACCTAAACAAATATTTAAGATTAGTAATCTATAAAAATCATAGTGAGCTATCAACTACATATAAGGTATAATAATCCCCATTATTTAATGTATTATTTAATTCTTCACTCCAATAAAATCATGGTTTCCCAGACCTTTCTTTAACAAGTAAATTGTTTTAGAATCTAAGCAGCTTGCATGAAGAAGTACTAATGATTCTAAACATCTATTTCTTCAACTGTTAATCTTACCTCCTTCTAGTTATCGTATCTTGAACCCAGCTGCAATACCTGATGATAAATTTGTAGATAGCAGGAAGGCCACAGAAAAACTGCTGCTTTCCTTGGACATTGACCACACCCAGTATAAGTTTGGACATACCAAGGTATTTGCTGTGCAAGTAACATTTATGAATGAATGACTTGATTTGACCATAAGAGAAAAATGCTAAGGATGAACACAATATCTATGTCTAAGCTAAGATTCATATTCTTCCTTGTATATAATACAGTTTTCTTTCTTGAGTGTTAGCTTCCTACACCTTGTATTCAGTATCTACTGTAAAGAAGAAAGCTGAACTGCAAATATATAAGCAAAAAATAAATTAGAGCACAAGAAAATATAATATAATAATATAAAATTTAGACAAAAATATTTTGTTTCTGAATAGGATTATTTTAGAATCTCAAAGTAGCTTATGGTGAATGAAGCCTAGTATATCTTCTAACTATGATTCATTAATTGCTCAGAAATTAAATGCAAACAATTAGCACAAGAGAATTATTCTTCAGAATTGTTGAAATATATTATTCAAAATCAACATCTTTAATATATTAGAAATCTTCCTTAATTTCAGGTATTTTTCAAAGCTGGTTTGCTGGGTCTACTGGAAGAGATGAGAGATGAACGGCTGGCTAAGATTATCACCCTCCTTCAGGCATGGATGCGTGGGCGCCTCATGCGAATTGAATATAAGTTAATCATCACCAGAAGGTATAACAACAAAATTACCTTTGCAGACACTTTTGCTTCATGTTATCCATTGGTATATTATACATTTTATTGATTAGCAAGACACCTTTTTGAAGGAGGTACCTTTCTCTTTACTATACTTGTTAATTTCAAAAACACTCCTATCAATATTTTGCTTTTAAGAAGAAGAAACTTTAAAAATCTTTTAAAAATCAACATATAAGTTACAGCCCAGAATTTTAAATTTCTCTCTCTCTCTATTTTCCTCTCAGAATCTTCAGTTTCTTCATAAGTTTAGATAGAGGCATAGATGAACTTCCTCTGATCCCATAGCTTTCCATTTTCAATATGTTTTGCTAATTCCTCACAGAGAGGCACTCTACACCATCCAGTGGAACATCCGTGCTTTTAATGCTGTGAAAAACTGGTCTTGGATGAAACTCTTCTTTAAGATCAAACCTCTCCTCAAGTCAGCTCAGACTGAGAAGGACCTAGCTAACCTCAAAGAGGAACTTCAGAAACTGAAGGACGCTCTGGAAAAGTCAGAAGCTAAACGGAAGGAACTGGAAGAGAAACAAGTCGGCATAATCCAGGAAAAGAATGATTTGTCTCTACAGCTCCAAGCAGTGAGTAACTTATGTAGTTAAGCATTCCAGATGAGCTTAGGCATTGAATGCATGTTCTACGTGGAAGCTCAGATTGAATATGACTGTGAACATTTATAGACAGATATTCCTTTACATACTTAATAGATGTTCTAAAGCACAGGTGTCAAACTCATGTTGTCACGTTGCTGTCACGTAAACATATCGTGACGTTTTTTCCCTTTGTGAAGCTGGGGTGGGCGTGGCCTTCATGTGATGCATCTGGCCTGCGGGCCACCAATATGACACCCCTGTTCTAAAGCTATAAGATCACTTCATATTCAGTGGTAGAACTAAGAATATATGTCTACAAACATTTCTAACTCTGTACCTAAGATTAAACTTTCACAAATGAATGGGCCAGAGTTTTGTTCCAGAGGGAAAAATGAAGACACTCAAATGAAATGAGAGTCACTTTTTAAATGTCCATAAATGACAGCAACCTATTGTAGTTTTTAACATTCATTTTCATACATCTATGTACAATTTTGAGGTTTTATGGACAACTGTTAGAGTGGTAAAGTGCTGCTCTGGATGTTCTTCATAGGAGCAAGATAATTTGGCTGATGCAGAGGACAGGTGTGATCTCTTGATTAAGACCAAAATTCAGCTAGAAGCCAAAGTGAAAGAACTGGTGGAGCGTCTGGAGGATGAAGAGGAAATGAATGCTGAGCTGACTGCTAAAAAACGAAAACTGGAGGATGAGTGTGCTGAACTGAAGAAAGACATTGATGACCTGGAGATCACCCTGGCCAAAGTGGAGAAGGAGAAGCATGCCACAGAAAACAAGGTGAGCAAAACAGGAAAAAAATAACAATAAAGGCATACACAGTCTTGATTGCTTACATACTGCAAAGAAATGTATATTTAGCTGTAGCAGTTGAAACTCTTTACTGCATCTAACTATAGAGATTGATTTACAGCTCAGATAAATCTCTGACGAGCACCAAGCTATTTCAGTTCTTCATAGGATTCAGAAGCATATAACCAGCAAGAGAAAGTACATTTTTCTTTAATCTCAAATAGCAGAAATAATGCATTTTTGGTGTAGATTATTGGGAAGGTTGAGACATAATTACACACATTCTCTGTTGATTATAAAACCCGCCACTGAACAAAATCTGGAACTAATATGGTTAGCTTTCGTTTAGATTTTCATTCTGCCATGTTATGAATATATCCCTCTAAGCTATCCAATCATATCCTAGGTGAAAAACCTGGTTGAAGAAATGGCTGCTTTGGATGAGGTCATTGCTAAGTTAACCAAGGAGAAAAAGGCACTACAGGAGGCCCACCAACAAGCTTTGGATGACCTTCAAGCTGAGGAGGACAAAGTCAACACTCTAACTAAGGCTAAAGTCAAGCTAGAACAGCAAGTGGATGATGTGAGTTAATACATGACAATGGACCATCATAATGGAAGAACTCATGTCTAATCTTATTATGTAATATATCATGGGTGGACAACCTGTAGTATTATAACTAGACTCAACCCCATGTCCTTTTTTAGGAACCCCTGGAGCATTTTTGATACCTATGTCAATTTTTCAATAATGTGCCAATTTTTCCTACTATTTTATGGTTTTTGTGCTTTCTAGCTGGAGAGTGCTTTAGAGCAAGAAAAGAAGATACGGATGGACCTGGAAAGAGCAAAGCGTAAGCTAGAAGGTGATTTAAAACTAACACAAGAATCTGTGATGGATCTGGAGAATGATAAACAGCAACTTGAGGAGAAACTCAAAAAGTAAGCATGCAGTTTCTCAGAATGCTAAATAGATATTTAGACAACCAAATACATTATGCGTACTGTGCTGTTTTATTTTGATTTATTTATTTATATCTCATAGCGACAAATATATACAACACACTTTCCTCCTTCTATTTTCCCCACAACAATCCTGTGAGAGGGGTTTGATTAAAAGAGACTGACTGGCTCAAAGCCAACAGTTGGCTTTCATGGCTAAGCTAAGACTTGAGCTGACAGCCTCCTGCTTTCTAGCCTAGTCCCTAGACCAAACTGGCTCTCTAAATAATGTTCTCTATATAATATTCGCTTTACTTTTACTTTACCATTTACTTTAATGCTTTCTTTACATTAATCTAATGGCAAAAGATATTATGAATCAAGTACTACTATCTATTGTTAATATTTTAAACACTCTTATTCCATCTTAGAACTTTGGAGCAATACTAACATACTAGAAAGAATTATTCTTCTACTGCATTGCCTAAAGCCATCTTGAGAAGATAGTTCTTGAATATGAGACATTGTTCAAATGCACATGAAAAGAAAAAGAATGTATATTTTAAATTGATTGACAAGCTCATAAAGATTCATATGATTTAGAAAACAAGCAGCTGCAAAGATGTCTGTTTCATCACTATTTCTTAGGAAGAACATTAACAAGAGCTGGAGTACATCTCCACCCTAAGATATTTCAGTTTGGTATAAGTAATAATTCAGTTGTTAACAAAAGAAACTATGAAAATGTTGCTTGCATGAGAAATATTCAGTTTGGGACAATAGCCAAAAGATAATGTTATATGCACTACTGATTTCAGAGAAACTTAAATACTTATCGTTAATTAAGACTTACCTCTCTTGCTTGTTGTGATTTTCCCATTTTCAATTAAAAGTTTCATTCAGACAGGTTAGAAGAATAGAGAAAACATAAGCTGAAAGGTTTTGTAGTGCAGCTATTTAGCATGCTAATTTTGCCTTCAAGAAAAACAGAAGCAAGAGGCAAACAATCTTCCTCTTTGCCCCAGATCTTAAAGTGAATGATTACTTTATTTATTTATTTATTTATTTATTTATTTATTTATTTGAGGCTACGTGTAGCTCAGGGTTAAACTGTGGAGTGAGTAAATAAACCCTAACCCAACCCTTGTTGCTCTCTGAGCGTGGTTGTTTGCAAAAGAGCAATAAGAACTTCACAGATAATCCAATTAGTTAAAGAATCAAACATCATGAGTATAAGATGCACGAGTTACATTTATTTATTTTTCCATAGAAAAGACTTTGAAACGAACCAGTTAAATTCACGAATTGAAGATGAACAGCTTCTTGGAATTCAGTTGCAGAAAAAAATTAAAGAACTCCAGGTAAATGTATATAGGTTTAAATGGAGGCCGCAGACAGACCATCGTAGTTGGGCTACTTCAAGGGTTGTCCATAGTACCATAATTTCTATTCCCAGTCCCTCAAAAGCAGTCTGAAGATAGTTTTTATTCTTTTGCTGATCTTGCAACACTGAAAACAATGAGAAAAGGACTGTTTATCTTCCCCAGTCAGCTGTTGGTCCTAAAGAAGGAAACAATCCCTCAACCTTACTCCATACAAAAGAGAAATAAAATAAATTATGAGAACCTTCCTCTGTTCCTAATTTAATGCTTTTATGTTAAATCCATTTGTCTGATTATATTCCAATAATCTGATCAATTGTTATAAGAGGAGCTGCAAAATCCTGAAGCCACTTTTCCATGTGAAAGACTTCCTAGGGCAGAAGAGTCCTTGGTGCTTGTGCACTGATGATTTTACCTATTTGGTAATAAATATCTGCAAGAAAACAACAAGCTCAGAGAGCACCAAGGACTCTCTGACTCTCTTTCAACCTTGAACTACAAATACAGTAGAACCTCCGGCCACGAATGCTTCTGACCATGACCACATTGGGTTCCGATCAAAAAAATTCACATTTTTTTTTCCACAGCCGATTTCCTCTTCTGCACCATTTTTTTTGTAAGCCCAAATTTCCAAAATTAGGTTTGGGTCACAACCAAATCAGATTGCAACCAAAGTTATGGAATGAATTTGGTCGTGACCAGAGATTCTACTGTACTCTTTTCTATCAGTACCTACTAGCACCAATGAACTTCAGAATCTGGGATCATGAAGAAGGGAAACAAAATATAATTTTCCTCTAGATTTGGGACATACAGATCGTAATGAGACTCTATATCTTAGTTACCTTGAGCAATCCTTCATTGTACGAATGACATCAAAAATTCATTGAACAAATGACTCTTCCTATCTGGTTTCGTTTTAGTTTGCAAGAGCCACAGCCATTGTAGCAAATGGTGAGAGGTTCAGAAAGTTGCAGTTCGACAACACCTGGAGGATTCCCTTCCTTTGTAATATTGTCATGAATAAAAAGAGACATTAAGAGAGCAATGAAAATGGGATTACAGTAGCAATAGTAACAGGGTAACGTGGCTTTCATTGGAACAAAATAATACAATTGAAAGAAAAGTTGAAGTATTCCCCCAGCGTATTATTTATGGCGAAAGTTAAAATGGGTAAACATTCCATGTAGCTAAGGAGGATTTTTAAGTAGCCTGCTGCAGTATACTCTAAATATTGTTGGTGAAAGTCCAGGTAGGAAAGGCATAAGCAATGCTGGCAGAAACAGGACAGATTTTTCTGGTAGTTCCTGTCACTTCCCGTCTTGATTATTGCAACATGTTTTACATATGGGGCTGCCCTTGAAGAATGTCCAGAAGCTCCAGTTGGTGCAAAATGCAGCGGCCCACATGGTTTTGTGCAGACCCCGGTGTGCACATGTTTCACCTCTTCTGCGGGAGCTTGCATTGGTTGCCAATTCACTTCCAGGTGCAATTCAAGGTGCTGGTTGTCACCTTTAAAGCCCTTCATGGCTTGGGACCAGGTTATCTGAGGGAATGTCTCTTGCTGGTCACATCTTCCTGACCCATTAGAGCGAGGAGGCAGGGAATGCTGTGGGTCCCATCCCTGAAAGAGATACACCTGGTGGGACCCAGAAGAAGGGCCTTCTCCGTGGTGGCTCCTTCTCTCGGGAACATCATTCCCCCAGAGATTAGAATGACCCCCTCTCTAATACTCTTCTGGAAAGCACTGAAGACCTGGTTCTTCCAGTGGGCCTAGGGAACCCAGAGCAGGATGGAGCCCATCAAATGGCTCGTGTGATCTGCTGTTGTCGGGGTGGGGGATGGCAGTTGATTATTTTTTATTTATTTTTTCTCCAGATTTTGTTCCATTGTATTTTATTAATTTATTTGATCCTTTTTGTTAGTTTTTATTGTTTTTTTATTTTAAATATGGCTTTACAATCTGTAAGTTGCCCCGAGTCGCCATGGGCAAATAGGCGGCAATATAAATTCAATAAATAAACAAATAAGTAAATAAATAAATAACTTTGTTATCTCCTTACAGGCTCGAATTGAGGAGCTGGAAGAGGAACTTGAGGCAGAACGAGCTGCCAGAGCCAAAGTGGAGAAGCAAAGAGCTGAAGTAGCTCATGAGCTGGAAGAGCTGAGTGAGCGGCTTGAAGAGGCAGGTGGTGCCACAGCCTGCCAAATAGAGCTGAACAAGAAACGTGAAGCAGAGTTCTTGAAGTTACGCAGGGACCTGGAAGAAGCCACCTTGCAGCATGAGTCAACTGCTGCCACCCTGCGCAAGAAGCATGCAGACTCAGCGGCTGAACTGGGGGAGCAGATTGACAACTTGCAGCGGGTCAAGCAAAAGCTAGAAAAGGAGAAAAGTGAATTAAAGATGGAAGTGGATGATCTAGCTTCCAACCTTGAATACCTCACAAGGAACAAGGTGAATGGTTGAATCATGTGGAATTCTATTAAAACTTATTGTTTGTGTATTAATGGGGAGCAGGGGAGAGTTATTGTGTGGCAAATGTCTCATATTAGAATTATCAGTATGATGAAGGGTTTATTCCTCCCACAGTTGCTATTTTGGCCTTCGTGTCAACCCTTTGCATTATGCTAGATCTTGCTTTTCTGCTTAGACCAGTCATTTTCAAAGTTGGCAAACTTTTTCAAACAAACCTATGTGGATTTCAACACTCCAAATTCCCCAGCCAACCATGACAGTTGACACAGTCTCTTTGGAACTGAAGACATATATAATTCTAATATACTGTATAGGTACTTTTGAAATGTTAAAAAGCATATATTTGATGCAAAAGACAAAGTATTGAGAAAATATGTCTTCTCATCTTATCAAGTTTCTAGACTTAAAAGCTATAAAAAAACCTCAGTAGACCTGGTAAAAAAGTGTCATAATAGTTAAAAAATCTCAGAATACAGACTGAAAACAGATTTTGGCTCAACATATTTTTAGGCAATCTTAGGGCTAACATAAGCAGACTAAATGTTACAAAACTAGAAATAAACCTTTTTGTTTTTTAAAAACACCAATTGTCATTAATTATACAAATAACAAAACTTATTTTTTCCTAATAAAGAATTGTTATTATAAAAAAGATGACAGTCTTCCCTCAGTTTGGAAATAGAGATCAGATTTGTCTAATGCAGAAATCAGATACTATATTTCAATAACTGTTCTTCCCACTTTCTGAATGACTTATCTTCACTTCATTCCAGTAGTTTCTTCACTGATCAGGACTCTGAATGACTGATAGAAGAAAAGCAGTAGCTAACTCTTCTTAGGATGCCTCATGTATTCCAGTTGTGCATTCAGTCAGGAAGCTAACAAACTTGCCATATGAATATAACACTAAAGTCTGAACCATGGAGTAGAATTCTTAATCTAGACTTAATGGATATAAAAAATAAAACCCCAGCAGACCTTGCTTATTTAATTCTTAGAGAATTCCAGGATATATCCAAATCTTTTCTTTCTGTTACAGGCAAATGCTGAGAAACTCTGCCGGACATATGAAGATCAGCTAAGTGAAGCCAAATCAAAAGTGGATGAGCTCCAGCGTCAGCTGGCTGAAGTGAGCACCCAGCGTGGGAGACTGCAGACTGAAAGTGGTATGTTGTTACACAAACACTGTATAGATCCTGAGAAAAGACTAAGCTGTCAAATCTATCAGAGCAGTTTTTACCTTTGAATAGCTCCTGTAATGGGTTTCCCCAAGGTGAAATCAATCTAGAAACATAGCATTGATCATTGATATACAGTATTATGACATATGAAGAACGAAAGCTGCTGTAGAACATTGAGGAAATGTGATTTGGTACAAAAAACAAACAGACAAACAAAACAGGGGATTTGTGCAATTCTAGAAATGGGTAGAAGAGGAAATGTCAACCTTTTGAAATTATCAAATCTACCTGCTACCTTTTGAAATTATCAAAGATATAGGAATGTTGATGTTTCGTGAATCTATGATTAGCAGTCGTTGCAGAGAAATTTCTGTGTATTGAATTTGAACAGCGTGTATGGTGGAGGTGCTTAGGGGAGAAAGTTGTATAAAAGAAGACGGCCGTCTTAGCCAGCATGGTTAATATGAAAACTACTGTATTTCATTGAACCTCCGGGTGGGCATATAAATTATCCACATTTGCTATAATTGTTTTATTAACATTTCTTAATGATTAGCTAAGAAAAGATGAGTTATTAACTGATCTGATGGCATACTCATAAAGTCCAGGATGATAACAGCAAACACGGCAGAGTAACCAAGAACCACGTACAATCTAAGAATAGCTTTGGTTCCATATTAACTAGTTTCACTTTCTTGAAATGATACAACTTTAAGTTTTTTTATTGAACTCACAGAATATCTATTGGAAGTCAGGACCAGTCCTGAAATTTACTGTGTCTATTTTTGATACCAAAGCAACTGAAAACTATGCGTTATGATTTGATAATGAACAAATTTGACCGTGATATGTATATGTTCTTTTTTACAAAACCAGGTGAACTTAGTCGGCTCCTTGAAGAGAAAGAATCTCTTATAAACCAGCTGAGTCGGGGCAAAACTTCCTTTACCCAAACCATTGAGGAAATCAAAAGGCAGCTAGAAGAAGAGACCAAGGTGATTATTTAAAGATATAGAGGTTAGGTCTGTGGTAATGAGCAGCTGATTTTCCTGGATTCAGACTGATGTTGGTTAACCATTTGTCTGAAGTGGTGTAGGGTTTCCTGCCTAAGCAGGGGGTTGGACTAGAAGACCTCCAAGGTCCCTTCCAACTCTGTTATTCTATTCTATTCTATTGCACAATTTTAGGAAGATTTGCAATCTTGCCTTGTCATTTTAAAAATTGTTTTGCATAGCCAAAATTAAGACACTATAGGTTCCGATTGCTTACCACATATGCACTTATTTTTCTCCTTTGCTGATATCATTCAAATGATGTTAGTGAGTAAGCAAGAATAAGCAATTCTTGATGAGACAAAATGACTCTATAAACATTGGACAAATGCCTTCTCATCTCAAAGCCAAGATAAGAATAGTCAAATTTTCATTGATCTGAAAATGTGGAAGGAAAAAACCTCAAGAGTTTAAAACTTATAGTGTTTTTTAAATTGTATGCTTCCCAGAGTCATGTTTTGGGAGATGGGTGTGGAGTGGAGATTTTCTGGAATGTATATATATACATCATATACATATACATATACATATACATATACATATACATATACATATACATATACATATACATATACATATACATACATACATACATAATACATACATACATACATACATACATACATATATATATATATATATATATATATATATATATATATATATATATATATATATATTATGGATCTTTGGTTATTCGGGTTTTCTCCCACGTAAGATTGGAAGTATCTAGGCAACGTTTCGATGAAGTCTCATTCATCATCTTCAGGCTTGTGTCTTCGGCTCTGTGCTTCTCAGAGTGATGTGAGCTTGCAGCTGCTTCTTCCTTTTAACTGCTAGTGGGGGTGTGACTTGATTGGGTGGGGGCTTGGCTGTGTTCTGATTGGGTGGGGGTGTGTTCTCATTGGTTGGGGGTTTGGCTGTGTTCTGATTGGTTGGGGGGTTGGCCGTGTTCTGATTGGCTGGAGGTGTGTTCTGTTCAGGTGGGAAACGTTGCCTAGATACTTCCAATCTTATGCAGGAGAAAACCCGAATAACCAAAGATCCACATACAAATACCCGCGAGAACCTCAGAAAACATATATACATTATATATATACAGTCACCTTGTCAGTATATGCATCTATGGGAACATATCAAATCCCATTTTATTTAGCATGGAGAGAGTTGGAAGTATTAACTGCTTGATAAAGGATTGATTTTATTTTGATCCCAACAATTTTCAACTTTCCAGTCCAAGAATGCTTTGGCTCATGCTTTGCAAGCATCCCGCCATGACTGTGACCTTCTGAGGGAGCAGTATGAAGAGGAGGTGGAAGCCAAAGGGGAGCTCCAGCGCTCTTTGTCCAAGGCCAATGCTGAAGTGGCCCAGTGGAGGACCAAATATGAAACAGATGCCATCCAGAGGACAGAGGAATTAGAGGAAGCCAAGTGAGTTCCTGTAACAGTCATTCACACTAAATATATTCTCAGACTCAAAATTCTATGATGGAGGGAAGCACTTTGGTATCACAGCGATGCCCATTAACATTTTTGTAGTGAAAGCAGGGGGAAATCCCATATTAGGACTTGTTGTTCCAGGACACCATGCAATGGAAGCAGTAGGGCTTCTGAAACTTTGCCTCCAGTGCATGCACCTATACCTTCCCTGTCTAATCAGGATGATTGGCAAATTTCAGGAAGA
This sequence comes from Notechis scutatus, assembly GCF_049901735.1. Classification (NCBI taxonomy): domain Eukaryota; kingdom Metazoa; phylum Chordata; class Lepidosauria; order Squamata; family Elapidae; genus Notechis; species Notechis scutatus. The sequence continues at coordinate 34,394,850 of NC_142011.1, read as the reverse complement.
AGCTGGCCACCCGTCTACAAGAGGCAGAGGAGGCCGTGGAATCAGCCCATGCCAAGTGTTCCTCTCTGGAGAAAACCAAGCATCGTCTTCAGACTGAAATAGAGGATCTGTCCATTGACCTGGAGAGAGCTAACTCAGCTGCTGCTGCTTTGGACAAGAAACAACGTGGTTTTGACAGGATCATTGCTGAGTGGAAACAGAAATATGAGGAAACGCAAGCAGAGCTGGAATCTTCTCAGAAAGAGTCCCGTAGCCTGAGCACAGAACTTTTCAAGCTCAAGAATGCCTACGAAGAGTCCCTGGATAATCTAGAGACGCTCAAGCGTGAGAACAAGAATCTGCAAGGTATCAATCAACAAGGCTGTATCACTTTTAAATGGCACAGTAAAACTTTTTAAAAATTATCCTTAAGGCAGAAGCAGAAATATAGGACAAGGCCAGAAAATGGAAACAGTAAAAGAAATAAATCAGTTTTCTAATATGCTTCTTCTGTGCCTTTTTGTAAAATAAGACAATAAAATAAGACAATCCATACCTAATTCAGGGTGGCTCAGATTGTTGATTGTTATACATTCAGTTCGAAGTTGTTTATTGCTTGACTGTATGAATTGGCTTTTATACAAGCAGGCAGAAAAAGGTTTAAAACAAAGATAGCTCTTTTTTGAGGTGATTTTGAGGATATTTGTTATCTGAAAAATAGTGGGAAATTGTCCTTTTGCAATTCGAAAGGTTCTAGTCATATTTCTGTGGTAAAATTTCAGGGGGAAGGCTGCAAAGATGGGATTGGGAGAGGTTGCAGGTGGGTGGCCCATTAAATAAATAAGTAGATAAATAATCTATCCCAACCAGTTAATCAGAAAATGAGTAGAGAATTGATTGGCCAGTATTTTTAAAAATGTGTAAGTCTGAGATCAATATTGTAGCTCCATAACACATTGGATAATGTGAGACTGATGTTCTGTTCCCAGATAACCATGTCACCTTGGAACAGTTGCCATCTCTAGATGGGTATAATTCATAGGACTTTAAATAAAAGGAGAAATGCTTTGCAGCCCTTTGAGCAAGTTGTGTGTGCATGAAAATCTTACATTCAACCAACCATATAAGACCAATCCAGCAAATAAACCTAATATTCAGAGTTTTAGAATAAGTATTTTGCTTATTCTTTGATGTGACTTTTGACTGCCTTTTCCTAGACATTAATAATTATTAAGGAAAGAAAAAACACTTAGATATACTAGTTTGGTGATTGTTTAAGTGACTCTATTAATACAAAATGTACAAATACAGGTAGGAATGAATGATAACATTCTATAAACCAGTGAATGGAGTATAATGTGATCAAAACCTTCTATTACCCCTAATGACATGAGATTGCTCTGATCGCTCTGAACCTTATAGGCTAGAAGTTAAATTTGATTTTGAATATAGTAGAGAATGCAAACAATAGGTGGGAGTTACCCAGGTTTCCAGTCTAAAAATAAATGTATAATATCTGCCTTGGTCTTTTCAGAGGAGATAATGGACCTAACTGATCAAATTAGTATGAGTGGAAAAACCATCCATGAACTTGAGAAACTGAAGAAAGGTTTGGAGACTGAAAAGAACGACATCCAAGCAGCCTTAGAGGAAGCTGAGGTAAGCTCTTGAATTATTGTGGTAAGCCTTGTTATTATTTAAACTTGACATGTCAGCAGGCATTATGCTTTACTTGGTTTGGATTTAACATATTGAATGTATTCAGTGCAGCTATCTGTAAACTGTGGATTATGATTTAACACAGTATGTGAACCAGCTTGTTGTGCCATAGTCAATAAATATTTAAATGTGATCTGTATACCGAGCAATATGAGTAGTATCCAAATCACTTCCCAAGTACAATGGAGGTGGCAAAGAATTGGATGTGAAGGGAATAGTGTAACATGAGGTAAAGATGGAGTAGAATTGGCGGAACTATGAAAGAGTATATTTGCTTGGTATAAACATAATGAAGAATAAGTGGCTTGCTTTTACATGAACCAGTTTGTTCAGCAAATCATGATTTTTAAAAAAAGATAATGGTTTAAGTAGAGCAATTATCCAATAGGACCTGTAACAAACCCTCTTCTTGTTTGTCCCAATCTGGCTGTTGCCTTTTGCTACTTGCTCCATGTGTCTTTGATGCAGTATTTAAAACCCAATAAATAAAATTACAGTAGGAGCAGGCCATTTATCTGGATCTGACATGGCATCTAGAGCTCTGAAAAATGTATTTCCAGATTTTCCACAAAGATCTCCTAATGCCTAAGAACTATTGGATATTATAAAGATGTTTGTCTAATCCACAAATAAGTAATATGGTGTACAGTTGTTTGAACTTTAATTTTAATTTAATTTTCATCAATCACAACCACAGCTTTGTCAATGGAAGTCATTATGAGAATTGATCTCTTTAAACAATAGGAAAAAAAATTAAAAAGGAGGACAATGATCAGAAATGTTGATAGTAATCCACAATCAGGATTTAGCACATTGAAGGGAAGTGAACTTTATCACTATTTATATTTCTGTGATTTAAGGGAGCCCTGGAACATGAGGAGAGCAAGACCCTGCGTATCCAGCTGGAGCTGTCCCAGATCAAAGCTGATGTTGATAGGAAACTGGCGGAGAAAGATGAAGAGTTTGAAAATTTAAGGTAGAAATATGACACATTGGAGAATCTGTTATATACATTATGGGATGAATTGTAGTGGTATTATCCTCTTCTGAGATTTTCATGACAAGTGAGGAAATCTACTCTCAGAGGCACTGTTGAAAAAGCAAGGCCACATTGATGGTTCAGTGTGACTGGTCTAATGAATTAAGTCATCATCTTCTTTTAACGACTCCATAATCCCTTGCTAGGTGGAGCCTGGGCAACTGAATGGAGCTGAGTGTTTACTGGCCAGATGCCCTTCCTGTCACCAATGTGGAGTTTTGTTCAGCAGATATATTTTCATTGTGCCCAGAGAGAGAGATATCTGCCTCTACCTAGGATCGAACTCACAGCCACCTGATTGTGAGGCGAGAGCTCCACCTCTAGGCCACTGTTCCACTTGGGCTAATGAATTAAGTGCCGCATACTAAAACCCTTTCCTTTTTTCTTCCAGGCGTAATCATCAGAGAGCCATGGATTCTATGCAGGCCTCATTGGATGCTGAAGCCAAAGCCAGAAATGAGGCTGTCAGGTTACGAAAGAAAATGGAAGGCGATCTCAATGAGATGGAGATCCAGCTGAGTCATGCCAATCGCCAGGCTGCTGAGTCTCAGAAACTGGTGCGGCAGCTCCAATCCCAATTGAAGGTCTGTCTTAATAATTTCTCAAGTAAATGTAGTCTATCAGCCAGCTGGGGCTCTCTTTCCCAATCTTCTCAATGATTATCACCTTATATTAAAAGGTGGCAGTTTTATTTGGAAGTATCATGTGTTATTATTTTTCTGTCTTTAGGGGCTGCAGAAAATGCAAAGCATTGTGCAGTGATAACCACTGTGGGATAGAGCTAAAACTGTTAGCATTTCCCCCCCTATGGGGAATTAGTTGCTCCCCTCAGACTGGATTTATTAGCTAGGAACTTAATGCACTGTTAAGAATGTTATTTTAGTCCCAAGAAGCTAAGTGCAATAGAAGGTCAGGAGTTTGTCATGAGGTAGTGTGATTTTGGGACACTCTGGTGTCTGGAAATCTTCATATGGCCCATACGCTGCTCACCATCTTTCTTTGTGTTCACTATTGGGAATCATTGTTTGACATCTTTAGTGGTTTAGTGCAGAACGTTTATTTTTTTCTTGTGTTAAAACTGACTTCCCTTGATACGATCCCCAGGATTTGCAGATTGAACTGGATGACACTCTACGCTATAACGATGATCTGAAGGAGCAGGCAGGTGCCTTGGAGAGGCGAAACAACCTATTGCTGGCTGAAGTGGAAGAGCTGCGGGCATCCTTGGAACAGGCCGAACGTGGAAGGAAATTGGCTGAACAGGAGCTTATAGAGGCAACAGAAAGAGTCAATCTGTTGCACACCCAGGTGAGCTGGAGAATGTAATTTCAAGCAGGAAGAACTATTGAAATCAGTTTGAGATAGGAAGCAAAAGTGGGAGCATTTTCATGGTTTACTGTTCTCTTCCCAACCAGAACACAAGCCTAATTAATCAGAAAAAGAAGATGGAGACAGACATCTCACAGCTGAGCACTGAAGTGGAAGAGGCAGTGCAAGAATGTCGAAATGCTGAAGAAAAGGCTAAAAAAGCCATCACTGATGTAAGGGGCCTAAAGAGCAGGGGTGGGGATATTGTAAGGGCTAAACTGATTTTTCACATAGGTCTTTAATGATGTGGCAGTTTCCTTCCCCAGTGTTTCCCACAATTCTCTTCTATGGAGCTTAATAGCAAATACTCCATGAAAATGGGTATTTGAGTAGCATCTAGCAACTTTTGTTGATGGGGGAATACCTGGCAGCAGGATCAGATACTACTGACCTTGTAAGCCAGCTTGTCTCAAGCTAGTGCCCTCCAGATAAGTTAACTGTAATTTTCATAATCAGTCGCAGTAGCTAGTTTGAATGCTACATACATGTTTTGGCTGTTGTCCCTATCAGGCAGCCATGATGGCAGAGGAACTGAAGAAAGAGCAAGATACAAGTGCCCATCTGGAACGGATGAAAAAAAATATGGAACAGACCATCAAAGACCTACAAATGAGGCTGGATGAAGCCGAGCAGATTGCCCTTAAAGGGGGCAAGAAGCAGATTCAGAAACTGGAAGCCAGAGTTAGTATTTTAGAGAATATCTATTTTTTTTTTCTGGCAAGAATCTAATTTCTTGAGGATTATGTGGCCAGCGTTCCCAATAAAGCTAGACATGATGGGTTATTAAAAGTTTGGATTCGGTGAGATCTGAAACCATTTAAAGTTAAATAAAATCTTAGGCTCTGCTGCTGCAGAGGCAATAATCCATCATGTTGTATTCCATTAATATCCTATGGAGCTTTCCGGTGCTTTGTGAGGCATTACAAACAATATAGTTCTTTGTTTTCTGAGCCAAGTAAGAAGACAAAAGAACTTCATTGTACTGTTTGGTCTTATTCAGGTACGAGAACTAGAAGGTGACTTGGACTTAGAGCAGAAGAAGAATGCAGAGAGTCAGAAGGGCATTCGCAAGTACGAGCGAAGAGTCAAAGAACTGACTTATCAGGTACAAGTTTCACAATCTTCATGGTGAATCCTCAGATCCATTTTCATTAACACATAGGGTGAAACCAACAAAAACATTCATTATACAAAAGTGAAATTTCCCTTTTTGCCTGCAGATTGTCTCACCATTTTAGCAGTAATTCTTCAGAAGATAGCAAACACCAAGATTGTTTCATTTGGAGTGAGAGCAAGAACTATTGTCTTCTAATTTGGATTTGTGATTTTATTCCATAGACAAAAGTGATGGGCATCATATCATCACTTTGGCTACATGATTATCAATTGGTTTACACAGCAAACAAGACAAATTCTCCTTTAAGGCTATTGACCAAAACACCTAAGTTTGAATAAATAGTACAAGAAACCAAGATTTCGGCTAGAGATCTTTCACAAAATTCTCTTATTGTATCCCCAAATCAAACTGAAATTTTCCCATGTCACCTTCTCTAGTACATTTCTATCAATTAAAGAAAAGCTCAGGAAATAGGAATCAAATGATAGAAATCAAATTTGAACACTTTGCTCAAAATGGCACCTATGTATCTATAATAAATCAGGAAGGGGGATGACATATTTCCAACAAGTGAAAGAACACTTCAGAAGTTTCTTCTAAGGAATATGAGTAGAATCTCAGTTTAGCTGCTCAATTAGAGGGAGGGTATATCTATTAAATCCAACTACTTGTTAAATTTGTTATGTTAAATCCAAATGTACATCATTCGAATAAATTTATTTATGTAAATACATAACCGATGTAAATTACATCATTTGCAATAAAACAAAACCTCAATTTGATGGATGAGAGGGGGTGGAGTTGAAATTGAAAAAAAATGTATTATTTTGGAAATCTGCTTAAAAAAACCGGGGTCCACTAAATCAAGTTTATCAGAAAACTCACACTTTTATAGTCATGTGGTAGTAGTAACATATATGGGATAAACCAAATATCTTATCATTTCATTTAAATATCATTTCAGACTGAAGAGGACCGGAAGAACCTGGCACGAATGCAGGAATTGATTGACAAGTTGCAGAGCAAAGTCAAGAGCTACAAGCGTCAGTTTGAGGAGGCAGTAAGTATGAATCTGCATAGGGATTCCAGCATTTTAAAAGGCATCAGAATGCTAGACCAACTCGCTTGGATTTACACCTTCTCTCTCTGAATTATAGAGGCATTAGTTTCCCTACTACCATTGAAAATGTGCCAAACATTTTGTGTGTCTAGAACATTGTTTGCCATAATTCCCGGCATTCAGTGCAGCCAAGAATCTTTCTCATATCTCGTTCCGCTACTTCAAATTCCATCTTCTATTCATAGGAGCAACAAGCCAACTCCAACCTGGTCAAGTACCGCAAAGTGCAACATGAGCTTGATGATGCTGAGGAACGAGCAGATACTGCAGAGACACAAGTGAACAAGCTGCGTTCTCGCACTAGGGAAGTTACTCTGAAGGCGAGAACAATATTGCCTGAGGTAAAGCGTGGTAATTATCAGTCTAATTCCTTAATGGATAAACTGTTGGGGAATACACATTAGCTCTCCATGTGACGTTATTTCATTGGCTTCACTAAAGGCTACTCAGCTGTAATCGATGTATAACTCAGGGAATAGATAGGAAAGATGGCTGAGACATAGGGCATGAGAAAGATTAATGTGTTCTCTGTTTTTGCTTGCTTAGACAAAAATAATTCTTTGTCTTGACGCATGAAAACATAATGTATCACAGACTGGGTTTGAGCTTTCAACAATGTAATGTGTAATCAGAATACAATAATTATAAACACCATTGTATTCTGATGTGGAAAATCCAAGGCACAAAACAACAGAAAACACTTTTCATGAAAGAGGGAGATGGGGCTCTGAGAAGCTATCTGTAGCAATCAAATTTGATAGTAACCTTTTTTTTATTATTGTTAACAGTATGAAGAATAAGAAACTCCAGTATAACATCTCTTCGATGAATATGTCTATGGAATGAGTATGTCTATGTAATGGCTGCAACAGTCATTTCTGTTTCTGTATTGAATAAATAAAGTCTAATGCTCATGACAGAAAGTGTGTAACTTCTTTTGAGAATATTCAACTGTAGAATGTCTTCCTGTTTTTGTAAATGGAAATTTTGTGTTACATCTTATTTACAGACAAACCTCAAATGTGGAAAGAGTCCTGCAGCATCTTTTGAGACTAACATTATTTAAGAAATAAGTATAACCCTAACCCTAAAATGAAGCATTTTATGACGTCCATAAAAAAATTAATCTCCAGTGTAACCAGACTTTCAGAATTTGGCTATCACAGCCCAACACAACTCCCTTGCTACAATCAATGATGAACATTCAACAGTCTCGGAGACCTGCTGCAAAATAAATTCCTGATTGATTTACCTTTTTACAAACAAGCTCAAACTGCAGTTCTTTGAATGATATTTCTCGAGACATTTTAAAATAGAATTCTTTATTCCATTTAATACATTTATGTTGTGTTAGTAAGTATTAAACTGGGCAGCATGAACATTAATTTGTGTGAAGTAATTAAAAGGGCCAGAAACATTTGCTGGCTAGGGGAGCCGCCTTTTTGCCACAAAACAGTTCCATTCTTTCAGCGGTTTCCCATTTTTTTTACAGCCACATTTAAATTTGATTTGTCAGCTATTACTCCTTGACGCAATTCATAGCAATTTAGTTGCTCATCATACACAAAGAAGATCTAAAGCAGGAGCTGTGGAAGAGGAACATGGGCACTCGGGTTTCCCTGTAAGGAACCAAAAGGCCAATAATACACCCTGAGCCAAAACCTCCAACCCAACTCTTTGGAATTGACTACATGAAAAGCCAGAAATAAATGCACAGCATGATAGTAAATCATCCTCAAAGTAGCTAAGTATTTATTTTAAGTGAGAGCAGTCTCACTGAAAGCCAAATTGATTAGTAAAAAGGATGGTCTTCCAAAGGCAAGGCATATGTATGAATTAGGTACTTAGAATTCATTTTTGTAGACTATGGCCATACTGTGCTGATGTTTCAATTCTAATCAAAAGGAACCCACAGGAATTTGAGTCTTTATTCTATATTTTTACTGCAATTACAGAGTCACTACAATGACCTAGGGTGAGGATTTTGTAGAAGCAACTGACTCTCTCAAAACTTGTCCCAAACTGAAGTCTTGAATGACATTCTCCAAAGGCATCAGATGTATAACGGAGTACAGGGCCACTTGGGGAAGTCAGTTTAAACATATCCTTTAAGAGATTTCTTAAAAGCAAGATACATGATTTACTCCAAAGTTTCCATTTTATTTCTGACAAGCCATAAAGGATAAAACAATAGGGATAACCTTAATAAAGTGCTGTTTTGTTCAGGTAATAGATTCACAATTAGACAATTATTGAGCAGTCAGCCTTTCTTGACAGGGCTCTTAGCATTAAAAAAAGTGGACGCTGTTTTTGTCCCCAGTAAATACCTTAATAATTTTGTATGCAAAACAACCACAAGAGATCTGTTGTTTCTATTACTTTTGCCTAAAAATAAGGTGCAATAGCGCGTGCAGAGCAAATGTGAATGGGGGAATAGCTGATCAACTATATCTTCATTTCAAGTATAGTAGGTTTCATGGAGATGTCTTGCTATTACATTTCTAATTACATTTCTAATGGCCAATTCTTTATCTTTTGAAGGATAAATTTTAACAGAATACAACCAAGATATCTTCTCAATATTTTTAACTTGAGGCTTTTCAGGGATCTATTCTGTTTAAGGTAAAATGCTATAAAATTGTAAAGGCATACACAAGAATAGTTGAAAGTTAAGGACAAAAAAGGCTGTTCTAATCCTTCAAACATTCCATAAAGTGCCTGAGCACGATGCTGTAATGAAGATTTTATTAAAAAAAAGTTTCTGGAATCAAGCACCAGATGTCTTCCAACTAACTTGCTTAAACACTGGCAGTTACAAGAGCAAATTCCATATTTACTGAATAATTCACCCCATATAAAATACAAGTATCAGTAGTAGACTAGACAACTTCCAGTTACTATTACACATTAGGAACAATATATTATATATATATATTGTTCTGGTGTTTGGGCACATACACATCAGAATGGATGGTGCTAATTCTTTAATTTTAGCTGGTGCCTCTGTTTCCAGAGTGCAAATTAGTACACCTTTCTGTTCAACAGTAGGTTTTATATTCAGCAAAAGCAATACAGTACTGTGGAAGGACGCTCCATTTGCATTATTAACAAAATGGCCGAACTGCAGAATTTAGAGAAAAAAAATAATTTTTTTCTATAAATTTTTAATTTATTTGTTCTTCTCTTTTTTGTCTATTAGATTTACAAATACAATCAAATGGAACAATAAAAAGAAAAGAAAAAGGAGATGAAAAGGAAAGCATTGTAAAATTGATTAAAATGTTTCAAACATATTTTGATATAAATCTATATATTAGACTAATATTTAATGTTTTTATGATCGGTTAATTTCACATTTCTTAGATCAGGCAAAAATTAGTGTATTTTTTATTTACAATGTGATTCATACTGGTTAGCGTTCTTAATTATTTCATAAAAAGCTAATTTTAATATTCTGAAAAATATACATAGATTTATATCACTATCATTTGGAAATTTATTTGGCTAATTTTACAAGGTTTGTAAGTAAAATCTTTCCATTTCCTTTGTGTTCTTTTTATTCTTCCTTGTTTTTCCACTGACTGTATCTGTAAACCTAATAAACAAGCAATCAAACAAATAAAGCCAGGAAAAAAAGCCAACTATTCCATCACTGCAATATATACCTGTTCTAGACAGCACTGTAAAAGTCCATTGAAGACAAATCCACAGGCCAGAGAGAGATACTTCTGAATGCAATAATACAGTGAACCAAAGAGGAGAATGGGACAATTTAGTAGGAAACATTTCTAAAATCATTTGCAGAGAAAAAGGACACACCATTATTTTTACGTATTTAAAAGTGAATTGTACACACGATCCTCTTGAAATGCAAACAAAAGAAAACGATGTGAAAAATTAGGAGTCAACTTTTTATGATGACTTAAGAGTGGCTGGTGTACCTTAGGTGTGCTCATAAAACCAGCTTGTTTCAATGACTTGGGAAATTACCTCTCCTTTTAACTTCTAATTTGGGTTACCAGAAGGAAAATCAGAGCTAACCCTTGCATATTGAAAAGATCCCACCTACCAAGCTCAAAGGCATCTAGTCATAACAAGCATGGATAAGTGGACCTTTTTGCAGACAATTCCAAACAGTATGCAGATTTCCCTGAATATGTGATACGTTTCAAGTTTGTGAAATCCTGCTCTTTAAAGAGGGCTGTGGGACAAGGGGAGAAAATACATTTAAGATAGTAATAATCCATAGTTCCAAGTTTGTGCACACAGCATATCCCTGAAAATCCAACATCTGCAAGATTCCCTCTGAGGTATTGTCCACTGGAAGTGAGAACCGGTCCAGTTATTCTTCGCTGAAGTCTCTGTCAATCTCCATGTACGCCTCATCAATGTAGCTAACTATGGCACAAGGTGATGTCCGATCCGTACTAAGCAGAACAGACACAGTCTCTTTCCAATAGGAAAAACTAATACATGAACTCTGTAAAGGGAAAAGAAAGAAAAGTAAGCATAAACCAAACAAATGTCTCTTGAATATGGCTTGCTAGTAGTAGAAATGGGGTTCTATATGGGATTGCTCTTGAAAAGGATCTGGAAGCTTCAGCTAGTTCAAAATATGGCAGCCCACCTAGTTTTATGCAAGTCTAGATTTGCACACGTGCCATCTCTCTTGCAGGAACTGCATGGATTGTTGATTTGCTTCTGGATCCAATTCAAGGTGCTGGTTTTAAAGCCCTACTCGGCTTGGGGTCGAAGTTATTTGAAGGACTATATTTTTCCAATTACATCAGGGTATAGTGGGGAAGCAGGATATTTTACAAGTCACCCTCAGTAAAGGAGGTCTACCTAGTGGGGCCAATAAAAGGGCCTTTTCTGTGGTGGCTCCCTCCCTGTGGAACATCATCCCTGCAGGGGTAAGACTTGCCTCCACCTTGATATTCTTCTGAAAGGGCCTGAAAACATTAGTTTGCCAACAAGTCTGGGAACCCACCAAATGATTTATTTGAATGTTGTTGCCAGGGGAGTGGGGATATCTCAGACATTGTATATGGTGCTTTTTTTTGGTAAGCTGTTTGGAGTCATTGTGAGTGAACTGGGCACTCATCTAAATTTCCTAAATAAATATATACATATACTTTAACATGCCATCAACATCTCATTGCTAGTATTTGAATATGCCATTAAATATTTTGAGTTGATATTGTAGCACATATGCACCCCTGCCACAACAGTAATGAAAAATGCTCTGTAGAAAAGTTTAGCCCCCTTTTGCAGGAAGTGTGGAAAGGTTATTTTGAGGTACAACAGATGTAGGAACTGTTAAAACATAACCCACCAAATTGATCCCTGCCCTCCAAAAGTCCATTAAAATTGTACCAAAAATTAGCAGTTTGCCACCAAATTTTGGAGACTCAATCTTGCTAGGCTGGGGTGTTACAGAATTCATCAACAATTCATCATCCTACTCTTAACCTGATCTCCAAGAAAACTAGATGCTATAGAGAAATCTATCTAACAGATAATCAGAGTTGGAAGGGACCTTGTAGGTCATCTAGTCCAACCCCCCGCCCAAGCGGGAGACCTTACACCATTTCTGACAAATGGCAGTCCAATCTCTTCTTGAAAGTCTCAAGTGATGGCGCTCCCACAACTTCCGAGGGCAAGCTGGTTGATTGTTCTCACTGTCAGAAAGTTTCTCCTTGTTCCAGGTTAAATCTCTCCTTGTTCAGTTTCCATCCATTATTCCTTGTCTGGCCTACAGGTGCTTTAGAAAATAGCTTGATCCCTTACCCTCTGTGGCAGCCCCTCAAATATTGGAAGACCACTATCATGTCTCCCCTGGTCCTTCTCTTTACTAGACTAGCCAAGTCCAGTTCCTGCAACCGTTTGTTGTATGTTTTAGCCTCCAGTCCCCTAATCATCCTGGTTGCTCTTCTCTGTACTTTTTCTAGAGTCTCAACATCTTTTTTATAATGTGGTGATCAAAACTGGATGCAGTACTCTAGGTGTGGTCTTACTAAGGCTTTATAGAGTGGTATTAGTACTTCCCTTGATCTTGATTGTATCCCTCTGTTAATACAATTTAGGATTGCATTAGCTTTTTTGGCTGCTGCTGCACATTGCTGGCTCATATTTAACTGGTTATCTGTTTTATTCTATCAAAAGCTTTCTTCTCTCCTCCGCATCACAATTTTGAAACAAAAACATTTGCAAGGAACTTAGGTTCAGAGGTGGTACTCAGCAGGTTCTGACCAGTTCTGGAGAACCGGTAGCGGAAATTCTGAGTAGTTCGGAGAACTGGCAAATACCACCTCTGACTGGCCCCACCCCCATCTATTCTCTGCCTCCTGAGTCCCAGTTGATCGGCTGCGTCTTCTTTTGTTGCCCTGCACAGGAGAACGGAGCTGGAAAGCAAGTCAGTGGGGTGGGGAGGGAATGGGATTTTGCAGTATCCTTCCCCTGCATGCCCATCAAGCTAAGCCCACCAAGCCAAGCCAAGCCACACCCACCAAGCCACTCCCACAGAACCGGTAGTAAAAATTTTTGAATCCCACCACTGCTGAGGTTGCAGGCTTACGTTTTCTAAACAGGTGCTGTCCTTGTCCTTATTGAGGTAATGCTGCTGCCAGAAACGAAGAAGATTATGAAAATTGTTCAGTATGAAACCAGGATATTTCTTCGTATATTCCATCTCTTGAAGGGTACGCAGATAAAATGGAAGCTTGTCTTTTCTTCGAGCTAACATTAAGATAACTAGACTTGTGTTCAGACAACTTACATTTTCCTAAAGTTGAAAAAAAGAATCACACTGTTAGTTATTCTACAGAATACTATCGACAAGGTGTAAACTATCATTTTATAAACCAATATAGACATATGATTTCTGAAATCCAATTGCCATATATTACCTGGGTCAGTGTTTGTACATGAATAATATTAATGAGTCGGAAAAGAAAGGACATCCTCATGGACATCTGTGACATGTATGATAATAGGCGGCACTCAGACAAGACTTCTGCAACTACAAAAAAGGAAGTGTGTTAGGTTTAAAGTGATGAGTCCTGAATGAGTTATAATTCCCAAAAGAGGGGGTATGTTAATATGACTTCCATTCATAGCTTGTTGGAAAGATTGGTTGTTGTTAGGAATGTAAGTCACCTAAGAGCTATTTGGGTTGGAAATATATAAACCAGGATAGACATTTTAATACCGTCTCTTTAAGAAAATGCAAAAACTGTAGTTGGGTGTGGTTTCTCAAACGGCCATAAGATGGAGCCAGAAATCTGAGTTGTTTAGTCTTAGTCTCAGAAGAGAGTGTATCTCAGTGAGTCTCTGTTTTCCTTCTGCTGGACAGTATTGCCGTTCCTTCATTTTTCCGTCTAATTGACTGCTATTCCTGGATGACACTGACTTTGTTATTGGATTATCCCTGGACTAAAAACTGACTGATCTTACTTGTGAATGACTTTGGATTGTATTTTGAACTTTGCTTAAAAGTTTCTGGAAGTAAAAACTTACATTTGCTGTACAGCGTATCTGTGTGCTCTGTGTGTATTATTCAAACACTACTCTCAATACGTCTCCCTGTATGCGCTCATTCTCCTAACGGGGAATTACTTCAGCAGTTGTAATTGAAGTGCTTTTCAGAATGATAATTTTGGTCTCTTCAAAGAAAACCTGGCATTAGCCAATGCGGTATCAATGATGGGAAGAGATGGTATTTAAGACAAGGGGTATTTGTTTCCTATGGCCCAACTACACAAACATTGATTGCACAATGGCTAGTAAAATTGTTGGTTATACTGGAATATTTACATCAAGGAAGATACCGCTGTTCATCAGCATTTCAACAGATTAAACTACATTTATGAATAAACTATGTTAATGATGTCAGAGCATTTCTAGCTATGGCTAAGAGTTGTACAGGTAAGGTGCAAAAAGACATATTTGTGCAGATTTTTAATGTTATTCCTTGGCCTCAAAAAGATTATTTTACCTTTAATATCTGACTGGCTCTCAAATCGATCCAGGGACAAAGTAATACAACGGACCAACATGTTAGAATCAACCAGTGAACTGTTGATCTGATTCAAAAATATCTGAAACTAAAATATTGGAATCATTAGGCTCTATCAAGAATATTACATATAAACAAACAAATAAAATACTAAAATTATATAGAAAGGATTCTAGGATTTTAGTTTTACCTTTTCATCTGAATTGATGTACTTATTAAATCTCTTGAAAGCATCTATGTTGAATTTCATCAGTTCCCCCAGAAGATCAAAATAACTTTGAAGCACATCTCGTGATTTGCATTCACTGTCAACAATGCAGTACAGAATATGCTGGCAAGATTAAATGGACTGTTACTATAAGTTCAAGATATATTTTGTATTACAATAATAATAGCAATAGTACTTAGACTTATATACCGCTTCTAAATGGTTTACAGAGTCAGCGTACTGCCCCCAACAATCTGGGTCTTCATTTTACCGACCTTGGAAGGATGGAAGGATGAATCAACCTTGAGCCAGTGAGAATTGAACCGCTGAACTGCTGGCAATTGGCAGTCAGCAGAATTAGCCTGCAATACTGTGTTCTAACCACTGCACCCCCACGGTTCTTAGAATACAATTAATTATATAGTAACATGATATTAAAATCAAACATTTGCTTAGCAACAAGAATTTTTTGTTACATATTACAAAAATATATTTTATTATCTGAGAAATTATTAAAATTAATAATGTATACCTGTACTGTCAAAGATACAAAACCACAATAAATTACAAACATTCATACATGTAACAATAGTTTTCTGGTAAAGTTTAAAAGTTAATTTCTTGAATACTGGTGCTAAAGCTAACATTTAAATTACCTCTAAAAGTCCCCTTTTTAGCAAGAACATCTGATCTGCAAAGGAAGTAGCGCCTCGTAAGAAACTTTCAACTGCTCTTGCTTGCCAAAATCTGGTAAAACAGAAGAAAATTAAGCACCCCCGACGAGAATTGCGAGAATGTTCAAGAATAAGTCACATAAATGTTGGAAATGTCATCAGATACCTGGTTCATATTACCATATGTGGTGGACATGCTCAGATGCAAAAAGATATTGGACTATAATCCACACATGGTTGAAAAAGATGATAAAACAACACATAAGACTTTAAACCTGAGATATTTTTATTGGGAATTATACCGGAAATATATAGTAAATAATTGGAATATTTGATTGTAAATGTTTTAACAGCAGCTAGAATTGTATTTACTAAGAATTGGAAAAATGAAAAAATACCTATGCAAGAGGAAATTATTAAGAAAATCATGGACTCTGCTGAAATGAGTAAATTGACATTTGAAATTAGAGAACAAGAAGACAAACAATTTTATATGATATGAGATTTATTTTATCAATGGTTAGATAAAAAGACATGGTAAAGATATAGATTAGGAAGCTTTACAATAAAAAGTTAATAGATTGATATAGAATACATTATAAAATATATAACCATTGGAAGAATGTATAAGATTAAATTATAATGAAATTTAGAATATCTCGCATAGAATGATGGAGAAATAGTTTAGTCAAATGAATGATTGATGATTGATAATACATAAGCACATGTTAGATTGATAAGGTGAGAATTTATACAACTTTGAGTAATGACAAAAAAAGGATAGCACAAAAGATTGTAACCAACTGACACACTGTACGTATATAATTGAAAGATGGTTTTATGTTTTTATGTCTTGTTTGTATGTTTGTTGTAAAAAATAAAAACTTTATATATATATAGAAAGAAGAAAATTAAGCACATGTTCCTTCTTTCTCCATTAAACACATAACCAACACAAAACAAAAATAACTTTTTTATTCACGCTTATACAGAATGTATTCTTTTTCTTTGGAGGGAAACATTATGTGGAGAATAAATTTGCTCATCATGTAACTGGAACTTTGCCATAGCAAAAAAGCATGCAATTTTATCACTTCAGAATCAAAGTCATATTTGTGCATCTTCTTACTAATGGAAATCATTAGGAAAAAAATATCTCATAGCTATCTCTGACTACATGCATGGATCTCGCACACAAGAACACTTTATTTTGGATCTAAGGCTTCGATAGCCAACATCTCTGGAGATTAAGCAATTTTTAATACCATGGCAGGGCTGAAGCATTGCAGGGTAAAACAATGAATTTATTGTTTACTGCCATGTTCTCAATTTAACTTTTTAATAGAGGATAATGAAAGACATTCTCTGCAGGCCCCAAATATCAGATTCTCTTATGACAAAGCACTGTTTTATGTAACAAGAGCAGAACTCACCTGAATGATGATTCTGCTGGTTCTTTCTTCATTACTTGGAGAAGTCTGGTTAGCAAGCCTCTTTTCCCATCACAAATTAAACTTCTAAAGTGGAGAAAGGTGTGACAGTGAGTAAACCAGTGGGCTGCCATGTGAAGTCATAAAGTTACTATTCAACATACTTGTCTTTAATAGTGTTCAGTACACTGCCCAGTTTTATGCAGAAAGTCAAGGTCTGCATGTCAGATTTCACTTGTATGGCTTTCACATTTGGACTGTACAGAAATTTCCACCAATATAATACAATCTACAACACCTTTTCTGTCTGGATTTTAAAAATTGATGCATTTAAAAACCAAGTCCTCTCTGCAATCAGAGTGGCATAGATTTAAATTTAAGCTGCAATGAATACAAGACTGATCATACGAGAAAGACAAGGTAAAATGGACCTATTGTCAAAAGATTACTCCAGGAAACAAATTATGCAGAAAAATTTACAGTTTTATACCTGTCTGTGTTGACAACAGCCTCGACCTCAGGGATGTTGGCTTTTTGAGAGATTGCGCTCAATTCATTAAGTTCTTGGCTGTTTAAAAGTAGATACTTGTTCCTAATGTGAACATTAGAACAGATGAATGAACACCTTCATTATGTAATGCATTATCTATTTCCTATTTCCAAAACTGACATCGTCTGCAATAATGCCAAGACATAGTCAATTTATAAAAACAATATTAGGCGGTAAACACGGGAAAATATATTGAGTAACCTCTTAGCTCATTCACAGTTCGGGACATTGAAGGTTCAGGGAATGGATTTAGTAATCTCATTCTATGCATCTACGTATGAAAAAGACTCACAAGAACCCACAGAACCTGTTGACACGTCGTATTTCCATACACACACATACACACATCTTACTCATATCTCCTTTCTGCCTAAGCATCCTCTAATTAATTCTACCTATCATCACTTTTGTTTTTGTCTTCTTTTATTGCTGCCGAAACACTTCCAATAGGATTTCCATGCTTCAGCTCTGAATTTCTGTGCGAGGTTTTCTGTGCATCCCTCCTTGTCTGTAGGATCTCTCTCTCTCTCTCTCTCTCTCTCTCTCTCTCTCTCTCTCCCTCCTCTCCCTCCCTCCCTCTCTCTCCTTTAAATGACTGCTATCTTCTACTATCTCACCAAGTTTCAATCACTTGTCTTCCTGATTTACCATCTCTAGTTCTTCCTATTTTGTTCTTATACTTTATGCACTGCCGAAGAAACATCTTACGTTTTGAATAACACCACCTACTGGACTCTTAAGAGTTTCCCAGAATCTCAGCACTGAATACTGCAATGCTGCAGCTTCTCAAGTCTCTTCTGATAAGGGCACAAGACTGCAAATGAAGTAGGTATAGCTTTGTCTTCCTAGGCAGAAAAACAATGCTTGCTTTATTGTCCTTACTGCTTGGAGCTCATTCATTTGGCTCCCTTAAGCTGGGTTCTTATGTAAAAATTCCAGCCAAAGTACTTTCTTCTTGACTTCTCCCACCAAACTCCTTTCCCAAATTCTTATTTGCTGTTCCTGTTTTCTTACTCAATATAAGTTTTAAATATGTGACATGTATAAATATTGATCAAAGATAATTACTGTATGCATGATTGGCTATGTTGCTATTTTTGAGGAGCTTCTGACTGTATTAAAAGTGAAAATGTTCACTGTAAAGCTACATGTGCAGAGAAATTGCAACAAGGATGGCAAACATATACTCACTCATGATGATCACTAAAACTCTGAAGTAGTCTCAAAAACTGAATTTTCAAGGTAATATCCTGCAGAAGGAAGGTTAATTACTTTTATAAATAAAATTAATGAACTGCATTCATCAGCATCAGCAATTTAGGCACTTCCCATCACTGACAGAATTAAATACAATATGAATAAAGTAGGGAAAGCCAAATGAAAGAACAAGTAAAATTGAAATCAAGAGAAACTAGCTAAAAATACAGAAAAATACACACATGAATTCTACAAATGAATTCAACAAGGGGCTCCAGCTGCCCTAGCCCAGGGCCAAGAAAACAGGTGTCAAACTTGATTGCATCATGTGACTTATGAGGTAATTGTGACATTTTTTGCCACTGCAGAGCCAGAATGGGCGTGGCCTGCGCGTGACGCATCAGGATTGCAGGCCGCCAGTTTGACAGGCATAGCCTAGAAGAAAAGCCAAGTCTTTAAAACCTTTTATCATTATGGGGAAGCCACCTGGCTCTCAGAGGGAAACCTCATTCCAGAGAGCAGAGGACAGAAAAGATGTACTTCCTAAGTGCTAAAAGATAGTTTAATCAATAAAAATGTTTCAACTCTATTGGCTTCTATATCTGGGCAGACATTATGGAAGAAGGCAGGTTTGCAGATAATTATGTATTGCTAAGAAATAACCAGCACTTTTGGTTGCACCTGGAAAAAAAACTGGCAGCCAATGCAACTTGTAGAGCAGGATTGACACCTACTACACCACAATATGGTGTTACCTTTCTAGTTGCTTTTATAACTCAGGATGGACCTGGTCCAACAAACAGGTAGTGGAAGCTATGGTTCAGAAAATCCTGTCTACTTCCTTAAGAATCACTAGATCATACTACAAGACTGAGATTTGGGCATCTTGGCCACGCATGCCATACCTGCCTAGTAAGACACCAACTTGGAGAGGAGCTGAGACTGCATTCATTATTATATTACTATTAGTAATAAAAAGAATATACAATTTACTAATAAAAATATCCCAAGGCTGCATTTGGCATTAACATCTCAGGTTTCAAAGGAATCTGCCTTTTTATCTCCAATATGTCAGGATTCTTCCAAACCTAAAAATGGATTCTAGAGATTTCAGAATTACTACCTATAGTGGATTTAAAACAGGTTAACACTCTGAAATAAATGTTGCTAGCTAGATTAAATCTTGGGGTGGTAATAAGGAAAATTACCAATTACCTATGCTCCTATCTAAATCATGAAAACACTTCTATTTTCCACCTCTAAACTTTTCCATGGCCTAGAAATCAAAGAAGACTGAGACTGATTAATACTTAAGACAAAAAGCCTCAGGGAATGTTAGGAATGTGAGCTAGATTGATAAATAAAACAAAAGAAACAAATAAAAAATTCTAGAAAGCAATAGCAAACAATTTTAGTGTGACCAAGAAAATATATTGATGTAGCTACTTGTCACCATGACAGAACTCAACATAAAAAAGGTATTTTTATAGTTACAGCTTTCTTGATATTTTGTGACCTGCCTTACATCTAGGACAGTCATATGGTAATGTTATTTATGGCACGTTTCTCACCAGGATAAAACTAATACTCACCGGGCTACAGTCACAGTTCTGATTGTGCCCAGGCAGAACAAGGGCTGATGCTGAATGTTTCCGCCATATTAATTTATCAAATAAATTATTAAGGCCAGGGATCAGTCTAAATTCAGCAATCATTTTGTGAACCTAAAGAAGAGCATTCAGTTAATTCACCTTATCTATCACTTCAAATATTGGAAGGAAACAGTATTTATTCCCCAACCCTGTTAGTGTTCTGACCCAGGCTTCCTTAGAGAGCATAAAACACAATCTTAGTTCTGGCAAAACCTCTTTTATTTCCATGGCCGTGAATTATGTTCATTCACAGCCTGCAAAACTTCACAAACAGTATTTCAGGAGAATGTTTATAAACCTTATCACACTTGGAATGCTGCCAGAGAACTAACTGCCCAATGCAGGGCAAGGCCAAACTTGACACAGAGTCAAACAGAACTTTTCAAAGCTTGAATCGACCAGACGAACTAATTGCTTCTCCCGTTCGCTCCTCTTTTATGTCCTATGTAAGGGGCCAATCATCTCTGAGGTGTGGCCTTACTCCTGAGTCGACCCTGCTTTCTCAATTGTTCTTGTCTTCTGGTAGCCCTGCACATGCACAGGCTAGGAACTGGTTCCAGAAACTCCCTCGCCTCACTGCTGTCTGAGTTTGAAGGCAGCTGCTGACTGCCAGCCTGCCCTGGCCCCATCTCTGCCTCTGATGCAGAGCCTCGTCCGAGCCTTCCTCAGCCTCCAAGACTGGCCCAGGTTCCTCCCCAACCTCCTCACTACTGTCCGACTCTTCTGTTGGCTCTGTCAGACGCCGGTGGGCCCCAACAGTTAGCCTTTTGTAGAGCTCTAAAAACCTGGTCATCTTCCCAAACCTGGGGTCCTGAATGTGCTAAGGGCCCTGTTTCCTGGCTTTATTGTTAATTGGTCAAGTATCTTGGCTGCTATGTATATTTTGGATATTTTTTATTGTTTTAAAATATTATTTTTTAAAAAATTGTAGTATCTATCTTTTTGAATTAGAAGTCACCAAAAACATTATTTAAAATGGGCAGCTATAGAAATTGAATGAATGAATAATAAATAAATACCTTTCAGACATTACTGATTAGAAACAAATTAGTTATAAGTCCTTAAGTGCATCTGGTATCATCTTAGTAAAAGGAAGGTGTAATACTACCGGTAAGGTATATATTTGGTATTTTCCTATTAAAATAAGATACTGGTACCTGATTTAGGAGGTATAATCTATTATCTAAACTTTTTTTTTCAATGAGTAAATTCTTAATAGTAAAGGCATATTCTAATTCATGTTTTGTTACTTTACCCAAAAGCTTCTTTGCCTAGTGATCATGTAAGACACATGAACTGACAAGTGACTCAGAGCATTTCTATTTTATCCCAGAGAATAAAATGTGCAGGTTTAAAAATAAGTACTTAAAAAAAGATCAGCAGTGTCTTGAGAATGAAACTAAGTTTTGTTTTTAAAAGGTTGTAAAATTTCAAGGAACAGAATTTCAAGGAGAGAATATATATATATATATATAAAATAGTAATAGCATTACCTGATTTCTTTGTCTCCCCATTAAAAGCACACAAAGCACATATAAAACTTCCAATTTATACATAATTTCATGCATAATTTTCATGGACTGAGGAAGCTGATTCCTTGTTGAGGTGTTGGCAAATCCACTCTCATCTGAAGATTCTAAAAGCAGAAAATTCTTCAATGTAGAAACCTTCATAAGACATTGCTTCACCCTGTGTGAACTTCCTTTTATGAAATCTCCTGGATCCCATCCTCATTAACTGTCCAACTGCAGTCATGTACACATGTTTGGGACTCTTTCTCTGGAGTGTGATTTAAATTCTTCCTTACTAGTGACAGCTCTGCTCTTCCCCAGCCTCAGTGCTTGAGAAAGATTCTTATTCTAAGGAATAGCTATATGCTTGACTAGTTATGAAGTTTTTAAGAAGAGATTGGACAAACATTTGTCTGAAATGGTATAGGGTTTCCTGCTTGAACAGAGGGTTGGACTAGAAGTGGCCCCCAACCTTTTTTGTGCCACGGCCCAGTACCGGCATCACAAAATGATCCGCGGCCCGGTACCGGCATCAGCACGCATGACAAGGCAAGGCGAGCCGAGCGACCGGCCAGCCAGCCGTCCCCCGCTTCTCCCCGCCACCTTCAACTCCTCCTTTGTACCTTTGTCGATGGGCTTCGGGACGGCTTTGGGACAGTCGCTCGGCTCGCCTTGCCTTGGGTGCTGAAAGAATCCTTGCGCCTTAGTTTTGTTCGAAGCCGCCCCCCCCCCTTCGATGAAACTAAGGCGCAAGGATTCCTTCAGGACCCAAACGCCGCTTTCCAACCGGAAAAGCTCACCTGGAAGCACTTTCTCATCGAAACAAGATGGCGGCGCCCAGCAAACTGGCGGCCCAGTAGAAAATGTTCCGTGGACCGGTACCGGTCCGGGGCCCGGTGGTTGGGGACCCCTGGACTAGAAGACCTCCAAGATCCCTTCCAGCTGTATTATTTTGCTCGCTTTTGTCCAGAGTGCAGAAAATGGAAGAACTCTAGACTAAGACTGGGGATATCCAGGTTCAAGGCCACCCTTGGATACAGAATTCTTTTTCTTTTTTTGGACTAGAAAGAATTATTTATTCTTTATTGGCCACGAGTGAGTAGACACACAAGGAATTTGTCTTGGTGCAAATGCTCTCAGTGTACATAAAAGAAAAGATACATTCGTCAAGAATTATAAGGTACAACCCTTAATGATAGTCATAGGGTACAATAGGCAATCAAACCATACTAGGAAACAGTCAATATAAATCATAAGGATACAAATGACAAAGTTACAGTCATACAGTCACAAGTGGGAGGGGATGGGTGATAAGGAGTGATGAGAAGATTAATATGCCGACTTTGTAAATAGTTGAACAGTGTTGAGGGAATTATTTGTTTAGCAGAGTGATGGCTTTTGGGAAAAAAACTGTTCTTGTGTCTAGTTGTTCTGGTGTGCAGTGCTCTATAGTGTCATTTTGAGGGAGTTGAAACAGTTTATGTCCGGGATGTGAGGGATCTGTAAATATTTTCACAGCCCTCTTATGGGATATGGAAACCCTCTGACTGAGTTTGAGCAATTTTTCCCTCTCAGCCAGACCAATCTCACAAGTCTGCTGTTACAGGAATAAAATGAAAGAAAATCTCTACAGAAGTCAACTTGGCTACTTAGAGAAAAGATAAAATATAAATGCAATTAATTAATAACTAAATACAAACAACGGCAGCAGCAGTGATGGGCTATGTATAGGTAGTCCTTGACTTACAACAGTTCATTTAGTGCCCGTTCAAAGTTACAACAGCACTGAAAAGAGTGACTTATTACCATTTTTCACACTTACGACCACTGCAGCATCCCCATGGTCATGGGATTTACATTTGGATGCTTGGAGACTGGTTCATATTTATGATGGTTGCAGTGTCTCAGGGTCATGTGATTCCCCCTTCTGACAAGCCAAGCCAGTGGGGAACCCAGATTCACTTAACAACTATGTTACTAACAACTGCAATGATTCACTTAACAAATGTGGCAAGAGAAGTTGTAAAAATGGGGCAAAACTTACTTAACAAATTTCTCACTTAGCAATATAAATGTTGGGCTCAATTATGGTCATAAGTCGAGGACTAGCTGTACTTACTTACGTACTTTGGGTGTAAAGGAGGAAAGAGAACATAATGGCAATGGAAGAAACAGAAACCTTGCCCAGACTTAATTGAAATGACTAAATAGGAAAAAGCTACTAAACTAATAGCTAAGACTATTCCATCTCACTATATGATTAGAACACTGTCAGCTAAGATAATAAGATAATATGGAGGCCTAGAGCTACTAATTTCAGTGTAGAACCTTTAAAGAAGTGCAGAGTTAAGAAATGGCTGTTTTAGTGTGTGCTGAATACCTGTGCTGCTTTGCTCTGTTTCTTCATCTGCCACGCGCATAAGTGCATCAAGAACTAGTGCATTGTCTAGCCAGGTGTACCACTCCTCCAGCTCTTGAAGAAAACTGGAAGTTCCCGTTGTTTCTGATACTTTTCGGGTTGCTAGCTTACACAGTCGTTCAATGAAACCTGGTATATTGAGAAGGGTAGCTAGGGCAAGAGGCAAAGAGAGACATATTAAATTGCTGAAAAACCTATGAATTATTTTAGCTAACTTATATGACTATTCCCATCTTAAATAAAAGAACGTTATAGAATTTGAGTCATCAAGGACATTTATTTTAGCAGGCAAGCAAAAAAGTGAAAACTTTAGGTAGAATTTAAATGAGAAATTATGCTCTTAAATTTCCCTGGGGAAATCATTTTCATCCCTCTTTTCTCCAAATGTTCTCCCCTCCCACCCCAGACCACATATGTGGACCCCTGGCACTCTGATATCATACTAATGAAATTTGGTAGAAAAATAGATTTTTTTCCTCAATTTTTCCACTTAGAAATAATGTTGAGATCGATAGCAGGAGACACCTAATTGGCAAAATATTCGATATCCACTTGTGGCCCTCCTCAAAATAGCACCAGCAAAATTTGATGATTCTGCCACTGAATTTCTACAACACTATTTTGAGCTGGGGAAAGGAAGTATAGAATTAAGACAGAAATGGAAATATTTGCTTTCCAGCTTTTCCCTCCCACTCCTAAAGAGAAAAAGCAGTCCCCACCCTTTAACTGAGTCATCACATGACCTCCAAAAGTTCAGATGTGGGAATTGTGCCTGTTAACTCCTTATTATAGATTACTTCTCTCTACAATATGCACACTTGCAAATTAGAAAGGAAAAAAAAAAAGCACTTCATTCTTTCCGGCTTTTTTATTTTCCTAACAGTTCTTGTTTGGAATATTTAACAATGAAAGGAAACATTTCACCTTGATTTATTTCTGCTCGAGAAGGACCCAAATTTTTTTTCTGTTGAGCATTTTTAGCAAGGAGTGTGTGTTTATCATCACTGCCAGTGTCCAGCTCTGAAATTGTAACAGCAAGGATCCTGCAGAAGTTCGCTAGCTGCTGTTGGTCAAAACTGGAGACCAGACTGGCGAGATTTGGGATATCCTCTAACTGGATCATTTCCTAAAAGGAAAAATTCACATGTTAATTGCTAACATTTCTTACATTCTGTTATTTAACCATTCTGAATAATTTAACAACATCTAAACAAATTGCTCTCAATACATGAAATCTATTTCAATTTTACGTGAAGTATATTAGAAATGACAAAATTCCTTAAAAAGGTATCAGGTGGGCATAGTTCAAATCATACTATTATAATCCTTGAAAATTTGGCACTGTCCTTTTACCACATCTGTCACAGCATGAGTAGTCTCTACGTGTTACCGAGCAAAAGAGATGCCCATGGCAACTCAGTGATTGCAGGGAAGACTCTCATCCTGTGTGGTTGTGGTATAGTTCATAGTCTTATCTCCTCTCCTATTTAATGTCTGCATGAATGTCTGCTGGGAGAGTTATATAGTAATTTAGGATGAGGCATCCACAATATACCGATGATACATACCCTGGTGGTGCAGTGGTTAAAGTGCAGGGTTGCAGACAAACTCTGCTCACAGCCTGGAGTTCGATCCTGACGGGGCTCAAGGTGGACTCATCCGTCCATCTTCCAAGGTTGGTAAAATAAGGACCCAGATGGTTGGGGGCAATATGCAAAATAACGCTGTACATTGTAAACTACCCAGAGAGTGCTGTAAAACGCTATGGGGCGGTATATAAGCCTAAATGTGACTCCTATTGTTATTCAGTTGTCGCCCAGGCCCAGCTGGAGGTGCTACAGAAATCTTGTCTTAGTACCCAGAGGCTCTCAAAGTCTGGATGAGAGAAAACAGGGTAGCTGTACCCTGAAACAGTTATTTTTGCCCATCACAGATCACCATCCACCATCGCTATGGTGTTTCTCAGGGAGGTAGCATTGCTCCTGAGGAAACAAATCTGTTTATTTGGAGATCCTCCTGAAATGACAGCTACTAGTGGAAAAGAAACTAAATCCAGGAGGTCCTTTGACCAGCTTCACCTAGTATGCCAACTGCAACTCCACTGAGGACTCATACAGGTAGTCCTTGAGTTATGAAAGCAATTGGGACCAGGGCTGCCATCATCAAGCAATGGGCTTGTAAAGTGCAATGTCACATGACTGTATCATTTAACCATGGTGATCCAGGCAGACCTGATTGTCACTGTAAACCCAAGACATGCAGATTCTTAGGTGGAAAGCGGAGGGAGTCCCAGGTAAGGCACATGAGGGTACCGCAGGGAAATGCAAGAGGCCTGGGAAACCTCACACAGGTTTCCAGTGAGTTGGGGTGCTACTTCAATGTGGCATGAGCTCAGGGAAGCTGAGAAAAGAGGGCACAGGTTTATGTTCATGTGCAAGAGCAGGAAGGCCCAGGAAAAGAGGGCACTGGTAGGTGCAAGTTAGCGATGGGTGAAGGAGGGTGTGCTGCAAGGCAACAAACAAATGCTGGGGGAGATAACACTTACCCAAGTGACTTGCGATCTTCCCTGCTGGTTTACCCATTGATTTTGTTTACGCAAAGCTGGCAGAGAAAGTCAGTAATCACATGACTGGGGGATGTTGCCAACAGTTTTAAGTGCAAGTTGTTGCCAAGCATCCAAGTTTTGTTCACATGACTGTATGGTGCTTAAATGGATGGAACTTTGAGGGTTGGTCATAAGTCCCTTTGTTCAGTGCTATTGTAACTTTGAAGAGATGCTGAATGAATGGTTACAACTCAAGGACCACCTGTATCCGTAGCATAATTTGCTTGGACTATTGCCAAGTATTCTATATGATGCTGCCTTTGAAGGCCATCAGAAAACTGCTTAACTTTTGAATGTGGTTGCCAAGAAGGATGATTTTCTCAGGCAATTAATTCATTAGTACGTGGGTGAAAGAGCCAAAAACTTTCTGGAATTAATGATCCCGTGCCTATATAAATCATTGATAGTTTCCAAGGATTATTGACAAACCTTTTTAACTCCAAGAATGTCTTCAATAAGGGTGGCTGTTTGTAGGAATGTCTTTTTATTTGTCATCAGCGTAAACAAGAAAAGCACAAAATCATTTCTTTCTGCCAATCGTTTAGTGACTCCTTCGGTCTACAAAATAAGAAAGCATTTATCCCAATTATTTATTGGCAATATCTCTGAATAAAATATCCACAATGTTATTCCTCAATTGATAATTCTTACAAGTATATTAAGGAGGAAAATAAAGCTATAATAAAAACAAATAAGGAATGTATGTTTCTGGATTCTCATTAAACTGTTCTGGATGACTGAATGGAAGAAGGGAATCATTGGTAGATTTACACTCTACATTTAATTGTTTAAACTCTTCAGCACTAGGTTAAAATGGATAAAGAGTTTTTCAGAAGTATTGATGTTATAAAACTAATTCCCCAAATATCTGTCTCATATTTGTTTGGGAGGATTCCCTAAATCTCTGAAGCCTTTATTATTTTGTGTATATATATATTTAGCAGAATGACAATATTGTATATAGCCCAATATTTTTGCTGATCATGCTGATCATGTTGATATTAGGAACAGTTAATTAATTGATATTGTTATTCTTATTATTTTATCTGCTATCCCATATTTCTGTATATGGGGCATTTAAGACAGCAACATAAACATAAAACCTAAAAGACTAGCTTCAACTGCAAATGTCTGATTGAAGATGATCTTGATTCCTTTCCTAAAAGTAGACTGCTTAGAGAGGGCTGTAAAGCACTGTGAAGTGGTATATAAGTCTAAGTGCTATTGCTATTGATGGAGTAGAGTCTATAGCTTGGGAACACAGTAGGAAACTATCAAAAGCAATCCCAAAATATTCACGGTAATGTATTTTCTAAACTTATTTGATGGAAAATAACTTTCAAACTGGAATAATATACAAAATACCAATCAATTCCATATTACTAAACTCTTAAATAGTCCTACCATTAGTGATATATCAACAAACCCTCTTTAAAAGATGATATTGAGATAAAATGCAGTTGCCAATGTGCTTATGTCTACAGTATTATGTAAAATTCTATACTTTATTTTTTAAAAAAATAAGTAAAGTTTTTAAGTATAATAAAACAAAAAAAAATAGTGTACAGAATATGACTTACACATATGCAGGAATTGTACAATATGCTTAAACAGTCCTTGATAAGGTCATCACTTACTGTAAAACATAATATTCTAATTAATGTTTTTTTGAAATACAGTATCTTAAGATCACTCATTCTGTCTATATTTCAATATATGTTATATAATATCATAAATACAAAAAATACTAATGAAAACAGGTTTTTCAGCTGTTAAAATCCAATAAACTGAGGGTTAATGGTATACTTGGGGAGGATTATAAGTAAATGGGTAACAAACTACCCTCAGTCACCCATCTCAATGGTAATTCCAGGATTATTATTATGGTGCCTACTTTTATGCATTTTAGATACCACCAACCCCCCTTTAAAAAAAAACAGTAACTATTTTGCTTTATCCCTGCTTATCTCTTCATAATGATGTTCTACACATATATTTGTAATTTTAAAAAATACTTTATTAATTCTTAATGGGTAGAATAGAAATAACTTATCTAAAAGTAAGAACAAATTTAATGAAAGCTCAGTGTAGACACACAACAATTGGAGGTACTAATTTAAATTCACATAGCAACTATAAGGCATGTTTTAAATTATTTGTGTAAATGTTTCCACAGTGACTAAACTATAATTTATCTTGCAATCTTTGGAAATAATGACAAATGTATATAAAAATGAGAGACAGGCAATTGGAATAATTGTAAATTCTGGTATTAAAACACTAACTTCATTTAACATTTTAATATATGGTTCAAAATATTTAAGAACTATTAGCTTAAAAGCTGTACATTTTAGGAATTCAGAAAATGTACAGTACTGGCAAACTACTGCTACCAAACCTGCACTTGTGACTGACATTGAATAAAAAAGAATTTATGACAGAGAATGACTTTTACTTACTCTTTTGTTTCTTCTTCTGTATAATAAATGTTGGCCTCATAAGTATTTCTACCAGAAGCTGTGAATTAGAAAATTACTTTGTTTACTTTAATAAAATAGCATAACAATTATTTGAATAGCAAATTCAACTGATTTTAGGCAAACTCTTCTTTTCTGTTGCACACACAAAACTTCAACTATGTAGTAGCACCTGGTTTATCCCCCCAAAATAAGAAAGACAAGGTTAAACTTGGTTAATATTTGGATAGGAGGCCATGAGCAGATCCTGGGATTATAACTAGTGTGGGAACTGAAAACATCCCCAAGTCAATGTCAAACTACTTCTGTATTTTTGCCAATTACTAGAAATTTAGTTATATGTCAGTAAAGTCATCAGTCTTGATTTGAACAAGACTTTATCTTACTTTAGAAAACATCCAATGCCCAAACTTTACAATAGTCTCTTCATAAAATTTATCATGTTTCAATAGGATATTTGTTTAATGTTTGGGCTCAGATTTAAATACACAAGCTTTTGGCTTTCTGCTTTCTCTTCTAATACAGAAGTTATAAGAATACAATAAAAGCTGTTGTGAAATAATTAATTTTCCTATTATATCTGGGTGAGGTCCAGCTAGGTTTAAGGTTCATTAAACTAGAAAAAGAAACCAACTTCACGGTCTAGTCAATAATCTTTACCCATTTCAGCAAATTGTATTGTAATTTTGTGAGGTAAAAAAGAATATTTTGACAACCACGTGACATTATAATCAGAGAAATGTAGATAGTTTACCCTGCTCTACCCTTTCCTCTGCCAGAACAGGTAAATAAACTATTAACCTTCTTTTCATATTCCAATTTGGAATTATAATTATTGGCTTCCAAACCAGCTAGTGCAGAGAAGCTAATTTTAAATCATGCGACACTTTAGTGTGATCCATTAGGATCATGTGTACATTTAACAAGAAGTACTGCCCTATTTTAAATATTTTTAAACTACATGTAATATAAAATAATTGTTGAATATATACATCCTAAATATGTTGTGCTAGTTAGCTGGAAAAAAAATCTCACTGCTCCCAAATTAAGCATTAAATGGAATCAGCTTTTATTATATTATCAGTTTACAAGGTAAGACAAGGCTACACAAGAGCCTGGACTAGTGAGAAGCAGATTTTTTTGCTTGTTATATCAAAGGTATTGAGAGAAATATGGGTTTTATATTGCCTTTATATTGCCTTTATAAAACATATTCCTGCCTTTTTTGTATTACCTCTCTTCCCTATCAACTTTAAATTCAGCTTTACTTTTGTTCAAACCAATTAAAAAACATCATTGTAAATTTATATTTAATGAGAGGAATATGCTGTTTCCCTAGCCTTGACCTTGTTCTAAATTTATGGATGATTTCTAATTGAGTCTGTCTAAGGCTATTATAATCATAAAACACTTTGTCATCTTCTATTAACTTGAAGTTATATTTAAGACTGGACATATGATTATAATAGGTATAATAAAAATGATACATCTCACAGCCTATAGGTTGCATCCTATGGACTAGAGACAAATTGCATATACTTCCAGATACTCTATGTTTACGCTGTAACTTTTCCACAATTCCAGTTTCTGAGTTGCGTCGCCTGTTAACTTTGCTAGCATTGAAAAAAGGTTGCCCAGAAGCCAACCAAGCCCAAATGGCTGGTTGGCAAACCACACTAGAAATTAATGAACTCCTATTTGAACACATGTTATTGGCTTGAATTAAACGCAATGAGATTGGGTGATACCAGATGGTTGGCCACATGGATAAGATGTAAAAAGACATTTTAAGGCATGTTCAAGAACTCCAGTTACTTGAAGGATTACATCAGAGATCCTAAAAGTA
The DNA here is from genome assembly GCF_049901735.1 of Notechis scutatus. Classification (NCBI taxonomy): domain Eukaryota; kingdom Metazoa; phylum Chordata; class Lepidosauria; order Squamata; family Elapidae; genus Notechis; species Notechis scutatus. The sequence continues at coordinate 34,363,922 of NC_142011.1, read as the reverse complement.
CTATGCCACTTTTTATTATATTTGTTAGGATAGGAGAAAGTACCTGGAGGATAATCTTCAAACTACATTAGATAGCATAAATTACAAGTATCTTGCGCAACTTTGAATATCCTTGTATATTTCTATTAATGTTCTCACTCTTCTCAGATTTTACGGTATATAATCTCACTGGCTTTTAAACATATGTTCTTCTCTCCAAAAAAGATTTCAGAAGACCAAAATCCTTCCTTATAGTTCAAAAGATGACAGAGTATAGTGAAATTACAAAACGTTCATCTTTGTTATCCCATGCCTCCTACTCTTATTTGATACGTTATACGCAACTATGTCTCTTTTTAACCTTTCCTCTTCTAAGCTAAAAGAAGACAGTGTTCTCCAAATTACTATTTCTCAGGTGATGAGTCTTCACTTCCTGCCATGAACAAACATTCATATTTCCTTTCATTACCATGGATTAGGAACTGTTTCTGTACTGAAGGCAAAACTGACTCAGAGTATCACTTACATCAACACCTCCAAATAGGTCAAATGTATATGTATTTGGAAAAGTAGATTCTTGTGCAGATTTTCTTTCTTCTGTGACAAAAGCCATGGCTTCCATAGAAAGGAGGGGAGAAATTTCCTGGCAGAAACAAAAACAAAATTTTATTGTAGTTATGGTATGTTAGTATATTAAATTTCAAAAGGCCAATACTTTAAACAGGTTATGTTTAACTGCACTACAAATTTGGATGGCATGTCCCAAAATAATGGGTATTCATATGAAAAGTGCAGTTCAATAAAAGCAAATGTAATGGTTTCCCCTTAAGCAAAGACTCCTCTCCTCCAGGATCTAAGCTAGTTATGACTGGCCAAGAAATAGACCTTGGGTTATGTTAAACAGTCCAATACAGAATTTTATCAAGATTGTTAGAAAAAATAAAAATTAAAAGGCTACAACAGAGCTGAAAAAGGCACAGAAAGTGACAGACGAAATGTTCTAGTACAAGAGTCTCCAACCTTGGCAACTTTAAGACTTGTGGACTTCAACTCCCAGAATTCCTCAGCCAGCTTTGCTGAGGAATTCTGGGAGTTGAAATCCACAAGTCTTAAAGTTGCCAAGGTTGGAGACTTTTGTACTAGTATCTTGTTAAACAAGGGCTGATGGTTGGAAATTGCTGGAATTGAAATGCTACAACTGTACATAATTATGGTTTGAGGAAAACGGACATAATTTAGTTTTAATAATGTAGAATGAGATTTATTAAATCAAGTTTCATATATAGATATACCTTATGTACATAAAAAGGGGTTTGATAACAAAATCATTCTATATATGCTAATAAACAGAAATTTTAAATTGCTTGTTTAGCAGTGATAGCCTGCACTAGTCAGCACTATCTCTATTATCAATAGTTTGAAACATTTTAACCATGAAGAAAGGCTAAATAACAATGGGGAATGTTTAGTTTATGAAAAACAACTTAAAAATAATATGTAGTATGAACAGAGCAGTATGAGTTGGGACATTATGTTGACATCATGCATACAGAATATGCTACAAATATGCTAAAAATTTACACAGTAACTGTTGATGTTTAATTCACATATTCTAAATATATGAATATTATACAAAATTGCAATTTTGTAGTACAATGAATTACACAATAAGTTACTAATGCTGTTGATGATTGGCTTGTGATTAAGAACAGATTTAACACAGTGATGTTTGATTGAAAATGAGCAATAAACTTACCTTTAAGATGTTCTGGCACTGAGAAAAATCACTATTAGCATGACTAGTCTCATAGAGCTTTTGTAAGAGCAAAGGAATTCCATTCCACTTTGCTTGTTTGTCTCTTTCTTTTAACAAAGCTCCTGTGATCTGTAAGACAGAGTTTCAGATTCCAATTATTTTATCATTAAAGAATACTTATTACAATGCTTCCAAACTATTTAAATTGATCACTTCTCCAGTTTTTCACTACACCAGAAATTAATGACAATTTCTCACCTCATTAGAATTTGGGGTGCCATACATATATTTAAGTTTCTATTTGTGTTATCAAAAACACAGGAATTTACAAATTAATTCTAACTTTGAAAGACAAAATATCACATTGAAGATGATTGCCACATACAGCCTTCTTTCAATTCTTTGGCATATGGATCCAAATATTATTGATTTCTTTTTCTTAAAAATACATTCAAATGTATGGTTATAAAAACATTTTGTCTTATAATCACTCTACACTGAACAGATGATGGGAATATTAGCTATAGCATTAGAATTTTCATTAATGATAATTTGAATAATTATTTTTCTTTTTCACAATTTAAAATGAAATGTAGACAACTACTGAAAACATTTTAAATAATAAAGATGTTTGCCATTTGCCAGAGAAAATAGTAAATAAGTAGTAAATAAGTAGCAGAGGATTCTTATACTTATTGGGTTCTATTTATGTATCTGTCAATCATCAGTATTTTCCCTCTCGCCACCCTTTTTTTCATTAAAGTAACTGTAGCTTATGGAGGTAGCGGTCCTGATGCTGGATTGTTGCCCTCCTATGGCCTCCTCCATGTCTCCTGATGTACTGGCATGTCTCCTGGTAGCGCCTCCATGCTCTGGACACTACGCTGACAGACACAGCAAACCCTCTTGCCACAGCTCGCATTGATGTGCCATCCTGGATGAGCTATACTACCTGAGCCACTTGTATGGATTGTAGACTCCGTCTCATGCTACCACTAGAGTGAAAGCACCACCAGCATTCAAAAGTGACCAAACCATCAGCCAGAAAGCATAAGAATTGCGAAGTGGTCTGTGGTCACCAGCTGCAGAACCACTCCTTTATTGGGGATGTCTTGCTAACTGCCTATGCTTTCCACCTGTTGTCTATTCCATTTGCACAACAGCATGTGAAATTGATTGTCAATCAACGTTGCTACCTAAGTGGGCAGTTTGATTTCACAGAAGTGTGACTGACTTGGAGTTACATTGTGTTAAGTGTTCCCTTTATTTTTTTGAGCAGTGTATAATGCATTTAACATTCTCACAGACTCCACTTCAAACAGAACTCTTCCATCCACCTGCTACTTATACCTTAAATATGTATGTACCCTCTTAAGATATTTAATATTTAGACTTTAAAGTCAACTATTATTTCAGAAGCCTTTTTGAACTTCAGAATTGTTTCAATCATATCAGTCTCATATTTGAAAGCCTGTATTTGCTATTCTTAATGATATTGTTCATATCTATGTGTCTCAGCAGTTTCTGATCACAAGCACAGTATACTTCTTAAATTTATTTTCTAACTATGCAGAGAAGGAATAACTGCAGGGATTTTTCTTCACAAAGGGCATTCATCTGTGAAACAAGAACAACATTTTCTTCCCCCTCTAAAGGGCATGAGCCGTTGACTGCTATTTAATGCAAGGATTCCTTTTCTAAAGTTTTATTATTAAAGTTTTATAAAAATAAGTAAATGTAAAAGTCAGTCTTGCACAAACAGAACATAAATGCCCATTTAACATTATCAACTTTTGGGGGGATATTCTGGAAGAACTCATATTTTCATCTGTCTTTGAATTCCCTTTCTTTGCATGTTCTTTCTTTATAATTTGCTGACCTAATGGTAGAATCTTTCTTGCATTTGCAAAACATCTTGGACACAATACTTATCTACAAGACCGAATTAAAAATATAGTAAATAAATGTTTCTTTACAAGCCTTCCTTCCCTCCCCAGAAAAGCAGTAAGAACTTTGATTACAGCCTCTGAAAACCATGGTTCTTGCTGATACAAAATATCCTTCACTTTAAAAACTATTGTGACTCCCAACAATGGAGCTTTATCCTTGGGCTGGCAACATAAAGTCCACCGACTGTGGGTTTGTTTTGCATACTGTACTTGATTTTCTTGGGGCAAAGAAAATTCCACAATATTCAGTGCACACAAAAGTTTTACTTCATTTTATTCATCCATCTGGTGAACAGAAAGGAATTGCCAAGAGCATATATGAAAAAGGTAATATGAGATTGGCAGGGGCTATAAATATAAAATAATAATTATACAGTTATAATGCAATACAGGTAGCCTTTGACTTACAACCATAATTGAGAATTATGGTTGTATATTATGCCAGTCATTAAGAGGGTCACCATGTGACCAAGGCCAAGTTTACCTCCTTTTTTGTGGCAATGGTTAAGGGAATCACCATGATTGTTAAGCTAATGCTGCAGGCCTTAAACAAATCCCCAGAGTCAGTTTGGATGGTAAGATAGGTAACATATAAATATAATAAACAAATGGTCTTCACTGGGCATTTTCTGGAAGTAAATTTTTGGCAAAAAAAGTCATAAACTTGCGGTTACGTAATTCTGGGATGCTGAAAACATCCATAAATGTAAACCGGTTACCAAGTGGCAAAATGTGATCACATGATTTTGGGAAGGGGAACCAACTGTTGGAAATCCAGGTTGAAAGTAGCCCTGGGGTGGTCTGTTGTACTTTCAAATGATCGGAAGTGACCGATTGGAAGTCAAGGACTAATTATAATATAGATCAAAATTTAACACCAGAGATCAACAAAACAAACCACTAAAAGTAAATTAACAAATAAAATAGCTCAACTTCTATCAGCCCCCCAGGTGATCAGTGGGTATACTTCACATTAGTTCTTCCCCCCAGGGCCCACTGAAAAAGCCAAGTTTTATTGGCCTTTTTTTGGTTTTATTGGACTGGCTCTATATAAATCCAAAGAGCATATTGTTCCAAATAAGGAGGGCAGGGATTGAAAAGACAGCCTTTAGGGCCTTTCAATTATGACAGTCTCTGAGAGAGAGCCCCTTTGATTTGATTTTTTTGGGAGAAGGCAGTCTTGAAGCATCAGGCTCCAAGAGACTGCTGGCACCAGGACAGAATTTCAGTTACCTCGTCTGTTGGTCCAGAGGTTTAGGTGTAAAGATGTATAGATCAGGGGTCGCAAACCTTTTGGACCTCAGGGACCACCAAACTCATAATTTTAAATCCCAGGGACCACTTACTGGTTCTGTGGGCATGGCCTAATTTGTGGGTGTGGTTTGGTGGTCATGTGGCTGGCTGGGCATGGCTTGTATGTAAATATTATAAATATTTATATAAATATTAATTTTTTTATATAAAAAAGAGCAACTTTTACCCAAAATCAGGCAAAGCAGGCAGGCAGATTGAATTGCTCACAGAATCACAGATTCATTCAGAAATCTATCCATCTGCCATTGGCTAGCTCAGTCTGTCACATAAAATTTGCTTGCAAGCAAACTCACAAAATTAACTCACAACATACCATGTATGTAAATGTTGAATTTTTTATTTAAAAAAGAGCAATTTTTACCCAAACTCAGGCAAAGCAGGCAGGCAGATTGAGTTGCTCACAGAATCATTCAGTGATCTATCTATCTGCCATCGGCTAGTTCAGTCTCTCAAATTTGCTTGTTGTGAGTCTGCACTGAATAATAGAACCTTCAGTCCTAAGGGAGGTTCGGCTCTGCTTAAAAGCAGAGCTGAAGATCTAAAGACTAGCTAGAAAGCAAGAAATCCAACCATTTCCTGCTTCCTAGTTTATCTAAATCTCCCGGCACAGAAGAACAGATGATGGTCGGAAAAGGGAAAAATAGCAATTTAGCAGGCAAATTTGATGAGTAAGGAGTGAATGGGCGGGGAGGGTTCCCGTGGGCCATGTGGGCTGGGCAGCTATGTGTTTCTGCGCAGCCTGGATTAATTGCTTTGGGGGGGGGATGCTCTGGAGGTGAGATTTCTCTGCAGCCCACCAAAATTCAAAAGGATGTATTGGCCCACTGGTTGGAGACCGCTAGTATAGATGAAACTAAATCTGTGATAACAAATAATCTCCCCTTGTGCTTTCATACAGAAACTAAAGAAGGCTGGAGAAAATGCTAAGTATCTACAGTATAGCACTTCGTACACAAGGGGCTTAAGACTGATTTTTTTTCCTTTTCTATTGGAAGAAACTGCCCCATCATGGAGGAGGAGAAAAACTGCAATTCCCAGCTCTAGAAGATGGCTCAAGAAAATAATTATGATTGCTAGTATAGGTTGACTAAATGTAGACATACACAATTATGCATCTTTTTAATACTGCCATTTGCAAAGTGAGAGCCATCAGAGAACCCGTGGCACATAGATGCAGCAAGTAATCCTATTGCCAAATATTCTGAATTCACTAGTGGAATAAAAAGTATTCTAGATAATATTTTAAGTTTATTCCCTTCAAAGTAATATCACTATACATACTTATCCTCTTATGCCAACAGTGCTTCTATATGTAAAGTTTTCTATAACACGCAGGACTTGAAAATACAGTTGCTATTCAAGACAAAGAGGTTCTGTATACTGAGATAGGCTATATTGTGTGACCTTAATTACAACTGCCTTCAGTACCAAGCAGATGGGAATCATTTACAGAAGAGAGCCATTGATATTTATTCAGGGAAGTTTATAATGACAAATATTTTGACTGAAATGCTGAAAATTATAAATCTAACAATCTAGCATCAGTAATGAATTAAATAGATTTAAGGTACTGTATTAAGTTCACTGCTGATATTAGACTACTTCCCACTTTATTTTATGCTGATTCAGCTACTTTGGGGGTTCATCCTCCAAAATATTTCTGCCCATTCTGTGATAGCCTCTAGGGCAGTGATGGCGAACCTTTTTGGCACCAAGTGCCGAAAGGTTGTGCAGAAACGTCGTGCGTGCGCGCGCTTGTCAAGGCTGCGCTCTGGAAAAGCTGAAGTTCCAGGTTCTAGCGTGCATGCATGCCTGACAATCAGCTGGCCAGCACGCATGTACAGGCCAGTTTTCGGCACTGTTGCACATGCAAAGGGATCATGCTCCGGAAAGCGTTCTGGTGCGCATGCGCATCCGAAAATTAGGCAGCTGGCACACATGCGCAGGCCGGTTTTTGGCACTGCTGCGCATGCAAAGGACAGCTGATCATCATGCGCACATGCACGCCAGAAACCCAGAAGACAAACAGCAAAGCTGCGTGTGCTGGGCAACATAAGCTTTGCATGCCACTTTGGGCATGCGTGCCATAAGTTCGCCATCATGGCTCTAGGGCAGGGAACTCCAACCTTGGCAACTTTAAGACTTGTGGACTTCAACTTCAGCTTTGCTGGCTGAGGAACTCTGGGAGTTGAAGTCCACAGGTCTTAAAGTTGCCAAGGTTGGAGACCCCTGCTCTAGGGAGTCTCTGTTTGTGATACCATCCCAAGGAGAAGTAGAGATAGATTAGAAGATAGGCTTTCTTGATGATTGCCCTGTTGTCATGAAATTAACTGCCCTAAAGGCATTTTGTCCCTTTTATTTTTAGCATTCAGGAAGGCACTGAACTCTTTTTTTAAAAGAAGCCATTTGCTATTTGAATCCAATAATGTTGAGCAACCATTCTTATGCTTTGATGTTGGGAAGGGTGTTGGAAATATAAGCTTTTTTCCTAAATTCTACATGGCCCAGAGTTTTGTTGACAGCATAATTTAAGAAATTTGTAAAATAAATAAATACCATTGTTCTCATTTTTGCAAAAACAAATGTTTAATGCCAGCCACCATGTACATGTAATGCAACAAATGATTTATATGTTATGTGTTGATATAAATGGTATCAGACAGATTTTAAGACATTCTGATGTTTCATCTATGCTAAACCCCAACAAATATTATAATTAAATACAAATAGATCTCACTGCAAACATAAGTTTGCTATAAAAAGCAACTGCAGTGGAAGTGTGAGATACAGTTTAAACATGATTACAGCTACAAAATATCATGTTTTAAGCAGTGATATAAGCATTGCCTTTTCTGTTGCTTATATAATAAAATATTTGTTATCCATTGTACATTTCATACTGGTTAAAAGTATCATTATAAAATTCACAATCTACACTTTACTAGAAGAGATATTGTACAAGAGGATTGGAATACTTTTGTTCTGTAAAACTGTGACAGGTTGAAGTACCTGGCTGAAGAAAATAGTATATATTAGAACTATTAAAAGGAGTTTAATTGTACATATTAAAATATGGCATTAATAGAACTGCACTAAATCACTAATACATGAATGTTAATGACATAAATTACTGAAAGTCAATTTAGACAGCAGTAGATGTGAACATGAATAAAATATTTATGTTCAAGGATAATATACAGAAACAGAATCCTATGTTTTTCGAAACAATAGCACCCATTTAAAGCAGGGGTGTCAAACTGGCACCCCAGTTCCATGAAGGTGGAAATGTCACAAAACATCACATGACAGCAATGTAACACCATGGGTTTGACACTTGTGATCTAAAGCAACATATACTTAAATTACAAAATCAATGTTTCAATCTCATCCAACTATAACTTTCTCTAACTTTTCTTCCTTTCTACCATTCATTTTTCCTTCATGTATTTTTGTAAATATACTAAAAATTAAGCCACATCATTTCTTACTTCCTTTCTGATAAAATATTTTATAAATGATCTCCATTTTAGAATAGACAGAAGAGACCTTGTGTCCTAGTATTTTAGATGAGAATTGTTGGAAACATAAAGACATATAAAGATGATTTCTAGGCAATGAGAAATACTAACAAATTAAAAAGATAGATATCTAACACAACAAATAAAAAGCTCCTAAACTATAATGCCTTATTCAAAAGGAAGACATATTAAATATTATTAACATTAAACTAACCTATCATGAAGCAAAAAGGAAATGGAAAGACAATAAGGAAAGGAGCCAAAAAGAAAATTCTTAATTTTTATTTATTCATAGTATAACTTAACACACCCAACACAACACTGATGGTTACAGGGAATTAGAATAATTTTTTCCTGCCTGTCTGTAAGCCTAAGCTAGAAAAGCTACCAGTAATAATACCTCTAAAGGAAATTAAAAAGTGGAAAGAGTTTTTGATTCATTCCACTGATGGTTTTTAAACTGAGGACAGAATAAAAAATGTTGCAAGTTGTCCCTTCCCACCATTTCAGGTCAATGAGGCCTGAGATACTGTACATTTATAGCACTGATTAAACACTGATAATTAGCTTTGGAATGTGGCTATTTTAATGCCACCCAGATGTTGGTAAGGGATTCTCTAAAATTCTAATGCAGAATGTGCTCTGAAAGATACAGAGGCAGGTGGCAACTCTAAAAAGCTACCCCCGGGCAGTGCTGGACATGTTAACTCCCAATACATCCTTTTGAAGTTTTGGAAGTTTGGCTCGAGACTCATGATTTAATTGCAATAACTGCCGGAATCCTGACAGGCGGGGCTAAAAAGATGAGAATGTTTTGTTATACTAGTATTTTCATCCTCCTTATAGAAATTTAAGAATCTCATTAGTAGTAACATAGCCAAAAGTATGGAAACTAAATCAAATATATTGGTAAAAGACTGTTATATGTCCAACAGATATATGGGTGCAGTAAGGTTAAAATGACCTATTCAGCTAAAAAGTTTCAATTTGTAATCTGAAGATGTATTTAAGATTTAAGCGGGCTTTACATGTCTTCTTTCTAAAAACACAGTACTGTATCCACTGAGAAATAAAAATAGAAAATAGTTGTGTGATTGATTGATACACAGTACATAATATATATGGATTTCAGTTATATCAGCTATTTCAGATTTGCTATAGCTCAATCTTTAATATTAACCTTTCTAATTTATCAGCTATTTCAGATTTTCTATAGCTCAATCTTTAATATTAACCATTCTAATTTCTATATGAAAGCATATTTAAACTAAAGATTTTGTTCTGGTGGAATAAAATAATGACTTATTTTCTCCCATTTCCCCATTTTTCTTTTCCAATCTTTTAAACAAAGCTAGCAAGAGCAGCTCCTTAATCTAAAATAGGAGTAATGTAATTTACAGCCACTTATAAAATCTAAAAAATTAAGTGATAGAGTTTACAGCTCTATCACCACCTGCAAAGAATAATTTAAATATGCAGTATAAAAGACTATGGCTGCAAAGTAAATATGAAAGAAACAGTCAATAACTCTAACAAAAGGCAAACTACAATACAATCTGAACTAACAAAAGGCAAACTACAATACAATCTGAACTAACAAAAGGCAAACTACAATACAATCTGAACTAACAAAAGGCAAACTACAATACAATGTGAACTAACAAAAGGCAAACTACAATACAATCTGAATGCGTGTGGGGAAACATATCCCATAGGTATAAAAACCATTAAAAAATCTAAGACCTTAGGAGAAACTAAGTATGAAGTATAATGTCAGCTTTTCCATACTGTTTTAAAATGACAACTTTTGGCAGTTATAACTTAAATCATGCCTCAGAAGTGGTTGCATATCATTAAAAAAAAGGAAGGAAATGTAGCCTTATTATTAATACTACCATTTGCTAAATTTCAGTATTTCCTTTTGGGTGTAATCAAAAACAAGAAAGATAAAAGGAAGAAATAACAAGAATGTACAAGTGAAAGAAATATTAAAGAGCTTACTGTTCATTGCCACTGCAATGTAATATACAATTAAAGCAAATTCAGTTTCATTATCTGAGCATCACTATTATTTTGGCTTTTTTTTAAAAAAAAAAAAGATTGAATTTTGAATGTATTATTTGAGTGACAGAATTATGTATCTTTTCATAGGAACTGTCCATTGATCTATAGATCATTCTCAGTTTTGAATTATACAGATAGTCTGGTGGGATGTCTGAATGTGGGAGAGCAAGCCTAAACCCATCAAATCCAATTAACCTGAACACCTGTAATAGGATGCTGAACATCAGTCACTGCTAACCTTCTGCTCTGGTACATAAACGTCAAACACAAACCAGGAGCAGGTCACAGCAGCAATTCCTGGAAGCTCAGGAAGCTGGATGGGTGACTTTGGGCTAGTCACTCTCTCAGCCCAACCCACTTCACAGGGTTATTGTTGTGGGGAAAATAGGAGACATATCCTATTTTAATTTCCCAGTATTGGGTATGTTCACCAGCTTGAGTTTTTTATGTATATGAAAAGTGGGATGAACATATCATCATCAACCGGAATGGGAGTTAGCATTCAGGCACCTATTGTGTACCTTGCATACAGAGTAGAAATGCTAACAATTCTCAGAACCCCAACTCCATCTATCCTTATATTATGATTATGATTATCATTATTATTATTGCTAAAATCGACCAGGTTCCCACCTCCACACAAAAGCTGTCGCCCTACCCATCATCTGAAAACAGACGGAGTCTAGCTGGCGCATCTTCTTTTTCTGCTCATTGTTTCCCTCCGAATAAGGAGGGCGTAGCCAGGGACAGCGCAAATTCCCCCGAAGCAGAAGGCCTGGGACCGGTCGTCCCGAAACCCACACCCCGGCTTGGCCCAGCCACCCCGCAGTGTCCAGCCGAGCCTGTAATACCTGTGACCCCCGCGTCAGGCCCCGGCCGCTGAGCTGTGCATGCCGAAGCTGGGCCAAGATGTTGATCGGCCCTCGGTTTGGTTCACGCCGGCCGAGCGTGCAGGCAACGGGGTCCGTTGCTGGTGATAGCGCCGGCAATGCAGCTCCCGCACCCCCTATAGTGGATGCCATAATCGGTCTTGCCCCGGCCAGACGCAAACAGGAAGCTTCTCTCCTCTCGGAGCTTTGTTCGGGGACGCCTTCCGGTCGAGATGAGACGGCACAGGAAGTATTCTTATTCATATAAGGGATGATGGGAAATGAAGTCTTCGGGCATAACTAGGTCACAGTATTGTACTGTACTGTATACTAAGAGAAGGCAATCGCTGTGAGCAACGTCAGCAGAGAAAAACGCTGCTATTATATCGTCTTCCGCAATGAAAGACAGCATGGGTCTAAGTCTACATGGAGGGAAGTAAAAAGTGGGATGCCACAAGGTTTTATTTTCTGATCTAAGTATTGTACATAAAATTACCTACCTGTCAATGAATACTTCGGCTTCAACCACAATAATACAAGAGCACACAATAGATACAAACCCAAGGTAAACCGCACCAAACTTGATTGCAGGAAATACGACTTCAGCAACAGAGTGGTCAATGTCTGGAATACTCTACTTAACTCTGTGGTTTCTTCCCAAAACCCCAAAAACTTGAACCTTAGACTGTCTACTATTGACCTCACCTCTTTCCTAAGAGGTCTGTAGGGGGCATGCATAAGTGCACCAACGTGCCTACTGTCCCTGTCCTATTGTTTTTCTTTTTAAAAAAATTCGTATCCATTTCATGTATTCATAACCATGTTTATATTTATACCTGTTACCTAATACTTGCTTGACAAATAAAATAAATAAAAAAGGTTCTGTCTTAGGCCCAGTACTCTTCAATATCTTCGTTAATGACTTAGATGAGTGAATAGAAGGGGAATTTACCAAATTTGCAGATGGATACTAAGCTGGCAGGAATAGCTAACATCCAAGAAGATAGGCTCAAGATCCAGATGGATCTTGACAGACTAGAATACTGGGCCGAATCTAACAAAATGAAATTCAATATAGAGAAAAATAAAGTCCTACACTTAGGCAGGAAAAACCAAAAGTACACATATAGACTGGGTGAAACTAGGCTCAATAGCAGTAACTGTGAGTCTTAGTGGACAACCAGCTAAATATGAGCCAGCAGTGTGCAGCAGCAGCCAAAAAAGCTAATGCAATCCTTAATTGTATTAACAGAGGGATACAATCAAGATCAAGGGAAGTACTAATATCACTCTATAAAGCCTTAGTAAGACAACACCTAGAGTACTGCATCCAGTTTTGTTCACCACATTATGAAAAAGATGTTGAGACTTTAGAAAAAGTACAGAGAAGAGCAACCAGGATGATTGGGAGACTGGAGACTAAAACATATGAAGAACGGTTACAGGAACTGGGCTTGGCTAGTCTAGTAAAGAGAAGGACCAGGGGAGACATGATAGAGGTCTTCCAATATTTGAGGGGCTGCCACAGAGAGGAAGGGGTCAAGCTATTTTCTAAAGCACCTGTAGGCCAGACAAGGAATAATGGATGGAAACTGAACAAGGAGAGATTTAACCTGGAAATAAGGAAAAACTTTCTGACAGTGAGAACAATCAACCAATGGAACAGCTTGCCCTCGGAAGTTGTGGGAGTGCCATCGCTTGAGACTTTCAAGAAGAGGTTGGACTGCCATTTGTCAGAAATGGTGTAGGGTCCCTTCCAACTCTGATTTTATATGTAACATAAAAAGAAACCACCGCCCAGCTTTTAAATCAATTACTTCTGAATTACCTCCCATTTCACTTCCATCTTTTTTGCCCCAGTCTTAGAGCTTCTTTGCTCAATGATCGTATAAATTACTTATAAGCTTCTTAAACTCACCAAGGTTATGTTAATAGTTTTACTATAGTTAAGAATGAAAAACAATGAAATCAATGCTTGGGAAACTATAGTATTTTAACATTTAATTTGAAAGGTGGAATTTAGCATCTCTGTATCTGCAGATTTACGTTTGATGAGTAGATTGTCAGAATACCTGTATCTTTTCCTGAGCTCACACAGTAGCCTTTACAACTGACATGATTTCAGAAAGGGCACATTTCACTGGCAGCATTTAACAACTGATAATATGTGCTTATTCATGCACTCAACATCTTGTTTTGTCTTCCAGATCTGAATCTCTATGCAACCCTACTGAGCATAGTTTGAAATCTTCTGAAATTTATACAAATGGATGAGGTCCTTTAATGACATTTCATGAAGGAAGAGATCCTAAATCTAACTCAATTTGTGCCAAAACATTCGTTCAAAAATTGCAAGAGGTAGATTTGTAGCTATATCTTAATTGGTCCTTTATATTAATATAAATATATTAGTACAAATTCATTCTATATAATTAGAACACCTATAGCATAGGAGCTCTTATGATTTTTCTCAAAGAAAAACCATTGTAGGTGAACTGCCAATATGAAGCATCACATTTTGAATATTTCAGTGTTTGCAAGATCATTGAAGCACTTGGAGGTTTATCTATGTCCTCAGGGTCACCAGAGTAGTGCTCCTGGTTCCTGTAATCTGCATTTTTTTCCTCTGGAAATCCATTCCTACTTCCAGAGAAAAAAATTGAACTACTCGGGTGACCCCGAGGGCACGGATAAACCTCCAAATGCTTCAACATCCCTCTAAAAGGATGCAAATGACCAGCTGTCTGCAAGGAATATAAATCCTTCCATTCCCCACTATCCTGTCAGAGCTGAAGAAGCTTCTTGGATGAGAAGCAAAATTTCTTCAAAAGAAAAAAGCAAGGAAGTCCAGTTGCCTCCTGAAAAAGCACCTTTGGGACAACCATGATCTGGATGACTGAGAAACTCTACAGATCCATAATTGACTGAGCATCACTGAAAGAACACCCTTGCTATCATTCATCAAATGTTATCGAAGAGCCTAGGATAAATGTTTAAAACACCACCATTACATTGCACATGTTGCAGCATTACCAATAACCCAGACATCTTCCTTTTATTGCCCTTGGTTTAGAAAAATAGCGGTATTAAAAACAAGGAATGCAGGAGGAACCAGGGCCTAGTAAAATCAGAAAACACTAACTAATTTTTCATTTTCAAATACTTTTGTTTTCCAAAGTGGATCCATGTCAACAAAATGTATTCTGCTTATGAGAAACTACAGATTCCTGCGGCATGATGTGTATTCCCAGAGAAACAGTGACCAAAATGCAAATAAAATTCAAGTTTACTGATTTCAACACATCTGAATTTCAGAAAAGAAATCATGCATTGTCAAAGAACACCTGTCCCATAATAGCTAGTTTTGAGTTGAATGATTGACTAGGGCAGCTCAGTAATGGGACCGTCCTTTTTTCTTTCTGGTCTGAGCTTACTTGTCTCTTGTAATCTTCAGAGGAAATATCAGTAGAATCTTTTTGTCTTCTTCCCATTTTACCTGAAGTTCTTGTTAAAGTAACCTTCTTACTCTTATTCAAAGAGTAGAATTCCCTCATTAAGTTTTCAACCTCCCATTGTTCTTCTTTTTGGTTCCGGCAACAGTGCAGGGCAGCAGGATCTATAGGATGGGCTTCTGTGTTGAAAATATATCCCCCAGCATCAAGAATACATTCTCCATACGGTGTCAGTAAGACATCAAAGGATGATCCATTGTTGTGAATGAAGTTGTCACGGTCAAACAGCAGATACAGATATTTCACTGTTTCAGCCAAAAAGAAGGACTCCATACGGTTATCTAATCTGTGATCTCTTAGGTCTTTGATCTTAAAAATAAAAGCAAAGAAGTGGTCATGTTGAGATGTGAAAACTTGCCATATAGCACTAGCATCTTACCAATTGATCGAATTGGTGGATTAATGGCAAATTTCTGGGGCAATTCTGGTATTTCTACAGTAGAATGAGATTTCAAACTGCTTATGTACTATACAAGAAGCAAGAAGATGCTTTTGCAGTTAACAAGGAAGACTTGCAAGGAATAAACTGACCCTCAATATTCCCACCCTACAAAAAAAGTTTGGGAGAAATACTTAACTGTTGCAAAGCCACATTCAACTTTGCTGATTTTTTCTATTGACTCCACCACATCTCTGCCCAGCTCTAAAAGTGTTGGATCTTGTGTAGCTCGATACAGATACATTGCACTCTCTATTAGTTCTGCAAAGCCACAGACAAAAGAAATGACAGTTACTTTCCTGAATATGTACAGAATATAATGACTATAATAGCCAGTTTGGTACAGTGGTTAAAGTGCCGGCCTAGAAACCAGGAGATTGTGAGTTCTAGTACTGTCTTAGGGGCATGAAAGCTGGTTGGATGATTTGGGGGCAGCCCAACTCACCTTACATAATTGTTTTTGTGGAGAAAATGGGATGAGGACCAGTATTATATATGTTTGCTGCTTTGAGTTACTTATAGAATAGTAAAAGCAGAATTAAAAAAAACCTCATAAATAACAATAATAGTATATAAAGCCCCAAATGCTAATTGCTCAATCTTATAAACACAGTCCAACACAAAACTATTCAATATAGTACTTTCTTACTAGCTAAAGCTTGATACAAAGGAGCACATTTTCACTTATGCACATTTCATCTGTTATTAGGTGGTGAAAAGCTGCTGTTTAGCTACCTTAAGCCAAACTGGAGAATGAATCTAGAGCCATTTGGGTTTTGCTCACTTGGCATTCTATAAATTTGATAGAAAAAATTATTTAAGCCACTTAAAAGTAAAGTATAGTATCAATGTTATGGGCTAGGCCAAGTCAGGTTGGTACTCTATAGGATTTACCCAGGAATTCCCAGAGCTATTGACTAGATTGAAAAAACAAAACATTCTGGAAGAAAGTAGTAACGCACGATTTCTACACTGCTGCCAAAAATGTCCACGCTGTTACCAAGAGGTTGAGGAAGACTTGCCTTTTTACTGTAAGAGGACCTATAAGCAAGGCACATAGGAAAAGTGTTTTTAATATGTTCATATTTACCAGGTCGAAGTGGGTATCCCTCACGCTTTTCCACTGTGTAGCCCTGAGGGATATTGTAGAACTCAGGCAGTCCACCAAACTGCTTCCAAACAGTGTAATAATTGAGAAATGTTCGCATTGCACTATCTATGTCTCCAATAAGGCTCTGGGGAAAACAATTATGTAATATATTTTTTTTTCCTTTAGCAAATAAAACAACTACACATTACGATCTCCAGAGATGATGAATAATGGCATTAGAAACAAATTAGAATTTTTAAAATCTATCAAAAGACATATTTAGATATTTGGGTTTAATAGCTTTTTAAAAATAATTTATTTCTATCCAAGAATACTTCCACTGAATTCTTCATGAAAAAACCAGGGCACACTTTGGTAAAAGAGCCAGCAGACATCTGCCATTATAATTGTAAAATTAAAATTATACTTAATATTTATGTTTAAGATGAGATTATTCAATTTATATTTAGAACACAATCTACAGCATTAGACACTTTGATAAAAAATATACATATATATTTTAACTATGCTAATGAAGTTTAGAGCAATTGTTACCTGTAAGCCAGGCCAGTAAGCCTCCAAAGATTGAAAAACTGGCATCGAGACAGTTCCTTTGTACATCTGAACCCACAAGTACCAATCATCAAATTTTGTGTAGTTTTTAATAGCTTTGTTATAATCTAGAGTGAAAAGAAAGGTAAAACCAATGACAACTGTTAGGTAAGAAATTAAGTTTCAGAAGTGAAAACTCTTTCGTATTCTCTATTCTAATTTCTAATTTCTATTTGAATTTCTAGAAACATTTAATAAGTAAAGATATTATTGTACATCTTTTCAATGTATCTTTTGATAAAATGGAATATACATTAAATATTTTATGTGCAATCTTCCTTTTATGCTTAAACAAAAGAACAGTAGCATAAAGAGGGTCCAAAATTAGTATAAAATCTGCTCACTAACCAGCACTTTTCAAGACAGATGTTATTCCAGGAGAGGACAAAAAGTAAAATATTTTTAAAGCTGATATATATAAGCAAAATTGGGTTAAGTACAATTGAATATTGAATTTAACTATTTGTCTCACTGAGGTTTATGTATATAAATCTTAGTTAAGATATCTTGCAGGAGGCTAAGGCAGGTACAGGTTCACAATTGCTGCAACTACACATTTAGCACTGAATGTTTAAAAGGCTTAGATGGCCAATAATTGGAGACATTTTATCGGAAAATGAAAAAAATGCCATCTGATTTTGAGTGACTGAAGGAAAATAATAATGACTGAGTAAGTATAATGAAAAACATATAAGGGATGTATTCTTTTCCTGGAAGTTGTCTTTGGTTTCTTATTCCATATTAAGCGTATTGCACTAAAAATAACTTGAAGTACGTATCACATAACCATACAAACTCACCTAGAAACATGGACATCAGCTCCTCATCCTGCAGCAGAATGGCCCCTTTAACAAGGTATTCAAAGTAGGAATCTACTCCTGCTCCAATCCCAGCATCTTGGGCTACCCATTTGGCAGTAATCACATCAATGTGATTACCTACCTGAAGGAAAAACTCAATTACTAAAGATTTGAGTAAGATTAACATGGCCTTGCATTTCCTTTCCATTCAGCAAATGTTGTGTTTTGCTAATCAATACAAGCTTAAAAAAATGATATCTAATATGCAATACTAATGATTCATTTGTAGCCCTTTAAACAGCATTTTCATTGTACCATTGTAATTCTTAAAAATTACATCTTGGCTTAGAATCTTCAGTTTGAGTTACTCACCAAGCCAATATCAGAACGATTTTTCCAGAGAGTCTTAAGAGCCCTTCGGGCAACATCTTCAAATACTGTGTCCCCTGTAAGATAACTTAAGGTAGCAAATTCCACTATAAAGGTACCAATCCCAGCCGTACAAGTAACTGGTGTCTCTCCTGGATTTACTCCATGTAGTAAATTCACTGTTCCATATGGCATTCCAGTTGGAGTCTGAAAGGCTTCAAAACAAAGATTTGATTATTAAGTATTTACAGGGCCTGAAAAGGTATTATCAAGGCCAACTTCCTACGCTATGACAGAATTAAATGCACCACATTATGTTTTATAAAGCTGACACATTGGCACAAAATATACAGGCTGCTATTAATCAAGGCAACATGCACTCTATGTTTTCACAGATATAGAAGCCAATTAATCTGTTTCTGGTATAAAACTTACTTCCTTGCTTTCACCAAAAGAAAGCCAAGGCGGGTTTTAGTTTCTGCAACAAATCAGATGAATTAAATGTAAAATATTCACACAATGTGGTGGTGATATGTATATGGGGATAACTATTTTCCTCCAAAATTAACACTTATCCATCACTTTAAGTGCTATTATGGTGCAGCCAAAGATCACTAGAGAGGCAAGGTACATATTTGCAGATTATTTTTTATCCCCTTATTGGAAAGTTATTTAACTACAAAGTAACAATATTATTATCTTGACCCACTTTTCACCAAGATTCAACAAAACTATCTTAGTTTTGTCTGGGGTTGGATGCTGATGAGTTGCTCATCCTGCTTTAGATGATTGATACTTTAATCATTATTATAGAGCTACTCTAGAGCAGGACTGAAAGAACAGACTTGATATGCAACATCTATTGTACAACTATTTAACCCATTTATAAACGTAGCAGATATGTCAGTCCGTGCCAACTTTTAGCAACTTTTTCCACCTGAGGGCCACAACTTTTGATTTTCAAACAATGAGATGACCATCTCTTTCTATTTGGCTTCCAGTGAACTATTGGGAAACTTTAGGAGTTTCTGATATGTGTTACTCACAACTCTATTCTATTCACGTAGCATGTAGCCTACTATGGGAGAGCAGGGAGACAAGAAATGATAAGCTTCAGCAAGAATGCTCACCTGGCAAAAGTTTTCGAGCAGCATCCTCTGCCATCTTTAAGAGGGGGCCAGAACATGGCCATCCTGCTTCTACTTTAACACCTGCCTTCTTTGACAGCAAATGAGCAGATAAGAGGCCACCAACCACTACAAATACAGATCAAGGTTACTTACAAGCAGTAGATTGTGCCAAGGACAAAGGATATACAAACAGCTAATTTTCAGTTTTGTCATGGCATGTTCAAATGAACCAAAGAGGTAGTAAGGCCTGCAAATACCCTTTGCATTTCAATAAAGGTAGAAGAGCAAGGCATTCAATTATCCTTTTCTGAGGTGACGCTAAAACTTTTAACTCAAAAACAATTTTTCCTTTGATCATTGCAAGAATTTTTTTACGGAAAAAATTGAGATTTCATTATGCTTATTCAAAGCCATAATTGAAGAACAAGTATTTTGAAAAGTCAGACAAAGGTAAAAGCAATTTACAAGTTTAGACCAAAGATTTCTAACAAGCCTCCTTCCCTAACTTGATATGTGCTGGAATTTTTCTCCCGTAATCCAATAGCTGTGCTGGCTAATTATTATGGAAATTGAATCTAAAATATCTGATAGCCTCCAAGTTTGAGAAGGCTGCTGGATGTTTAAAGTAGGTGATGAAAACTAGTCTTTCCTTGCTCTTGTTAGTTAGGGAAGTTTTAGAATCTTCATTTAGAATCTATATTGCAAATCAGAGATAATCCATATTATTTTGCAAGATTCTTTGCCAACTCACCTCTGATATTGGTTTCAAAGACAGAAGCATTTACATCAATATCAAAATTTATGCCCTCCTGCAACACACTAACAACTCTCTGGAATTCAGAGACATTCCCCAAAATCTGAAAAAAAAGATGCGTAAGACATAATCTTATTAAAGGATGATAAGAAAACATTACAAGATACAATACACTGCATAGCCATAATCCATCTTTTCATACTCAGGAATTGAATGTGACATCTAACTCTTTCATGCTTTCAAGATGTATGGAAACCCTGTTTGTGAAAACGTTCTAGCCTTCAGGACAGAAGCCAAAATCAAAGCACAGCCTTTTATTCAGAGGTTTATCAGTAGTTATTGTCCTTATCAAACAAAGCCCTTTCATCAGGGCTTCAAGATGTATGGAAAATGCATCATTCTTAATCTCCCAAATGGAGAAACAGAAACAACAAGCATGGAGGACAAAAGCTTTTTTTTTAGATATCTAAGGATATGTGTAGAAAATGAATGAAAATGAATGAATAAAAAATGAAGTTATTATTAATACTTACTAGCAGTGTATCCAGGGCATCAATCAATGTGAGAGAAAAACTGAAAAAGAAACCATGAAAAAAACAACCAATGGCATGAGGTAAGGTGACATGTCAACCATAAGTAACATGATAAACACATATTTTAAACTTAGTTATGCCAGAAAAAAATCCACATGTTGTTGCATGAATAAATTTTAAACTGTTTTGATAAGCTCAACTTTCCAAGTAAGAAATCATTATGTAAAGGCCTTTACAAAATGAATGTTGTTCTGTGTCATATTCAGATGATCTCAGCCACCCAGGCTGCTTCTGCTTTATTGGATTTATATACCATCTTTCTTTTAGAACCCTGTATAATCCTATAGAAAGGGCATATGTAATAGCCTCTCCAATTTTCCCCCAAATATCCTGTGAGGGAGGTTAGCCTGAGAGAGTGAATGGCAAGGTTAACCAATAAGCTTCCATGGCTGAGAGTGGATTTAAACCTGGGTCTTTCTAATCCATTCCACCAGAGCAGCTTTTCATAGCTGAAGCTATACAACTACTATTAATGAGATGTTCTCTTGTTTTCCTTGCAGTTCTAGTGGTTCTTGGCTTAATATCTGCTTCCCCTAACCTAGATGTTTTCTAGGTGTGGGAACTTCGACTTTCATGATTCTGCAGGCAACATGGTTGTTGCTAAAAAGCTTTGGAATTGAAATCTATACATCTGTCCAGGTTGAGAAAGGCTAGTCTAAATTTTCTCTGAGAAGATGTGAATATGTTGTTTTCTCTGCCACAACCTCCAATTTCTTTTGTATAGGAATATAGCCTGAGAACTACCTATGGTACCCACAAAGGGAAAATGATTAGACAGACGAATGAAATTACTTAATTTAACATGCATGCAACTTAAAAGTAAATATGCCCTTTGGCTTGACAAAATTATAGACCCCTTTCCTAACAAGTTGAGATGTTCTGTAGCAAGCTGCTACTTCAAAATTTCATAAGTGATCAATGATATTAATTTCCCAGTACCTTCCCCAAGTGTCCTGCCCATCACATGTCAAAGGACGCAGCTCATCGTAGGGAAAGGCATTTAGCAGATAGTTATCATAAGCATGATAAAACATGGACTTGACTCGGTCTCTAAGGATGAAAAGAAAGATATAATTATAACTTTACTGAACATGACTAATACAAAAAAAATTACATTATTTTCCCTCAAAATGCTAGCATGTTTTCAGCGTTTCCAAGAACTGCACACTTAAAGAACAATTCAAATATAAAACTCTACCACCTTAAATGCACAGCATAAAAGCTACATTGTATGTAATGAACAGTGTTTCAAACTTTGCTATTCTTCATCATCTTGCTTTCATATCACAAAACTAAGGGTAATGAAGAATTTTTCAGGACTACATTAAAATCAGAGATTCAGACACAATTGAAACACAAATTGGGTTATTGACAGGATTGCTACTGGAAGTGTAAGAGAAAGAAGCCTAAAGAGGAATTACAAACTCTTTTTATAGTTTTATAAGAAACTATAGATATTGCTTTATTTGAAACTCAAGATATTGCTTTATTTGATAGATTACAATAAAAATACAATCACCGTGCAAATTGATATATGTATTGGAATGCATAGAAGGGATTGGACAGGAATCAGGATGAAGTATTTCTGCTATATGACATATCTTTTAAATTAACGATTTCATTATCTTTTTAGCATTGTTATATTTAATGCACCTTCATTGCTTTTAGCTGAGTTTACAGCATTGCTTATTCAACAAATTATAACAGAGACTCAGTAGGAATAATTTGATTTAAAACAACATGGTTGGTGTAGTAAGTACCCCTGATTAAGTTTCTCCTAGAATGAATTCAACTTTTAAAATAGTATTTGTTGCAAGGTGTATGTATAAAACAGTGGTCACTTGGATGTGGCAAGTCCATTCATAGCAAAAATTAAAATAACGTAACTCAATTTAGAAGCCAGAAAACAAGCAGTTACCAACATCTACTTCCTAACCAAAAATAACTCTGTTTCAGTAGGAAGAGCTGGGATTATAGGGTGGCAAAAAGGAATGCATTTGTCCTTGAACTAAACATTACCTTAATATAAGAATACCTATTAGTAGATGGATAGTTATATAGGTTTACTAGCTCGATACCCATGCTTCACTACAAAACTATGTGGTCAGAATTAGATTTGGGGGAGGAAAATAAGGGGGGGGGGGGAAATCTGCCTCTGCCTACTAGCGTCTGGCTACCGTCCTGTCAGTGTGTGTGTGAGAGAAAATTGAGGGCTGTTTGGAAACTGAATCAGTATTTGCTGTGTGAGCAAGAAGGAGACAGCAAGGAGCCTGGGCGTGGCTTAGCTCAACTGTTCTGTACTAAAGCTGCTTGCTGCTGTGAAACTAAAACTGAAACTCCTCTCTTCTGCTTGTGTTTTGCATTTGGAACAGATTTCTTTTCAGGTGGGGGGGGGGGAGTAGAACTCCTTAGCATCAGAGCATGTTAATAATAATATACGAAATACTAATGCTCTGATGGTCATTTCGAAAAACCCTTTCTTAGTGAGCACCTAGAAGTCAAGAGGAACATACGTGCCAAATTTCAAGTTTGTAGGCTTTATGGTTCTGGTGATTTTGTGATGATGCGTGACTGGTATTTTGCTTTTATATATATAGAAGAAGATATAGTAAACATAATTATTTTATGTATCAGTCTTTCTCCCCCAAATCCCAATTTTATTACAGAAAAACCTTTAAAAAAAAGAAAGTATGACTTACTAGCATAATTTCAATATCAAATCACAGAATTGGAAAAAAATACTAAGGACATTTTTAAGCAGAAAAAAAAAATACTGTGGGCAAATTATCTCTCAAAGGCCTGCAGGAACAAACATGTTTTTGTCATTTAAAATTCCACAAGGGGAATAACTATGCTTCTCTTGGGAATGAGTCCCACAGTTAAGATTCCCTCATCACAGATATCTGATCTACTTCCTGTATCATGAAATATCAGATATGGACTGCTGGATAGAAACAACAGTTACAATTATTTGTATCTCTTAGTTGCCATGTGTTAGTTGTGTGAATTTTTAAAGTTCCTATCTAATAACCCTGTCATTAATTACTCATGTTGGGGGGCAACTTCCTTGCCCATTTTAAAGCAAAACATGCTTTAACCAGCAAGGAAAAATTAGCGTTGCCCATCAGATAGGAAAACACTTTACAATATAATAGAATCTTAGCATTACGGGTAGTCCTTGAGTTCTGATCAAAATTGAGCCCAAAATATTGCTAAGTGAAATATTTGTTGAGTGAGTTGTGCCCCATTTTACAATTTTTCTTGCCACAGTTGTTAAGTGAATCATTGCATTTGATAAATTAGTTAAGTGAATCTGGATTCCTCATTGACTTTGCAGAAGGTCACAAAAGTGATTGCATGACCCCAAGATACTGCAACCGTCATAAACGTGAACCAGTTGCCAAGCATCTAAATAATCACGACCATGGGGATGCTACAACAGTCATAAGTATGAAAAACGGTCATAAGTCACTAAATGAGCTGTTGTAAGTCGAGGACTACCTGTATTATATCTTGTCTCTTCTATTTTTTTCTTCCTTTCTTAATTTTTACTCCGATTTTTAATTTGTAAACCTTAAAGCAAAGGTCTTCAAACTTGACAGCTTTAAGACTTGTGGACTTCAACTCCCAGAATTCCTGAGCTAACATGACTGGAGGAGGAATTCTGGGAGTTGAAGTCCACAAGTCTTAAAGCTGTCAAGTTTGAAGATCCCTGCCTTAAAGTCTCGGTCAGTGTCCTGCCAGAAGGCAATGTATTCTAGATTAGATAGTAAGTTTTACAAGACAAAATTAGATTTCAGGCAACAACAACAACAAACAGTTTTAACTCAATAGCAGCAGTATGACCAGCTTGCTTTCATTGCACTTGTAAGCCTCCTGCAAACTACCATATGACAGACTGGGATACTTTTCTGGTAATCTCCATCTGGTTGAATATCTGAAAAGAGCTTTCCTTCCAGTTTTTTTTTAAAAGGCTTTTGTGTTGTCATCTTTGCATCAGATTTCATTCCCTCTGAAAGGGTGCCCACTCATGTTTCTTTGCAACTTTTTTTGAACTATTAACATCCGGCAGATGGTACAGGATAATAAAAACAAGGACAAATAGCTTCTATCCCAGTAGCTCTGTTGAATTCTGTTGTATAGTGCAACGTTGATGCGGTGTTGGAGTTTTTCAATTCAATGCGTGGAGTGTGAAGGATGCGTGTTTGTTTATTTTCATGATCATGATGTGCACTGAAGGTGGTGTTTGATTTCGTTGTACGAAGTGCAATGACAATAAAGTAAACTAACTAACTAAACTAACCAACTAACAAGAGAAACAACCGGGGAATTTGCACAAGTGAAAGTTCAGCAGGGCCATTTTGCCCTTCCACAGAGGGGCCAAAGAGCTTTACGAAGTCAAATCCTGCCTGCCTTAAAGCCGACGGAAAGGGTAACTCGTGGAGACCCGCTACGCGCTTCGCCTTCCTCGGGACGGTGGGGGAAGCAGAGCTCCTGAATCCAGGACCCCCGTCCGGCTCACCTATAATAGTTGACGTCGACCTCTTTTCCGGGGGCAAGGGAGGGTTGCCCAAGCAAGTGCAGCACCCACAACAAGAACCAGCCCAGCGAGTGGAGTGAGCGCAGCATCGACGAAGCGTTCGCTACCGAGGCTTCCCGATACACCGCTCCGCAGCCATCTAGAGAGGGACCGAGCACTCACTTCCGGGTTCCGCCTCTCTCCCTGACCACACCCCCAGCTTTTTTTCGCGCGCTCCAATCAGGAGCATTGGCGTAGTCAGTGCTGGCGTTAGTGACGACGTAGGATGTAAAGATTGGTTGTTCTGTTACTGTGGCAATGCGGCTGCGCGAGAAACGTTGTGTGGTGCCGCTGCTTAGTTTCGGACGTCTTTGGCGCTCTCTGAGCTTGCTTCTTTTCTTGCAGATCTTTCATTACCCAAACTAGGCAACATCATCAAGTGCTGATAACTGATAACATCACTGATTTTGTTACCTAGTTTGAGTAATGAAAGATCTGCAAGAAAACAAGCAAGCTCAGAGAGCACCAAGGAGCCCTCATTTCAACTCTGAGCTACAGATATTCTCCTTTATTGGTATTTAGTTTCATTTGTCCCGAAGGGTGCTTTTTCAAGAGGCGTAGACATCTAGTTTCAGTTGTACCATAGTTCGTTCCTGTACTGAGGCTGGGGTAACTGTGCCGGCGTTTGGAATTTGATTGGAACCAGAATAATCTTGCTCTCCCTGGACCAGTTTTCTTCAAACTTGCCAACTGGCTGGCAAATTCTGGGGATTGAAGTCCATACAATTTTGAAGTTACCAACCAAATTTGAAAGACACCGGTCTAGATCTGTTAGTTTAGCATGATTGTATTCTATACCACCTGGAGCTGCATTTCTGAGAATGGCTATATAAATTGGATGAATAAATAGATATAAAATGTGGCAATATTGGGATGTATTTAAATTTGTTTACCAAACATTTGTTTTCCAAAGAGGCACATCTAAAAGTTATAGGCTACTCTTGGAAGGGAGCAGTATCACTCTGACCGTTCAAAACAAAACAGGAGCTGGTTGTCAAATGAAGTAAGCTGCAGCTCAGAAAAATGTATTTTTTAAACGCCATTAGTCAGTTGGAAAAGCTGCTACCAAACTCCTGACTTTTTATCTACTGGGAAATTATCTAAAAAGGGTATGGCCTAAAAAAGTTGAAGAGCTATCCACCAGGTGATATTCCCAGATGGGGCAAGCCTCCAGACATGCATGTTGTATTAAGAGAAGCAGAAACAGGGTTGGGTTGCACAGGTAAGAGCTTTTCTAAAGCTTGCTGTGGGAAAAAAAAAAAGCAATACAAGTGGCATAAGATCCACTTTTGATTGTTTTGTACCCAAACTAGCCTGCCCCATTTTTAACCTCGAATGGACAAACCCAGACAGTGGAGTTAAATTACAGTTCTCTGTTGTGTGAATCAGGAAAAATGAGTTGCTTAAATAATACTGCCATGCTTTTACTGCAGCAAATAACTGCTTGTATTCCAGTGTTTTAAATCAAAAGAGGATAGGTCCCTGCTTCCCTATGCAACATAGGGAAGAATATTTATGTAACAAGTAGGT
This sequence comes from Notechis scutatus, assembly GCF_049901735.1. Lineage (NCBI taxonomy): Eukaryota > Metazoa > Chordata > Lepidosauria > Squamata > Elapidae > Notechis > Notechis scutatus. The sequence goes on along the minus strand of NC_142011.1, from coordinate 34,337,065 downwards.
ATGAAGGACTGCATTTTGACTATTAAAGTTTTGCTTACTAAAGATCACAAGCATCACCATAATCAGCTGAGGGTCTATAAGTAAGTAAGCAAACTGATTATATTAGTTGAATATCAGTCCTGGGGTGATAATGAATCTGAAATTCCACCATTATTTAAATTTGTATCTGCTGATAAGCTGCAGATCACAACCGTCCTTCAGTTTTTACAACTACTGCTGTTTAGATGTATTGGATCTATTCATAGCACAAATCCTATTTAGCATGGTTTCTTGAACTCCAAATTATCTGGAATATATCAAGTTTGAGAAAGCTACCATATATATAAAATCTTTGGATAAATGATTGGTGCTTTTGACAGTACTGTTTCATATTTGGCTATGTAGATGGGCTGCATTCCATATTTTAAACAATTGGGTATATTAGGAGTAATGTATATTGTCCTCATTTTTCTTTGTGGGATTTATATGCATACAACTGCTGGTGATGTTTCAGATGTCTCTTCTCTTATATCAAAGGTATCAAGACATAAAAAAGTGATGAATATTTAGAATTGCAAAGCCTTGACAATCCAGATATTGTTTAGTTACAATTCCCATTACCCATGGCCCTTGACAAGTCCATTTCAAAGGTCATCTCAAAGGCATAGATCTTGTATTAATACCATGGATGTTTTTATGACCATTTTCCATCTTATTTATATGCCGTGAAACTGAATCCAAATGGTATTTACTATGAACACTAAGAAGGAAGGAAGTGTAAAGTAATTGCACTGTCTGTCTCTTTTTGCTCTTTCTGATATTTTCAGTAGGATGAAAAGCTGATACTAATAATTTTTTTACTATGCTACTTAACTATTTCTTATTATTTTCTATATTGTCCTTGTTTTCTTCAAACCACTTTCCTATTGCAGGAGGATTTAGCTCACATTCTGTTCCATACTGACCAAAGAAAGCACCACAAACAGTGATGAAATTACTAATTGTTCAAAATTTGTTGTATCATCAACTTTAAGATATATGGACTTCAACTCCCAGAATTCACCAGCCAAAAATACCCATATCTTAAAGGTGCCAATTTTGAAAAACAGTGATTTAGATGAATTACACACACTCCAATTCCTTTGCAGGCTGCATAGGAAAGAGCTTTGAAACTGGGTAAAATGTTCCTAGCATAGAGATAGCACTACATGGAAAACATATATTGTCCACCAAGCCAAAGTCTTTCATACTTTTGATTGTTGTTTAATTGCTGCAACTTATTGTAAGGATGTTCAAAATGTACAAGGTGTATTTTTACACTGGAAAAAGTTAGTCATTGTTGACCCCCCCCCATCCCTTTTATTCAGACTGAGATCAGGTGCAAACAAGGAAATAAATTGCAGAGAAGTGGCCTCTTTTCCTGAATTGCAATTGGGTGGAGGGTAGGCAGTTTTCTCAAGAGGGCACAAATGGAGTGGAGTAAGCAGGGGGAGATGGAAAATGGAACAGCATCCTCCCAGAGATATGTATGGTACCCACTCGCTGGAGTTCCAGAAGGCTCTGTTCACAAGCCTGGGATTACTGTGCCCAAGGAGCCTCTATTGTAGGGCTGGAGTGTTTATTGGAACTGGAGCCTTTATTATTTTCATCGGTATGGTTGTTTTTGTTTGAGTTGCCTCTTATGGATTTTTAATTGTTTAAATTACTTTGTAGAATACTATCAGTTGCCCAGAATCTTTTAAGATGGGGTAGCTGTAATAAATAATAATTACTATTACTCTGTTTTAATTTTGAGGGCAGCAGTTCATGATGAATAATCTGCTGGGGTCTTGGCAGGTGGAGACAAAAGTGATTAGAGATAGTCAATCTAGTTGGCCTCCCTTGATCATTCTCCATCCAGCATTCTTAAAGTTGAAGTCCACATATTTTAAAGTCTCCAAGGCTGAAAAAAGAATGGACTAAGGTGTTTAAAAAACAGGGTCTTAAATAGCCACAAAACATACACATGTCTTTTAATTATTTAATAGCAAGGCATTTAAAGTGAAAAATACAAATTATTTTCAAATGAATGTATTTACTGATTACTTATTTAACATTTGATTGCCTTGGTTTCTCTAAGAGATCTCCCTCATAGATTACAATACCTGCAAAAAAACAACAGCAACCCTGCATAACATTATAAAAGCCAAATTTTGTGAGATCTAAACTGTGGTTTATTTAGTTTATGTTTAAATTGAGCATGGCATCAAATGCAGCATGAACTTAAGTTGTCCAACATTTAAAACATTGTGTGAATTTATGACACTCATAATTTAAATGATAATAGTAATAATAGCATTTTTTAGCTCCAGGAGAATTTGAATTGAAAAAGGAATGGAGGGATCAACCTTTGTTTTCCGCTGACTCTTTAGTGTTACTATTGCTCTTCATATATGGATTTAATCATGCTGATCTATTTCTTAGAGGAAACCTCATGATATTTTATTGTTCTTTGATGTATCCATTCTGTTGTTTAGGTGAGAGACATTTTGCCTGCAGCAACCTTGAAGCTAAAATCAAATTTCTTCTTTAGGGTGCTATGTCCACTAGGTGTCACTGTCGCTTTATAGAGAAAACTAGCAACACATCATTCCTGCCAGCTGTCGTTACAACAACAACAACAAAAAGCCACCAAAATAATTTGGACATATTGTTCATTTGGTGCAGTTGTAATTTAGGTTTCTAGGACCATTTATCATAAAGCTGTCTGCTTGCTTATTCTGTGGTTCAAGGCTGCTTGACTATATCTCACTGCATTTCTGGGAGGATCAAAGAATTGAAGCTGATTTCTCTAAAAGCTGTCTCAGTGCATTATTGGAGCACATTTTATTAAAGTTCATTTTCAAGACTTAAATTTAACAGTGTTCTAGACCATTATCATTTGCCATACACTGGAACAGTAATTTTTCTATCAGTCAAGTTATTGAATTTTAAAAGTTGACCTAAGTAGTTTTGAAACACAAATTATGTGATCAGAAAACAAAATGGAAAGACCAAATATCTTCAAAGCAAAAGGTGTTTTTCAACATTTTTTAAACTTCTAATACTAGCCACAAAAAAGATTAAATTTTAATACACAGAAATTCTTAATCAGTATGGAAAGAAATGTGAAGTAGATATGGTATTGTATGCGGTAGCGTTACTTATTTAAATAGTCTGATTCAAAGCAAAAACTAAGCCATAATGTATTTGTTTATTTAGCTTAACAAGATGTGTGAACCCACCCAGTATAGCTTAATGTAATGTATGGACCATTTTGGCTGCAGACCACTGTTAAAAGAGTTCTGAGTTTCTGCAAAAATCACAATCTGTTATACAAGTAGTCCTTGACTTACGCCCAAAATTGAGCCCAACATTTCTGTTAAGTGAGACATTTGTTAAAATATTTTGCCCTATTCTATGATCTTTCTTGCTACAGTTATTAAGTGAACCACTGCAGTTGATAAGTTAGTAACCTGGTTGTTAAGTGATTTTGCTTGTCAACAGGTTTCAGAAAGTAAATTACATGACCTTGGGACACAGGAATGGTCATAAGTAAGAACCAATTGCCAGCCATCTGAATTTTGATGACATGATTGTGGGGCTGCTACAAAAGTCATAAGCATGAAAAATGGTCATAAGTCACTTTTTTCAATGCTGTTGTAACTTTGAATGGTTACTAAATGAACTGCTGTAAGTTGAGGACTACCTGCAATATGAAGAAATAGTTTTGAGATCATTAACACTAATATGGGGCTATTGTGGACATATCCAGAGCTAGAATATATGACATAAAACTGGTTCCTGCAGTCAAAGTTTCTGGATCTTGTGGTGTAGCAGACGTAAAGTACTACTTTGTCACTTTAAGGAAGGGCCATTCTCTACGTATTTATGTCATTGCCAATCCAGAAACTTCATGCCACCTGTCAGGGGGTTAAGGCCATATGTTATTTTATTTTTCTGTGCCTAAAAAGAAGGCTTTAACATTGGAGCCTCATATAGATCCGGTTAGATATCTTGACTGGATATTGTCTGTTGTAGCAATGCAGAAGACCACTGTATTTTGAGAAGTTTAGTGATATATTTTGATTTCTCCTTCACATTAAGAACAATCTAAAGATTTAGAGCTCATTCTGAACTAAATTTGCTTGCTGAATACAAGAGAAAGGGGTGTGTTTGTGTGTACGCGTGTGTGTGTGTAATCTTCACATAACTGCAAAGCCTTTCTTATCTGTGAAAGTCTCAGACTTTCGGTTCTCATCCCAGAGTGATATGCCACCTGGTCAGGATCAAGGCCAAGTCTTGCAGTCCCGGGATCACAGAAGCAGGAGAATGAAGTCATGGTGCCAGGTTCTGATACAAATCGTGGGGTGCTTGTTGTTTGTTGTTTGAACTTCTGTAAGAACCTAGCAATTGGCTGACCTTGGACTATCTCTGCTGTTTATTATTAAAGATATCCTGACAGTTTGTCAGAGATCTGGGAGTCAGCTTGCTTGGTACATACCGGTATGTATTTATGTTTGCTTGAGTTTAAAAATAAACTGTAATGTTTCTTTATTCACTGGTGTGCTAATTGTCTCGGAATGTAATATAACCAATTGCCCAGATACCTGGTCACTGCTCTGACACTTGGCAAAACATAGATTAAGTCAGTGTTTTTCAAACTTGGCAACATTAAAATGTGTAGACTTCAATTTCCAGAATTCCTCAGCCAGCAAAAAGTACACCCCTTCTAACCTTATATTTTTATGCAAAAATTAAAAGAGAGCAAGGAAAGAAAGATTTGAAACACAGCATACTCTGATTTTTTATACTGGATTAACACTGGAGGTGAATTTGAAATGAGTCTTCCCAGAAAGGACTGGTGTTTGTATAGATTGTAGTTTTTGGTACCATGAAAAAACGTTTCAGAAAGATTTTTGTATAACATATGATCAGTTCATTATTGACTAGATTTCCCAAGGTAACACTCCATAGGTTGATATCTATATCTATATCTATATCTATATATCTATATCTATATATCTCTATATCTCTCTATCTCTCTATCTCTATATCTCTATATCTCTATATCTATATATGGTATTCAGCTTTGTTTGGGTATTTTCCCACGTCATTATAGTTGTGCTTTTAAAGTTGTAGCAACGTTGTAGCAACGTTTCGGCAGAATCTCATCTGCCATCATCAGGCTTTTGTATTGTGTTCGTCTGTGAGTCACAATACAGAAGCCTGATGATGGCAGATGAGATTCTGCCAAACGCTGCTACAACTTTAAAAGCACAATTATAATGACGTGGGAAAATACCCGAACAAAGCTGAATACCATACATACATATATGTATATATGTAGGTCTAGGTGTGTTCGAGTCTTTTCCTGTGTAAGATTAAGAATATTTTGGTGACGTTTCGGCGAGGTGCCACTCGTCATCCTCAGGCTGGTGCTTTCGGCTTCGTGCCAGTGCAAGCAGCACAAAGCCGAAAGCACCAGCCTGAGGATGGCAAGTGGGACCTCGCTGAAACGTCACCAAAATACTCTTAATCTTACATGGGAAAAGACCTGAACACACCTAGACCTACATACCTGTACCCGTGAAAATCTAAGAAAATATATATATAAAATTTAAAAAAGATATATATATATATATTTGGTTTAAGAAATTAGAAATGAATCCCAATATGGTTCAATATTATTCAAGTTACAAACTGCATTGAACAGTTTATCACAAATTTAGCCAGGACTTAAGCACAGACCACTCTTCTATCCAACTGTAACTTATTAGAGATATATCTGCACAATTTCTGGGTGTATATGACTACAGAATTTTCTTCCCCAATTAATGTTTCCTCACATTTTCCAGATAGAATTTTCATTTCATTTCATTCCAATTTTGCTGATAATTCTAAGACACCTAACATATCACCCTAGGAAAGGCTATTTTAGAGGTGTTGCTTTCTAGACCAGCGGTCCATTTTGGTGGTCCACAGAGAAATGTCACCCCCAGAGCACCTCCCAAAGCAATTAATCCAGGCTGCGCAGGAACATAAGGCTGCGCCGCCCACATGACCCTCCCTCCCTGCCCACTCACTCCTTACCTGGCAAACTTGCCTGCTAAGTTGCTATTTTTTCTTTTTCCAGCCATCAGCTGTTCTGTTATGCTGGGAGATTAGATTAGCTAGAAAGCAGGAAATCATTGGATTTCTTGATTTCTAGCTAATCTTTAGATCTTCGGCTCTGCTTTTAAGTTCCTTAGGACTGAATCAGTGCAGACTCAGCTAGCCGATGGCAGAAACACAGATCTCTAAGTGAATTTGTGATTCTGTGAGCAACTCAATCTGCCTGCCTGCTCTGCCTGATTTTGGGTAAAAGTTGCTCTTTTTTATAAAAAAAATCAACATATAAATATTTATAATATTTACATATAAGCCATGCCCAGCCAGTCACATGACCACCAAGCCACACCCATAAATTAGGCCATGCCCACAGAACCAGTTAAGAAATTTGAATCCCACCCCTGCCTCTGTGTTTGTGTGTGTGTGTGTGTGAGAGAGAGAGAGGGAGGGAGGGAGGGAGAGAGGTTAGATCAGATCTCTCTCTCTCTCTCTCTCTCTCTCCCCCCCAATGTCAGCAAGCTACCATCAATCAAAATTCACATTAGTGGTCCCCGGGATTTAAAATGATGAGTTTAGTGGTCCCTGAAGTCCAAAAGGTTGGTGACCCCATTCTAGACTCCACATTCAGTCTCGAATAGATATGGTCACAACTGGTTGTATGAAGAGCAAATATACATTGTGTGGGTATTTGTAGATGCATAATCCTGACCTATGCGATAGCAAACTGTTAAAACATCCTCATTTTTACTTTAGTTTTCCATAAAGTTTAATCTGTCCAGTTGTTTAAAAAGAGCAAAGCAAACTGATCTGAGCAATCCAATCAGCCATGCAAGAAACAACATTATGTGAGTGTTTCTTTATTAAATAATTTATTTTATTTATTTGTCAAATGGTGAATGCTACTCAATTCTGTAATGATGTTCAGTGGCATACATTATTAAAACAATTTTAAAAAACATTATGACCAATAAAAAATACAGATGTCCTGAGAGAGCAATGAAGGCATAATCGTCAATTCTCCATATCCCCCAAAGTGGTCCACAGCATTCTCTGAGGACAGGCCGATGAGAGAAAATGGTGATGGGAGGGGAAGCCATATCTTCAAGGCTTGATTGAATGAGGTCTGGTATAGTCCATTTGATTCTCTGGGAGCTAGTGGGTTTGTTTGTGTGTGTGTATGTGTGTGTGTGTGTGTGCTGTTCCAGAAGGCAGACACTGAATGGATTAGGAGAGTAGGCATAGTCTAATCATAAAGGATGGACATAAATTATATTTGCTACTTTTTAAAGTTAAGAGACCAAAGTTAAAAGAACTATAATATAGTACTCAGTATAGCAGATTGATGATATATTATTTTGAATGAAAATGTAAAATATACCGTATTTGCCGGCGTATAAGACGACTTTTTTGCCCTGAAAAACATGCCTCCAAGTGGGGGGGTCGTCTTATACGGCGAGTATATAACAAAGGTCGTCTTATACGCCGGCAAATATGTTGTTGTCACTCGGTGCAAGAGCGACAGGGGCGGAGCTCCGCAACTTGCGAAGCCCCTTCAAGCCCAGCCGGAGTCTCTCTTCCTCCTCCTCCCCCCCACCCACCCACTCCCGCTCGTGCGAGCGGACAGGCAGGCTCCAGGCTTTGCCCCCATCCCTCACCTCCTTCCATCCCCCTCCACCCCCCCCCCACCCAGTGGCAGAAACTTCGCCGCACGTGGGGACGAGTGGAGGGGGTGGGAGAGCAGCGACGCAGCTCAAAGCTGAGAAAGCGCCATCCTTGCTTTTGTGCTTCGGGAAGAGTTCATGTTTTTTGTTTTTTTGTTTTTCTCCCAGGAATGGGATGCTGCTCGTGCGATTTTCTTTGGGAATTTTTCTCTTCCCGGTTTCAGCCTTTGCTCGAATCCTCCCCCCATTCACTTCTGGAAAGGATGCTTGTGTAACTCTTTTCCTAAGCGTTGCTGGGGTGGAGGGGGGGGCAGTGTGCAGCGTGAGCGAGAGGCTCTTTTCCTTTCTCCCTGAGCGCAAAACCGTCTGCCTTCTTCTCTCTTGGACGGACCGAGCAAGGCTAATAAGATAATAATAAGATAATAAGATAAGATCCTAAGCGCGTTGTGGAAACAGATCTGGATCTCATTGGAGAAAGGTAGCAAATGAATGAACTGGACTTTTGGCAAGTCTCGGGGTAGGAACTCGACGCTTTCTGGAAAGTTAGTGAGCAGGAAAATAGACATCCTTTCCGCTTTCTCCCAGCGTGGGTATTTCATTATCCCTCCCTGTAAGAAGTAACAACCACAAAGCCAAGGGAAAAAACGATGCGCAGGAAAAAGCCACAGTAGGAAGCAAAGATTTCTCCCCCCCCCTCTCTCTGAAATAATTAATGTCGCAATCAGTGTGGTGCACCCTTGGAGACAAATTGGTTGGGGAGGTGGAAAGATATTAAGAAACAACTCGACTGTTTTTCGTCCAGTTTTATTTTTATTTATTTATTTTCCCCTGAAAAAAGCAGATCGCAAAGAAAGAGAGAGGAATTGAGTGCCAGCCTGAGAAAGGCGAAGCTGCCTCTCTAAAGCATTTTGGTGGCTTTGTAAGTTTGGGGGGAAAGGGACGGGGGTGTCAATCAAGAATTATATCCAGAATACCCCAAGTGTTACAACTTACCGTATTTGCCGGCGTATGACTTTTTTGCCCTGAAAAACATGCCTCCAAGTGGGGGGGGTCGTCTTATACGGCGAGTATATAACAAACTCTATATTTTGAGTGGAAATGTTGGGGGCTCGTCTTATACGCCCAGTCGTCTTATACGCCGGCAAATACGGTATTTCAAATTTTAAACCAGCAGATTTTAGCAGTTAAGCAGTCCTGGTTTGGTATAAAAATAGAAATTATTTTAAAAGTTATATTAACAAAGGTATACATTTCTTTAAATACACATGCATCTTAATTGTCATTCATTAAAATCTAAATGGACACCCTTAGGTTTGGTATAGTAGGCAAATATTCAGTGTTTTGAATGAGTAAATAAATTTTAGAAAACTGTTGAAATACTTGATAAATGTTGTCTTGGACATTTATGTACCATATCATTTGTTATTTACCATGAATGTTCTATAACAATAACAATTTTCCTAGAAAAAGAAAAAGAAAAATAAGAAAACTTGCTTTCTTGAAGAGTTGATTCATAAGAAACAGCAGCACACACTCATTGGAATATATATCTATCACATGAGGATTTATATGCCTGTACAAATTCTTCAGAATAGGTACTTTGTAGCCTGTGAGAGGGTATACAGAACACTTCAGTGCTTTAGTGCATCTGTATTTTTAGAAAATACAATCTACAGGCTGAAATAAACTTTCTATGACTGCAGCAAGGTGACCTGTTACCATTGTGTAATACAAGCTTGTGAAATCCATTCTTAGGATTTCTGATTTCAACTCCCAACCCTTTGAGTTCTGGTATGCCTGGGTATTGCTAGCTGTAAGTTTTTTAGGTGCACTAGACTAGAAGATGCTGGTTGTCACCCTTATAGCCCTTCATGATACAAGACCAGGTTACCTTGTGGGACTGCCTCTTCCTAAGGATTTCACCCTTTCCTGCAAAGTTAGATAGAGTGGGCACATGCCAGATATTTTCTCTCAAATATTGTGACCTAGTGTGATGGGTCTTCTTTGTAGCCACATAATAAGGGCCACAGTGGCTCATATAGTTAGGACACTGAGTCAGAAGGCCATTGAAAGGTTGACAGCTTGGCAATTCAAAACCAGAGAGAATGAGCAGCATGATGGAATAAGCTCCTGCCAAGCTAGCAACTTGAAAGCATGCAAATGCAAATAGATAAATAGGTACCACTTTGGTGGGCAAATAACAGGGATATGAAAGGAGCCCCCTGGGCATCTCCTAGACAACAGTGATTTCACTGGCTAATCCTTTCAACCTGGAAGCACCTTGGTAGGTGCTTCTGACAGGAACGTAGTAGTAGTAGCCACATAATACTTTGGAATAGCCTCCCATCTGAGATTTGTATATGTGGGAGGTACTTATCTAGCTTTCTGGAAAGCCCTGAAGACCTGATTCTTCCTTTAAGCATTGGGCTAGAATGGAATTGAATCGGGATCAGTTATATGGATTGTGGGAAGGGTGGGAACAATAAGTATTTTATGCTATTGTTTTTATTGGTTGCTGGGATCCACTTGAGTTCACCATGTGAGATAAGTGGCTATAGATGCTCTTTACACAAACAAACACATGGACAAAAAACACTGTTCCCCTAGTTTCAGCTGGGACATGTAGTTATGCTCCCATAGTTTGTTGTTCTTACCTCTCCTCCCCTTACCTCAAGTGTCTTCAAACTTGGCAAGTTTAAGACTTGTGGACTTCAACTCCCAGAATTCCTGAGCTAACATGACTGGAGGAGGAATTATGGGAGTTGAAGTCCACAAGTTTTAAAGCTGTGAAGTTTGAAGACCCCTGCCTTACCTGAAAGCTGAATGGTGTAGAAAAGGAGATCCATGGAGTTAAGCTTTTAAATAAATGGCACCTGTTTCCTGCTTTAACTGATCAGGTCCAAGCAATTTTGGTGGGAGTAAAACCAACAAGGGAGTAACAATGAACAAAGAATATAATATAGTGAATACTAAAGAAACAAGATAACAAAGCAAAATTGTAGCAGCCCAAGATCTACTTATGAAAGGCTAGCAGTTATTAATAATCAGAAATATAAAAAAATACAAGAGAAATGTGGACAGTAGTTACATTTAAGCAGGCAGCATGAAAATAAACAAAGCATCCTTAAACTGGACTAAGAACAATGAAGAACAAACAGCTATTGTAACCTTAAAACTGACAATAAAGGTTTTGAAGTGGTGGACAGCTTTCTTGCATCATCTATCATCAGTAAAGGAACCAGCAGTCAAGTAATATGCCTCACAGTAGCACTTGGTAGGGTAGCAATTAAGGCCTTGGAAAAGATATTCAGATGTGTCTTACCTACAGAGATTGGAATGGTTTTTCTTGTGACACCCTTAGGAAGTGAAAGTTGGACTTTGAAGAAGCAGGATAAAAAGTATATTGATGTTTTTGAACTTTAGCATCGGAGAAGTCACACAAAATACAACAGATTGCCAAGAAGTTAAATAAATGTATTACTCAGAAAATCAATTCAGAATATTCACTTAAGACACAAACGAGTAGGTTCAAATTATCATACTTCATATGATATGCAAAGTCTTAATTCTCCAAAGAAGTTTATAATGACCAGAAGATGATGATCAATAGCAGTGATGGTTATACTGTTGAAAGTTTTGAAAGCCCAGATTGGGAACTGATCATTCTACAGAAAAATCTTTCTATGTGGCCACTAAGTTTTGACACTGATTAGATGGCATATAATCATCAAGCAGCACTTCAGCCTATACTTTTCTTGCCATTTTTATTCTACTGGATACAGTTTTCCCATAGTTTTTGGGCAGGTGACCTGAATTCTAGACCTAGTCAAGAACTCTACTATAAAATCCCTGCTTAGCACTTGCAGCCAACACAGACTGGGCAGGGGTGGGATTCAAATGTCTTAACAACCAGTTCTGTGGGTGTGGCTTGGTGATCATGTGACTGGCTGGGTGTGGCTTGTATGTAAATATTGTAAATATTTATGTAAATATTGATTTTTTTTATTAAAAAAAGCAACTTTTACCCAAAAGCAGGCAAAGCAGGCAGGCTGGTTGAGTTGCTTACAGAATCACAGATTCACTCAGAGATCTACCTTTCTGCAATCTGCTGCCTGAGTCTGCACTGAAAAATAGAAGCTTCAGTCCTAAGGAAGGTTCAGGTCTGCTTTTAGATTAGCTAGAAAGCAAGAAATCCAACGATTTCCTGCTTTCTAGCTAATCTAAATCTCCCGGCACAGAAGAACAGCTGGTGGTTGTGGGGAAAAAGTAAAAATAGCAACTTAGCAGGCAAGTTTGATGGCGCGCATACCAGGTAAGGAGTGAGTGGGCAGGGAGGGGAGGGGGCCAACCAGTAGCACGATTTGCTGGTTCTCCGAACTGGGCAGAATCATAACAACCGGTTCTATAGAACTGGTCCGACCAGGTGGAATTCCACCCCTGAGACTGGGGGAAAAGAAACTTATAGATGCCTCTCCTTGATTCTAGTGTCCTTCACTTTAAGGCCTCCCTCATATGGAACAGCAGCACTCCAAGATTAGAACTGCTTCAATTCTATTGGAATTTAGGAAGGCCACTAAAGTTGTGCCAGGAAGCCTTTGAGGATTGAAGTAGATATGGTCATCTTGCAGTTTGGGATCATTTACACCAGGGGTGTTAAACTCACATCATCATGGTGGTGTCACATGACATATCGGGACTTTTCCCCCCTTTGCTAATACAGGCATGGGCGTGGCCAGTGTGTGATGCATCTGGCCCATGGGCCGGGAGTTTGACAGCCCTGATTTACATTATAAGAGTGTTTTCCTTGGTACAAAAGGATTAATTACATGATTATCTTTGTTATTTATTAATCTTTGTGATTCCTATGGTGTGCACACTACTTACAGCTGGTTGTAATTGAAGTGGCTGATCATAAATAATACAATTCTTTTTGATATTATTATAATTACTTTTTATTTCTGGCCAGTTGGCAATCTTGCATTTATGAATAAACAATATGGTATGGATTTATTGATTTGATGAGAGAAGACTGAAGCAATATCATGTAACTTTTGCTATTACAACACATATAATATACCGTATGTGTATTTTCTGGCTTAAGAAATTGCCTGAATGTTACAGAAAATAACACTTTTACACAAGAAAATAACACTCTTACACATGAAATTATTATTTGTGAAACAACCAGATGTTTCAAGTAATTGAGCAACCAGCAATTCCATGCTGTTGTTGGACATCGAAGAATCTTTTGGAAAATTTAATATTTTTGACTGTGGGATTCTAAATCACAGGCTAATCATAACTAAATCATAATTTAATAAATTAAAACTGATGGACATGATCCAATGAATGTTACACATATTTATAATGTTAATAGTTTTATTGGGCGGAAACTAATAGGATCTGCATTTTGATCCCATGTTATTTCTCAGGAAGTCTGTGTTCATCGTGGCTTAGTATCATGCTTGCATGTGTGATGTTAAAGGAATTAATATTGGCTGAATTGTGCTAGTTATCCTGCTACACACACACACACACACACACACAGAGAGAGAGAGAGAGAAAGAGAGAGAGAGAGAGTATCTTTGTGTACACAGAATGCTGATCCTGCTATTTTGCTATTTGTTATTTTTCAGTGGACACAAGACTTTGCTAAAATATTTAGGCTAACTTATTCGAAACGCTTTCATCTTGGTACCCAGCTCAGACATTCTTCTGTAACAAATGCACTATCCATAAATTAATGCAAATTTCTTAAGAGTAATGGCAGTCCCTGTAATATGTAATTACTATATAATCAACCTTTCAGTTCATTATGTTTTAAAAGGGATGATGGTTTGTTTACTTTATGCCATTTACCATAAGAGGTTTTCTTGCCCTGTTTGCAGTTTTGTTGCCCATTAAGATGGAAACTGTATGTAAATTGGGATCATCCATTAATATCTATAATTCATGTTGTGGTGGAAGAGATTGCTTGTTATGGAAGGAACTATAAACAGAAGTTTTATGAACAGTAAAATCTTGCAAGGTAGTTCTCTAAAAATATTTTCCTGTAGTAGTCTACCATAAATCCTTAATTTTAGTTGCACATATAGAAGGATGAAATGATGATTGATTTTTTGGGAAGTAGTGTGGGCTGCCACAACAGAGTCTTTGCTATAAAGGACTAGATATTTTCAATTGCTTTTTATCACTGCAGAATTGATTTTATTTGCCTAGCACCTGGCACAGTAGTAATGGAGGAAAAAGGGAAAAAAAACACTGCAAAACATTGAAGATGTTTTCTTCTTCAAAGACAGTTCAAAAGATGCAACTTTAAAAAAATAATTTTATTGAAAGTTTAATGTAATGATAAGAACTAATACAAACTAAAACAGAACAGAGAAAACAAAAAGAAAAGAAATAAAAACCTAAAGTGTAATAAAAGTAAACATAGAAAAAAAAGAAAGAACTAGAACACAATCTACAACTCGATAAGATAGAATATTCATGCACAAAGATTAAGAAGTATTACTTCACAGAAAAAGTAATGGAAGCTTGGAACCAACTTCCTGTGAAGGTAGGGTCCATCATCAGTAACTGAGTTCAAACATGCTTGGGATAAACACAAGTCCATTATCCAACAAAAAAAAAAACACCTCAAAGGGCAAACTCAATGGATCACTAGGCCTTTTTCTGCTGTTAAGTTTTCTATGATTCTATGGAGCAATTCACACTACCCACAAAGGAGGAATGGTTGGTGAAATAGTCAGAACTTACTGAGATGGATAAACTGACTTCTTTGATTAGAGAAAGATCAGTCAGTTATGAATCCATCTGTTGGTGATGTTGTCTAATCCACATTTTTCTCACGGCAGTAATCATATACTGAAATAATATTGCATGGCTTTTTTCTGTTTATCCATCAAGTTCTGGCTTCCATTGAATATTAATGTTTGAAGTTTTCTGTATCAATTTATATATTTATATCCATTTTTAAAGCTTTTTTACATTTGCACCAAACATGATAAAATACCCCTTTGTGCTGTTCACTTTTCCAACATACATTTGAAATGCCTTTATACATTCTAGATAATTTCTCTGGTATAATATAGCAACAATACATCATTTTATTAAAAATCTCTTTAAGATCATAACATAAAATAAATTTCAACCCTTTAGCCACATATTTTCCCATTGATTCTGGTACGTTAACCCTTTGTCTTTGCCTGCTAGTTCTCTTCTGTAGAATGCTTTCTGTGATGAAATCCAGAGAAGTGTTTCCAGGCACAGTCTGGGTTTACTATCTAGTCCACATTCTCAGCATGACATTCTAATAAAATTATTTTTAAAATCTATGTTGATTTTAACTTTATGGTACCATAAATATCCATGCTATCCAAACCTCAAATTGTGGATCTTTGTTAAGTGAATTGCATCAAATTTTAAAGCTTTTTTATTTTTTGCGATAGCCAATAAGTGAATCACCATGCTTTTTAAGTGAAATCACATAGTTGTTAAGCAAGCCTGACTGGAAAGGTTACAAAAAGCAATTGTGTTATCCCAGAATACAGAAGCCAATATACATGCCAGTTGCCAGGCGTCCAAATTTTGATCACTTGACTGCAGGGATTCTATGATGTTCGCAAGTGGGAGGACTAGTTGTAAGTCACTGTGTTCAGTGTTGTCATAACTTTGAAAGGTTGCTAAAGGAATGGTTATAAATCAAGGGCTATCTGTATAGTAAAAGGCTGGCAGATGACCTGGACATGGCACCTTTTTGTTTTAATCATTTTGACAGCTTCCCACACTACTTATTGCTGTAGGTCAATTCAAAATTTGTCTCTGATTCTTTGTGATCTTTGGTAAATTCTGTTATGTAAATATTCAACCACTTTTTTTGAGGAAATTTCTTGATCTTTATATAAACTCGAATAATACATTTTTCATACATTTGCATGATCTGTTATTACTTCATTTCTTTCTTGTAACTTTAGCATCATTCTCTTTTCCTTTTCTTCCTGCAACTTATATGCCAACCAATTTTTCTGGTTTATTTGCAAATGCAACTTTTCAGATTATGTCAATGTAGGTTAAAAGAAAGAGTAGGAGCATTATACAGCTCTTTTTTGTAGATTGAGAACTTATCATACTATTATATAAGAAGATGGGTTCCAGAGATGTATTGTTGTTAACAAAGAAAAAAATGTTTTGCAATAAAAATTAGGATATGAAAAGAGGCCTGATATAATGGTTAGAATGACTGAATCTTGAATGGAAGAATCTTGTTCAAATTTTTGCTCAAGGCTCAAGTTCACCCTTGCATATCTCACACTATTGCAATCTAATCTATCTCACAGGCAATTTACTTTGGAAATTCTCTACTATGCTTGGGGACAGAGAAACTGGGTGAAAGTGAAAGAAACATAACAAAAATAGTGTGATATGTGTTGAGGTATTCCCCGTTAGGAGAATGAATGCACTCAGGGAAACATAGTGAGAGTGGTGATGAATAACACACAACCAGCCCACAGATACACTGAATAGTAAAATGTAAGTTTTACTTCCTGTAAACGGGTAAACAAAATACAACAAACAGTCCAAATCATACGCAGTTAAAGCAGTTAGTATTCAAAATAATCAGTCCAGGGATAATCCAGAAACGAAGTCTTTTTCTTTACCAGTATCAAAAACAAAGTTCAATAAATGGAGTTTGCGAATAGTTGCAAGACTCACAGCAATTCAAGCAGAATGATGATCAGGCAAAAGGCAAAAGGAAATGCAAAAAAGAACAAACCAGGTTTCTGGCTCCATCTTACGGCTGTTGGAGGAACCTCAGCCAATCACAATTACAACATTCTCTTAAAGATACAACAGTATTAAATGACTATCCTGGTTTATATATTGCCAACCCAACTGTTGGTGACTATCATACCTAACAATATGTCATAACAGCAAACAGTTACAATTATACATATACTTTTCTAATGCTATTAGAAAATTATATGTGTTCATTTTCAGAGGATATGTTTTTAAAACTATACACACAAAAGATAGTTTAGCCCTAACTCTTCATAGTGTTTCAGTTATGACATTCTGGATATTCTATTTGTGGTGAAGTTTTTCAGATCTTTTTGGTACAGAGTACTAATTAATACAGAGATGAAAAGAAGTTCCTAGAAATTGCACATTGCACAAATTTAAATAGAAACAAAAGCAGTGGGTAAGATGAGAAGAACCTTTGAATTGGTCATTTTGGCTTGTTTTTAAAGATGATGAAATAAATAATGTTATGTGACAGACTTGTCTTCAGGACTACTTTCTGTTGTACAGATCAGATAAAATGTGACTAACGGTAAGAGATCCTTTCCTTGAGAAAAGTCAAGAATACTGGATTAGGACTGCACAATTTTTGAAGCTCTTTGTAAATACGAAGTTATTGAACAAATCTTATAATAGTTTGGATAAAAGATGCTTTCCCATCTATTTCTTAGCAATTCTACACATTCTTAGTATCATTTTATTGTCTATGAAGGCTGTTATATTAAAATATAAAATCACTTTTTGTTTTATTATGATCGTTGTTTTTACTTTAGACAGCTGAAGTTTCCCTGTACTGTTATTTCCCCCCCCCCACACACACATGTTTTGTTTAGAATAATAATCTGCCCAAATTAAGCAAATGTTATCCTTTAGGGAATCACCAGCAGTTAATAATTGTTAATTTTGTGACAGAAAGATTGCTGTGAAAACAGCACAAGCAAACTTTAACTGTCTTTCTGAACTGATATGTTATAATCAGTGCTTTGCTGATCCACAGTTGTCCATTTCAAAAGTTCATTTTTGGCCTAGACCAAATATTCTTTTCCCCTTAAGAATTAATTGAATGTCATAATACCAACACCATTGTAGTCACAGTAGAACCTCTTCTAAGATGTGGTCAGCAGAATGCACTCTGTTCTTTCCAATGAGTTCTCAGATGTAAGCAAAAACAGCTGGGCACCATTTTTTAAAAAGCATCCTCGCTCCAAATGAAAGTGGGCAGTCTGTGGCCCTGAAGCCATATGCTGCCCTTAGCTTAATTTCAAAGCTATTGCCAGTAATCAGTGTAGACCTCTGTCAAGAACAATTTCTGTGAGTTAGCTGCATGAAGAAGGAAAGAGAAAGAGACAAGAGAATACAAGGAAAAGATTGTTCACTTTTACAACATCCAGGGACTTGATAATAGAGGTGTATTCATATAGTTTTTGGGTTAATTTTATATGGTCCTCAGTTCAATTTCAGAAACTATTTGCAAATAAATTAGTTAAAATTGCTGGGGAGAATGATCCATTTCTGTAGTTAACGCTGAAAGAGAAGTCAAAGAAAGAGAAGAAGGTTGCAAACAAGGGAAAGACAGCCCCACTCATATTTATCCCCTTCATCAGATCTACTACATCAGCTCCACCCTGTCTTTGAAGCCACCCCTAACAGATAACATTTGCAGGAACACAGTTCTCAGATCACCACAAATAAAACTATGCATATCATGGTGTATACAGTCATCAAAGATAACATCCAATTATGGCTCAATCTTCCACTATTAGTAGAATGGATTGAAATAGTAAAACACTAAGAATTCACCAAACCTCATTTAAAGCAAGTTTTGCTGTCATATTTGAAGGAGGATCTTCCCTTGACCGAAAGACAGATTCAGGATTACCCATGGAACAATATTCTTGAGGTAATTATTCTACAGATGAATTCTCTTCATTGGAAAAAGAATTCAAACTTGAATATTTTACAAATGTTACCCAAATTGTTTACAGTACAAAGGCTTGACTACCTATCATCACCCTAAAGGCAGGGGTGGGATTCAAAATTTTTAACAACCGGTTCTGTGGGCGTGGCTTAGGTGGTGGGCATGGCTTGGTGGTCATGTGACTGGGTGGACATGTTATCGGCTGGGGCGTGGCCAACTCAATATCACTCACATCGAGGCACGCATCTCCTCTCCTGGCCTCTCATGACTGTGGGGATGCTGCAACAGTTGTAAGTGTGAAATATGGTCATAAGTTACTTTTTTCAGTGCCATTGCAACTTTAAATGGTCATTCCAAACAAGCAAAGTACCAGCAAAGGAGGGGAAAAAAACTCCAGAGAAGTTCCTGAGACAAGAAGTCTAGTCCTGCCAAGAATGTAATAAGGGTTAACCGAGAGGCAGTTTCTGTAAGCAACACCAGAATGTTTCCTTCCTGCCTTCCTTACAGGATTAGGCCAGTAATTTCTTCTAACAACCGGTTCTCCGAACTGCTTAAAATGTTAACAACCGGTTCTAGAAAATAGGTGCGAACTGATAGAATCCCACCCCTGCATAAAGGTAGGCCTTGATTTATGACCACAAAAACACCCCCTCCTTTTTATGACCCTATGATCCCTTAATTCACGATTGGGAGCAAAATTTCTGTTGCTAAGCAAGGTAGGTCATACCCGATTTTATTACCCTTTTTGCCATGGTTGTTGACTGAATCACTACATTTATTAAGTGAATCGTATGATTGTTCAGTAAATCTAACTTCCCCCCTTGACATTGCTTGTAAGAAGCCATCTGGGAAGGTTGCAAATGGGGATCACCCTTGAATTCTGCAGTCACTGTAAATTTATGCCAGTTGTCAAATGCCTGGAGTTTAATCATGTGACAGTGGTGAGGCTTCAGCAAGTGTAGATGCACAGACCAGTCATAAGTCACTTTTTTCAGTGCTGTTGTTGTAGTCTGGAACAGTCGCTAAACAAATTGTTGTAAGTTGAGGACTTCCTGTATATGAATGGGAACAGTGAGAAGGTTTGATTTATAAAAGAATAAAATCTGCCACAAATTATCTTCTCTCTCTCTCTCTCTCTCTCTCTCCCTCCCTTCCCCCTCCCTCCCTCCCTTCCCCCTCCCTCTCTCTATATATGTATGGATATATTTGTTTTCTTAAGTTTTTGCGGGTACTTACATGTATGGTATTCAGCTTTGTTTGAGTATTTTCCCACGTCATTATAGTTGTGCTTTTAAAGTTGTAGCAACGTTTCGGCAGAATCTCATCTGACATCATCAGGCTTCGGCAGATGAGATTCTGCCGAAATGTTGCTACAACTTTAAAAGCAGAACTATAATGACGTGGGAAAATACCCGAACAAAGCTGAATACCATACATATAGATACCCGCAAAAACTTAAGAAAACAAATATATATGTGTGTGTGTGTGTGTGTGTGTGTGTGTGTGTGTATATATATATATATATATATATATATATATATATATATATATATATATATATATATATATATATATATATATATATACCATTCACGCATCATCACAAAATCTCCAGAACCGTAAAGCCTACCAACTTGAAATTTGCCATGTGTTCCTCTTGGCTTCTAAGTGCTCACTAAGAAAGGATTTTTTGAAATGACCATCAGAGCATTAGTATTTCATATATTATTATTAACATGCTCTGATGCTAAGGAGTTCTACTCACCCTCCCCACCTGAAAAGAAATCTGTTCCAAATGCAAAACACAAGCAGAGGAGAGGAGATTCAGTTTCAGTTTTAGTTCCACAGCACCAAGCAGCTTTAGTATAGAATAGTTGAGCTAAGCCATGCCTAGACTCCTTGCTGTCTCCTTCTTGCTGACACAGCAAATACTGTTTCAGTTTCCAAACATACTGACAGGAGAATAGCCAGATGAATACTGATGGATGCTGGTAGGCAGAGGCAGAATTCCCCCCCCCCCCCAATTTTCTTCCCCAAAAACTAAGCCCGGCCACATTGTTTTATAGTGAAGCATGGGTATCGAGCTAGTTACAAATATAGTTCAAGAAGGCTGCCACCAATGACATGAGAAGCATTCTAGTCACCTTCTCCATGTTTGACGTTTCAGCTATTTAAAACTAGCCATGCATGAAAGCAATTTCCCTTATTATAAAATTGTGTTCTTCTTAAATATGACTTAGTTCATTTGAGATTCTTTAGCTTAAAGTGGCTCATCTGAGCATTTTGTTCAGACCAGAGGCATTTGCTTTGTTAGTGGATAAGGCAAATAAGCCCCCTGGTGCTTTCAGGCTACGTAAATCCAGTTGTCAATTAATAGGTTGCTAGTGAACAGAGATGTCATTTTGACTGCTTTGACACAGTTTTTACAGTGTTATGCTTTCTCATGATGTGCATACTGAATCCCCTTTCTACCATCACTCATATTGTGATGCTGCTGCAGATGTGTATATATTGGTGCTTAATGCTGGGAGATGTAGCAGAAGCAAAATAATTCAAGGAGGTCTCCTAAGGGAAATGGCATTTGAACCTACAATGTGTTGTACATTTAGGAAACATAAGAGCATTTAGGAGTCACATTAATTATAATTTACTTAGTTTGCTCAGCTTAGAACTTAATTAAATTGCATAATCTAGAAAAGAAACCTGCATTGTAATTAAATGTTAAGATGCTAGTAATGAACAACAATGCTAACTGTTCATTCTTAGTACACAGCTGAACTGGATTTTTTTTTTTGAGTTTTTCTCTTTTTATTTCTTCCAAGTCTCCTGTGCAGACAATTAATTGGTGTCTTCAGAAAACATTTGAACTATATATATTTTTTGGCATCTGATCCCTATTGCAGTAGGGATCACAGGGGGAGAAGGATAATAGCAGTATTTCTACACCATAAAACTACTACCGGGCCATTGTTCATTATAGTACTAACTCTACAAATGTCAGGAGAATAGTTGAGATAACATTGCACATAGAGAGAAGGGTAGAGGTTCAAGGGCCAAGCAGTTGGGATTATGATTATCATTATATCTGATGCTGTCTAGCTTAATGATGTTTCAGGATTCAAGGAAAAAGGTGGTATGACCAAGGAAAATCAAGTTCTTATTTGTTTTTTTTCACTAAAACTCTATTTCATCAATAGGACAAAAAAAAATCCAAACGAACTTCAAAGGCCAAGCAAAGGGAATCCAACAAAGAAGCAGAGAGGGGTTAGGAAAGGCCAACAGAGAACTAGTACTCTACAAAACCTGAAACAATGGGATTTTAAAATTAAGTATTCCAAATTTAAAGGACAATATCAATTATATCAACATTCAAATGCATACAATCTTTCAAGGAGCTCTTGCTTCTCACATTATGGCTTATTGGCTGCCATGGGAAGACAGATCTTTTAGAAATATTGCTTGCGCCATGAGATATGTTTCAAGAACTTTATAAAAATGTTGGCCTTTCCCAGATATGATTTCCTAACTATCTATTTCGAATACATTATTTAAATCCTGTTTGTGGTTTATGCTTTTCTGTTATTGTAAACTGCTTTGGAATTTTTCAATATAAGAAAAAATAATCTTCACATTGATATATACCTATCAACCTTTCTTGGCAATGCTATGGACTGATTTGCCATTACTTTTATCCAGGATTTCCCCCCCCAGTCTAGTCAAAATCCTGATGTCCACTGGAAGTTTGCCATCAAAGTACCAGCCCAGATCAGCTTAACTTCCCAGCCCAAATAAGGGCAGACAAGTGCTCTCAAGAGCTACTTTATATTTAGTAAATAAACTGCATCACATGCTGATCTGGATGAGTATCAGAGTTGTTCCTACTTGTGATAAACATTTTGCTTCTGAGTGGACCATTACCTGAGTTCAGCTTATTTAACCATTTGTCTTCATTGTAGAGCTACGTTATCTGGAATTTTGTAGTGCAGATAGTTTATTGACCTTCATATCTTCTACCAGCAATATTTAGTAAGTGTTGGCTTGAATGGCAGTTCAGTACCAGAGGGAAAATACTCTGCATCTTGAGGGAATCAAACTAAGTAAATCTCAGGCAGTAGGAACTATTCCATCCCAAGGTTTATAGAAACATGCTGCTACTACTATAACCTGGAATCTGGATCTATATCTTCCTCCAAAATGATATCTTTTTTGGGCCTTGACATAAAGGCCACCCATGTTTGATGAATACATTAAAATAATGGAATTGTATTTGCTAGTGGCATATGTAGCTTAGGAATGGCCAGTCCTGATACTTTTTGATTTTTACATATTGATTTATTTCACTGCTGTGAAGAAAAAATATCCGCACTGTCAAATCATCTGTTATGTGGTATAATAGAGAAAGACTTCTCCTAACTCATTTATGCCCTTTAGGAGTTGCATTTGGTCCCATTCTTTCCTTTAGAAGAAAAGCCAAGGTATGCCTCTTTACCTGATTTTGAATTGTTAAATAATGTTCCAGCTGGTTTTAATTTTATGCTTTTGGTTTTTAAACTTTTTAAAAATCTGTATTGATTCTTAGCTGCCTTGAATATGGAAAATGAGCAGAAAGAAAAGCTGTAAAATGAAATCAATCAATAAGCAATTGTCTCATTAAACATGAAGAGTGTGAAATAACACATTTATGGGGGCTATCCCATAAAACATCCAAAGTGATAATGTTTTATTCTTCAATATTCGGATCTTACCATTATGAAACATAAGCATCCTATCCTTGTGTGCACAGAATCTAATTTGCCTATAAGCAAAACTGGAATTTAATACTCCATTTGAGAACTAGGCAACTAATCTAACCAAATCCTAATTTGCTGGTAATGACCAGATGTCCATTGTACCAGATAAGGGACACTTTACCATGTTTTACTTTATAGCAATGAGTTAAATCCATATAATAGAATCATGATGTGGCATCATTTATCAAAGGAATTGATATAGTTAGTCGCATATTTAGCCTAAGGGTGCCAATCTGTGACCAGCATACCAAAGGATATTTGTGCAGTTTTTTTAAAAAAATGAAATAAAGGCTAAAATAGGTATATCACACTTCCACTAAAGAAAACCTCCTATTTTCCTTAATCCTTAATACCATAAGAAAGTACTGGAAATATTAACCCTGCCCCTTGCAATGATATAATGGTTATCATCATCACATCCTTTATAATTCTCAGAGGAATAGAAATTTAAAGAAAAAGTGTAACTCTGACAGAGCCATAGCCTAGTTAGATAAGCTGCATATGTCATTCAGTAGAAAATCTAGAATGCCCAATTCATTTCTTATGTTTCAAAAATAAATGGTAGTCATCGCACTTTAAATCAACTCAATACTTTTAGTAACATCTTTGTGTGATTACAAATAATTCCAGAGACAGACATTTTGGTGAGAGGAAAAGGCCTCTTTTTATGAATTAATGGCCAGGCTGCATTTTGGTTTCAAACTATCTCATTTATATTTGATGAGAGGAATCTGAACAGCCTGCTTATTTTAGCTAAAAAGCTTTCAGCTAGTTACAGACTCCAAAGAACAAGAATTCACAGATTCCTTAGAAATGAATAGGAGGAAGAGTTAAATTAGATTATAATACATATAATGTGTGTCTATTCATGTATATATATGTATATATTTGCCTGTCTATATCCCTGTAAACAATATTTCAAAAATAAAAGCTAAGTGCAGAATTTTCACAGCCATTCTGATGCAATTTGCTTCTTTCCACAGTGAGTATATTTTCAATAGCATAAAATAGATGCTGTTTAGGGCTGAACCGCGAAGTCCTTGATGCTTTTGGAGCTTGGTTTTTTTTTTCTTGCAGACATTTCATTACCCTACTAGGTAACATCATTGGTGCAAGTCAACTATATTTTAACCATATGTTGCAAGAAAAAATAGAAGCTATAAAGTCATCCTGTATGTTAGTATAACCACCTTTCTTTCCCTACCCCCACTTCAACTCTCTTGTCTTCCCTGTCTTGTTCAACAAAACCTGCATCAATTTAACCACTCATGAAATGAGCTATGACTCACAAAAGTTTATACCTTTTAATTAAAGCTACAATTCATACTGTAGAAAGTTAGCACCAACCCTTCTCCTAGAAGAATGAAATATTTTAAGAAATATTAAAAAGGAAGAATATTATATTTCCCTAAAGGAGAAATGGAGAAACATGCTTTTGAAGACAGAAAGCAGCTCCCAAGTCTTTCTTAATAGCCCCAGCAGACATTTAGGTGCCCATTAAGAAAGATTGGGCCAGCCTATTCAGAAACCAAACTGAGGAGGCCACCTTTTAGACATGCAGATTTGGTAATCCATTCAAGACAGGATATTTTGAAACAGCGGCAGTATGGTAGGATTAGTCCTCACTCAAGATCCAACACAAGACAAAGCCATTAAGTCACAACAGGAATTATTGCATCACCCTCAGAGCAGTCTAACCTTCAACCAAACTTAGCTCAGACAAACATCTAGAATTTGTACTTTGCCTTTAGAGCCAGCTATGACCCCTACATAACCTTTACATGGCCCCATGGGAGTCTGACAATAGAATACATGTTCTTGCACAAGACTCTCCATTTTGTCAGCTGCACCAGAACCACAAACATGTGGTTCTGTTCATCAATAAATGGACCTTCTTCCTAATCAGCCTCCAGCCTTCATTTTGTCTCCAGTGCCTTTCTCCCAGCTTGGAACTGAACCAGATGGACATTTCTTCCCACAATACATTATAATAAGTCCAAATCAGTTACACTATGGTTTATTATAATGTATAAATCCAGAGACGACGACGACTACTACTACTACTACTACTACTACTACTACTACTACTACTACTACACACACACACACACACACAGTCATTGTCCAAATAGTGGAGATAAATTCATAGAGATGTACCTCCAAGTATGACCTCTCTTTCTTTCCTTACATTCCAGCTGTAAATGTATTGATCATTTCATACAAGAGTATTTGGTTATAAGGCTTAAAGCATTAACAGCTTGTATTCATTTGGAAGGTAGCAGCACAGTGAGAAAGAATAATGCATTCATGCTGTCTAGCTTCTTAGTATATAACCCCAACATCTAATGACCTGTTATCATGCCTTCCTCAAAAGCCATTTGTGCCATTGGAGCATTTAAATAGTGCTAATTGCTTGTTGTTTCTAAGGCAATTAAATGATTATCAGTATGCATTCATCTATTCTCTTGGGCTGGGAAAAGAAATGGCAACAATTTAGTGAGCTTAGTTTAGAAAATGAGTAGCTTTGTAGAATTTCCTAGGACAATCATGGACTTAAATTGATACTGCTGAATTATAGTGCTCAGGTTCTTGAGAGAGCACAGGGGAATCCATAGATGTAGATCTTGTGATAGGATGAAAACAAACATACAATTCAACAGGAAATGCAGCAGAATCTTTGTCTGGGGCATGATTCCAGCAGCACTGCAATTTGCCTTATGCTAAACCTCATGCAGATACCATTAAAATGAATGTAGATTCACATGTCATCTTGATCTTCCATTTCAGGTTAGCTATCGTTTAAAAAATGAAACTTTTTTTAAAAAAAGATTCAAAGAATTGTGAAATAACTTTAGAGATTGAGGGAGAGATGGGCTATTGATGAAATAGATAATAGCTCACTGATGCCTTCCACAATTTGGTTTTGTTATAAATGTAATTACCTATTAAAGATTAGAACTCATGCTAGGAAAGAAAATGATACAGTGGATGTGCTTTAAAATATTGTCTTTCATGTTGCAGTTCATCCTTTCCCCATATGCAGTATATGTAGAGATGCATCAATCTTTAAAAGTTCAAGTTTCAGAAATCAACTTTTAGATTATAAATTTTCAGCAATTTGTTACAGGTCCAAAATAAATGCAGACAATGCTGTTAGTCCTTTGAGATAGTACAGATGGGAAACCAAAACAAATTTGGTCTAGTTGTTAAGGCACAAGGCTAGAAACCAGGAGCCTGTGAGTACTAGACCTATCTTTGGCATGAAAACCGCTTGGCCAATCATTCCCTCTCAGTCCAATCCATGTCACAGTTTTGCTATTGTGGGAAAAATTGGAGGAGGAAGGAGTATTAGGTATGTGTCAGGTCCGAAGATGATAAAATGAATTCCAATCAAATCTAATTCTTTTTCTGCTTACATCTAATAGACAGAATCTTACTGGATTGTAGCTATAAACTTCTACTGTAATAGATATACCCTGAGAAATTTTAAGGTGTGAGTGCTGTTAGGAATCTGTCTACCAATTAGTTGGGTTGGCAATATATAAACCAACAATGTATGTTTGTAGCTTTAAGACAAAATCACTGTATTGATTTATACTATATTCCGATCGATTGATTATATTGCAAATTACCATAAGAGGGAGCTAGAGATCATAGCTTGCTCTCTCTGACATTCTGTCTCTCTGACATTCTGTCTCTCTGACATTCTGTTGCTATCTAAGGTTTTCTGTTGTATTTATGCTGTGCTTATACTTTGATATTTTTGTTTACTGTAAATGACAAAGGCAACTGGTAAGAAGACTTTGTAAATGGATATTCTTTGGACTGTAAAACGTATATGACCTGGACTGTTTATTGGACAGTGCTATTTCTTAAAGTAAACTTTAACTCAATTTAGTGTATCTGTGTGTGGCTGAATAATTATTCATAACTGCTCCCATAAATGTTTCCATGTGCATATCCTTGTTACTCAAGGGTTATTCTGTACATATCATAACAGGTGCCATGAACCTCTGTCTCCCTCTCCCATCTAGTTCATGACTGCATAGTCTCTTGTTTTGGGCTTCTCTCTGGAATTTATTGCCTCCTCCCTGGGAAACTGGGGTGTATTTGCCAAGATTCCCCCCTCCATTCCTCTCCAAGTCCACATTCCATCACAGTATGTTTTCTGCCTTGAGTTATTTACAAAACAACTATGTAAATAAATAAAATACTTTTATAACATTCTGTTATTACCTATGACTACTAAATTTTAGAATAATTGTAGAATAAAAGTTGTGAATGCTACTTGGGCCAATTTTTGTCATGTAGGCAGTTATGAAGAATGAAGAAAGAGGGAGAAAGTAGGCAGTAGATAACTAGACAAGGTAAATAAAGGGAACATGTATCTACAAAAGAGTTATTAATAATCTTTGTGACAAATTAGTCTGTAAATAAGCATGAAGGAAAAGTTTTGTAGATGCACTGTTTATCCTTACCATCTGTTCAAACATCCTTATTATTAAATGGTTAATTGTTCATAATCAGCTGGTCCTCTGAGTAAATGAGAGAATATAATAAAATCTCCCGCTCCGTTCCCACATCTAATTGCTATGCTCTCAGAAACAGAACCAATAAAAAATAAGATAAACATAGAGTTCTTAAATTCCAGTTATCATATTGAAATTGTGCCAGTGAGATTTTAAAGTATATACAAGATCAGTTTAAAATAAATTATTCTACTTCTGACCAAACAAATCCAGGTTTTGTATAGAAATAAGCAAGTTTTTTTTAAAAAAAAACCTTTTCAAGTACCAACAAAGTTTTTCATAAGCACTCTTGATGCTGAGAATCTAAAGATGAGATTCTTCCAGAATTAATCTCCAAACATGAGGAATGTCTGCTTTCTTTGATACCCCATTCAGTATTATTCCTGTGAAATCAATCCTGGAGCAATCATGGAATAAAAATATATAGCAATAGAAACCACAGAACCTACTGCTAATTATTTCTGTTACCATTGTCTTAGAAACAACTTTTTGCTCCAAAATATCTTCATTTTACCCTTTTTAACTTCCCTTTAACACTGCAGAGAAATGAGGGCAGATAATATTTCTGAATCTCCTGATTGGCCCCAGATCTCCATGAATCAAAAGATGGAATTATATTGTTTTCTGCACAAATTCATTGATCTTTTTGTTCAATATATTTCCCAGATTTTCTCAAGGAACTCAAGGTGTTTTACGCAACAATCTCCCTTTGTTTTATTTCTTAAATAACTCTGCAATAGGCTGGCCTTAGAATCTCTCTACTCCTAGTCCAAACATCTTAATCTGTATATAATTCTGGCTCTCTGATTTTCTTCTCCCTCTCTACTTAAGAGTTATGCATAGAGAAAATCCAGGTTTGATCTTTAGAATTTATATAGAGGGAAAAACTGCCTAAAACCCGGTGAGTTACTTACCGGCAACCAATTTAACAAGACTGGTTTACATGGACCATTGCTATGATCCTACAAGATCACTTCTAAGCTTCCTTCAACTCCCAGGATCAGAATGACTTAGAAAAATCATAGTTAGTAGTTGAATGTTTTTGTGCAAAACTCATATTTAAGGCTATGGCCTTAAAACAATAAGCAGGGATTTTCTCCTTATTCTAGTGAGTTGTGGTTCTGACCAATCTCATCATCATGTGCAACAAAGGAAGGCTTGCAATACTGTTTTTCTATTTCCATTATCTTCCTTGAAGGCAAAATCCTATTTATGATGACAAATGTGACTGCCTCCAGCAAAGACAAATGACAAAGCATTTACCTAGCAACCAAAAAACAATGAAAGCTATCAGATCATTTCCTTCTGCATATTTAGTTACTTAAAAATACTATTGTTGTCAACAGGAGAGCTGGATTCCAATTATCTAATTCAAGTATTTTCAGTGAACTGTCATATGAAGAAGCTAACAGCAACATAGCCTAGTTTTATTCATGAGCCATTGAACAATTCTTATATAAATAGATCACCTTTACTCACCCCTCCCTGCAAGATGTAAAGTGCATAACTCACATTGCAGTTTTTTCTATAAAAGAGAGCAAAAAAAGGTACTATACTTCAACATTAGTGAAGAAATGCTAGCTTACTTGCCCACTTGAATCATAGAGTTGGAAGGAGCTAATGAGACCATAGAGTTCTACATGCTATTTATTGTTAAGACTCCAAATCCAGTCACCCAGTGAGGAAGGGCCTATTACTTCTCTTGAGTAATTGGTGATCAAATGTATAGGTGGGCTGTGTCATCCTTGTCAAAATATAATTCCATGGTTTAATCATCAGAGAGAGAGAGTTCAATTAGCTAAAGCTTAATGTGATTATTATACCAGGCTATTATTTACAACATTCTAGATAATTGGTACTACCTTTTTGATGAGGAAATTATTCAGGGAATGGTGTACCTCTTGTATTCAGGTTTGTAACTATGTTGCATTTGCTAAGGCAATGTTGCCCACTTGTGTCTACTGAGCTTTAATTATTTTGCTTTCCTAACAGCTTCTTTGTCTTGAACACAACAAAGAAAGCGAGAGGCGGGAGGTAGGACATTACAGAGTAGGAATGGCCATTTAGGTTATTCTTGTAGAACTTTTCTGATTAATTAGGCTCATATCACACATGTCCCACACAGCCTACTTTAAAGCTTAAAGAGCATATAAGACACAGATCAAAGCCATAACACTACAAAAATAAGCAAAATCAAAGACAAATTTATTTAGCTTCCATTTAATATGCTCTCATAACGATCAAACACAGTGGCTTTGAGACTGTCAGAGTTCAGCTTAATGGGCTAGCATCCTTTTTATGTTTGTTATTGGGTAAATAAATAACTGCTCCTCATTAACAGACTTTGCAAAAGTCTTGGGAGCATCAAAATATGAATACAGTTTATGGTTTGTATGTGTGTACATACTTATCAGGCAGATAGGCATGGGAATGGAAGTCTACCAGTATTGACCAAAGAAATATTTAATTTAAATTCATAATAATTTCTCATTCAGTTTTCTCTCCCTTTTAATTAAATATCACAAAAAAAGATGGAATCCAGAAAAAAGAATAAAAAAAGATACACATTTGCATATAATACATATATACTCTATGTAATATTTAGGGACAGAATTATATAATGAAGAAGAGTCTACCACCTCTTCCTGCAATTGGTATCATTGTCAAACAAAAAATTGTCCTACCTTTTTAAAAAAAATCTAAATTCCTGTAATTTAAATGAATCAATTTGTATCTTGCAGTATGGAACAATGGAGGTAAGACTTCCTTTAAAAATATTTCCTTAGCTATTTGGACAGAGATATATTATCTTGGTCTTTTTTCAAGGCTAGATTTTCCAGTTTCCCTCTGTTAAGGTTTAGTTTAGTTTAGTTTATTATCATTGCACCTCATACAGCAAAATTAAATGCCATCTTCGGTGTACATTATGGCTATGAAAATAAACACAAACACAAACATGTGACTGGCTGGGCATGGCTTGTATGTAAATATTATAAATATTTGTATAAATATTGAATTTTTTATTAAAAAAGGAGCAACTTTTACCCAAAATCAGGCAAAGTAGGCAGGCAGATTGAGTTGCTCACAGAATCACAGGTTCATTCAGAGATCTATCTTTCTGCCATCGGCTAGCTCAGTCTGTCACATAAAATTTGCTTGCAAGCAAACTCACAAAATTAACTCACAACACACCATGTAAGTAAATATTGAGTTTTTTATTTAAAAAAGAGAAACTTTTACCCAAAATCAGGCAAAGCAAGCAGGCAGACTGAGTTGCTCATAGAATCACAGATTCACTTAGAGATCTGTGTTTCTGCCATCAGCTAGCTCAGTCTGCACTGCTTCAGTCCTAAGGAAGATTCGGCTCATCTAAAGATTAGCTAGAAAGCACAGCAGAACAGCTGATGGCTGGAAAAAGGAAAAAGTTTGCCAGGTAAGGAGTGAGTGGGCAGGGAGAGTTCCCATGGGCCATGTGGGTGGTGCAGCCTTGTGTTCCTGCGCAGCCTGGATTAATTGCTTTGGTGGGGGGTGCTCTGAGGGTGACATTTCTCTGTAGACCAGCAAAATTTTCTCGCAGACCACTAGTGGGCTGCGGCCCACTGGCTGGTGACTGCTGTGCCAGATGGTAATAGTTAAAAAAAAAAGGATGCCCAGGATGAGATGGATTTTTGAGAATGTTTTGAACTTTCTTAAGGCAGCGGGAGCTATAAAGGGTTCAATTTCTAATTATTTCACTATCCTTATTTCTTTTCTCTAAACCTGTTATAGTTTGTCTGAATCCTTCTGGAAAGAATGGTGCCCAGAATTCTGGAAGTGGAGTTTAACTAATATAGTATTACTTCCTATGATATGAATACTCTTAGTAATGCATCCTGAAGTTGCATTTGTCTTTTTTGCAACGGTGTCACACAATTTACTTGCAGGTTGTCTTCGAATTACGATTGTAATGGAATCCAGAATTATGGTTGGGATCGCCACATGACCTCAAACCTGATTTTACAACTTTTTTTCAGCAGTCATTAAGTGACCACAATGGCTGTAAAGTGAATGTGATTAAGCATTATCTGTTTTATCCAATGGATGTTTTTTTCTTAATGGAAACCAGAAGTAAATGCCACAAACCATCAAAAAAAGTTGAAAATTATGATCATATGACCACAGGATACTGCAAGTTGGTTGCCAAGCTCCCAAACTGCAATTAAATGAATGTGTGTGTGTGTGTGTGTGTGTGTGTATGTGTGTTGCTGCAACTGTTGCAACTTTGAAATCATGTTGTAAGTACCTTTTGGGGGATTTGTTATAATTAATAACGATTGCTGAATGATCAATTGTTAAGCAAGGACTACCTGTACTGTATATTCAGTTGTAACAATTATCATTCCAAGTTATTTTTCACTATTACTATCAGCAGCCCTGGTTTCCACAACGTAATAATATATATGCATTTGTTTTTTGTTGTTTTCTAAGTGAAGAACTTTGCATTTGTCTCTGTTAAACTTCACTCTATCTTTTTCCAGTTCATTTTTTTAGCCTGTCTCTTTGCTTGCTTAATCTGCTGTCTAGGTCTTAATTGTAGTGGGTTTATTGAAGGCCTCTGGATATTTTTAAACCTTAGATAACCCTTCAAATTAAAGATTATATTCTGTACAGTAAGACATATACAGCTATTCTACCTCTTACCCAGAGGACAAGAAATAGAGGAGAATTGTAAGCTGTGAATTATCCGTAACAAAATGGGTGCCTCCAGTGAAAAAGATATAAAACTGTGCATGTAGAATTACCATCTTTGGTTGAATAATGCTGTACTGTTGTTCTTACAAACTATGCTTTCCTTGTGCCACATCGTTATTGCTACACAGAATGCTACTGAATATTTGTTTGATTCCAAGTGGGAATTAGAATTGAAGGAGTTCTACAGTCAGCATTTTTATATACTGATTTGGGAATGAAATCAGTTACTTTTTTTCATTAAACATACATAAGATTGCATCAGTAGACTGTGCTTGTACAATACTTTAATCCATGGTTAGTAGATGTATGAACACAATTGTTTTAGGCACAACAGAGTGTAGTAGAAACCAACCTCAGTGGCTGGATTTGTGCCTCATACCAATGTAGCATGCAAATCCAGCTTTAAATTATCAGTGCAGAAAAATCCTTAGTCAGTTTCAAGACATGTAGACATTCACTTTAAAATATGTTCAACTTGTTTGCAACAGCAGAGATGCTCTTGGGTTTTTAACCAATGTAAAAAGTGGCATTTTCCTAAAGAAAAGTGTGGTGATACATAGAGCTTGACAAGCTGGAATTTTATTTGTCATGCAAATAGCATACAATGTAAAAGAGTCAGGCTGAAAGAAAAATAAATCATTATTTTGAGATAGGGCAACATAATTACGTAGCTTAAGGTTTCTGATCAGTAGCCTTCAAGTTTCTTAGTGTCGTTTGATCCAGGCCTGCACAACTGGTGATCACTGTTGATGGCAAGAGGAAGACTGTAAATGTCCACTAATGGCACAAAGCAGAGTTCCTTATACTAAAGTCATAGATGGCTTTTCTGTAGCCACTAGAGGTCATAACATGCCTCATATAATGCAAGCTTGAATACACTAATTAATCATTTAATGTGTCAGAAATAAACATTAATTGCAAGTACTCAGTCCTAGTAGGGTAAATTACTGCCCCTTATTCATGAATTTGTACTCTATAATTATGTTTTTAGTACTTACCTAAATCTCTTTTTTCAATAATGAATAAATAAGGAAAGGCTAAATGACTTTTGCCAAACAGCACAATCCTATGCATATTTACTAAGCAATAAGTAAGTCCTACTACTATATTCAGTGAGGTATTCAGTATTTCTTGGTAAGTGGATAGGGTTACAGTCTAATTAAAATTGATCATAAGGCCACAATTGCAATTCTGTGCCCATAGATCTGGAAATAACTTTGTGAGCTCAAGAGGTACCTAGTTTAACCCAGATTTGCCAAATAAAGACTTTGAGAAAGGCTTCTTATTTTTTAAAAAAAGATGTTTAGGAGGGAGAAGGTCAACAAGGGAAGATTATATATCTGACAGCAAGTGTCCCTTGAGGTTCTATTATAGACAATGGCGAGATGTGGCTGGATTATACTGCCATTAGATAAGTACTGTACATCTACTTGCTTACTGAGTGTACATTGATGGTTCCATTATGAGGAGATGGCAGGATTAAAGGCATACTGCAAGGCCTATTCTAGGCCCTATGTTGTTTAACATAGATATAAATGATTTGGATGATGGTTTAGAAGAAAATATGAATATCATATCTACAGATAACACAGAGATGGGAAAACAGCAATTACGTTACTATCCAGAGTTTCTAAAATAATCTAGATCCATACCATGAAGGGCTTTCTAGATCATCACCAACACCTTAAACTGAACCTGAATGCATATTAATTATTAATGCAGTTCAATAGATGAAGCTCAGTAGACAGTAGCCCACATAAAGTGTTGAATGATTCAGTGGTGTGTATCTTTTCTTTACCATATAAATTGTGGACAAATGGTTTACTATAGTTTCTTTAATTTTGGCATCAGGATGTCAATTCTACTAAAATAGGAATGTGTCTGAACTGATGAATGGGACTTCTTTGAAGTATAATGTAGAGGGAAAGCAGGAGGATGCTGCTTTTTCTAGTTTCAACATAAAATTTGTAAGATTGTGTGAGGTTTAAGCTCCAACAATTCTCCAAAGTTGCTGGAATTCACTAAAATATCAGATGGAATAATTTGTGCTTTGTACAGTGCTTTAAAAAAAAAGAAGCTTGAGGTACATTTCATTTCTCATTCTGAAATTGCATTTGACATCTGTTTTTTTTAGAAAAATGTTACTGAGGTCATTAAAACTTAGAAATAGTACAAGACTTAAATTTACCATACTTTCAGAATGAATCAAGTTTCTGAACTTGTTTTAATCTCAGTTTAATTGCCTTTCTGTATATGCTAACCTTTAGAAAATGAGTTTAATAATTAGTCATCTCTGGCTAGTTAAAAGCAACATCCTGCCCTTAGCACAGTTTTATTTTCAACAAAGAAGGAATGCTAAAATAAATCCTTCAGCATGGAGGGAAATTAGCTGCAGGCCACACATACTTAATGGATACCTCACAGAATCAGCTCCAAGAAATGATTTTGGACATAACTATGTGTTGCATAGCAATTGTGACTACACTAGACATTTAAAAATTAAAGACTATGGCTGCAGAAGAAGAGGGTTAACTGTCCTGAGAAATTTTGTTAAGATACTGATAAAAATTTCCCAAACTTAAGTGACCAGGTCTGGGCTGAAAAAATTCAGATAGAGAAAAAAGTTTTTTAAAAAACACCCTCAAATTGTAGCAGTGTTTGAAATCCATGACTGCAGTCTATATCTGGTAATTATAGGCAAGAAGCTCATCCTGCTTAGATGATAAGTGGCTTTCATTGATACCATTCCTAGGAGGGGAGCCTAACTCTCTAATTTTCATATTGTGTACTTTAGAACAGTGGTCACCAACCGGTGGGCCTGTGATGGTCCGTGAGAAAATTTTGGTGGGCCGCAGAGAAATGTTCCCCCCAAAGCAACCCCCCAAAGCAATTAATCCAGGCTGCACAGGAACACAAGGCTGCGCACCCACGTGGCCCACCCACCTGCTGACCCCACCCTTCGGCCAAGTGCAAACCTACAAAAAGCAGTGCAGCCCTTGCTGGCCAGGATGAGGTAATGGTGCTGTTGCAGCAAGAGGGGGCTGGCAGCACAGGCGGGCTGAAGTGACGATAGAGATGGCTGGAAGATGGAGGAGTGCCATGCTACTTGCATTTCTGCGGCACTCCTGCACCTTCCAGATCACCTCTCCTGGCCTGGGCTCTTCCTCAATGGCCGCAGGCTGTAGGGACGGCCCGGGGCAGGAAAAATACCGGCTGGTGGTGGTGGGAAGGGGTGGAGTGGGCAAGTCTGCCCTCACCATCCAGTTCAGAGGTCCGGAATGGGGCGTCATCAGTTTTCTCATCCCTCTTGGTGCTCTGCTCGGCTGGCTCCCCCCAGCCCCAGCCATCACTGCCCAGGGAAAGCACATGAAAAGTGAGCAGAAACATAGCTCTCGCTGGGGAGAATGAGCGGAGATCGAGGAAGGCACAGGCAACAGAAGACGGAAGCTGCCACCTTTGAAAAGGACCACTTTCTGTTGCCTGTGCCTTCCTCGATCTCTGCTCTCTCCCCAGCGAGAGCTATGTTTCTGCTTGCTTTCTTTTCCTGTGAGTGGGGGCCACAGAGATGTCAGGGCTGCTCTCCACCCTCAGCAAGCCAGGCCTGGAGGAACGTGAAGAATTGCGGGCAAGCACCGGGGAAAGGCGTGTTGGAAATGCCAACACACATTTCCAGTGCTCTCTCCTCTGTCCTGAAGTAGGATTGAGTGGGGGGAAGGCAGCAGGGGAAAGGGTAGGAGGGAAGGAGAAGCCCGGCTGGCTTTCCTTTGGCATGGGGTGGGGGGGTGGGGGAAGACCAAATGCCCAGACCAAAAGAGCGCTGAGGAAGACAGGCTCCTAATAACCAGCCTATTTGTGCAGATGAGAGCTCAAGCTTTTCTGGGCTTAACACCCCACCCGTTCGGTCTTCACACAGGGAGGGACCCTTCTCTGCCAAAGGGTTGCCTGGTTATTAGGAGCCTGTCTTCCTTGACCCTTCCAGCCCAGCCCTTGGCGCTTCCAGCCCAGCCCTTGGCGCTTCCAGCACAGCCCTTGGCGCTTCCAGCACAGCTCTCCTTCCCTCCTCCAACTCCAGGCAGCCGCACCTGGCAAAGGAGGGAGAGTTTTCCTCTGACTAGGGGGAGATATGAAATGACAGGAGACCAGATTGGATGGGGGTTCTGCTTTCCTTCCATTTGAGGGGGAGCTGGTTCCTCCCCATCCAGATCTTTCCAGCCTCCAGGCACCATGTGGATTCTTTTGAATCCCAGCAGTATTAAATCCTCTTTCCCTCCCAAAGGATGAGAGAGGCCCCTCCTTTCCCTTCGCTCTGCCCCATAAAGTTGTAGCAACATTTCGGCAGAATCTCATCTGCCATCATCAGGCTTCTGTATAGTGTTCATCTGTGTGAACACTTGGCAGTAAAATTTCTTTGGGTTCTCATGTGGATTTGCAGAGGACTCATGAACTGTCACCCTTCAGAATTCATGATCCCCTATGCAAACTATTTTCGATAGGAAATATGCTATAGCAACATAATAGTAAGTTTCATATTAGTATGATGTCTTGGGGATTGCCTTAGCCCTAATCTAGAACTTTTTATTGTTATTAAGTTGTTAAGTCATGTCTGACTCTTCATGACTCAATTCTAATCTAGAACAGAGCGAGCTTTTTGTTAAGGTGCTTGGGAGAGAGGGGACGTGTCAACTGATGGATGGGCTAAAAGAGGTGAAGTTATATTTTCCTCTTCTGATATTCACATCCTTTTCACATATGCTTTCTTTTCTGATTATCTGTTTTTTTTTCTCTCTCTCTCCTACCTCTGTCTACTTAGGGTCAAGAAGGGCTAAGACAGCATCCCCCAATCTCTCTGGCTCCAAGATCCAGCAGTGATGGCAGTGGTGGGTGGATGGTTTCGCACATGAAACCTAGATCCAGCCCATGCGCAAATGAAGCTTCATACACTCACCTGCTGCTTGCGTGGCCCAGTTCCCAACAGGCCACAGACTGGTACTGGTCTGCTGACCAGGAGTTGGGGACTGCAGTGCTAAGGGAAGCCTGTATCCACAGAACTACTGGTTCATGGATTTCCCATCCTTAATTTATTCTAGAAGGAGCAAAAAGGGAACTGCAGATTTGTTATACCCAGTAATAGACACTTTATGAAATTACTGTGCAAAGTTTTAGAGATTAATTTAATAACAGCTATAAAGTTTGAATACAATTATCACTTACTTCCTCTCTTTATTATTTATCTGTTGCTTTACCGACATGTTCTCAGTATGCTTTATAATGACCCTGTGAGTAGGTCTTTATTATTAATTCAGACGTAAATGGATCCTAAAAGAAATCTAATATTGAGTAGATATAAGAAATATAAAGATGATATTTTCCCTCATTTTTATGGATTGTAATTCTCTTAAGAAATACCTATTAAAGTAACTCTTGCAATAGGCCAGCTTAATTGAATTGGAACATCACCAGTCTAAGTAT
The DNA here is from genome assembly GCF_049901735.1 of Notechis scutatus. Taxonomy (NCBI): domain Eukaryota; kingdom Metazoa; phylum Chordata; class Lepidosauria; order Squamata; family Elapidae; genus Notechis; species Notechis scutatus. The sequence continues at coordinate 34,299,057 of NC_142011.1, read as the reverse complement.
TCTTGATTTTTAAACATAGCTAAGAGTTGAAGAGTAAGTCAACAGTATTTTGCATAATGTTCAAAACAATCATTTAAAAAGTTTATTTCATGTACAGTGCAGCACTCTTGGTTGGTGCTATATGTCAGTGATCCCCAACCTTTTTTATGCCGCGGCCCGGTACCGGCATCAGCTGGGCGCCGCGGCCCGGTACCGGCATCAACTGGCGCCGCCATCTTTTTGACGAAAAAGTGCTTCCGGTGACCTCACCGGGCACTTTTTCATCAAAAAGATGGCGGCGTATGCTCGGTGAGCTTTTTGGGTAGAAATGGCTTTCTACCGGAAAAGCTCACCGAAGCACTTTTTTATCAAAAAAAGATGGCGGCGCCCAGCAACCAGCGGCCCGGTAAGACTTGTTCCGCGGCCCGGTACCGGTCCGCGGACCGGCGGTTGGGGACCCCTGCTATATGTTGTCACAATGGATCACTTACCAAGGGTTGTGCCATGGCTAGAAGCCCTCTGCCAGCGACCCATCCCTGTTTTTGCCGCTGCTGCATATTTAACTGTGTTCCAAGCCTGGAAAGGAAGGGGAATAAATAGTGTGTTGCCCTCTCCTTTTGAATTATAGTGTTGCATAGCCTGACAGAACAGCCCATGTAAGAAATCAGTTGCAATGAATGAATTAGCCCACTTAGGATATCTTGACCAAGGGATTTTAAATATCCAAGCAATATCTTGGCTTAGGAGCCAATAAAGCTTCTAGTAGTTTGGTACTTTAATGTTTAAATCCCATGGTATATTTTACTTGGAAGTAAATTTAATTACATTCATCAGGACTAATGTTCAGATGTAAGTATAAGACTGCAAAGTCAGCCTACATCCCTTATCCAGTGAATAATGTTGCATTACCAGCTACATATGTAAGCTGAATCTTCAAAAACCTTATTAAATAGTTCTTGCTGTGCAGAATCTGCATGCAGTTGAAACTGGAACCATACATCTCCCTCAAGTCTGTATGATATGTTTACTATGGCCAACATATTAGGTAATGAATATGTTATGGATGTTTATGAATTAAAATACTAAATACCTAAGTTCGTCAATATTAATATTTGAAAAATATTTCCATGTCCACCCAGGTGACTTTCCTGAATTGACAGAATTATATGTTGATGTCTTCTTGAATGTCATCTTTTTTCCTGAGTTTTTAGAGTAGCAAATTTTGGCCTAGAAGTATAGCTGGATAAACTGAAATACTATACAACAGAAAGTTTTAATAATATTGAGATGTGCTTGGATGAAGACAGCTGTTCTGAATTGTAGATGGCTTAAATTACTGTAATAAAACAGAAAGTATTCATGTGCTCTTAATCAAATTGAAATCTTGAATGTTACATATGGCTTTCTTTATATTTCTAGGGAAGAAAAAGGGATGGTTATACATGAAGTACTAAAATAAACTTTTAGTAATGTAAAAGGGAAAATATATGGCTCAACTATTGCATTTACCCCTTTTTGCATTCATCTCAAAGATAGAGTCTGTTGCCTTAAAAATGTTCATACACCAAGCTTAAGTACACATGTAGACAAACAATTAATTGCATATGTAAAATATGCTGCCAAGTATCTCATATTTTGGGAAGAAACAATATTAGACATGAAGGCATCACTAGGCATGGTTAGTACAATTGTCTTTGTTATTAACCATCATGTTTTTTTTAATTCTTTCCTCAAATCAAAGCCCTGAAGGATTCTCCTTTACCCATCTAAATCAAACCCTGAATCCCCAATAAAATTATTTTTCCCCATTAAGCTAGGTGATTTTCTCTGATCAGGATGCAGGTTCCTCAGGTCTATCTTTGTCAGACCAATCTATATTAAAATCTCATCTCATTTATATCTGCTGGTTGCCATTTTCACTATCTGTCTGTCCCTAGTTGTTGTTTATTACCTCTCTACATTCATTATGTTTGGAATTCACTCTGTGCAGGACTCATATTGCTTGCCTGCTCTGAGCAGCCAGGAAATAACTGGGCGACAGGCTCTGCGTTCTCCTGTTTTTTGCAAATTATATAGCTCCCTGCAGGGGAAACTCTTATAATTAAAATAAAGTAATATCATTTTTAAAAGTGAAACATAAAACACAAGAACAGGATCTGAAACCAGGTTAAATATAAAAGTAGCAATTAAAAATAAATTATTTAAGATATAGAAATACTAGGACAAATATTATGTGAGACTTGGAAAACACACTAATCAGGATGAAAATTCTGGTCTCTGTTGAGTAAAGAGAGGGAAAGGGTGCTCCTGATTGTGTTCCAACATAGCTATAACTAATACCACTTACTAGATAATGAGATGTACACAACACACCAGCCAGGTTTGGTCTAATCAGATTTAGATAATATCTACATAGTGAATGTTTTTGTAGAGATTATAAACTTGTTTTCTCTTGAGTGCGGGAGATAGAGACTGCCAATCCATTCTGGATTCACTCATTCAAATAGATGAATATGCAAAGTCAGTCAGTTCATATGGACACCTCATGAAAAAATGCATTTGTATTCAGAGAGTTAAGCCAGAGTAACCCAGAAAATCACCAGTAATTTGCAGACCCTTAGATTAGTTACTATATTGGAAAACAGTTGTGGAGAAAAAAAAATGCAACTTAATTCCAATGAACCAGCCCCTTGTCTCTGTCTCCAAAACATCCATATCACTCAATAAAAGTGAATGAGAATTTTGGTAGAGAATTTTGTTGTCAATCTAATATGATGGCTTTGGCAAAATCTCAGTGCGTGTACTTGGATATTCATCTATCACTTGTGCATTTGTCACGTTGGCCCAATATTTGTTCATTTCTATTAAGCTTTCCACATTCAGTCTCAACACACTATGAATTGAACTATAGTCTGCCATTTCCCCCTTATTTTTCAGAAACTGATGCGGAACAAGCAAATGCTATTTGCCATTTATGTAAATACATGCAGAATAAGCTTGTTTGGAAAGGAATTGTAGTTGGTGGGAGGTAAGCTTCTCTAGGAAAGGTTTCTAAATAGGAGACACCACAACCAAGAAAACTTTATAATTGGCAATTGTGTCCTGAATCTCAAGTGACATTTAGAACAAGGGAAGAATTGTTCTTGATGCATGTAAGCTTCAGGTAAGCTCATGTGGAAGATGATGAGCCTTCCAGAGCTCAAGTCTCAAGCTGTACTATAACTACCAGTCCTTTGAAATATGATTGAAAATGTTTCTATGCATGTAAGTGTGTATGTGTGTGTGTTTGGGGAAGATAGAAACCCCCCAATAATTGGATAAACTAATAAATGAACAAACAAGACATATTGAAAAATAAATGGTAGTGGAAAGGGAATGCTAGTTCTAGTTTGTTTAAAGAATGAAGATAACATATCCCCACAATAAAGATAAAATAAAAAGTTGGTTTACTTTTTTGTTTGTTTATTTCCATTTTTTTTACAAATAACTCAAAGTGGCAAACATATCCAATACACATTCCTCCCCCAATTTTCCCTTTATTATGTAACTTGTAAAAAGAGGCATTTTTTTCTGTAATAATCTAAAGCCTGAAAGTCTAATTAAATGTAATCTTGTGCCCTAATCAAGAATCTAAGATCGCTCCAATGCTTTTAAAAATGTCTATCCTCTGTATAAGTTGATTTATAACTCCTATCATTCCTTGCTCATGAGAATCATTCCATTTTCTCAATATGTCAGGCCTCCCAAAAAAAGAAAGACATGTAGTGATTCTTCCAAGCAGAGTTCTTTATTATTTCATACCTATATACACTGAAGCACACTACTATCTACATACTCTTAGAACAGGCCTGTCAAACTGGCAGCCCACGGGCTGGAGGTATCACGTGCAGGCCACACCCACCCCAGCTCCATAAAGGCAAAAAACATCATGTGACGTGATCAAGTTTGACACCCATGTCTTAGAATTATTAGGGCGGGGCTGCCTTCAGTCTCTTTCTCTCACACAGAATATCTGGACTGAACTGACTCTTATTTCTCGCACCTCTTTCCTCAGACTACTGCATTCCATCACACACATGGGTCTTATAGTCCAATATCTCTGGACGATAATTTGCTGGGCAAGGCTGGTGTAATCAGTTATGCAAACTAGTTTTCAACTTGTGCTTTCTAGTTAATAATCTGAGAAGGTTCACATGAACATTTAATTGTTTTAATTTGTTTTTATGTTCAATTTTAATGGTCGGTTTCCCTGTACACCACTTGGAGCCACCTTTTGTGAGATGAAGCTATAATGTAACATTCTACAAATATCTGCTTTATGTCACCTTTCTTACTTTCTTCAAATACTTTCTCAGACTCACCTTTAAATTCTCATGCTTTCTGGTGACTTAGCATGACAATAAAGTTAAGTCATTTGTGTGCACCTGAAACTGTCACATATGTTTCCCTACCCATTTTCTTTGACTGTGATGATTGTGTATTTTGGGGATCTTCTGCAAAATGCTATACACAACCCTGCTAGGAAGAGGAAAAGTAAATGAAAGCAATAGAAACAAGGAACAGAAGGGAGGAGAGGAATGGTTATACTACTTATTCTCAAAAAGGGGGGGAAAACATGCCCAGCAGAGCCAAGTGACTTCTAATGCCTGGAAAACTGATAATTATTAATATAAAACAGATGCCACTTTTTTTTGCTTGTAGTAATAGAGGAACAGCAGATCTTGATACAGGGAACAAATCCCCTCTTCCTAATGTTAGATATTTGCTTAGTCTAGGAACCCTGAAATGTGTTGCAGGTTAAACTCAAGGTGTTGAGAAAACTGATAATATGCTGTGCAATTTTTTTTTTAAAAAAATATTTTTTTCACTTATTGCTATTCTACTATAAGGCAATATAGATTTGCTGCAAATATCTACATTTCACTGCATTTAAGATTTTTTTTAAAGGATTCACATCTTGCCTTCATTTGCATTATTACATTTAAATAAAGCAATATACAAGGATGAGAGTGAATTCATGTGATTGTGCCATTGTAGCAGCATGGTTATATTTCACAGCCATTAAAAAAACCAACACAAACAAAACTAAACACTTTTTCAGTCAAGGAAAATTGAATGGCCTTTGAAGATTGACATTTATTGACATTTTACCAACATATATACCTCTGCTACTAAGATGAATTGGGCTAGAATAATAAGTCGGAAGACTTAATACAGATTAAGTCCAGGCAAGTCATATCTAGTTAGTAATGCCATAGTGGTTAATGCAGCAGGCCGCTTATAAGAGGGACAAGATTAGAACCTTGGACAGCTCCAAAATCAGCTCTCACAGGCACTCTCATTCCTACTGTACAATTAGACTACTTCAATTTGATTTTTGAATTAAGGGTCATAAAAACACTAACAATAAACAAACAAACAAATGCAAAGAATTTTATTTTTTGATTAAGCATGTTGTAGTGTGAGGAGAGAAGCTCTAAGCCTAAAATTAAATTAAGTATCAAGGGGCCATGCCTAATTTTTCTGTCTGGGAAAGATTTCTGAATTGAGCTCTCTGGTCTGGAAAACTTTTATTTAAGCACTGCCTTGAGAAAGTGATCAGATTCTCCTTTCTACACAAAAATCACCTGTCATTAACTCTAAAATCAGAAATGATAGCTGTATCCTCATTAATTTTTTCTGAGGATAAGTAATTTGACTATTTGTCTACCCTACTATTCAATTAATTTTTTCATACCTAAGAATTTTAAGTTAGCACCTCACCACAATTTTTCTATTCCTCAATCTGTGACAAAGCAGACTGAAGCTGACTTGAAATTGTTCTATCGTTTGTTGATCCTGATATTCAAGGAATGCAATAATCCAATCAGTGCTCACTCTCTACCTGATCAGAGTCTCATTTCTTGAGTTACTGCAGTTCTTGGACCCACAAAAATCCCCTCACCCCACTCCATTCAAAAGGGAAATAAAATAAACCACTTGCATCTTCCACTTATGTTTTCAAGAAATGATGTTTGTATTTATCTTATTTTTACAAAACATATCTGAGTGATCACCATAAAGGGGAGCTTCTGGCTGCAGAAATATCTTCTTGCATTTCAAACATTCTTGTGACCTATGAAGGTAAAGTAATAGCATATGAGAATTTTTCCAATCAGTCATTTCCCCCAATAGTCTCAATGATTGCATGCTGCTGAAGAGGGGCAAAGTGGAAGAGATATGCTCTTAAAAAGTTTATATATAAACTCTAAAAAAGGATATTAAAGCTATGGAGGGAAGAGAAATAAGGTCTGCCTTGCAATGGGAGGCAGGATGAAGCAAAATGTTGCCAATGGGCAAATGCTTATATATAAATTTTGCTGAGTTTCAAAGGAGACAAAAAAATTCCATCCAAGTTTTCTACTTTCAAATAGGTGGGTACAAAGCTAAAAATAGGTTGGTGGTTTTTTTTACACAAGATGCTAGTTTGGGCAATGTAATGGTAGGTGTGCGATTACCTGAGAATATTGTTGACCTAGTAGCCAGGAAGACATATATGGACATATAAAGTTTTGAAAATTTCATGTATTGCCATAGACTGAATTTTGATTAAGATAGAGAATACGAATGTGATGCATTTCATTTATAAAGGAAAAGGAAGGTAGTGTGATAGAATACAGACAGAATTCCTTTGCTTATAGATATCATGAATTCCTCTCTCAGAACAAAATATATGAGGGCTATCCACAAAATAGATTACGTTTTCGTCTGTAGCAAGAAGGGGCGGAGCTAGCACAGCCATCTTTGGTCTGTGCGTCCGCCGCTCAGTCTGCATCTAGTCGTGCTAGTGGGAGGTTTGTATCGTTGCCCATTATTTCACAGCAAACATTTGAAATGTGTGCTGCAATTGAAAATCCCACGAGTTGTGAGGTGCGATCAGTGATAAGGTTTTTGTTGGCAAAAAACCATAAACCGATTGAAATTTTTCAGCAACTGTGTGAAGTGTACGGGGACAACATCATCACTGAAGGTGGAGTGCGCCAATGGTGCATTAAGTTTAAAAATGGCTGAACTATGGCACTCGAGAAGTCCTGAATGCTTTCAAGTGGGAGATTTTTCCTCATCCGCCCTACAGCCCCGATCTTGCACCAAGCGACTACCACTTGTTTCCGAGGATGAAGACCTGGCTTGGAACACAGCGCTTTGACGACAACGCGGAACTGCGGGCGGACGTGACTGACTGGCTCAAATCTCAGGCATCAAAGCGCTGTGTTCCAAGCCAGGTCTTCATCCTCGGAAACAAGTGGTAGTCGCTTGGTGCAAGATCGGGGCTGTAGGGCGGATGAGGAAAAATCTCCCACTTGAAAGCATTCAGGACTTCTTGAGTGCCATAGTTCGGCCATTTTTAAACTTAATGCACCATTGGCGCACTCCACCTTCAGTGATGATGTTGTCCCCGTACACTTCACACAGTTGCCGAAAAATTTCAATCAGTTTATGGTTTTTTGCCAACAAAAACCTTATCACTGATCGCACCTCACAACTCGCGGGATTTTCAATTGCAGCACACATTTCAAACGTTTGCTGTGAAATAACGGGCAACGATACGAACCTCCCACTAGCACGACTAGATGCAGACTGAGCGGCGGACGCACAGACCAAAGATGCCCGTGCTAACTCCGCCCCTTCTTGCTACGGACAAAAACGTAATCTATTTTGTGGATAGCCCTCGTACATTAGATTTATTCAAAAAGATGCTACGAATGCAAATACCAGCCACATATCCATACTAGCCAATGTTGGATTTTCCTTTTAAAAAATATCAGTTTAAACAAGAAAGTTTACCTCCATTTGGGAAATACTGGCCTATTTGACACACATTTAACATTAGGGAAGAGGAATAACCTAAGAGTGAATTGGTTGTAGACTAGAACTTTGTTCACATAATAATATACCATCCTGGTTCTAAGTGACACATGAAATCATATTGTTTGGCTCATGTTCGTGAAGTGTGAATTAACTAAAGGGGGTCAAGTAATTTCTGATTGAATCAATTTCATTCTAAAGCAATTTTTGGGAAAAAAAATCCTGAACACGGTGGTGGAACATGGCCTTATGAACAAAAAACTCTTAAAATAATCAAGGGAACTAACCATATGGGTTATGAGTTCTGATGCAGTAAATGAATAGAGGTTAATGTGTACAAATATACACGTATGAATTGAATACATTTATTGAAATAAAAATACATGAACATTTTTCTGCACGTAAAGGTGTATGTTTGTATTTATATTGTGTGCTTTCTCCAGATGCTGAACTGACAAAATGATTAGTCTTAATATTCCGGTAGGACAGCCCATTTCTTTTGTTATCAAAATATTGTGATAGGAAAATATATCTGCCAAAAATATATTTGAGCAATACTTATCACATATCTTATCCCATGGATTTCAATTTATTTATTTATTTACTTCCAATTTATTCTCAGCCTTAAATTGGCATGTCTCTGGATCTGACCCAAGCAGCTTCAAGTTATTTAGAAATAACATTCCATAAAAATTGGAGAGATTTCTACAATATATCGAGGTCTAAAACTGAAGGCTTTTAAAACAGCTAATAAAAGCATAGATATAAAATCTATGGTATATTTTATGATAGATTAAAAATGCATTAACTCTAGTACAATTCACATGTTTTCAAAAAGGAAGGATGTATTAAGGATTCTTAATATTTCAGGGTATGAAAACAATAAGATACTGAGCGATAGCAAGCTAAACCTCACTACTAAAACTGGCCATGATTCCAATGAATGACTACTACAAGAAAGAAAGAAAGAAATGGCAAGAAAAAAAAAAAGATAGAAAACGTATCTGCAGAAAAATATCTATTTTTCTGCAAAATAAGGTAAGAATAATAAGTGCACATTCTCCTTTGATGTGTGGGGCACATGCTCTTTTAAGGACAAATTCTGTATTTCAGAGATAGTGTGCATATCAGGAAATGAAATGGTTGTTATGGCAACAACTCTCAAAAGCAACTACTTAACTACAAAATATGTTCTATACAACCATAGAAAAATGAAAACATGAAAACAGAGACAGGGAGAATGGCCAAACAGAAGCAGTCAGAGATGGTGAGAGCATTGCTGATTTAAAGGCACATAGAAATGCTGGGGAAAAAAAAAGCTATTCATTTTCATTCCATCTGAAGTGAAAGTTTAAAGCTGCATCTGTTCATGGTAGTTTAATAAGTTTTTCTTTTTTCTTTTTGAAAAAGGATGTTTTCCTTTTGGTGATTAAAAAACAATAACAGAAAAAATGCCACATCACATCACCATGTAAGATAATAATTTGTAATGCTACAATATGTCAAGATGAAAGAAATAGCCTTCTCCTTTAGTCCCTGTAATTACATCATGCCTCAAGGTCAAAGATAATAAATGGGGCTCATAGTACAACCAGGTGTCCAGAGTCTCATTTCCTCCCCAAAATATTTGCTTTAAAATGATGAGGTTTTCTCCATCAACCTCTTCTGCCCCCAGGTTCCAGAATCCCCAGCAAATAGAGGCTTCTTGTGTATAATATGAATTGTACTGTTGGGAAATTGGTAAAAGTTGGGGAGAAGATCTCTGCATTCTGGTTGGAGGCGTATTCCATGATTAGAATAATTCATCTACAACAGAGGTGGTATTCAGCAGGTTCTGACCAGTTCTGGAAAACCGGTAGCGGACATTTTGAGTAGTTCAGAGAACTGGCAAATATCACCTCTGATTGGCCCCACCCCCATCTATTCTCTGCCTCTTGAGTCCCAGCTGATCGGCTGGGTCTTCTTTAGTTGCCCTGCACAGGAGAACGGAGCTGGAAAGCAGGTTAGTGGGGTGGGTAGGGAATGGGATTTTGCAATAACCTTCCCCCAGGAGTGGAGAGGGAATGGAGATTTTACAGTATCCTTCCCCTGCCACGCCCACCAAGCCATGCCCACAGAACTGGTAATAATTTTTTTTGAATCCCATCACTGATCTATAAGCACCACTGTAAGCTCTCCTGAGTAAACCAGTCAGGAGGCATGACTAGATGAACCAAGTCTGTTTTATTGTAAGGCTACGTTAACAGAATCCTGCAAGTCTGTAGACAAGACAGACTGAAGGCCTCCACTTTTAACTATTTGATCTATTAAGAACAGTCTTTCCCAAGATTTTTCTTTCTTTGACCATTAAGTGATTTGTGGGCACCTGACTCTCTCATCTGATTGTTTCCTAGGTGGCATCTCCTCTCTTGCCCCAAGGTCATTCATACATACTATCACAACCATTGACTCTCAGCCATCCATAATATTCATAGCCTAATGGTTTAAATAATGCTAGGGTGATCCAGGTGACATAGTATGAACTTGAACTATGATGATTACAAGTTCAAATCTTAACTTGGCTGCTCCCTGTCCTTTACTTAACATGTAATCAAATGCAAAAGAACACTGTGGCACACTACATTAGGGACCGTGTCTGCTGAAACCCTGCTTCATGGTATAATCACAGGCAAGATCACTGTTTGAGGTCTCATACATTCTAAATGATCATTGTATTTTTTAAAAAAAATATATATTTTTCTCATGGAGACTAAACTAACTCCCATACCTCCTATTGACTCTATAGCAGGGAAAGAGGGTTGTATGGAGTGAACTACTTAAGAATATATATGATTGGAATAGTTCTCATCTGATCTTCACTGCAGACTTTCCAGTGAATTCTGCTGTTTTGAAAAGAGATAAAGGATTATTTAGTTGTTTCTTGAAAAGAATTGGCAAAAACTGGGAACATTTGCATAGGCACTCCAAGTGCTTAAAAATAAATGTTCTCCCATTCTGTCTCTGACACTCTATCTCCAGAAACTTCCAAGACTATTCTTGCTCCCACTATTTGTTGTAAAGACAGTACTGCAGTGATGAACAAAGAGAGAGGGAAAAAAATGAGGCTTCCAGTTTGAGCTTCTTCAGCGACAGACCAAAACCTCGTCTCTGCGAGGCTTCGATCCGTGTTCGCCACTGGAGCGCCCCAAGCCAGCTGGTTTCGGGGCTAAGCCACCCCGTAGAGGTGGTGAAGAGGAGGGAGACTGCCTGCAGGGTTGAGGAGAGCCGCATCTCTCCTCCCCAGCTGGCCATTACTCCCTTTCCCGAAGGTGGTTGCAGCGGTGGTCAGAAATGGTCACCACAAAGAAGAACTCAACCAGAAAAGAATGTGCAGGAGGAAGATAAGAAGAGAAAGTTTTGGTTGACCGGGTCAAACAGCAAAAGCAACAAATAAGGTACCCTGGAATTGAAACTATTAAAAAACAATAACATTGTTCCCTAAGAAGATTTTTAAGCTGCGAAGGAGAGAGAAAAGGGAAAAGATTTGGTTTTCTCCTTTTCCTATACTGACAGCTAAGAGACTTAAGTAAGAAATTGGAAAAAAATCCACTTTGACATCAATAGGCATTTAATGCTGAAAATAAAAAGTCAAAGGGATAATAAAGATTTCTGGATAATTAAAAGCTTTTCAAAACAGGAAAGGAGAGAAAAAGAATAAAAGGGCAGGATCTGGAAGGGAGGAGATTGCCTGGAATTAAAAAAGAATTTACAGCAAAATCTCAACAAGACTTCCAAAAGATACATTCTAACTGAAATATCGCAACAAAAACCCCAGGAAGAGAAAGTCAAAAAAGAAATAAGAAGATATAACTCGGGACTATCTGGATTACTTGATGATTTCTGGATTCTTGGTTATTGTTTTGAATGACTAAAATCAATTGGGTGGTTGTTTAAAACTGTTTAAAATGGCTCCACTTTTAGAAGAACTGAAAATGGAACTTAAAAAGTACAAAGAAGATGCACAAGAAGGGAGAGGTTCTTTTGGCTTTGTATTTCAGTTTTTAGAAATGGAGATTTGGAATTATGAGAAACAACAAGAAATGCCTGCAGAACAAGAAGATTGCAACAAAGAAGAAGCCATCTTTAATGAACAAGTAATTGTAGATGGGGGGGGGGAAAGGAAAGGGGGGAAAGAGAATGGAAAGTTTAAGATTGGGAAAAACAACTCCAAAAAAATAGAGTGAAAAATAAGTATAAAATCAGAAAGGAACAGAAGAGGGAAATGCAGAAGAGAGAATTAGAACTAGAGAGACAAGGGGGTAAAAAGGGGAGGGAGAAGATGAGAGGGAAGAAAGAAAGGAAAAGAAGTTATAAAGGACAGAAGCAAAATATAGAGAAACAGGGCCTATTTAGGGTGAATGGGTGAAAACTTAATGGAAAAAGGGATTCTGCAAAGGTACATAAGATAGTGTGGTTATATTAGAAACAGAAATAATTTTAGAAAATATGAAACAATGTATGATTAAAATGTCTGATAAAATAGCTATCGTAATTCAGTGGAATGCTTGTCAATAAATAAATGTAACAAAAGGTATATTTAATGATTTATCAAACATATGTGAAGAGAAATAAGGGAAAAATTAATTATGGAGATTATATGTGTTTTTAAGGAAGTATGATATTTAATTGAAAAGAAGTGTTAAAGATGTTAAGATTTTAATGATTATTAATGATAGAACTGAACTGAAATGGAATGAGGGTTTATAATTACATATATTTACAATCTTTCTTTTTATTTTTAAAGAATATAGTGTGTATTATAAGAATGTACCAAGCAGAATTCGACTGGAAGTTATGTATTATGTATTATATTGAAACTTAAGGTATATATTGAAGTTTAAAAAAGAGTTGAATGGATGGAATTAAAAGATATAAAGGTGTCATACTCCAATTAATAACTACAGGATAAAAATTGTTTAATGAGAAAAGATAATATGAAATTGAAACAGAACAGACAAAAGTATAAATATAATGATTTGAATTGAGATGAGATAATCAAAATAAAATTGAGAAAATTAAAAGAGGGGACAAACTATACAGAAAATGTAAAATAGTATAAGATATGGAATAGAATACAAAAAGGAGCATGAAATTAAGTTTTGTGTCTGTATAAAGAAGTTCAACCCGGGACCATGCTATTTTCAAAAAAGATGTTTTACTTGTATTTTGTATGTGTGAAAACCCAAATAAAATTTTATTAAAAAAAAAAAGAGAGAGGGAAAAAATCAAGAGCTCTTCATTGGCTTGGTTTACTCTCTAAGAAAGAGGAGAACATGTGTGTGTGTGAATCTCACCTGAGCCTTTGGGTGGACTTTAAGAAGCTCCCAACATTTGATTTCAAGATTGTCTTAGGAGAATTTTTAGATGAATTTCATCTTTGAATGAATATCTGGCTTACACTGATGACATTGATTTTGGCAAGCATTGATGTGAGTACAGTGTTGACACTGAATTAAACCAAGTCAATGATTCATTGTTCCCTGGAAACAAAATCAGATTATATAGGAATATTTGCTTACCCATTTCTTATTTAGCACTAATCTAAACCAAAGCTGGGGGAAATCCAGATAAATAATGCCACATACAAGAACTGCTTATATAAATCAATGGAAGCAACTATGAATGCTTAAATCTATTTTCAGTGGGGCTGAAATGCAGTTCATTCCTTGTATAAAAGGGGATTCCCATTCAGGTTAAAGTAATAAATTCTTCCCTTTCAATTGTCATACCCACCAGTCTAAATCCAGTTCTATTCTGCAAATGCATTTTACTTATTAAGTGAAAGAAAAACTAACCATTAAGAAACTATACTTTGAATAAAAGAATGCTCCAGAAGATTTTGCATTCATTCAACAATATTTTTTTCAAAACTATATCATGCAGAAATGTTATGTTACAGACAGGATCTTTGAAAGGCGAGATGTTTTTCATAGAGTGAATTATAACTCACCATACTTCATCTTTTCTTAGCTCACACTAGTATATGTCAATGTTTGGCAGCTGACTATGGCTATGACTGTTTGAAGCCTTAGATCTAATGAATATGGGTAGGAGATCTACTGATTGCTGAAAGCCTTACCAAATGTCAAAAGCCAGCAAGTCTGGGATGATGTGAAATGGGAGGCGGTGGGTGAGGAGCTATGCTTTCTAATATGTTTAGGTTTTGAGATAGGAGAAGTTGGCTTATAGAAAACTAAGTTATGTGGCTCTGTTTTAGATATGATTTGTGTGTATGAAATGAACTGAAGAGAACTGAAGAAACTTCTTGGATGAGAAGTAAGACATCTACAAGGAAAAACAAAGACCAGCTGTCTTTTAAAAAAAGAACTTTGGGACAACCATGACCTGGATGACTGAAAATCTCCATAGACATATATGTGTGTTTCTGTTTCTCACCTCAAAATGACAGGAAATCATTACATCAGTTTCTGGGTATTGGGATGCAAGGAAGTGATTTGAGGAAAAACTGTTGCCTTGCAATGCAATGTCCAGGCCATTATTTCTGAAACTGATTTATGATGAACGCATTTTTACAATGACTATGAATATGATTTATCACTTATTGCTTGAATGTACACTGAGACCTTATACACCGGAGACAAATTCCTTGTGTGTCCAATCACACTTGGCCAATAAAGAATTCTATTCTATTCTATTCTATTCTATTCTATTCTATTCTATTCTATTCTATTCTATTCTATTCTATTCTATCCTATCCTATCCTATCCTATCCTATCCTATCCTATCCTATCCTATTCTATTCTATTTTATTCCATTCCAATCCATTCCATTCCATTCCATTCCATTCCAGTCCATTCCAGTCCATTCCAGTCCAGTCTAGCCTACCCTACCCTACCCTACCCTACCCTATTCCTGCAGGAACAGAAGGAATCACTGAATAGATTGCAGAAAAGAGTAAAATAAGAAAGGGCATGGCAGAGAAAACCAAGCACTTGAATATTCAGCTTTCTAGCAAGACCCAACATACATATCCTATTTGAGAAACTAAGCCCTTCTAAGCATTCCCAAGTCTTGCCTGAAGAAATAAAACTTGGTGGAGTGTGAATAAACTGTGCACCCAGAAACATTATGAAATTAACATTCTCTTTCCTTTTCTGCAACATCACACTAGTCCAAGTTTCCACACCAAAACAGACAGTAGATAACTAGATCTGGATTTAGACTGGCAGATATGACAAGTGGAGAATTTATCACTTTAGCCTGAATTGTCTTGAATCCTCTTTTATGCATGTTATTTATATATATGTCCTCAAAGGCAGAGTTCACACTTATAAATTAAAACTTCCCTGAATATATCTTTTTGTGGGGCTTAAGCAATCCTTGAATGGATTTGTAACATTAGATGAAGAATTGATATTTGCCACAAATTGAAAATGGATTTAAAAACTCATCCTTTGACTTGAGAAATCCAGGTTTCAGAAATCAAGTAGCTATAGCCACCCTAAAATAAAAGCACATGACACTTGATTTGTGAAGGTTTATGACAGCTTGATAGACTGAAATTAAGAAATAATGTAGGGAACTCTCATGTATTAAAAAATATCACCCAAGAGCTCAACTTCTCTCTGCATGTATGACAACTATGTCTCAAATGTTTGTTTAAATTATAGAATTAGAGAGGGAAGATGAGCAGAGATACTATTTCTGATTTTATCTGGCAGAACATAAATATTGTAGTAGGAAAAGAAAATATTCTGAGATAAAATATGAGGCTAACTCTTGCATGTCTCTAAGATAAAAATTTACCACCACAAAGTATTATAAACTAACATTTTTAAGCATGCAAAAGTAATAAAACTCTGGGAGGACAAATGGGGGAGTAGCAAGGAGGAATAAGTGACAAAACATGTTCTAATGTCACATTGTAAGATACACCCCTTAGTAATGTAATCCTTCCTTAGTCACAAGTTACAATGACAATGAATAAAAGGAACATACAACTGGTCTTGAGTGTTGGGACCTTTGCAGTGTTTCTACAGTCATATGCTTTCAATTCAAACACTTGGCAATCAGTTCTCAATTATGAAGATTGCAGAATCCTGTGATCAAGTACTGTAATCGCCATTTGCATCCTTCCCTACTGGCTTCCCACATGCAAAATCAATGGGGAAGCTGGCAGGAGGTCATAAGTTCCTATTGCAAGCCACTTCTCCCACCACATATTCTCCCCAGCAGTGGTGGGATTCAATTTTTTTTACTACTGGTTCTGTGGGCGTGGCTTGGTGAGCATGGCATGGCTTGGTGGGCATGGCAGGGGAAGGATACTGCAAAATCTCCATTCCCTCCCCACTCCAGGGAAGGTTATTGCAAAATCCCATTCCCTCCCCACCTCACTAACCTGCTTTCCAGCACCGTTCTCCTGTGCAGGGCAACAAAAGAAGACCCAGCCAATCAGCTGGGATTCGGGAGGCAGAGAATAGATGGGGGTGGGGCCAGTCAGATGTGGTATTTGCTGGTTCTCCAAACTACTCAAATTTTCCACTACCGGTTCTCTGAACTACTCAAAATTTCTGCTACAATTCTCCAGAACTGGTCAGAACCTGCTGAATATCACCTCTGCTCCCCAGGAACCCACAAGTGGCATGGGGATTTCATACTATGTAGCACCTGCCTGTAGCTCTTACTTGCTGACCTGCTTGGGACATGGTTCTAGTGGCATAGCAAACACTTCTGGATTCTCCCCTCTTCCTATCTCACAGTGATGTGAAGTTCTTACTTAGCAACCCATAGGGGCCTTGCATAATGTGGATTGCTGCAATTGCCATCACTAAGCAATGTAATCACACAATTTTCCACTTTACAACACATCACTCAGGGATGGAAATTCTGGTCTCAGCTGACATCATAACCTAAGGATGTCCCAAAGGTGCTTTTTTTTTTTCAAGCAGCAACTAACTGGACTTCAGCTCTGAAGAAGCTTCTTGGATGAGAAGTGAAACATCTTCAAAGAAAAACCAGAAAGTCCAGTTGCCTCTTTAAAAAAGCATCTTTGGGACAACCATGATTTGAATGACTGAGAATCTCCATAGACAACTCAAGGATGTATTTCTGTATTTGCATATGATATTATAACCCAAATGCAAACAGTCAGAGCTTGCAACATGATGACACAACACACATTTTGGCATTTGGCTTCATCATGGTTAGCTGCAGATCACTAAGGGAGGACATAGACTGTGTGGCTTTAACCCAGGGGTCTTCAAACTTGACAGCTTTAAGACTTATGGACTTCAACTCCCAGAATTCCTTCTCCAGTCATGTTAGCTCAGGAATTCTGGGAGTTGAAGTCCACAAGTCTTAAACTTGCTAAGTTTGAAGACCCTTGCTTTAACCTCTCTTGGAGAGTTCCCTAAAACTCAAAGTCAATATTGAATAATGGGGACATGATTTCTGGCTTTTAAAAATAATAAAATCATGGTATTATGCACCTGGGATTATATCCATAGCTGCAAAATGGTCCCCTTGCCTCTACATTAAAAAGTGCAGTTAAACAAATTTTATTTTACACTGTAATGCTTCTGATGCATTGCACCAGCATTCTCCACCCAGCTTTCTTTAGAGATTGCATATTTCATTTCCTCCTCTTAGTTTTATTGGGATTTTTATATTTTGGCTTGTTTGCTCTGCATTCACATAAAAAAAAAATCTTCATAGGAAAACCTTAAAAAAAAAAAAGATAACAAGTTGGTGGTAGGGCCGACTCCAGTTTTATGCAGGTTTCATTGATATGTAGAGCATATTCCAGATACTTAGCCTTCATATAACTAATGGAAGTAAATGCCTTATTTAACTTCAAAATCCTGCCAAAAATTGGTGTGAACATTTTGGCTCTAACCACTCTCTCCACAGCCCTCAGGCCAAACATTTTTTTTTTCAGTGTACCCTTTGCTACATGAAAATTTCCCACACTAATGTAATGGAAAGAGATAAAAAGAAAGCTAATGTCTATGTAGAGTTAATGAAATCAAGGCTAATGTCCATCCAGAGAGGATGAAATAGGACTCCCACTAATTAAAGCTGATACCCTTTAATTATTAACTGTGTGCGGTTTTCTTTCTTGGCTTTCTAATCTTTGTGGTGTTTGTATGCATTAAGAAAATATAATTTAAAAAACCCTCCAAACGAAAACATTCTGTATTAGAGCTGTACAAATGAAGACCCACGGTGAGTCCTCTGCCTCTGCTACATCCTTCAAAACTTATAACATCATAATATTTGACTGACACAGAAGAAATATTACAGATCAGACTGGAAATTAATCACGTGTACTACATTTACTGTTACTAGATGTCAATGTCAACAAAATTAAGCTAATTTAGGTTTTTTTTTTACTGGCTCCACCTTTGTCTAACATTCAGCCAAGTGCAAGCCTCGGTCCAGATTTTTCTTCTGCTATAAATTAATCTTCCATCAAATCTTTGTCCCAAATAGGGAAAAAAAATCAGATGTCAATTTAAGGAAGTGGATTGTGGTTTAAATACTGTACTGGGACAGAGAAAACAGAGGTCCAAGCACCCTCTTGAACACAGAGCCCAATCTATTTCATGGGATTATTTTTTATCTATTTCATGGGATTATTTTTAACCCTACAAACTGACTCCATGGAAAGACTAAAAAGAAACATTATTGAGATAAAATGTACTAGCAGAATTTTGGAAGTCTGCTGATTATATTCTCTTCACCCCCTGCTCTTATGCCCAATGGAGTCAGGAGAAGCCAATGGGCTTAATAGTTAGTTCTTCTGCACTTGTGATCCAAATGACTACTGAATGTCTTCTACAACATCATTTTCATGACTCCATACAGGAAGAAAAATCAGAGGACAGTCCCTCACATGCCACCTTAAAATCCTGGGTGATGCTTTGAAAATGATTTAGAAATGGCAATTTGGAAAGATCTAAATTTCTCTGAGGCAACGGCATGTTTTTTAACCCCTTAAAATTGCTGCAAGAAGGGAAGTGGATAAATTGCTGTAGCACTGTGGTGGGATAGGGATGACTCCAATTTGTTCATTCCTGGAACAGAAAAATATCTGTTTTCTACTTCCTCAATATCACTGCCTTGTCATCAGAGTTCATAGCAACTGCTTCTAATTGTTTTTTGCTCCCAGAATAAAGTGAGATTTGTTTCTTTGTAGAAATGATACATATACATAACTTGTTATAAGAAGCTTCCCAGAAAATCCTTCCATGAAACATTTTTCTAGGAAGATACAATCTGAAATTGACTATCTAGACTATTACAACAAACCAAATCTTCAACTTAATAGCGATTACTTTGTTTTGCATTATATACTTACATAGCTCTTGTATTCCACAAGACCCAATTAATTTGAATGATACTTGATGCTAAGAAATGCTGTATGTGGAGATATAATAGTTTCATTTCATGGACTGCAACCACTGTTTGTTTCTGAAATGAATGATTAACTTGAGATCTCTGAACTATGTCAGTTTAATTGAATTAGAATAATCTGTTCCAACCTTCTTTGTTCTACAGAGGTATGTGTGCATCACAGACTACACAAATCAGAAAAAAAAAGGAGCTTATACGATATTTTAAGAATCCAAAATTTTTACTGCCCTGGCAAATTTAACTTTCAGAATCGTGTCAGGAAAGTTCATATTATTACCATTTTACTGATTCATTTGTGTCTGTAGATATTTTTTCCTGGGAGGAAAAACAGCAATATAGGATCAGTTTGTAATTTGTGCAAGTAATCCTATAAACTGGTTGCTTATCTTGTTTAGGTATTTATTTATTTAGTTTTTTGTTATTTTTTTATCTCGAGGTCCACCAAGACACTTCCTACATTAAAAAAAAACATTACGATAAATTCAGTTGTGCAGATCACTGAACTAATCATGACTCTGTAGAAACTCAACAGCAATCAAGCTGTGTGGTCTTCAACAGTGAATGTGATTTGAAGGTTGGTATTTTACTGTGACAATTTTTGAAGCTACCATGTGAGCCTTGCAAATGAATGGCTACTTTAATTCTCCAAAGAAATAGTGTTCCAAAAGTATATATTGCTGTTCTTAATTGTGTAGCCAAGCATTTCAAGGATTACAGTGGCTGTAGCATATACCACTTCATTGGTTTGAGTTATGGTGGTAAGTAGGGTTTATTGGTATTTACTAGCATACTATCTGATGGTATATCTCCATTGCATCTTGTTAATTGATCAGCTGTAGCTAGCTGATCCATGATCCTATGCCTCATATCAATTGCTGTGCTTTGT
Source organism: Notechis scutatus (assembly GCF_049901735.1). Taxonomy (NCBI): domain Eukaryota; kingdom Metazoa; phylum Chordata; class Lepidosauria; order Squamata; family Elapidae; genus Notechis; species Notechis scutatus. The sequence continues at coordinate 34,278,932 of NC_142011.1, read as the reverse complement.
AATGGAGAAGTTGGCAATACAGTTATAGCTTCAGGTATTGGCTGCACATCCATTTGTTCTCCCAGGTCTTCTTAAGTCTGGAATGTAATGTATAGTTCAGCTGTTTTCAAGTTGTGAGAGCAGCTTCCTCTTCACTATGTTGAAGTATTTTACAAACAAACAAACAAACAGTAATTAGCTATTTCTCAATTTGGAAGTAAGTTTTCTCTCCACCCATAGTTTCCTCAAATGTTTCATATTCCTCTCTCATTAGGTCTCCTGTTGCAGTAGCATTCCATCCATTCTAAGTTCTCTTGTCTTGTCTATACATGGATTGTTTCAGTAGCCCACTTATCATCAGATTGTCTTTGTTCCCCAACATCTGGCATGGACATTGTTAATTTTGATGACATCTGAGTGGCATCCTCCTCTTTGTCTATCTATCCACATCTTTCTCTCTCTCTCTCTCTCTCTCTCTCTCTCTCTGTATGTGCTTGTGCATACGAGTGCATTATGTATGTGTGTTATAAAATGATAAATAATATACTACATGGAGACAGCAGAAGAGAAGAGAAATAACTAGAGAAGATAACAAAACACCAAGATCTTATATAGATCAAATAGAAATAGAATACTTGTGGCAAAAGAAAGCAAAGATACTACCAACAGTAATAGGAGCCTTGGGTAAAATCCAAAAACAATTGGAGCACCATTTAAAAACCATTGGCTTTAAAAAATTAATCATCAATCAATTGCAAAAGGCAGTTTTACTTGGAACAGCTTACATTCTGCAATGACATCTGTAACATCATCAAACATCCAGATCTGCCTATCCCAGGTCTTTGGGAAGGACTTGATAGGTGGACGAAAATGTCAAATTCATCTGGCTGACTGTACAACCATCCAGTATAGTATTGTGTACATAGTGTAGTTTAATACAATACAATACAATACAATACAATAATGTGAGAAGAATGTTTCTAATATTCCAAGTTTTTGCTTTCACTGAAGTCTAAATCTATTAATCATTCAGGTTATTTTCTAAGATGGTTTCCACAAAGTTTTCAGATGCTAGGAAATGCTGATATATACATACCGTGTTTCTCCAACAATACAGCCCCCAAATAGGAAGTCCCAGCATGTTTTCTAGGCATAAGGTGAAATTAAGCCACTGCCCCAAATTTAGGCCTATTTTAAAACATGCAAAATGGGGGGGGGGGGAATTGCCATTAGGAGCACCCTGCGGGCAGCCACGCCTCGCCACCAGACACTCCTAACTGCTGATCATGGTGGAGCGCAGAGGGCTCCCTACCCCTACCAAGCACCTTTGCTGCAGACCTGGGTATGGTGCTGGCTGCAGGCCGGGTCAGCAGGCAGGCAGCGGTGGCATGGATGTTGGCTTCGGGGAGCTTTACATTGTGAGAACTTCAGCCCCTACCGCTGCTGCTTCCTCCACCGCTGCTGCTTTCCATTCTGCCCGTGCTGCTTCCACATTTGGAGTGCTGCTCATTCCTCCACCAGCAGCGTTTCAGCTGCTTCTCGAGTAGGGGAGCCACCTCCGTAGTTTCTATGGTTCCCGCTGGTGCTGGCACCTCTCTTGCCAGTGCCGTCTCCAACAACAGCAGCAGCAGGTGGAGAAGGTCCACAGGGGGGTTTCAGGCAGCTGGAGCAAGAGGAGAGTGCCCAACCATACAGGGGATGAGACCATGACCCAAAGCTCTGGGGTGGGAAGCAAAGCACTGCCCCTGCGGGAGGGCAGATGGTTCTCATTGGCAGTAGGGTCTGTCCCACCACTGCTGCCGCTGTTGTTGGAGATGGTACTGGCGAGAGAGGCGCCAGTGCTGGTGAGAACTGTGGAAGCTACAGAGGTGGCTCCCCCACCCGAGAAGCGGCTGTCCCGCCACTGCTGCCGCTGTTGTTGGAGATGGCACTGGCGAGAGAGGCGCCAGTGCTGGTGAGAACTGTGGAAGCTACAGAGGTGGCTCCCCCACCCGAGAAGCAGCTGTCCCGCCACTGCTGCCACTGTTGTTGGAGATGGCACTGGTGAGAGAGGCGCCAGTGCTGGTGAGAACCGTGGAAGCTACGGAGGTGGTTCCCCCACCCAAGAAGTGGCTGAAACACTGCCAGTGGAGGAATGCGCAGCACTCCAAATGTGGCTGCAGCACAGGCAGAAGGGAAAGCAATGGCAGCAGAGGAAGCAGCAGTGGTGGTCTCACGATGTAAAGCACCCTGAGGCCGACATCCACGCTGCTGCCACCCGCTCGCTGACCCGGCCTGCAGCCAGCACCATACCCGGGTCTGTAGCAAAGGCATTTGGCAGGGCTAGGGAGCCCTCCACACTCCACCATGATTGGCCATTTGGAGCAGCTGGTGGCGAGGCGTGGCTGCCCGCAGGGTACTCTAGGCATGGGTGCGTGGGGGGAGAAATTAAGTCACCCCCAAAAAGGCGGCCTAGCTGTTTTTTTGGGGCTCAAAAGAAAATAAGGCCCGGCCTTATTTTCTGAGAAACATGGTTTAATATAAGAAACCCATGTAGTAGGAACATTTCCATAGACTTGCATTTGGTAGCATTTTAATAAAAGTCTTTGTTGTATCAATTAGTTGATTGACCATTGTCTGCTTTCTGAGTTACTGAAACTTGATCTTCTGTGAATGGATTTATTAGGGGATGGAAGTGACCAGGCAGAGGAAAACAAACTGAATTAAATGTTGTACAGTGAGTGACAAGTTATATTTGATAGGGCTTTTAGTTTAATTACTTGTGTTTAATTAAGATATGTATTCATCAAGAAAGTTCATATTAGAAAGGTCTTGGACAGAACCATATTTGTTTATGATTTCTAGGTACATTTGTGATATTCCAAAAATACAGGGCACTCTCTTTAATTTAAAATGCATAATTTATTTACTAAATGCTCAGAAATCATTACATGATGGACCACAAGTAATGACGCTTCCTATCATAAACAAATACTAATGTTATATTGCTGGCACATTTGATATGCTATTAAGCTGGAGTGCTCATAGAAAAAAGATTTTGTTTAAAATCTGTTAACCTTTATTGTTTAGTATTCTATTACCATATTCTAACTAGCATGAGGAATATATATGTTGATTGAAATAATCTAAGAGAACCTCTTCCATAAGCCCCTTCAAAATAAGCTACCTTTCGATACTATTAAGCTGACTTCTTCAGTCTGATTATGATGAAAGCTACCCAAGGACCATCATATTGCATTGAGCTTAATAAGTTTGTTTGTTGTTTATTTATTTGTGTTCTGTTGTCTGTCCAGAAGAGTGCAGTGTTCATTTTGTTTGTTTATTCATGTCAGAAGCATCAGAATTAAAATAAGGCATGTCATATGATGTAAAATACAAAATATAAAATATAAGATTAAAATATATACAGATTAAACAGATCGTGCCCAGAAACTAACAACATTCATTATGTTCTATCATACTGCCTTGAGGTCTCAAGCGTCCACTGATAGAGACACAAGGGGCAGATATACATGTGTGTTGTCTGTGTGTCACCACAGTCACAAAGAACAGAAGCTGCTGGATAGCCCCATTTGTTGAGTGTCTCTGGATCTTATTGTACTTGAGCGCAATCTATTGGATGATTTCCCCAGCTTTTGTCAAACCCAGGTGCTAGATCCTCTATTGGTTCCATCCAGTGTTGTTTCTTTGTGGCTTTCCATAGATCCTCTCTGCTTTCAAATTCTTCAAAGTTTTCTATTGACCTAAGGAAGCTTTTCTTGGATTTTGGTCTTTGATGAGCTGGCTGTAGGCCATAGAGAGGGTGTTGTCTAGATAGTGATGATTTGAATCTCTCTCTATATGCTGCTGCTTCTGTGTAGGCAGGGCAATGCTGCTAGTGCAGAGCTAAGAACATGTCAGCTACTGTACAGAACCCTCAAACTCTGGTAGAGGACCGGAGATAGAAATGAAAAGGGAACACCAGTGCACACCCACACCCCCTCCACCTACATACATGCACAGACACAGAGAGACTATAGAAATTTGATTAAAAACAAAGACAAGTGTAAATCAGTATAAGATAAAGAGTAAAGAAATAAAAGCCCATAATATTAAAGGCAAAGAATGGTACAATGTGGTTTCTTAGTTTGTGTACATCTTTTGAATTTTAGACATATAAATTTACAGAAGGGAATCCATGTGGGACAGTTAAAAATCAAGACAGTGCAGACAAAATCTTACCTTGTGATGAGCAGTGTAAGAGGTATGAAAGTTAGTTATTTTGAAATAGGGATCAGACAGAGAAGCCACATCAAATTGTTTGCAAAGAAGCAGGTATCTCATGAGGCATTTCATTGATGGATATCCCATCAGACCCTTTATTCATGTGGATGAATGTTATACTAGGATCAGCTTAGAATTCTGGAACAACATAATATGTAGGGTTGCCCAAAGGCACAAGTCTTGTTCAATGTGCGTGACTAGCATCTGTGTAATGTCCCATCTCCTAACTGGAGTTAAGAAACCAACAAATTTCCAACTTCTATCTAGAAATTGTACTGAAAGGAAGTTGATGTTTGAATATAAACTTATTTTTGCATTTTTATATGAAAACCTGAAGTAACCATAGTTGATCTTCAAAATAGATATGGTAGTTAGGTAGAGATATAGATGTAGAGATATAGATATAAAATAAATTATAATAAAGCATGCTTTTGCAGCACTTGTAAATTAGACATAATTGCAAACAAAATGTGTATCTTGAAAAACATACATCCCAATACACAGTAAGCTTTAGGGCATTCCCCCACCAATTAAAGTTCAGCAAGAAGCTGAGAAAAGTTAAATTTAACATATCCACTTACCCCTGTTCCCAGCTGTGATGATCCTAAAATCTCCTGAGCCAACTTTTGAGCTTTACCTAATACTGGAGATATTTCCTTGACAGGTCAGTGCCTAGAACTTTCAGATTCCCAATACCACTACTCATTTCTATGACTATGAGTATCTGTATATTGGGACATTAGCAGTGTAAGAGAAGGAGACAAGCTGAACATATTGGATTTTCTCTTAAATTTGAGGATTGGCTAAAAGCTACTGCACCAGGACTGTGAAGTTTGTGTACAGCAATTGCACTGCACCCTAGCCCTAAATGATGTCCGCCACTTCCATGCATAAAACAGTAGAGATGATTGGATGACTACAATGCTAGATTATCCATTCCAGAATGAAAACTGTCTGGATTTGGTTCCATACAGCAGGCGTTTACTGCCAGTGAAGCACTGATTGTCTGCAGTCCACTCAAAGCAGAATTAAACTACTGCTTTAGCACAAGATTTATCATATTATATAGTTCTATGTTTCATTTCAAAAATACAGATGGCTGCTTACATGTATTCCATGCATAGTTAAAAGGCATAGGAGATAAGATGGAGTTTGAATTAGATTCAGCAAATAGATGTTTTCTATTTATAACATTTGTCCCTAATTGCTTTCTGTGCAATGATGAATATATTGCCCTTAGTCAGTTATTGTTTTTCTTAATAAGTTTGTTTTCTTTATCTTTCTAAAACAATAATAACAATAACAAGAAATCCAGTATGGATTAATTATGGAACAAATTTGTTAATAATGCAAAAGCTTTCTAAAAAGGAAAAAATTAAAAGATGACATTGTAGATAGGAAGTTTTGATTAATGGCACAGTTATAGTGAGAAGTCTCAACAGAGTCTACAGGTCTGCATTGGATAAGTGGGCTGCAATTATCTTTGGCACAGAAGTTGGGAGAGAAACTCTCCATATAATAAAACTGATAAACAAGAGCAGAATAACAAAGGCAAGGGAATGCAGTGTGTCCTTAAAAGTGGTTGCAGTTCTCAATTGTAAAACAGAGAGATCGGCTTGATGCATGCTACTCTGTATCCTTAGAATTTCCTTCTGGCCATCCTTGAGCATGCCCTCCAGTTTGGCCTGTTCTACACTTAAGCTGATATACAGCTCTAAAGCTGAAAATCACCTGTAACTAGGTGGTGGTACAGTGTCCTCAGGACTTTGCATGAAAGTGGAAAAGAATAGAAATGTTTAAGGGGGAGTAAGCACTAGTGAACTCAATCAAAATGGCTTCCATTTTCAAGTAGCAGATTCAGAGCATGTGATACATTGGCAAATTGCACATTTTGGACCAAGTATTAGTGACTAGTTGTCCAACTGAACAAAAACATACAGCTCAAGAATCAGCTGATTACTAATTTAAAAATTGTCTAAGTCTTATAACCTTTTAAAAAATATTTCAGCTAAAACCTAATGAGTTCTCACCTGCAAATTGGTGGGAAACTAACCTAACCTAACCTAACCTAACCTAACTTAACCTAACCTAACCTAACCTAACCTAACCTAACCTAACCTAACCTAACCTAACCTAATCTTTTTCCTGAAAATTCCCTTGTTTTGTTTTTTTAAATAAAATGTTAATTAGGAGGAGTCAAGAATATAATATAACATGGAAGAACTATGTTTGGCACCTTTATCTTCACAGCCATTCCCTGATGTGTTTATTTTTTGCTATTTTTTAAATATTTATATTTATATCCTGACTTTTATCCAAGACTCAAGATTGAATCTCACTTCTCCAGATTAGTCCTCATGACAAATTTATTAGATTAAATTACGAGGAATGCCTGGCTCAGAGTAACCTAGGTGTCATGGTTAAATGTAAATTTGAACCTGGTTCTCCCAAATTCTAGTCCACTACTTTAACTACTACACCGTGCTGGCTTTATAAACAATGTTTCTCAGGGAGGGAGCCTCTGTACTTGCATAGACATTAGAACTGATGTACAAGTATAATTTGATAAGCCTTTTATCTGACTTCATTAATATATATGAGTCCAATAGTATAGGAACAACCCATTCAATTTCATCTCAACAATGAGTGTAGTGCATTGTTTATATGTTTCTGACATATAAACAAGCCCTCTTGCATCCTATTTAACTTTCACATATGTGCTGATCAAGGAACAATTGCTTAGGAAAGATCTAATGAAAGAACATTAGAATTTTATCATTTGGCATTAGCATTTAATCCTTGCTCTAAATACACTCTCTGCAATTATGCTATGTTGTTTCAGAGTCCCGTCTCTCATACTATGCCTGTTACATTTTAGATTTTGTTTATACAAAACTGAACTTGTTATGCTGACAGGTGCAGCTTCTGTTTAATCTTTTGATCATAGAACAAAACATTCATCCTGGTATCTTTTGATCTCAGCAGTTTGCATAAAATCTAAGGCTGTAGATTCATTTTTCCTTGCCTTCTTCACTCTTCACTTCTGGAGTTTAAATAACGCAGTACTCAAAGTTTGCAGATAAATGATTCTAAATTGTTTATCTTTACTGAAGGTACAGTAACAGAAAAGGCTCATTCTTCTTCATCTCTTGAAATTTTTGTTTGAAAACTTCAAATAGCAGACTTTCCTACTAATTGGTGATAAAGAATTTTACATACAGCTTTTAGATGCAATATTGATTGCTGATTGAAGCCCCCCCCCCACCCCAAACTATAGGTTCTACCAGGTTTAAAGGTTGGTTAAATAATTTGCAAAGAAATACTGGCTTTCTGCTCCTAAATTAAGTGAGAGGATGTAGCAGTATGGCACAGGAATTGATTTGCCTGTCAAAAATACCAGTGTAATTTCCCGTATCTCCAAACAGAACTGGAAAAGATTCCATCTAAAGGTATCTATTTCAGAGATTTTTCAGAGAAATAGTTTGGATAAATCAGTTTCAGCTTCAGACTCAGAAAAATGTTGTGAAGAAAATGTGGGAACCTGGTGATAAATTTATTTAGTGTCTTAATTTAAGACAGAACTTTTATAAAATGATGTATTGTTGATATATGACATGGGTGTCAAAAAAGTACAAAGGAATATGAAACCATAGTGGGGACCCCTTTATATTCTTAAAAATGTATTAAAATACTTATTCAGATGGGACAAATTATAGTTAATTTGCTGGGAAGAATTTCTGTAATTAAGATTAATGTTTTACCTAATATATTGTTTTTATTCCAGAAGTTACAAAGAGTGATGACAAATGTTCCATTAAGCAATGACAAAATATTTCTAAATTTATATGACAAAGGAAAAAAAAGAATTAAATATAAATTGTTGAAGAATGCTAAAGAGAGAGGGGAATTGGGGCTATATTTTGATACTTGCTGTTTGGTTTAGATGAAAGAATGGAAAATAAGAAGCTATTAAATTTGGAGGATTTGAAATTTGTATGTCATACATATTTGTGGTATAATAAAACTAAAGTGAACACATACATATATAAGAATCACATATATTGGCTTTCTCCTAAGATATCTCTCTGCTTGTTACCTCAGGAAGCTTTTTATCAGAAAGCAATGATAACAAGACTAGTCTGGTAACTTACAGTGAGATATTATGTTTTATTCATTATTCTGTTAATAATTTATCAACTGCAGTGATTCACTTAACAACTGTGGTAAGAAAGGTCATAAAATGGGGCAAAAGTCACTTAACAAATGTCTCACTTAACAACAGGAATTTGGGGCTCAATTGTGGGCTGAGGTTGAGGACACCTATGTTCTATTTGACATTAAAACTGAGAAATGTTAAAATATTTGATGTTGTGGACCTTGAGTAACCCCAGAAGATGTTCTAGCCTGTTCTAGGTTCTTGGGGGGTTTGGGAGGGGCTATGTTTAATATGCTGTAACAGGTAGCCTAAGGAAACAAAGGGAAGGCATAACTGCTACATGCTAGGAAGTTTTGAAAGCTTGAGCCATTTTGTTCCTCCCTCGGGAGAGAAAAGCATGGGAGTAAAACCTCTTCTGTCTGCACATCATAACGGCAATCATTTTTCCCTGAGACCATCTGTCATTGATGATCATGTTTGTAGCTGAGGAAGTACAGAGGTATGGAATGATTTTTTAATTTCTGTCCTTCAATTCAAGTAATTACTTCTTAGTATATGTTTCCTGTCTAGTAATTAAGAATTGACTCTTGTACTCTAAACAGGACTTTATCCCTAAATCCATTAAGTGAATTTCAATTGAACTGAAGCCAAACACACTAGTTTCTGTAAACAGAACATTCCCTTTTACTACGTCAAATTGAAAATGGTCTTAGAGAAGTGCTTTTAGGAGCATATACAGTATATACGTTTGGTGCTCAGTTCACAAAAGGCTTTGTTAAGATGGTACTTCTAAGCAAATCATTGATGTTGGATGAACATTTGTCCCTTTTTAAGTAGTGTGCCATTTTGGAGAAGGCAGATTTGTCTAAGGAAGTGTGTGGTTTGGTCTTTAAATTACTACAGTGTGTTTTACAAAGAGCTCTCTTGAAGAGTGAAAGAGGAAATTGCAAGCAATGCAGAATGCAGCAAACAAATTATTTTTGGGTGTCGCTTCAGTGACCATGATACACTACTCTTATATCAATTACATTAGTTGTCAATTTAATTCTGGGTATAATTCAAGAATCCTGGATCTCATTTATTTGTTTTATTTATTTACATTTCATATTTTTAAACTGCCCATCTCCCTCAGAGGAGGGAATTTATAAAAATTTAAATGATTGGGGAAATATGCATGAAAGATTACCTTTCCTGTATGTCTTGCCCCCCAAATTATCAAATGATTGGTGCTGGCAATGGATCAACTTAAAATGTAAACTACTAATTAATTTATTGGTGGAGTCTTTAAATAAGTATTATATTGGCCACCCACACCACAGACCTAATTAGCTGATCTTTTGTGCATGTTGCCTAGCAACCAAGTGCAACAAAGAAAGGTTGCTTTTCAACCTTTTTTTGTGCATGGGAGTGCTCTTTGTATGGTTTATATATATTGTACAGCTCTCAAGCCTATCCTGATCTGCTCTGAATCATCTGAGCTTTATTCAGTCCACTTATTGAGACACCTTTGCTAATTAATTGCTAAGACATATCCCAACTGCAGGATTTTGACCCTGAGGAAATTAGATTGGCCCTGTCTTTTTTTACTTGCAAAAGGCAAAACTCTTTTTTTCACTTAGAGAAAAATGTATTCCTGGTAGCTCAGTGGTCAGTTTAAAATACTGCTGCTGCTGCTGCTCTTATTGTTGGTTTATGTTGTACTTTTGTCTGTGAAATACATTTATGTTTTACAAGTTGCCTTGGGGTAATATCTATCCTGAAAGGCAGTACAGAAGTAATATTATAGATGAAATGGGATAAATAAGATCAAGCTTGGATTTGGTCTTATTTCTTCAATATTTGCTAGATAAATGTCTGTGTATATGTGTGTGTGTGCGTGTGTGTGTGTGTGTTGCCAATGGTTCCCTTCTGGTTGCGGCATTTTCTTTCCCAACCAAACTGATTTTCTGAATTGTTACAAAAGTTAATGCAGTCCACAGCACTCCCATGTCTCAGATTTTGCATTTATCTCAGGAACTTATCATATGCCATACTTACAATTTTAATTTCCATTTATAAGGTTCAAAATGCAGGTCATGTAAAAGTCTCCTCTGCCTGAAAATCTTAAGAACTACTGTTTAGGAAATGCCATTCTAGGCTTACGTGACAGCTTCCAATTTTATTTTGTAAACAGGTTTACAAAAATTGCTAGCCAGTTGCTTGCATTTTGCTACTTGAAGTACCTAAGTAAAAAAAAATAAAAAAAAGGTTTTCTGGGTTAAAAAAAAAAAGATAAACTTTTTGTTGTTGTTAGAACGTAACATTTATTCCAACTAATTGTTTCAAAGCCAGTTTTACTCACGAAAAGCAGTTCAGTCAGTGGCATTATACAGGCTGATCTTAGCTTATAGATGCCAATTTTAGTATTATTATTCCCTTTTTTCTCTCTTGTCCAGGGGTGGGATGCTACTGGTTCTGCCCAGCTCTATAGAACCGGTAGCTCTGAAGAGCAGCAAACACCAAACTGGTTCTATGTTTGCTGCTGTTTGGCTCACCCACCCGCTCGGGCTCTTACCTGTCCTTTATTTCCTGCTTTTTCAACCTCAGCTGCTTTGCGCGGCACAGCTGAGGTTGAAAAAGCAGGAAAAAAGAAGCTTTTCAAACACTGCGCACCCGCACGCAGTGCTTGTCAGCTGTCCGAGTGGCACAGCTTAAGGTTTTTTTTACATGTGCGCACAGCACACGTCTGGCATAGTCAGAACGTAGTCACTGAACCAGTAGTAACACTAGTTGAATCCCACCCCTGCTCTTGTTGTATGAAATCCCATTAAGGAAGTTGTCAAGTAAACATGTTCAATAACTGGTACATTGTAATAGTCTTCTTTATCTTCTAGGAGTCTTTCAAGCTCTTTGATGAACTTTTTGTTCCAGTTAACATCATCATCTGTTTATGCTTCTATTTACACTAAATAGGAACTGTGCTGAAACTGCTGTTCAGGGGACAAAAACATTCCATATGGGAACAATCTGCATTTGAAATTGTATTATTTCAGTTCTTAGTTTAATTAAAAATTATTTTATGCCAGCTCTCATTCACTAATGAAACAGCTGTCAGTGAGGAATTACTACTGGGCAGTTAGCAGAATGTAATTTCCAGCTTAGACAGGCAGGATGAGGAACATGCTACCAGTCTTCCGAGGATAGGTAAAATTTAAAATTACTCATCTTGAGAACAGTAAGCCAATGGCCCGAAACAAACATTATAGTTAAATAATTGGCTCAGTACCATTCCTACTTGTATAAAAGGTAGTGTATTTGTGTGTACCTCCTTGTCTGTGTGTGTGTTTATAGGTGTGTGGTTAGAGAGGGAAAGAAATTTATTTAGTTTACATTTAGATAGTTTTGAATTTTCAAATCTCTCTCTCTAAAGCACCTTTGAGTCAGGGCTGCTCTCAGTGACTGCTTGGACAACTCCTTGCAGTTTTCTTGGCAAAATTTAATAAACAAACTAATACAAAATGATTCAGAATGTGGTCTCCTAATTTTCAAATTTTACCAACAATACTTTTACCAACAATAATTTTAAAATACTTTAGAGAAAACTTTGTAAACAAATACATAGGTTCATTAAAATAAAATACAAAAATTTACAAAATGCTGCATATAAGAATAATGCTTATGGTTTGAGAAATGTACATCAAAAGAAATAATGGTTAGTGTAAACAATTTTCATATTTTGTATATGGCAATTAACAGTTTTGCAAAACTGAGAAACTATAATTGACAGATTTGCTCACCTCTAATCTTAATGTTGACAGATGACTTTGGCTAACCAATACTGTTTATATACACTGACTGCTACTAAGCTTTGATAGAGTGTTATGTCAAAATAAATGGGCTCCAAAATTTGCAGGATATTGGGTGTACAATATTTTTAATTTATAAGCTAAGTGCATCTTAAGATAACTCAATATTTATTTTTACTTCTGATGCCATAAGTTTTTAAAAAAGAGTGTTTCACAATTTCTCTGAAGAGTGTATTGAAAATATATATCTCTTTTTCTCTTCTGTGATGATTGATGGGGTAAAATTGGAGAGAATCTTTGTTCAAACATTCCATAGTTGTTAACATATAGATTTTCTCTGCTTATTTGTGTATCTATGTGATTGGTTCCAGAGAGGAAGCCTATGCCTTAGCCTCAAAATAACATGTACTGGAAACTTTCAGAAAGATTTTTATCTATGGATTAAAGTTTCTATATTTTGTTTGTTTTAGGTATTATGATATCTGACTACAATTTAAAGACTTTTTACTTCTTCAATTTCCTAGGGCTTGGATAATTCATGGAGAGATAGTAAGATCAGGTACTTGATGTTGGTGACAGCTGTGTTCTTTATCCTCCTTTAGAATGGCAAGTCATCACTTATGCGTCACTGCTCCAATCTTCAGCATCTCCTAATTGCCTTTTTCTATGCTATACAGTTGCCAAGTGAGAATTCAGGAGCATTAACTAGTTTGATTTCTAAGCAGGTAACTTCAAGGTTTTATTTTATGTGTAATCACAATTTAAAGTATGATAGTACTGGATTCATAGCCTTGCTTATAATAGGAAAGGATGTGTGTCAGTTTTTACATTTGTATGACTGATTTGAATGACACCTTATGAATAAATTACTTGTAAGAATGTTTAACTTTTATTACTGATCTTATGATGATTTCCATTATTACTATTATACTTTACATATGACTGTTGCCTTACAGAATAAGAGAACAAAGGCAACTTCACTGATAAACTAATAAAATTTCCCTAAAGGTCTGTTATATATGTTTATAAGTGTAGCTCCAAACACTATTATTGTAGCATATATTCCCTGAACCCAAAGGAATCTATATCATGGCAATTTATTTACTACTGATTTTTTATCCCAGCTTCCTGTTTATTCAATACATGATCAGGGCATGATGCATTATAATTTAATGTTCTGGACTGCAAATTTGTTTAAGTTTATCTTTAAAGGTTGTACAGAAACTGTATTTCTTCAACTCAGTCTCTATCCATGTCATTGGACTAGGAAACGGTTCTTATAAAACATCTATACCAGTGGTTCTCAAAGTTGACATTTTTAAGATGTTTGGATTTCAACTGCTGGCTAAGGAATTCTGGGATTTAATGTATTGATGCCATACTGTATCTGTTAAGTGTCATTTAATGAGAAGACATTGTCTTGTAGAGGAAGGGTAGGCGACAGAAGATATAGCATGACTTTTGGAAAGGGAGGAAATATATTCCTATATGGAGTCATTTTTCTTGTCTGCTTTTGTGGAAGAATATAGTGGTTTGTTGAAATAGTGAATATTCAAAACAGGAATATCAGTATGATAGTACTAGTAGTCAGTTATTCCTGATAAGAGCATTTTATTGTTATGGAGAATTCCTTGAAGAGTTCTTCTTAATTGTTCTGCTACTAAAATGGAAGAAGATAGTAACAATATTATAGGTCTTCAAAGAAGTTGATTTAAAAGTAATTATTCTGCTGTCTTTTAAGTCATTTTACTGTCAGTTCTCTATGCTAGCAGTATATTCTTAACTACAATCAGCTATGAGCCACTGGGGAAGGATATTCTATCCTTGACATATTCTTTGTCTCATGAAACTATTTTCCTCTGAAATTAGATCAGAATTATATAATTTGATAATATGTAGCTATGTTGAAATTACACTTCCAAAATACGCCTTTGACTCTATGGGAATGAAATTGTTGGTATAGATTGACCAACTTCAAATTTTGACTCATGTTCTTCTTTTTTTCTTAAGAAAGATGTTATAGATTACTTTCTCCTTTGTGGCCAGTTTCCTGAAATAAGAAGCAATGTATTATGTTTTCTACCTGAAAAGAAATATACATCTGTGAAAAGAAAATCCATTTTAATTAGGTGTTTTTTTTAAAAAAAAGTATTTCTATTCATGATTCCTGTGGTTATAGCTATATTATAAATGTCTAATTCATTTTTATTATGTTTAATTCAATTTTATAATTATTCTAATTAATTGTGATGGTTCTTTAAAGAATTCTATGCATTGTAGTTTAGTAAAGATACTTAGAAGTACATTAGAAATCCTTCCTCTCAGGATGATTATTACCAGAATTATTCTGGAGATTAGAGAATCATTGTTAGATATTTTGAATTTGTGGTTCACATCAAAGTTATCTTCTCTGGTACTCTTATAGCCACCTATTAGAACCACCTGTGCATGAAAGAGTGGAACCACTGCAAAAACAATGTTTCCAATCCAGATAGTCCAGAAATGTATGCTTAATTGTACTCAAGACAACTGGGAAGTTGAACTGGACCAGGATCGACATACTCCAAGTCCCCACAATCCATGTCTTAATGGAATCCCACTAGAATGACCAGTTGAGTCCATCCATGCTAAGGTCAGAATTCTGAACAAAAACAGCCAGATAAACTAGAAAATTCCATAAACAATCCACTACCATTTGGTGCACAAACTTTCTCTCAAAGGAAAGATGGTGATGGCAGTATTGTTGTCTAAGGCAACTGGGTTTAGGGAGGACATTTTGCAAGGGATAAAACAAATATTTTCTGAGTTCTGGTGCCATTCTCCCAAAGTGAGGCACAGACAACCTCTCAAGTCCATTTAAACACGTCCTACCCATCCTCCCAGTGGAATTTGGATGGAATATGGATCAAATTCATCAGTGGTAGAGGTCATTATAGAAAGAAACTTACCCACTTGATCAGAGACACAAAGAAAAAGGAATTCCAGATAACAAGGCCAAATCACCACATCTGCCTCTGCCCAGGAAAAGTAAAGACTCTGGCGATATGAGTTATTTTATTGCCAAAATGCTCTGCAAAACTGGTCACAATGGCAAGGGAGGTGATTAACCTTTAGGCTGTTCCCCATCATGGAATTTGCCCCTCTAAACAAGACAGCTTGAGTCTATCCTGAAGTCACTATAAGCAAGATGTAAAGACTTCTCATATTCATGTTCAGTCATCACTTTTCATTTTTTTCAGATGTCACTTCTTCTGCTTCATCTCAAACTACTCCTAAAAATAAAATCCTATGGTATCTCTGGACAACTGAATAACTGGATAGAAGCATTCCTGTCAAACAGACAACAAATGGTCAAAATCGGGAGCGTACTATCAAATCCAGTACCTGTCAATAGTGGTGTTCCCCAAGGCAGTGTTCTAGGACCAACTCTCTTCATACTCTACATAAACGACCTCTGTGATCATATTAAGAGCAATTGCGTTCTCTTCGCTGATGATGTAAAGCTGTTCAATACCACAGACAATACTGCTACCCTACAAAAAGATCTTGACTATGTATCAGAGTGGTCAAACAAATGGCAACTTCAAATCTCAACAAATAAATGCTCTGTCTTACATATTGGCAAAAAAAATCAGAAAATAAAATACAAGCTGAATAGTCAAGATCTTGTTGATGACTCAAGCTCTGTAAAGGACCTTGGAATACTCACCTCTAATGATCTAAGTGCTAGAGCCCACTGCAACTACATAGCCAAAAAGGCATTAAGAGTTGTTAACCTAATCCTACGTAGCTTTTTCTCTGGTAATATCACACTACTAACCAGAGCATACAAAACATTTGCTAGACCAATACTAGAATACAGTTCATCAGTCTGGAACCCACACTACGTATCTGATATTAGCACAATTGAGAAAGTCCAGAAATATTTCACAAGAAGAGTTCTCCACTCCTCTACTTGTTGTAGAATACCTTATGCCACCAGACTTGAAATTCTAGAACTTGAAAACCTTGAATTACGCCGTCTTCGGTCTGACTTAAGCATGGTATATAAAATCATACATTGCAATGTCCTACCTGTCAATGAATACTTCAGCTTCAACCATAACAACACAAGAGCACACAATAGATACAAACTCAAAGTAAACCGCACCAAACTTGATTGCAGGAAACACGACTTCAGCAATAGAGTGGTCAATGTCTGGAATACTCTACCCGACTCTGTAGTTTCTTCCCCAAACCCCAAAAACTTTAACCTTAGACTGTCTACTATTGACCTCACCCCTTTCCTAAGAGGTCTGTATTAGCGCACCAACGTGCCTACCGTCCCTGTCCTATTGTTTCTCTTATTCTTCTTTTATTTTTCTTATATGTACCCATTTCATGTATTCACAACTATGTATACATTTATACTTATTATCTTGTAAACAATTGGCAAATCAAATAAATAAATAAATAAAATAAAATAAATCTCCTGGTCCTCCCCAAGTAAACCAAGGAACTTTCCAGGATCAGCCAGCTTAGAAAGGCCATTCAGAAACAAACACATCAAATGTGCAGAAAGCCTCTTGTTGGTAGCAGCCCGGACAGAATTGCCTATCTGGCAGAGATTCCCTAGACAGGAAGCTGTGTGAATGTTAGATTCCTGGCATATACCTCCCAAATTGGGTGTATGTGCTCAGTAGAGATCCCAGATGACAGTCAATACTATTTGGATGAGGAAGTGATATGCTCATGGCAAAGGGCCGTGGATAATGTTCTCAATATCCAGATTACATGAACAATGGCTCTGAGGCACAGATAACAACTAACTTATGTTCATCCATATGTGTTGTGACATCATGGAAACCATGAATTCATGACTGTTCTGGACTCTGTCCCCAGTTGAGGTACCAAGCCAAGAAACACAATTAGGGATCCTGCTAGCCATACCACATCACTACCAGCTGTAGCCCTTCCCTGTTGTTTGATATAACATGTTTACATTCTACTACCTCAGAAGCAGATTAACTGGTCACAAGTTAGGTGATCACACTATTTTTCATACACAAACATACACGTATACACTTTCTTAGATGTAAACAAGTGGCTATATTCATGCGAACATATGTATACCCAGACACAATCGGTCCAATTTTTCAGATTCTAGGGACAAAGTCATTTGTCCTTTTTGTTAAAATTCACTAAAAGTTTAGCTATATGCATTTTTATTTGCAAATATACAAGCAAAACTCATAGATTACAATATAGACATGCTAACAGAGACTGCAGAACCTTCTCACGCATTAAATCTCCAGGAAATTTGATCTCTGTTGGAATCCTAAAATGCCCAGAGGTCTTTAAAAAATAAAATAAAATCTCTATTTCAGTCTGCCTCAATCTGCTGGCTATTGTTCACTCCCAGACACTGGATTAGAACATCCTCAGTAGGGAGGGGAAAGAAATATATCCTCCTTTCAGAAACTGGGCGGCTTTTGAGGAACAACTATTTGGTTTCTATGGAAACTTATCACCATAGGGCAGACAAACCACTTTGACCATTGTGGCAGCTTCTCACTTGTCCAATCCAATCTTAGAATAATAGAATCACCAAATTGGAAAGGTCTCTGAGCTCCCCAAACATTAGTTTTGTATATCATTTGTTTGGCTATGTTAATTACATGAACTATTTTATTTCCTGCAATTTGCTTTTGCCTGGGTACTCAAGACATAAGCTTGGGCCAGATTATTTCTGTGTAACTAGAATTAAGTTCAGGTGGATTTCTAAGCAAGCCTAATCAGGAATGTATTGCTGCTAATATTTTATATATATATATATATATATATATATATATATATATATATATATATATATATATATATATATATAATATAAATATAAATATAAATATATATAAATATAAATATAAATATAAATATAAATATATATAAATATATATAAATATATAAATATATATAAATATAAATATAAATATAAATATAAATATAAATATAAATACACACACACACATATACAAATACATACATACACACACACACACATACATACATACATACATACATACATACAGTATATCTTCTTTGCATCATGACTTTAACTACTTCTCTCTTATTCTTTCCAGATGCCATTGTAAAATATGTTCATTCTGTGGGAGAACACAGATGGTGACAGCTCAGTGTAACTGCAGCTATTAAAATTTGCCGTGATTGTTCCTCACAATGAGCTTTGGATCCTTTATATACTCTAGAGAAGATTCTTGTAGAAATGTGATAAAATGGAAGGGAGGGAGTGGTAATAAAAAGTTGCTTCTCTGATATAAAGAAGCTAATCAAGAAAAGAGTTCTATTGTTACTTAACTAGCTAAAGTTTCTGTGTAAAAGCCATTATTTTTGAATACCTGGGATGGCACAAATGGCTTCATAGGCTCCAAAACTATTTGGAATCCAAGGTATGTATGATCCAATCTCATCTTTAAGGCAAAGAGTATGACCATTTAGCAATAAACATGTGGCATAGCTTGCTTTGAAGTGGACTTACATGAATGGGCTGCAGAATGGAAAACTAGAGCTGGATTGTTCTAATTTGGCATTGTCTTAAAACTGGGCTGGCCTAAAGAAGCCCAAGACAAATAAAAATCCATCTACAGAAACTGACAGGGCTGCCAACTGAATCTTAGTTATGTTGGGAATAAAGTAGCCTCCTTCTTGGGGAGAGGGAGGGAGGATCCCCAAATCAGGGTCAAGAAGGTTAAAGAGGGAGGCTGCAACTGCATGATCAAAGCCTCAACTCTTTTTAATGTGTGTCACATAAGCAATGCATGTAAAAAAAGTGGGGGGTGGGCTTTAATCACAGAGTTGCAGTCATTGTCTTGACTTTTTTTTGGGATACCCTTGCTCCTTTACCTAATTTGAGAGAAGAGACCAGTTTAGAAAATCAGACTAAATAGCACAATTTTAATTAAGAACTAAACATCCGAGAATCTGTGTTTTTTCTTTCTTTACTTGTCCCATTCTAATGTAATAGCCCAGATTAGGAAATGCATGGTATTTACCATGTGTAATAGTACCTAATTTTATCAATATTCATCATCCATAGTCTCCATTGGTTGAGTCCTCTTTAGCATGTGTACAGAGTATCTTTCAAAAGCCTTAATATATGCTACAAAGGACATATACATGTGGTCACTGTCACAGAAACAGGCATTCGTTCACTGAGCTCCTCTTCCAAGCTGTTTTGTACAGTGCTACAGGTGGCATGGCTCCATTAATCTGATGTGCAGTTGCTTGACTGGAGAAGAGTTCTGATTTTCAGATTCCTGCCTGCTTTAAAAACAAAATCACAAACACACATGCCCTTGGTCTCTCAGGTAATGACCTTATAATTAAACAGTTCAGAGGATACTGTTCAGAACCAGATTGTTTAAATACTTGGATTTCAGCTTTGGCTACTTCCAACTCCAGCAAATCTATTAATTACACATCATATAGCATTTACCATCAGAAATAGGATTTCATTAACTTAGCAGCTTGCTAACACACAGTCAGATCTCAGACAAACTCTCCAGAGTCTTTTGTGCTGCTAAAGTAGCACTGCTGGGTCTTAGTTACACACATAGTTCACCTGAGGAGAGGATTTAGCCAATGATCTTTCCTCTTATCTCAGCAGCTCAATGCCAGAGTCTTGGCTGCTATTTGAAGGAAAAGTGGCACCACAGACTACAAAATTGGGCAGCCTTATTTTTAGCACAGTACTCGAAGCCAACCTACTCGAAGCCAACCTACTCGAAGTAGAGAAGGAGAAACATTATACTTTTATGAAAACAAACCAAGACAAAGAGAACACATCATCTGTGGAGGCTCCATGGTAGCTAACAAGTGCTTTCTTCAGCTATTAGCCTTCATACATTTAAAGAGCCCGGCCAATGGGAAAATGATTCTTCAAGTAACTTGTCATTATTTTTACAAAACCCAGTTCTAATTCCCTTTCAAGGATGGTGGATTTCTATATTTGCTGTAAAGCCAGTGTTGTGATTTAAAATGCTCTTTATAGATTTCTCTTTCCATTCATTAAGTATGCTTCTGCAAACATAAGAATTATTGCATGCTTCCATAAAAGGGTAAATGTATCACACCAAATCATGAAGGACACACAGGAAACCCAAAACTCCAGGACCAGCTGCAGTATAGACCTAATAAAGCTTATATAAGTGGCTGCTTCTTAAAACCTGTGTATATAAATTTAATGGATAATGACTACATTGTGTATAAAACTAGAACTTTAAGAGCCATTAGCATGAACAATTCTTTGCCAATATCAAATCTCAGAACAAAAATGGATGGTAAAGTTCCCCATGTTATGAGAATTGGAAATCAGTGAAAGTTGGGCTTTTAATGAAAATAAATGGTTGCTTGAGCCTACTGTGAAATAATTCCCATTTCTGGTGCTAGCAGAATAGAATAGTATAGAATAGAATACTTTATTCGCCAAGTGTGATTGGACACACAAGGAATTTGTCTTGGTGTAAATACTCTCAGTGTGCATAAAAGAAAAGATACATTCATCAAGAGTCAAGAATCATATGGTACAACACTTAATAATAGCCATAGGGTACAATCAGCAATCAAATCATACTAGGAAACAGTCAATATAAATAGTAAGGATACAAGCGACAAAGTTACAGTCATACAATCACAAGTGGGGCGGGATGGGTGATAAGGAGTGATGAGAAGATTAACAGTAATAGTAGTGCAGACTTTGTAATAGTTGAACAGTGTTGAGGGAAATATTTGTTTAGCAGAGTGATGGCTTTCAGGAAAAAAACTGTTCTTGTGTCTAGTGAGAATTTAGTTAAGATGTTAGCTCAACTTCTTAAGAACTATGAAGCTGAATTATTAAGTTGCTAGCCAATTCTGAATAGATGCACTATTGTGAAAAAACAATTTAAATTTTGAAGTCTATTTCGAAACAAAAATTAGATTTCAAAATTCACAGAGTATATATATATATCAGACATTCTGGGCAGCAACACAGCAACATCAGAGAAATTATATGTTACAAGGCAGCTGCTTCCACTAGCATACACAGGAATGTAGCGGATTGCCCACTCTTGCTTTCTCAAGTGGGGATTCCTAAGCTTTTCCTCCACAATTCTTACTATGATATCCTGCCACACTCCTAGAGGGAGCCTATTTCATATGCTGCACCATCTGCTTTAGTTATGTGGTTATACATCTATTTTAGAGGCTACTTAACTCCAGATTTTAAATGGAGTAGAAAACAGAAGGGGAAAAGGAAAAATTCCTAGGCAGACTACACAATATGCTTAAAAAAAAAAGAAATACAACCAATTCAGAGCCACCCAGTCTCAAATGCTGGGTGAACAGTCAGATTTTCGAAGATTTTTGGAATACTATAAGCCACAGATACTTGGGGATGTTGTTTTAACTGAGAAGACACACTTTCTAGGTCCCAAGAGTTTGATTGAAGGGACTTGAAGCATGCCAGCTCCGTCAGATCTTACCAGTAGGGCAGAGACCAAGGAAGAGAGGCAGCCTTCAAATTCTTCTTTAATCATTAATTTGAAAGGAAGAGAATAGAAACATACCCATTCCCCAGGGGTTTGTTTTTGTTGTTATTTCTCTTATTTTTCCCATGTGTGAGTGGTTGTCAGAATAAAGGTTCTGGTTCCAGAGGAAGATGCAAATATTTTACTACATAGATAAGGGGTAAAGAAAATCTACTCGGAAGTTTATTATTTATTTATTTCAAGTTGAAGACAATGGGAAAAATGGAAAAGGAGAACTATCTCGAATGTACAGTCTTAAATTCAGCAGTTACACAGAGACATACCAATAGAATAAAATAGGATGCAAAAATTACAGATCAAATCAATCCATAAAATAAATCGATAAAAGTATCCTAATTGGCATCTAATTCCATGCTTTACTATGGCTGTTTTCTTCCAATCCTCCAGCCTTTCTTCAAGGATAGTTTTTTTTAAACTGGCTGGAACTATTAGGATAGAGAGACAGTGTCCTACTACGATGGGGGTGGGGGGGCAAAGAGTAAAGGCAAAATAGAGTTTTGCCTGCCTTCTCTTGTCTGCCCAATTGAGAAAGGAAACTTTTCTGCTTCTGACTGTGGTTCGGAATTTGAGTTGTCTTTGCTCATCTTTGCCCACTATCAAACTGACAGATTTGATTAAATGTTTCATATCCAAACCTGGAATTAGGAGGATGTCTCTTCCTGACCATGCAAATATGAAAAGAGGGAACTAAGCAATTTAGGGGATACAGTTTCACTGCACTTTTTACCCATATTTCTTTTCTCTTTGTGAAAAGGATTCTATAATAAAACAGCAAAGAAAAAAAAAGAAAGAAAGAAGATATATTATGAGGAGCAAGCTTCATTTCATATATTAAACTCAACCAAAGAGTATATCTAAGGATGGAAGTCCTTTCCCACAACTGACTTGTCTAAATCAGGGTTGTCAAACTCATGTTGTCATGTCAGCATCACATGATGTATCAGGAAGTGGTGGGATTAAAATTTTTTTTACTACTGGTTCTGTGGCCATGGCTTGGTAGGCATGTCAGGGGAAGGATAGTGTAAAATCTCCAGCCAGAGGTGGTATTTGCTGGTTCTCTGAACTACTCAAAATTTCCACTACCGGTTCTCCAGAACTGGTCAGAACTTGCTGAATACTACCTCTGGTATCGGGACATTTTCTCCCTTCACTAAACTGGGCATAGGTGTGGCCAGTGTGTGATGCATCTGGCCCATGGGACAGGAGTTTGACAGCCCTGATTTAAATGATAGAAAGACACCATCTGAATCTCACTTAATATTAACTCTGAAATGAACTTGTTATTTTGGGGAAGATGGGAGGCTATCTCCTATGGAAAAGAAAGATACCAAGAAGAGTGTAATCAGTCATAGTGAAGGAGAAAACTGAAATTAATCTCTTTAATGTACAGATTAAACTGAGAAAAAACAAGTCCAGAGAAAACTGGATTACAAAATAATTTCTGGTTTAAAGAATTGTTATTCTGATAGACATAGGTAAATGTCTATAGTTAGTACTTTGCTAAGTTTATTCTATATTTTCCGTGTGCTAGTTAAGATTTGCATTGTCCCTGATGTGCATATCTCTGCAAGCTGAACTATTGTACGTTTGATATTTCTTAGGATCTCTCAGCAACAGATCCATCCTATCTTGTGATCTTCCCAAAGTGTAGATTTTCCTTTAAGGCACTGTATGATTTTAGGAACCTTGCATTTTCAACCCCCCCCCATAATATTTTAACATATTGTTACCTAAAGATAAATACTTTACATTTTTTTTTCTTAATAAAGCCATATTGTGAAATTGATCTATTTCTCTAACTGCCATATGTGTGGGTGGTTGGTTGGGGTGAATTATTTCTGTATTACGTGCCTCAAAGCTATATTGTCTGGGAATTGACAATACCGTGCTTCAAAGCTACATTATCTAGGAATTGATGCTAGAGAATTTATTTCATTCTTATCATTTCCCCTCCCCCTATCAGTCAGTCATTTCATCTGGGAGATCTTTATCTGGCTTACAAACCAAGGTTTTGAGGTGGATATAAGGTAAAGGCATTCTGGAGAGAGAGAGGGGGAGGGACAGAGGGAGGGAAAGAGAAAGAGATGGAAGGGAATATTTGGAATATTAGCTCAGGATTGAATTGTAGGGTCCTTGATGCTCTCTGAGCTTGGTGGTTTTCTTGCAGATGTTTCAGTACCAAACTAGGTAACATCAGTGCTAGAAGGGAGTGGCTCACCCTGTCGATGTTGGTGGGAGTTGGCTTGGTGATTCCTTGATTAAGCTATTGATTGCTGTTAGCTTGTTTGTCTGCATTGGTAGTTCCTTGGCTGGGGTATTGTTTACCTCTCGATTGTTGGTCTAGTGTTAATCTTGATGTTAATCTCTGCTCATCTGGGTGATTGGTAGTGAGGGTTTGGGGTTTTTTAGTTTTAGTTTTCTTTTTGGCTCTTGAATGGTCTCTTTTGAATGGTATGTAGATATTATTTATTCATGGCTGTTCATGGCCGATTTGTCTGAATGTCAGGTTTTCAGCATTTTTACTATAAAATGTGCTTTCACTATTTCACTGCATTTTCACTGTAAATTGAAAATACACAATGGGGGTTATTATAATGTTGTATTGCTGTCTGTCAAGTTGAGGAGGTGCCAAATTAAGCAACCTAAATCTTGAGCTAAAATTGCTTTAGATCCTGTCACATTAATGCTATAATACACACAGACACTGATACATAGACAATTCTGGACTTCAGAAGCTTGTTTGCCATTTCCTCTCACATATTTAAGTCAACTCCAGAAATTCTAGTCAATTGGCAATAAGACTAGACTGCTGAGTCCAGACTATGAACATGACAATATCTTCTTGGTCAGTCCCCTGGTTCTTGACATTCCTAATTGTTCAGCTTCATTGGCTGACCCCATGTGAACCAGTCTTCAAGGACTATATCTGTCTTGTTCTTCTAGAGACTGATCCCTATTAATCTTCAAGCTTTATCTTTGATTTCTTAGATGTTTGCACAGTATGGGTGCCTTCACGTGTCCTCCCCCATGTACATGTAATCTCACTGGATACTTATATAGATTCTTTTTCACCCTTTATATATCTATCATAAACTCTGATGCTATAAAATTCAAAGCAATAGGGAACACATTGCTCTTTGTTCTACTTTCTCTATAGCTCCATTTAACCAGTAACCAGTAATGTTTATTTGGTCAATGACCAGCAAAATTGCCAACAAAATAAACAATACGAAAGTAAAATCAAATCGGTAAAAACGAACACTAAAATATTCAAGGAATCATTATAATAAAAATGTAACTTAAACTACTATAATGATATGTTAATAAACTGTGCAAGTATAAGTCTAAATATAACAATCTAAGAAGAAAAAAACATGTTACCTAAAGCAAGGTAATTAACATAGTTTTAGGATCTGTATAACAAACCTAAAGTGATAAATAAAAGAGAAGTGGTTATTCTTATTATCAGTTGTGCTTTTTCTTGGTGGCAATATAGAATCTGGCTACTGAAACAAGCAATTAAATGTTTCAAATTTTCTAGAAGATGATTCACATAGAAATTGTCTAATCTTTCTGGAAATTTATGTATTAGGAATGGAATGTAAGTAAATCTGAAGATCCATGGAAACTTTATAGCAAGAAAGAACTGATAGGTCAATTTCACGGAAATAGTAGCTACATTCCTACACTATAACTTAAAAATGTTTTTAAAAATAAAGGGAAGCTTTGCAATATTGTGCCAGGGCATGGGAAAGGAAGGTGTGGAGCAAGGGTGGGATTCTACCAGTTCGTACCTATTCACTAGAACTGGTTGTTAACATTCTAAGCAGTTTGGAGAACCAGTTGTTAGAAGAAATTACTGGCCTAATCCTGTAAGGAAGGCAGGAAGGAAACATTCTGGTGTTGCTTACAGAAACTGCCCCTCTGTTAACCCTTATTACATTCTTGGCAGGACTAGACTTCCTGTCTCAGGAATGTCTCTGGAGTTTTTCCCCCCTCCTTTGCTGGTAGTTTGCTTGTGTGGAGTGACCATTCAAAGTTACAATGGCACTGAAAAAAGTGACTTATGAATTTTTCACACTTACGACTGTTGCAGCATCCCCACAGTCATGAGAGGCCAGGCGAGGAGATGCGTGCCTCGATGTGAGTGATATTGAGTTGGCCACACCCAGCCAATAACATGACCACCAAGCCATGCCCACCAACTAAGCATGCCCACAGAACCCACTGTTAAAAATTTTGAATCCCACCCTTGGTGTGAAGGAAGTTTTATTCAGTCTGGGCAAAAATGAAAGAGTATCCAGTGGGACAGGTAATGGTTGAAAGCAGTATGAACTTCCAGGGTTAAAGATGGTTGCATAACACCCTAGCAACCCAGGATGAGCATGGAACAGAGGTGGGCTTCACATAATTTAACAACCGGTTCACCTAGTGCAGAACTGAAAATGTGAGTGCGCATGGGGCTTCAAACACACAGCGATTTCATGTGCGTGGCTTCCAGCTCACTTTCTCAGGCAGCTGCGGTGAGTAGAGCGGACAAGGCATGGAAATTAGTTCATCTGCGTGAACAGGGTGAGTGAGCCAGAGACAGAGACATATAGGACGGGATAGCACCAGGGCAGGTGGGCAGGCCCAGCTGGTAGTCAGAACTTCTGGTACAGGTGAACCGTTCTGAACCAGTGGCAGCCCACCACTGGCATGGAACAATTACTGGGGAGAGAGGACATGCTAGGCACTGCAGGCAACCAGAACTGGGGATGCTACTATAATGGAATGAAGATCTGAAAACCATCCATTCCGAAAGATTTCAGGCACCTTGGGTTGGAAACAAGCAGTGATGAAATGAAGTTGGAAAACATGGGCACAAAGTTCAGAAATGGAGAATGACATCTATTTCTGTACTCAGATATTGGAGAGTGTCCTGTAATGGTGATGGGCTAAGCAGAAAGTATAGTCATAGAAACAAGGCCTGTTGTACTCTGTGGCATTCACACTTAATTAAGAGCAAGTTTAGATGCATAATTATGATCACATAACATGGGAATAAAACTCTTGGAGAACATTTCTAAACATTAAAAATCCTTAGGGAAAATACTATTGGGGGGCATTTTCTCATGTTGCAAACTAGTGGTGCATACATTACAGCAATAAGTGTTAAATTACCACTTTCATGGGCCTTAGGGGTAACTTAATTGAGATAAACACTTGAATTCTCAGCCTCAACTCACCAGGGGCAAAACTGACTTGGGTATCTATTTTAAAATGTATGAAACTTTCAGTGGTAGAAAATGGCATATGATGAACAAAGTTTGGTAGTGTGAAGATTTGTAAATAACATTTAAAGCAGAAATAACCAATATCTACAGACTCAGAGCTATTGCATTCTTCACTTTTGAGGATACATGACCCAAAGTCTATTTCACGATATGATTTCTGTATACCATATTATAAAGCTTGGATAATTTAGAAGTACAGGATAGTGGAGCCTGTATAGTTTATATAAACTAGAAGGTTACACACACAATAATATATAATACAACAGTATTAAAGTCCCCTCTATTACTTACCAATTCTTTAAATTATCTTCCTTATTTATGAAACTGTAGGCAACATTTTCCTCTGTCACACCTCAGTTATTACTTGATCTGAGAGAGAATTGCTTTAGGAGCCAAATCTGTTTCATCATCTTCATATTGGTTGTTCCATTAATTTTAAGATAATACAAAAAAAGTCCACTTGAATTCATTTCATTTACTCCCATGTGTTATTTTCTGCCCAAGGCTTCCATCAGCAAATGCTACTGGGGACATTTTAAACAATAATTATTTAATGATATAATGTGAGTTAATGTGTTCCAGGTGATTACTGCATCTATAATGAAAGTAATAATAATGCTTCACTGTAAATCGAGGTCATGGATTACCTGTATTCACACTGAACTGTAAATATAACTACAAAGTTCATAATTAGTACAAGTTGTCAGGTGGCTATAGTAATTGCCCCTGACATTCAAAGACCAAATTTATGGGGTCATATGATGGTAAGTCATGTTTGCATAGCGAAACTAGAAAAATGTAAGACTTAAAAATATAGAGTTTACAGGTGAAAGAACCTTTACCGCAAATACAGTGGATTCAACTAACCTCCTACTGATTCTTAAACAATTGTTGATATTGGTGTTTCTGATAATTTCTAAAATTTAATTAAATGATATTTGCTTAAATAAATACATAGAAAATTGATAATAATGTTTTAATAACATATAACAGCAAAAAAGTACCAGTTTAGTAGAGAATGCCTGAATAATCTTAAATTAAGCATATGATTAAAGATTTAGTCTTCTTCCTTCCTTCCTTTCTTCCTTCCTTCCTTCCTTCCTTCCTTCCTTCCTTCCTTCCTTCCTTCCTTCCTTCCTTCCTTCCTATCATCTATCTATCTATCTATCTATCTATCTATCTATCTATCTATCTATCTATCTATCTATCTATCATCTATCATTTTTTTCTCAAAGCTGTAAAATAGAAAAAAGGATCAAAAGATCAACACTTTTGTCAGATAATGTTCAGAGAAGGGCTTTTGTCCTTCTCTGAACATTAATCACTTTACTTTTGCATTCCTTGTGGAATTTGATCAAAACAATAGATTAAACAATCTTACTGTCCTTCCCCTGGTTGTGGAAACCTTAATCTACTTCTTCCATAGCATTTTCAAAATATGTAAACTTCTGAGTGTTTTCCTTTTCTCAGGTTCTTTATGCATTCAACTGGGCACATCTTGAATTGAAGCATTTTCTATATCCTTAATTAAATCTACTAGTTTCTGTATGCAACGAAGAGTTGAAGAATAAAGAAATTTATTGTGATGTCTATTTCTAGAGAATTAGCATCATTGTAACTTGAGAAAATTCAGTCAAACATGTCCACATATGGAATCCAACATTACTCTAGATGAAAATAATTAAAATGTTTTCCACAGAACAAAGTGCATCTGCAGCATTACATCCAGCTTGGGAACAAATTCCATCCCAGGAACCCTTTTTGTGAGAATACCTACAACATACTCTCAACATTCCAAATGTGCCCAGCATCCTAAAAGGATGAGTTTTTGTAGTGTTGCACCAGCTTTTCTTTTTTCTTTTACCATCTTTTTGGTCCTGTTTTACTTCCTAAACAGCCAGTGGTTCAGTATTTCAGAGTGATATAGCTCAGATGGAAAGGAGAATGATCAAAGAAGGAGATAAACTGCAGGCTATTTTGGTTGCAGAAGTATCCCATGATGTTTTTTTTTTAAAACTCATCATTGAAAATAAATCAATGGGACACCTCTTCAAGTTGCCATTTCTATAATACTGTCATTGTTTGTCTTTTTTAAAAAGGAAGAGAACTTAGTTTTATTATACATCTTGAAATGTCATTGTCCCCTGTGAAGTCCAGCTTTAAAATTTTTCTGCTTG
The DNA here is from genome assembly GCF_049901735.1 of Notechis scutatus. NCBI lineage: Eukaryota > Metazoa > Chordata > Lepidosauria > Squamata > Elapidae > Notechis > Notechis scutatus. The sequence continues at coordinate 34,249,712 of NC_142011.1, read as the reverse complement.
CCTGGAGATTTGTACACAGTGCTCCTTTATTATTATCCATTGCCACAGGGTGACTCTGCTGCTCCATTGGAACTGTGCTGGAAATGTTTGTGGCAGCCTGGGAGCAAGTGTCAATGTTCCATTATCCTAAGTTTTTTTTTATAGAAGTCCGACTGGAGATAATATCGGAAAGCCTCCCAACACTAAGAAATCTGTAGAGAACAGGTTACAATGCAACATCTGTTGACCTCACAGAATTCATATATAATTTACTGAATGGAGGTACAAAAATACTGAGATCCTAGGGAATGAGCATGATATATGCCTGTCAACTGACATATTTTTATAAGAAAGAAATGGAATGAAGAAGTTGGAATAATTATATCGGTTTCAGGTTTATCTTACCTCTTGCTAGCTCCACCTTTACTTCTATGGTAATTGTGAATGTCTGCTCTATGTGCGCCCACCCCTTCTGCCCTTAATATTTCTATGACTTTTGGCTTCAGTTTCACTCTTGCAATGGTCTTATTTTGAATATCGATAATCTCACTTTTATATGATGAGTGGCTGCCTTCTTCCATGTGTTAAATGTTCAGCCAGTTTATTCTGGTGGGTTGTAACTGTTTCTGTTTTCTCTCAGATTTTGGCTTACAATTGCCTTATTTAGATCAACGTCCCCCATAGTACCCTCCCTCAATTATTTTTGTGAATATTTTTTTTTCTTCCCAGCATTTTGCTCCACTTAGTTACAGGATCTGTTTTATCTGCATTGCACTTAGTTGTCACAACATACTTGTCAGTATGTGGTGTGATAAAGGCTTTGTTTTTCAGCCTGGCTGTTTTGGGGTTAAAAGAATATGATGGGACCAGGGTCATCAGCCGATTACATGCTTAAGAGAACTTAACTCTCCTCACTCTTAATATTACATGACATAAACTGGTCATTGTGGTCCCAGTGGTTATCAGCACAATGGCTGTCATGCCAAAAAGTCTTGGTTGGCACTTAAAAAATCTACACACTGACAATATTTCCATCTGTCCAGTACAAAAGGCCACACTGCTTGGATTCACACATATACTACACTGATACATTACAACATCCTAGGATCTTGGGAACAACTCAAAGCATAAGAAGACAAACACCAGCTAAAGAACTGGCAACTGTGATTTCACATCATTGTGTATATAACAATAACACTCAAGCAAATTAGTACTTCTCCTTTTCCCAGTCTGTAAAACTGAAGCACTTAAAGACATGTAAAAATTTGTTGTAACAATGTTTACCCTTTCATGGTACTCAGACATAGCCATCTTAGCTTTCTAAAACTAAAGGTCTAAGTAGACTTGAGAGCCAGTGAAGCTCTATGGAATAATATATAAGTCTAAGCGCTATTGCTATTGCTATTTTTTTTCTTGAGCTTTTGATGCTAAATGTGATTTCTTAACAGCCTGCTGAAACTTTTCCCATCATCTTGCTTCTCAGGCTGACAAACTGGCTTGTAGCCTTCAAAGGCCAAAGTTCCAAATGCTCACACAACACTGTCAACTATTTACCAAGATCAGAGGTTGTATTCAGCAGATTCTGACCAGTTCTGCAGCGGTAGTGGAAATTTTGAGTTGTTCGGAGAACTGGCAAATACCAGCTCTGACTGGAGATTTTACAGTATCCTTCCCCTGCCACACCCACCAAGCCACGCCCACAGAACCTGTAGTAAAAAAAATTGAATCCCACCACTGACCAAGACTGTATTACTATTATTCTTCTCACCCTTCCTATTATCTATCTCCTTTTCTACTTATGTTGCTCCTTTTCAACTTTGTTGCTAATATCCTTATGATGTATTGTTTTATTTAGTTTCCTAGTACGGTTTTTAATTGATTGCTTATTTTTGTTGATTGCTGATTCATGATGAATGTATTTATGATGAGTATGAACATAATTTATCACTTATATCTTTTATGTACACTGAGAGCTTATGCACCGAAGACAAATTCCTTGTGTGTTCAATCACACTTGGCCAATTAAGAATTCTATTCTAATTTGTGAGCCCTGTGACATGTTTTGGGGACAGAACTAAGGATTTTGTTTTGTTTCTCTTTTTGTATTTATGGCAATTCAAAAAGGCTTTTCCCAAGAAAATCTTTCTGGTTGCTGATGTGAAACCAAATCGTATAGAAAGATTTTAGAACCTATAATGCTGAATGTCTGTCTTCAACTTTGCTCAACTTAGTTATGGATATTCATGGGGCTGGAAAATAAACTTCTACAAGGTGGTAGATTGTACATCATGGAAGAAGCTCTGCTCCATTTGTTGTACATGCCTTAACACAGGTAAAAAGAAAGGGGGGGGGGGCTTCAATTGCAAATCAATGAGATTTTCTAGATCTTTACATTTGCCTTCAGTTGCCTCTGAATCTCACTTCAAGCTGGGAGAAATGAAGTTCAGATCTTTTGTCACTCTGACCCACTAGTTCAAGATCAAATGACTTTCTTAAAAATCTATCCCAAAAGGTTTATCCAAAAGTTTTCTTTACATCTTTCAGGACATCTGCAGGGATTGGGGGAAGGGTGTCAATGGCATCAAGCTACTTTGGTTCTGTTGAGAATAATTTTTTTAAAAAATATTTATTTTTATTTTTCACATTTCTGAATTGCTCATCTCAAAGAGGCTTCTTCAGCACATTTATCTTTGAATATTTTTCAGTGAAATAAATGTCTGCCTTCCCCATAATATTTTTATACATACATTGTAATAAAACATCCCTGAAGTCTTTTTCAGGACATTATAAATAATATTCAGGACATTATAAATAATATTAAATGTGAGAAAATGAACCCATATTTTTTTCAGTGTGTCTTAATGATTAAGGTTTTGCAAATTTAAATTTTTAACAAGATAACTTTTTATTATATTTATTGAAGAAGTATTTAACTCTATGTATTTTAAACTTTCATTTAGAGAAATGACCCAATGACCCCTTTCATTTAGAGAAATGTAGAAATGCATATCCCAAAGGTGCTTTTTCAAGAGGCAACTAGACTTTCTAGTTTTTCTTTGAAGATGTTTTACTTCTCATTCAAGAAACTTCTTCAACTCCGAAGAAGCTTTTTGGATGAAAAATGAAATGTCTTCAAAGAAAAACCAGAAAGTCCAGTTGCCTCTTGAAAAAGCACCTTTGGGACAACCATGATCTGGATGACTGAGAATCTCCATAAACATATAGAAATGCATATATTTTCTGTTTAGAAGTATGGTAATAGTATTTGCAAGGCATGCTTAATAATAGTTTATTAAACCAGTACAATTATCTAGATGTGTATAAGACATATTTTTGGAGTGTGTTGGATGATTTATATTCCAGTGTGCCATGAGAAATTTTCTTCAAATATTTTTCATCCTTGAACTATAAAATGCAAATTTCAAGATAATATAAAACAGTTAATATAAAGTCTTTATTGATTAGGTAGAATTCTATAAAACATACCCATTAGTGTCAGCAATTGTTCCAGGTTTTTGAACTATATCAACCTCATTTTACTACACAAACTTTTTTTTAAAAAGTATTCAAATAGGGATTTGAACCTGGGACCTCCCCTCCCCTCCCCAAGATACACAGCATATACTTTATAAATGAGCTCCAGGGTTGTTGTTGTTATTTTTTTGTCAAACCTTTCCTTAGCAAATTCACATCTGGAGAGTTGTCAGTTCAGAAATGAATCCTGCTCTGCCCTATTACTGTATGTTTGGGACTGTTTATACCCAGCCAAGTCTGTCCACCTGTATACCATAGGATCCCATTCATATGGTGTCGTGTGTCCAAAAAATGAAGCCTGTGTGCACATTTGTTGGATTGGGCTAAACAGATGAATTGTCTAGCATTCAAACTTTGTGACTCATTCCTACAGAACCAAGGCCCGCTCATTGTTAGTATTTATCTTTCCCTCCTCCTCTTCTGAATTACTAAATGCTGTTTGACATTTTAGCCTCTTCTCAGTGCCAGTCTGTATCCCTAATTGCCATAATGGCTGTAGCAATAAAACAGCTTCTAATGCGCCAGCAGCGTCAGGACCAGAAGACCGATTATAACAGGTACTAGAAAGAAGTTCAAAAATTTCCCCATGTTTATAGGAAGTAAAAGCAAAAGAATAAAATCGATGAAATATTCAAAGATTTCATGTTCGAGGTTATAGAAGAACTTTTCTCCAAATATTTACTGTGTAATAAATTCTATTAAAAAGCTCAAGCCTGCATGATTGAGGGTGAGGGGGAAGAGGCTAGAATGCTGTCACTTTAATTGCAATGGCATAAATATTTGATATTCAGTAAATTAGATCTGTAGCTATGAAAACATTCTTGCAAATGGATTTTTACCTGTAGCACAGTGCCATTAGCCGGGGAAAAAGTCAGTGCAGCCTTAGGGCTTGTAATTAACTCAACCCAAGCAGAACTAAACATTTTTGACAGTTTTTCTGGTCTGGAATTAACTGTCATAGGAGAGAATAAAATAAACTGCACTGTCACATTATATTTACATAAGGTCTATAGAAAGCTGTGTTTTGTATTTTTGTTTTGTTAAGTCAGATTTCATGCTTATTTATTTATTTATTCTGTGATTAATGATGAGATTTAACTAACTAAGTAGGTTTGTGCTCTCCATCTTTTGTAGGTTTGTGCTCTCTATCTTTTGAAACCCTAAATGCATTGGCAAGAACTGTACTGTAGTATGTTGAGTGTGTGTGCAAATTTGTTGCCGTATAATAAAGCCGGATATGTTGCACACTGATTTAAATCATAATGCATTTGACATTTGAAGACATTAAAAACTAGGTATTTTCCTGTCTGGATCACGATTCTAACATAATAAGCAGCTTGGCTAACCAGCGTCTGTCTATTTTTTTTTAATGGATTGTGTAGGGTTCTCCTCCCCCTTTCTGTTTATGAAAATAACTGTCACTCTCCTGGAATGCAAACCCTGGAGGGCAAATCTGCTTAATGCTTCTCTGAAAGCTACTTATTATCCTGTAGCTAAGAGGAAATCAGAACAATAGTAATTGAAGAGATGTACTCGGCTTCACTTCCTGGCATTTTGTGTTAGGGATGGATTTACATCGAGGGGTGTGTGTGTGTGTGTGTGTGTGTGTGTGTGTGTGTGTGTGCGCCTGTTTAGGGGTGGGCCCCACTTTCATTTAGGGCTCAAGCCTTAATAAATTATCATTCCCACAACAAAGCTAGTTTTCAAATGCTTTAAGGTTTGCACAAGATACAGTATCTTTATAAACCAAACTAAAAATGTTATATACAAATTCCAATGGGAACTGCATAAGCCATTTATTCTTCAAGTAGCTTTAGAATAGCAATAGTAACTACAACAAATCAGAGTAGTTTGACTTCTCTGTGCTCCAACGATGAGAGAAGGGGAATAAAATGAACAAAGAGAGAGAGAATTTATAAAACTCTATGTTGGTAGAGTTGCAGGAAGAAAAGGCTAAGCCTCTGTTTACTCCTTTCTCCTTATTTGAATGATACAGCTAGCTGGATGAGATTAATTTAGCCCAAAAACACTTGGCAGTAGTAGTTGATTTAAATTAAGTCATTCTAACCTCATTCCTGGCTAGTTATAGCATTCACACAATTCCCTATCCCCCCACCTCTACCCTTAAGCACGTCATGCTAGTGAAACACTGTTCCTGATAATTGGAGATACTCTGAAAAAGTGTATTTAGTGGAGTGAACTATATATGTAGCAGGAAGAAAATGACCTGTATTGCATGACTGAATTCTTTCTGCAAGCACAACATCACAATAATAATACTTACAACAATACTTTTTGAATTAATATATTCTCAGCTAAATTGCAAGGGGATTGAACTCCTCCCACAAAGCTTTTCAGTAATGCACTAGCCACGCTTCTAAAAAAAAAAAAAAGGCTTTCCCTGGATAAATTGTTGGAGAATTTCTCATTCACTTGAAATAATTTAGAATATGAATATTTTGAGGTATGGGATCTGTTCTATTGCTGGTTAAGTACGACAAACAGAAGTTAGAAACTCAAAGATTACAAGAGAAAGATTAATCTCATTATTAGGGTTGTTTATAATAACTTATTAATTGTGATTAATTTTGATTAGTTTTACTAATTAATATGTATTAACGTTATGAGGGGAAAGCACTGTTATTATGAAATTACCATTAGAGAATACTATTATTATGATTATGATGAATATTACTCCAAAGAAATGTAACCAGGCAACACACTGTATATATGGATTTTGAACAAGTTGCTCTTTTTTTATCTATATTAATAAAAAATTTAAAAAAATGAAGAAGAAAAAAGGAAAGGATTTAGAATATTCCCTCCCCCCCCCAATTTCTCTGCACAGAATTTAGCGGCGGGAGGGGAGAATCATAAGGACATCTCTGATTTAAACAACACATTTCAAGCACTCAGATTATCAGCATAAATGCTATTCAAGGCAGGCTAAGACTGTGACATCTCCCAGTTATCCAACTGCTGTCTCTCTAAATTATTTCCAAAACAAATCTAAAATTCAGCTGGGATGCTTTGAGTATTTGTGGATCTATGCATGCCCAAAGTTGCTATGAGCATTGTTTTGTACTTGGAGTGAGGCACTATATTAATCCGACCAATCAGTAGACAAATATCTACATTTTGGGAGATCCAGAGATTAAAGAGAACTGTCAGCCAGAAAGTACTTGCCTTTCTTGCTGCTTGCTGACCATGGAAAACTCTCTACAAGTCAGTGCTCACTTGCTATCATTTCTTGATTAATGGCTGAGTGACTCTTTCTGACCTCTCAGATTCCACTGGATCCTTGGTTAAACAAGCTTCTTTTCCATAATTTCACAAATTTCTCAATTTCCCTACCTCTACCCAGCTGCATTTACATTTCTATACATGTATTTTGGATGTTCTCTGTGGTTCCACAAAACAAACAGACTGGAGGTATTTTAAAAGGAAGCTCTATGATGGGCAGCTCAATTGTTAAAGAAGATAGGAAAATGTCCTGTTTCCTAGTTGAGGTGTAGGATAGCACCTCAAGTCCTGTGAACAATTCAGCAATATTGCTGAATATTCATCTTCTGAACATACCAGTGCTTTGTACCAATGAGTGCTCAGAAGGTGGGTGAGGCAAGAATCCCCAGCAGTGGGATTCATATTAACTCTTAAAGCACAAAGAAGCATATGCTATTGATTCTGAAACAGCACGTGCTGAGCTGAAGCAGCATTTTAACATTCAAGAGTAAAATAGCACTTGCACAATAGACTTATACACAGCTTCATAGTGCTTTACAGCTCTCTAAGCGGTTTACAATGTCCAGCATATTGGCCACAACAATCTGGGTCTTCATTTTACCAACCTTGGAAGGATGGAAGGCTGAGTCAATCTTGAGCTGGTGGGATCAAACTCCTGGCAGTCAGTAGAATTAGCCTGCAATTCTGTATTCTAACCACTGTGCTCAAGATAGATTACGTTCACAATCTCTCAATGATGATGTTGTATGTTGAACAGTGGGTGGTTTTTCTCATCACTCCCAGTGCAGAAACTACATCATCATTTAGAAAACACCTATCATGCCATATATTATACTGATGGTGAATTAGCACAAAAATGTCTCAAAGCAACAGATATTTCATGTTGTTGCTGTTCAGTTGTTCTGTAATCCAATGGATATAATTTCACAGATTTGTCTGTCAGTAACTGCTTTTTGTGAGCTCATATTGATGTCATCAGAGATAATATCTACCGACCTGGTCTTCTTTTGGCCTCTTTTTCAGTTGTCTTCTATTTTTTTTAAACCTTAGGATCTTTTCTAGGTGCCCTTGCCTTTGCTTTATGTGCCAAATCTATCTAAACTTTAATTTAATTATTGGTGTTTCCAATTAACAGTTTAATGTTTTCATTATCTGGACATTCCATATACAAATGGCATACATATCACCAAACTACTGAAATTTCTTCTTGTCTTTGAGCATATCAGCAGCTGGACTTTAATCCAGTCACATCATAAGCATCAGTGCTACCCATAACTGGGTTATTAGATATCTTTCAAACTGGGTACTATTTTCTGGTGTTACATTGACACCGCCTTCAACATGAATGTTTGTTTTTCTTGGCAGAATACTGGATTGAGTTGCCATTTCCTTCTCTATTGAATTGTATTTAATTTTATACCTCATCCATTAGCTGCCTTTCATGGGTTGGTCTTCTGGAATGGTACAATCTCAACATTAAAGCTCACAGCATAATTGGAATGTGCAGTTCTCTTCACCTCCACAAGGTAATGATCCATTAAGATGTTCTATAGCTCAGCATATGTATGTTTACTCAAATTAAACTCCTTCTGAATTCAGTGATGTGTATTTAGGATTGCAACCTAAGCCAATGTATTTATACAAAAGATTTACGCAGCTTCTTTCATGCAAATATTTTATTCCCATTTTATTTCTGCAGAAAGTGTTTTAGATGGAAGCTATTTGGTTGGAAAGGGGAAAATCTTCAAGACTATATAACTATATATTATTCTAAAAGTGATATCATAATAAATTACTCTTATTATTTCATGAGTGGCTCCTTGGCAGAAAAAATGTAAAATTGCTTTTGTTCAGCAAAAAGACTCAATAAAGGGTAGCCCCTCATTATCCTTGGCTGAACTATAGAGCCAAGCAGTGTTGGATATTCACCTTGGTAAGTACTTGATCAGGAAAACCATGTTGTCTGCTTGACAATAAGTAAGTATTTAATGGCTTTTGACAGTCCATTTCATATACTTCATTCAGGATGGAAACTATAACATTTGAACTAATCCCTCCACTATATTTTAAGCATTTATACTGTTGCATAGTGAATGCCCAGAATGACATGGAATGAAAATGGATTTGAAGAATAACACAAACCATGATCATGCTGGGAAATAACTATAAGAAATATTTTCACAATATATCTTTCCCATCCTAATTCATTCTTCATCCAAATCCTTGGGAAGGATGAAAACAAAGCTTCTTTCCTATTGATTTATTTACTTGTATGCTAGGCTTAGATGCCACTTTGATAAAAATGACTGATTCGCTGGTGATTTTGACCACGTTTGACCTCAACTCCTGGTAGTTGCTTTCTGTTTTCCATGATGGACCTCATGAGCCAATAGTCTCCTTTTATTTAATGGTGCAACCCTACCTTAAGTGCCTCATATATGTTAAAACAATTAATGATACAAAACAAGCCAATGAGTTTTCCCCTTTCTATAGCCATTGCAAGTTACATTGTGGCAAGAAAAATTTTCATTGTTGTCATGGCTGGGAAGGAAAGAGTTATGTTTAGGATTAAGAGACAAAGAGTCTATTGTGGCTGCAAGAAATAGTATTAATGCAATTAATGCCACAGTTTGTAGTAAACTGTTAAATTTAAAGAATACTTCCCAGCTGGAGAGACTATATTTGGCTAAATAAACCAATTATTGAACTTTGTTTAGGCCAGCTTGATAAATAATGGCAATTAAAACTCTATTTTAATTGGTTGCATTTGGCAAATTCTTTCATCTTTCATCTTGGAATTAGTATTAACTGTTATGTAACTTATAACATACCTTGATAGACAACATGCGCTGTTATCCGGAGTGCAGTCAAGTAGAGTAGACACGTAAATTAGGCCTGCTGTGCTCCCCTGTACAACCTTTCTTGCTAGAAAACAATTTCCTGAGCATTGAGGTGTGCCCAGAGTGCAAAATTGCTTGTTATGGCTGTGCTTGTAAAGGAGATGCCCCTGCTTTAGTACACTGGGAATTTGATGCCTGAATAAATATATGAGGTCAAGCATTAAGGGTTGAAGAAAGAAGTTTCATCACAGGCAAAAGCCTAGGAACACAAATAGGTCATTATGTGGTTGCTGCTTTCAGTCTGTCACAAATCCAACTGCATTGATTTACATGGGGGAGACACAATTTATGTGGCTCACTGCATGTGGTTTGTGGGCAGAGTGCAGATTTGGTGACAATTAACAGAGGATCAGCTATTAAATCTACAAATCTTAGCTTTCTTATCTACTAATAAATTTGATTGAAATAAAGGGGGGTGGCTACAATCTTTTTTCAATATCTTAATCATGTAAAGCTTTTGTTGATTACTTATTATGAACTAGTTTTAACCAAACAAATTTTAATTAGTTTGCAAATAATGGGAAGATTTGTTTATTCTGAAAAGTTATTTGCAGGAATATTTCTGAGAAAAGTCCCAAAGAAAATTTTTCTTTTTAAAATGTGAATGGCAGTTCTTGCTTACTGAATCACTATTCTGAATCACTAGTCAATATTCAGTTGATTAATTATTTCCTCTTTTATATTAATTGGTCAATTTAAAACTTCAGGCAGCTTGATAGTCCTAAAATTAATCTCTTTGTGCATTTAGGATTGGTGTATCCATTTTGTTCCTCCACTGATAATTTTATTCTAAAAACTGTGTCCTAAATTCCTTCTGTGATGACCAATAATTGCTCCAAGGATGAATTGTCAGAGTGAGAAACATTACATAGAAGTTAGAGACAGTCCAAAAATCATAGACAGTAATGTTCACTGATATGTGAAACCAGAATCCAAAAACAGAGTTGATAGAGCAGATTGAGGTTTTGATGCTGAGATTACATATACATGCAGTGATCAATAGAGGACTGTGTGATGTTCCAAAATCACAAAGATTGGAATTTCAAGAATCAAATGATCAAATATTGGATTTGTTTACCACATTAAGCCATACTGTTGTTTGCTTTTTATGGCTTAGTCTATTGTCTAATATCATCTAACCCTGGTTTAGTCAATAGACCATTATTAAATATTAGAAATTTTCCAAGTACAATATTAGCTATATTAATATAAGTAAATCGTTATTCTTAGCTGCAATTGGAATTGTATAGGTGGTTCTAGACAATTTGTCTTAAAACCTGATATAGAGTCACTTTAAGAGTGTGGTTCTGATTCTTGAATACTCTTCAGCACCCAGTCTGTTCTGAATGTAGACAGCAGTGTTAAGCCTACATCAATTATCTATTTTTGGAGGTCTTGGTAGAAGTTCTCCATCTTTGTCAGGCTCAAGAGAAAGAAGTTGTAAATGGAGGTCAAACTGGATTTTCTATTTCTTTATAATAAGACAATTCCTGGAGGTCTTCCAGTTAATGAGAAATGGTCTAGACATTTTAGGACTTTAACTGAGTTAAGATCATACTCTGGGTTAAGGTAATGGAAGTGGAAAATGTATGAACTAGTTATCAAGGTAGAATACAGATGTGTACTAAGCCCATGAGTATTTGCTTTAGGGTAGTTGACACAATCTGGTTTATTGGAGGTTATAGCAGAACCATACAGAGTAGAATAGTGATCTCTGCAGAATAATGATCTCTACACACCATCTCTATGCCCCCTACAAAGAGCTTTGATATGGAAAAAAAAGAAGAATCCTGATTAGGGAGAAATGCATATCACACCTCAAACTTTCTGCAAAGGGATCTCTTTCCAACAAATGTCAAATAGACAATTTTCAAGAGTACGTCCTATTAGACAACAGTGGGAAGAATTAACTAACACAACAGTGTAACTCTGATTTTCTGTTCATTCAGTGTATGGAAGGAATGGAGAATATTTTCCATTTAAAATGATAATTTACATTTATTTCTTCCTAGATAATTGAATAAAGAATTAAAGCCAGGGATTATAGTCCTATACACATTTATTTGGAATCAGTTGGACTGACTATATATATAGGATTGTACTGTCAATAAAATAAAATTTATTATATGAAGAAATGAATAATTCAAAGAACTATAGTAGTCTTAAATCTTTTTCAAATATTTTAGTTACAATATTTTTTGTTAAAGTAACAGTTCTTCATCATCTTAAAATATTAACATATTTATTAACTGTAAGTGATCCAACTGGATTGTAATTGTTATCTTTGTTAATGCTGTTGTTGTATTTTTACTCCATATTTTAGCTCAAAGGCTCTCAAAGTAAATAACAAATAAAAACAATGGAAGAAATACAACAGCAACAAGATAAATGAGGAAAGACCTGAGTCATATTGTTGCAATCATACATCTAAAATAAAAATGGAAAATCTAAAACTCTGATTAAGTGTAGAACTTTTTACATGATACAAAAGGATATTAGGGCTGACACCAAGCAGGGGAATAAATACAACTCTCAGGTGTGAAGGTAAATCATGAAGATGGGTATCCATCCCAAAATTATAATGTAAGAAAATTTTTATTTGCAGAAAAACTTTGGGAAACCAAGAGATGTTTGAATATTAACTCTTGTCACAGATCTACAGTTTCACTGAGATAGTGGCAACCAAGGTGAAATCAACCAAAGGAATGCAAACAGTCAAGATAGATGGGGAACGTTTTTCTCATTAGGAAACAAACATGGCAACACACTCATTTTTACATCTGAATTCACAAAACTAACAAAACGAGGTATCTCATATTCATTCAATATGGTAAGCCTAGAAAGCTGTTTCTTCAGACACTTTGGTCTCAAATAATTTTTGATCAGTTTTTATTTTGAGAAATTTTTTATTGCATTTGCTACTATTCACCAGAATAGTTAAAACAGAGGTGTCAAACTTGATTTCATTGAGGGCCACAACAGGGTTGTGTTTGACATTGGGAGCCCAGGGTGGGCATGGCCAGCTCAGCATCATTTGTGTCAGGGATGCCTGTGGTGGTCTGAACACTCTGCCAGAGAAAATCAGCTCCCAAGCTCCATTTTCGGCTGTGACAGCCTCCTGCAACCCTCTGCTGCCCTCCCGAGCTCCATATTTACTGGGAAAGGCACTGCAGGCCAGTCCTTTGCTGTTTCTAGGGCAGCCCCACAGGCCAGATCTAAGCACCACGCAGGCCAGATCTGACCCTCAGGCTTTGAGTTTGACACCCCTGAGTTAAAAGATGCACACTTTTGGGAAAGTAGAAGGCAAGGATGTTATCACTATTATTCCAGATAACCATTGATGATCATGGTCAATTGATGAGTTGAATGGATTTACCAAGGTCAAAAATATGAACATAGTAAATGACCCTCCCTTTCTTGTGACTATGAATATGAAAGAAGTAATCCACCTTCAGTGCTAATTGACTGTATAGAGAAGTGTTTGGCATATGTCAAAGGGTCTAACAAACTGCAGCTAGCTTTTGCCCAAGCTGGCCAAGAACAGGTCTCAGGGAGAGATGGGGCATTGTTGCTTACAAACAGGGAGAACTATTGTGGTCAGGAATCACTCACCATTATTCTTATTGTTTGCAAAATAAATTGATTCCCAAATTTAAACAAAACAAATAAACTGAATGGACAAGATTTCCTTAGTAGGCAAATTTCATATAGAAAATACCAGTTAACCCACATGTAAGAAATGCAGTGCTTTCAAGTTCCTTGGACTATAATTTCTACAATAGATAAAGAAAGGAAATTACAAAATATGTCTAGGATACCAGATTGCATATCTCACTGTTAGTTGACATCTAGATGAAATGATGACAAAGTAGACATTATGGCTCCACATGACTGCTCCCCCCTTGACACATACCTCTGGAATAGAAAAGATGCTGAAAGCTGAGGATGATCATGATACATGAAGTTCTGAGTTCAAATGTTAATAATAAGAGAAAAATATCCTGCTGGGTCTTCACATGGGAAGATACTGTCAGCAAATATTTGGGGTTATCCTAATTTTTGTAGGCTTTTATGTCCATTTCGCTGTTGTTAATTTAGGATTGTATGAGGACAAAATAAATCCAAATTGAGGTCTCTGTGTTCAGGTTCTGTGAAAATCTAACTCTCCTTCCACTGTGGTAAGATGGGCAGCCAATATATATATATATATATGCAGGTCTTGGAGTGTTCAGGTCTTTTCCCATGTAAGATTGAGAGCATCTTGGCAACATTTCGACGAGGTCCCATTCGCCATCTTCAGGCTGGTGCTTTCGGCTTTGTGCTTGTGAGAGTGTTTACAAATATGTATTTGTAAGCTGAACTGCCCTAAATCACCAACATATGACTATATTTAATATGCAAATTAATATGTTAATTATTATAAAGTTGATATATCTTTTTATGCCATTGGATGGTATTCAGTGTTGTCAACACAAACAGCACAGTTGAAATTCCAGTTGAAAACATACCAAGTTTTCTGTGATGTATCCTAAAAGAGTAGGTTTTGTATTTTTGGGTTTGAGTTAAGAACTGCATTTCCAAATTTGAAGAAATACATTATTCAAAAGAGAACTGCATTCAGATGCATGTGTTAAACTAGGAAGTGCAAATAGAATGAGTTTGTTTCAAAATTTTGAAGTGAATGAAATCTTTGACCATCCCGGCCTCTAGTCAAAGCCTGTCACAACATATACAACACCTTGGCAAGAGTGAAAGACAGGAAGGAGGCTATAATCTGTTCCTTCTGTGCATCACTCTCTTGAGTTCATGGTTTTCTGCCTACAGCACTAAGGCGAGTCATGTCATACACAATTGGGCTTTAAGGTATAATGTATACAACAAGGAGACACATACAGATGATAGGTCTACTCAGTACTCAATCAGCATTTCTTTTTATTGCTTCATTTTGGGATCCAGTTAAGGTTGTCCTATGTATTAAGTTGTAATGACAATGTTCCTGAATATTAAAGATGGTAGTGGGATGAGGAACTCTACCTCTGGAAGAATATTTGAATCACAAGAAAGTAGTCTCATTAGTGACAGTAATCACATTATCTTATTATCTTTTAATCTGACTGGGAACTGTTATTTAGATGCCAAGTAGCTTGTACATGAAGATAGAAGTTATTTGTATATATTTATTTTATTTTTTATTTTATTTTATTTGATTTGCCAATTGTTTACAAGATAATAAGTATAAGTGTATACATAGTTGTGAATACATGAAATGGGTACATATAAGAAAAATAAAAGAATAAGAGAAACAATAGGACAGGGACGGTAGGCACGATGGTGCGCTTATGCACGCCCCCTACAGACCTCTTAGGAAAGGGGTGAGGTCAATAGTAGACAGTCTAAGGTTAAAGTTTTTGGGGTTTGGGGAAGAGACTATAGAGTCGGGTAGAGTATTCCAGACATTGACCACTCTATTGCTGAAGTCGTATTTCCTGCAATCAAGTTTGGTGCGGTTTACTTTGAGTTTGTATCTATTGTGTGCTCTTGTGTTGTTATGGTTGAAGCTGAAGTATTCATTGACAGGTAGGACATTGCAATGTATGATTTTATATACCATGCTTAAGTCCGACCGAAGACGGCGTAATTCAAGGTTTTCTAGTTTTAGAATTTCAAGTCTGGTGGCATAAGGTATTCTACAACGAGTAGAAGAGTGGAGAACTCTTCTTGTGAAATATTTCTGGACTTTCTCAATTGTGCTAATATCAGATACGTAATGAGGGTTCCAGACTGATGAACTGTATTCGAGTATTGGTCTAGCAAATGTTTTGTATGCTCTGGTTAGTAGTGTGATATTACCAGAGAAAAAACTTCGTAGGATTAGGTTAACAACTCTTAATGCCTTTTTGGCTATGTAGTTGCAGTGGGCTCTAGCACTTAGATCATTAGAGGTGAGTATTCCAAGGTCCTTTACAGAGCTTGGGTCATCAACAAGATCTTGACTATTCATCTTGTATTTTATTTTCTGATTTTTTTTGCCAATATGTAAGACAGAGCATTTATTTGTTGAGATTTGAAGTTGCCATTTGTTTGACCATTCAGATACATAGTCAAGATCTTTTTGTAAGGTAGCAGTATTGTCTGTGGTATTGAACAGCTTTACATCATCAGCGAAGAGAACGCAATTGCTCTTATTATGATCACAGAGGTCGTTTATGTAGAGTATGAAGAGAGTTGGTCCTAGAACACTGCCCTGGGGGACACCACTATTGACAGGTACTGGATTTGATAGAACGCTCCCGATTTTGACCATTTGTTGTCTGTTTGACAGGAATGCTTCTATCCAGTTATTCAGTTGTCCAGAGATACCATAGGATTTTATTTTTAGGAGTAGTTTGTCGTGTACCACTGAATCAAAGGCTTTACAGAAGTCTATGTAGATTGCGTCAATTGCTTTGCCCTGGTCGAGTTGTGTCGTCCATATGTTTTTGCAGTGTAAGAGTTGCAGATTACAGGATAGTTTTTTTCTGAAACCAAATTGTTTATTGGAGAGTAGGTTGTTTGACTCTAAGTGGAGGATGATGGATTGGTTAATAATTGATTCCATGACTTTACAGGTGACACAGCATAAGGAGATTGGCCTGTAATTTTCAACTAGGCTTGGGTCTCCCTTTTTGAAGATGGGGATGACTGTGGCTTGTGACCATAGGTTAGGCAAGGAGCTGGTCCTGAAAGATTTTTCAAAGATTATGCTTAGAGGTTTGGCTATGGCAGTGGATAGCTTTTTTAAGAAGTAGGCACATATTCCATCCGGTCCAATAGATAGAGATGGTTTTAGATTGCGTAGTGATTTTTCGACATTGTCTTCTGTGAAATCGATATGTATTAGATCATTGTTGTTATCTGTGGTACGGCTAGGAAATACTGGGCATGATCCATTGCTGTTTACAAATACTGAGCCAAAGAATGTGTTAAAGATGTTGGCTTTAATGGTGTCGTCGTTGCAGTCTTTACCATCAGGTCCTATCAAGGGAGGGATGGACCTTGAGTCTTTTAGTTTGTTGTTTACAAAATTGTAAAAAGCTCAGGTGGAATTGGTGCTTAGAAGGTTTTCCTCTTGTTTAATGTGATAATTGGTGCATTCAGTCTTTATCTGGTGGCATAAATTTTTGTATCGGTTTTTGAAATTGGCAACGTGACCAGATTTGTTTTTCCGCCAGAGTGATCTCTTTTTGGATTGAAGTTTCCTTATTGATATGGGTAATCTGCTTTTTTGTTTTGTTTTGGGAGTTGTTGTTGGAACATATAGTTTAATGACTCTTTTGACTTCAAGTAAAAATATGTTATAATGGTCTTCAACGGTATTGCATCCAGTGAATAGAGTTTGCCAATCAAGGGATGAGAGATCATTGTCTATAAGATCATAGTTGCCTTTTTTGAAGTTACAATAGGGGATTACATCATTGTGGTGATTTTTGTGTGGATGTATGTTGAGACAAAAGTCGATCATATTGTGGTCACTACTGGAAAAGGGTTCTTTAGTTTGTATTCCGTAAATTAGGTTCAAACTGTTGCAGAAGATGAGATCGAGGCAGTTGTTTAGTCTAGTGTTGTTGATTACTAGTTGTTCCAGTCCCAGATTTGTAATAGCATTGTAGAAGGTTGTGTGTATGATTTCAGTTGTACAATCATTTAGGGTCCAGTTAATATGAGGTAGATTGAAATCACCAAGAAGGATAAAAGGGTATGGGCAGGATGCAGCCCATGTTAGTAATGTATTTAGCTTGTTTACATGTTCGATGTCATAATCAGGTGCTCTGTAACATAGTAAGAATCGAATTGTGATATTTGAGGATAGTTCACAGATGATGGTTTCAGGAAGGGCAAGCTCCTGGGTAACTTGGATATTTTTTAGATGTAAGGATTTTTTATAGAATATAGCAACACCACCTCCTCGACGATTTTCACGATCTGATCTGTAAACATAATAGTCTCTTACTGTGGTAATGGAGTCGGGGAGAGATGCATTGAGCCATGTTTCACAGACAAATATAATGTCGAAGTTAGCCATATTTAGGAGGAAGAGAAATTCAGGTATTTTATTCACGAGGCTTCTTGCATTGAGTAGTTTGCATTTAAGGCCGGCAGTAATTGGAATTGAGGTAGTTGGGGGCGTGCGTGCCTAGTCTTGGGTGATGGTGGATGGGTTGAGGTAGGGTTGTGGTTGAGGGTAAAAGCTGAGTATTGGGTTGCGTGGCTTACTTTTGATACAGTCAGCATGGTAGTCAATGTACAGGTCCTTCTCTCCATTGTCTAGACGGTTTTTGAGTTCGATGCGGAGTACACGGGAGCGGGCACGTTGCTGTATGGTTAGGTCAGGGCGGCAATGGAGGTTCTTATGGTTGATGTTGGTTTTGGCGAGTGAGTTTATAGTATAAATGAATTTACGTTTGCTTGATTCATTTTTGCAAATGACCCTGCACAAGCGTGGGGCCACAGAGCCGTCTCTATTTTTGAGCTCTCGGTCAATGCGGGAAATGTCAAGTATTTCATCAGCGGAGATGGTTGATGCTTGATAATTTCTGATGATGTTTCGGACAGTTGTGATGTCATCATTGACATTGATGTCTTCTAGACCAAATAAGATGGCGTTTGGACGTTTCCGTTCACGCTCAACGGCTTCTCTGATGAGGATTGGGATATCAATATTTGTCTGGGTTGTGTTTATTTGTGGATTGGGTTTTGGATTGGATTGTGGTTGATTGGTAGAGATGTGGTTTGTAGCTATTGGATGTTCAGGTTTTTGCGTTGTGTCTTTTTTTTCAAGGTTGGATATTCTTTCTTTTACGGCATCCAGGGATGCTACTATGATGTTGAGGGATGTTTTAATGGTTTCGATGGTAGGGGATGTTTCAATGGTTTCGATGGTATCAACTCTTTCAGACAGATCCAGTTTGGGTCTGCATGATTTGCAGAAATATGGAAACTCATTGGATGATTTTAGGTATTGAATCATCTGCTCAGGTAATACCAAGCAGTCATGATGAGTGTATTTTTTGCACAGAGAACATTTGATGGAGTTTTCATTATCCTTTAGATTTTTGTAGCATTTAAGGCATGTGCAGGAGTCTTGTGGTTCATTTGTGGGGATCATCTTCTCTTTAGGTTGTGGTTTGACGTAGGATTTTCTTTTTGGCATGGTAGGATTGTTAAAATAGTACGTTGATTGAATTAATTAAAGGAACAATTTTGGGTAATCTATATAGCCAATATTACATCAAACAATCAATTGCAGTAATCTCTCAAGTCAGATAATATTCCTGAGCAACAATCAGCCTGATCAATTAATTACTCTAATCACTAATCAATTAATTACACTAATCATTAATCACACTGTTCATTTAAATTCACTAGATCAATGATTTTGCTATTCAATTAAATTACATGAATTTTGATCTTTTAAACTAGTCAGTAATCACACTATTTGCACTAAACACTCTAATCACACTAATCAATTAAAAACAATAAATCAGTTAAACCATTATATACTTGGAAGTAAAGTGCAAAGGAGGCCATATTGATCCAATGGAGATAGATTTCCAAGCTTGCAATTGGAATGAGCCACTCAAAAATTTTACCAGTTTAGAACATTTAAAACAATCCATTAAGACTTGTTTTTCCTTTGAAATGTATTAGATGAGTACCACTGAATTCTAACACTTTTGTGGTGGTACTTTATTACTGCTATGTTATTTTGCAAAGACAAAAAGGAGTCTTTGTCACTAGTGATAGCAGCTGATGCACTGCTTGACTTCAGTCATGGAATTATTTGATCATTCAAATATTATATCTGTGTTGAATCTATGAATCTATTTATATTTCTTATGCCAATTTGCATAAAAACTGAACTGAGAAATGACAACTTGTATGTTTTATTTTTCTATCATGGATGAAATATTAAACTTTTTAATGGAGGAGAATTTCCACTAAAATAAAGAAGTTTTTGCTGTTGTATAGAACCTAGGGGTTTTAAGGTGGTGATGAATCTGTATAGTGTTAGAACTTAGAGGTAAGTAAGTAGTGGACTTACTATAAACCACTATGCTTGCAATTGGCATCTATGGTATCTGTGGATAAAAATGTACCCGGGGATACTTCTAATGCAATCATAAGGTTCTGTGCTCAGTTAATGTATTTTTTGACAATTATGTTGTCAGAGGAATCACAGTGGAAAGAGAAGTCATCAACCATTTTGTTATTGCATCAGCCACTCTTGAAGGCTAGTTTTTGTGGAAAGCAAGGCTAAAAGCTAAGCAGCAAATGGGCCTGTACACCAAATATCCACTTGTGAGATATTCTATCAAGAATAGATCCCTAGTTTCAACACAAACCCTGCTGGGAGTTTTCTGATGATAAGACAGGAGCGAGCACCTTCAGCCTCTGAAACCATTTTCGGCAGACACTCTGAAATAAATATTTTTCATTTGTTATTACTGGCCATATTGTGGCCAGAAGTTGGAGTAGTCCATTCTCAGTATAACAGAAGAAGAATGTGTTTTTGCATATGTGCCTATTCACACATCCCAGAGAAGGCTTCTCTGCTCTCTAATGCTATCCTCTAAATTGGCTACTTTATATAAATGTGAGATTAGATTGAAACGGAAGGCTTAGAATTTAGAAACTGGTAAATAATATCAAAAGTAGCTAATTGCTAAATTATATATTATTACTTTTATTTTCCTTTCTCAGAGTAGTAAAGTGGTAAATATTATTTGTGTTCTCAGTTGACTTTTCCTCAGTATGAACATGAACTAATCCATATGCTGAAGCAAGCAGAAGCAAAGCTCATTCAGGTCCTATAGTAAAATATCTAAATCAGTGTTTTTCCAAAGTTGACAACTTTAAGATCTGTGAACTTCAACTCCCAGAATCCCCCAGGCAGCATGTTGTTCTGAATGAAATAAATACTCTGTATCATGATTTATCCATAGAATATCCTGCATCTCAGCATCACTTTGTGGGGACTCAGAAGAGATGTGTATTAATTAGATCTCTTAACTGGCAATGTTGGGAAAAGGATTAAAATGCAATGTGGCATGCTACAATGGCAAGTTCAAGCTTCCAGAATATCTTTCTTCCCAAGAATGTCTCCCACACAGATTTGCTTGCAAAGTGGAAAAACAGAGTTGGCCGAGGTTCAGTCCTCTGGTTGTACCCACTGACCCAGAAAAAATGGAAAAATAAATTAAGATGTCAAGAGAACTGGGGGCAGTGGCAAGGAGTTAGAGGTCCAGTGGAAAGCAGCCTCAATGGTTTGCCTTCTGATCAATCAGGGTGTGGGGATTAGTTATGCCCATTATGACAGCCATTTTGTTCAAATTAAGAAAGGAATAAGAAAAGGAATCATGAAAAGAAAAAGAAAAAGAAAAGGAATCAAGAAAGAATAACAAAAAAGACAGGAAAAAGAAAAGGCATTTCATTTCACACATTATAAAAGTGATTTTTGTAAAATGTTAATTATATTGTATATAATGTCTTCAGCATAAGGTCTGTCTATCTATCTATCTATCTATCTATCTATCTATCTATCTATCTATCTATCTATATCTATATCTATATCTATATCTATATCTATATCTATATCTATATCTATATCTATATCTATATCTATCTATCTATCTATCTATCTATCTATCTATCTATCTATCTATCTATCTATCTATCATCTATCTATGTTGAAGTAGCAACATTAGATGAATGGGGCAGTGGTAGAATTCAATTTTTTTTTACTATCAGTTCTGTGGGCGTGTCTTGGTGGGCATGTTGTGCCTTGGTGGGTGTGCCTTGGTGGGCGTGGCAGGGGGAGGATACTGTAAAATCTCCATTCCCACCCCACTCCAGGTGAAGGACACTGCAAAATCCCGTTCCCTTCCCCACCCCACTAACCTGCTTTCCAGCTCTGTTCTCCTGTGCAGGGCAACAAAAGAAGACCCAATCGATCAGAGGGGACTCGGGAGGCAGAGAATAGATGGGGGCAGGGCCAGTCAGAGGTGGTACTCCGAACTACTCGAAATTTCCACTACTGGTTCTGCAGAACTGGTCAGAACCTGCTGAATACCACCTCTGAATTGGGGGCATGAAACATCTGTGTATCACACAGAGCTAAAAAGGCAAATTTGGTTTTTATTTGCTTAAATTATCCAGTCTGAACCAAATACAAAATGCAGTAGCCTTTTGAATTTCTTTGATTTTTCCAAAAAAATTTCATGTAGCTGGACATTAGGTTTTCATCATTGGGGTCTTCCCAGCACAAGATATTGTGAATTCTTATACTCTTACTTTATTCCTTGGTTTATACAGCTTCTCTTCATTTGAGAGGGTTGTAAAACTTCTTTTGATGTTGTTTTAGAACTCATTTTATTGTACTTTATTGTGTCATGTTAGAGGATAATATGTTTGAGGGTTTCATTTCCTGTTTGGTATCTCTTAATATTTTTCAACCTCTCTGGCTGCTGCTGTTTTATGATCTGGGAAAACTCTATGAGAAGACTTCCCCTTATTTGAGCAGCCACAGTGGTGTCTGCAAGGATTTTCATCACAATACTTGGCCTGCGCTTTTGCTGATTTTGTCTTCTCCCTTGCTGATACCACAAGCTGGCAAGATTGCAACCAGTGAACTAATCATTTTATGATGCAAGATAGCACATTCACATGTAACTTTTGGCTACCTCATAATTACACTGTAGCCTGTCTTGGGAATTTAATTGAATTGGTCTGCTAGGAAAAAAACACTAATAGAAAGCAAATTATATGCACTGCCCTGAATGGAAATGTTTGAAATGAATAAATGGCTAAAACAAATATAAATGCAGAATAAAGTTTTGGCATAGCACTGAGATAAAGGTTGAAGCCAGGTCAAGTTAATTGTTCCTGGTAATCCACTACCCATGAAGACCGAGGTCTGAAGATCCATACTTCTTGAGAGCTTATTGTGATAAACTACAATCTCAGCCAACATGACTTCTGTTATTGAGATTTGGAATAGTGAACTTTTGGAAACTGACATCAGTGAAATTTTACCATCAGTCATCAAGAATAAGAGAAGAAAGAAAGACCTTGGAGGACAAAAGAGTCTCTTCTTTATTAAAAGCCAGTCTCCTAATTACTGAAAAGTGGAACTGTTCTAATAGGCAAATGCTAAGCGAATGCAAACTGGCCATAAATTTATATATTTAACTCACCCAAGCAAAATAATTATTCTTTTTAATCAAGTCTATTCAAACCTCATATTACTTTATTCTTCCATTTCAATAGCAAAATGATTAAGATTGAATCTTAAAGGAATTCTTCACAACAATAATTCCTCTTATCGCAGGAGGCAGTCTTTGCTTCGTCTTGCAAATTCTTAGCCTTGAAATATTCAGCATATCAGAAAAGCTCCATTCCTCTTTTGGAAAAAATAAGAGAGTACACACTAGAGAAAATTGAGAAAAAGGAGGGGAAAAAAAGCCCCATTATTATCTGCAACAAATTCATAGGGGGAAAATCCCCAGCATCTCTAACTCCATGTAAATTTAGCTACTGCTACAAAATGTCAGTCTTCTGACAGGAACAGTCCAAAGGGAAATAAAAAAAATATTTTGGAAGATACATGCATGCCTATCTTGCTTCAAGTATAGAAGAAATATGTTTAAAATACGTTGCTTTTTTGTGGTTCGCCTTCAGTATATAACAGGAAGTAAAAAAATAGCATACATATGTATATGTTGCCCAAAATGTATTCATCAAGTGTTTCAGCAACATAACAGGATAATAAACAGGTATGAGAAAGATTGTTTCCATCCCCTTTACAATAACTATGCTTAAGGTCACATGACCAGGAGGGACTTAGTAGGAAGGTATCAGCAATATTGTTAGTTGCTGACCAACTGCCTCTCCCGCAGTGATTTTTTTTCTGGTCCCCCCCCCCCCCTCCACAATCCCTGGCCAAATTTGGTCCATCTTCACTAACAATTCTTATGCCAACTGTTTCCACAGCACCACATTTGGTTCAATTCTATTTTCAGAACTGCTGAGTGATAGACAAATGGATAGATACTAGTCCTGGGCCCCTTTATTTTTTTTATTTCCCCCCCAAAAATCTAAGTTCTGAGTATAGTTGAAACTTCCTTAAATGCAGGATATTTGTTTTGCATGATATAAGGAAAGCATAAGGAAAGATGTTTAAATGCAGGAAATGATGTGCATGTCTGTGTATTTGTGTTTGTATGTGTGTGAGGTGGGGGTATAAAACCCTTGCAAAATTTTGATTTTTAATAACTTTAATAATGTTGCTTTTATATAAAACATAAACAAAGGTAACAGAGAGGAGATTTAGTATATTTATTTGTAGGAATGATACATTTTGGCATATTGATTATTACTCTGAATGCAGAGTATAGCATGATTCTGAAAATCTCCAAACACATTCTGCAATTGCGTTTGACTTACAGCATTGATTACATTTGTTATTCTAGCTTTTTAATCTGGTAACCAGTTTATTTAAATTTTGAATAAAGTCCCTCTCTGTTGCATTTTTTCAGATTGTTTAAATCATATAAAGAGATGAATATATTAAAATGAATGGTGCACAATGTCTTTATAGAATGGAATTCTTCATTAAGCCACCAGCTTTCTCTATGTTGTCCTCTTAGAAAACAATTCAAAGTATTTATATTCCACTGATTTTTGAGGATGGCTTTGAAAGCTATGGTGTGTTTACTATCTGCTATCTTTATTTTTTGTTGTGGAATGATATTTTGGCTACTTTTATTGCTAGTTCAAAGACAGTTTGCTAATCAATAGTTTGAAGATTTATGTTCAGAGTTGCTCTTTGACCTAAATGGCATATTTTCATTTAGTAAAGGTTCCCTCCCCAAAGAAGAGGGAATATACTAAAAAGTAATGTATGAAGACCGGAACATTTAAAATACTGAAATAATATTAAATTAATTAAATACTTGCCAAATTATGCCAAAACTACTACACCTGTACTTACCAATTGCATGGATTGCTCCATGTAATGCAATATGCATGAAACTTATTAATGTAATCTATATTTTCTGTATAATACAAAAACAGTATCTAAAAACCTAAAGCCATGACAGTAGATAAAGCAATGGAAGTCAATAGCAATCACTCATCTGCTCCTGACTGTGGCATAAACTGATTGTGATTTTGAATCTTAAGACGAATACAGAATAAAAATCACGACTAAAAAAATGAAATGAAAATTAGAGCTGTTGTGTGTCTGTGAAACAAAAAGCAAGGGGGTAACAAATCTGAATTAAGGTCATCTGAACTTGTGTAACAGAGTTAATGAATACACATAGAAAGGTGAAAGTGTGGACTTCATTATAAAAGACAGGGCTAAAACTAAATGTAAGAAAGTGAGTTTTTTAAAAAAACCATATTTTATGATAAAAGAATGCAACCCCAGATTTACAATCTGATGTTTGTTATTTGCCTATAAATTAGCTCTCTATTAACACAGTTAAGTCCTGTGATCAAAGTTTAATTTTATATTTAAAAAATGTGCTAGTATCTCTAATTATTATAATGTCTTTGTGCTTTTTCATTCCTTTTTTTCTTTTTCAGATGACTTTTGTTTTGCCCTTTTCTATAGCCTTTTTCTTTAAATGCACATTTGGAAACAAAAAATAAAAAAGGAAGGATGAATTGCAGTCATCTAGGTTGCTATGGGTGCAAATGAAAGCAGAAATCAGTGCTTTAATGACAGCTGCATATATATGCTCCAGTGAATGATGATAATGGAAGAATCAGAGATGAGTTTTTGGGAGAAATGTGCAATATACTGAATGAAGGCAATCGGGGGGCGGGGGATATTCATGTTAGGTGACATGAATGGATGGATAGAAATAAGAGACTCCAAAAAAGTGATTGAGCCATACAAAGACTCAAGAATAGTAAGAATCAACCCAGAAAACCTGTTCTGAATAAGTGGTTTAATTCTATCTCTAGTCATTCATCCTCATGGAAAAGAAGTGTAGGTAAATCTAAAACAGTCTATAAATTTGTATAGACTGAAATATTAAAGGGATTAGTGAAGGATACAGTGGTAACATATGTTTTTAATGTCAAACAAATCAATGTGTTTTTGACAGTGTCAACAATAGGAAAAATAAACACAAATGAAAAGGAAAGAAGTAATTATAGGCAGTCTTTGACTTATGACCCAGTGGTGGGATTCAATTTTTTAAAACTACCGGTTCAGTGGGCATGGCTTGGTGGGTGTGGCTTGGTGGGCTTGGCAGTGGATGGAGACTGTAAAATCTCAATTCTCACCCCACTCCAGGGGAAGGAGACTGCAAAATCCCATTCCCTCCCCATCCCACTAACCTGCTTTCCAGCTCCGTTCTCCTATGCAGGGCAACAAAAGAAGACCCAGCCGATCAGCTGGGACTCAGGAGGCAGATAATAGATGGGGGTGGGGCCAGTCAGAGGTGGCATTTGCTGGTTCTCCGAACTACTCAAAATGTTCACTACCAATTCTCCAGAACTGGTCAGAACCTGCTGAATACCAGCTCTGTTATGACTACAATTGAGCCCAAAATTTCTGTTCCTAAGCAAAACAGATGTTAAATACACTTTTGCTCCATTTTACTTACCACAGTTGTTTCTTGGCACTGTTGTTATGTGAATCACTGCAGTTGTTAAGTTAGTAAGATGGTTGTTAAGTGAATCTGGCTTCCCCATTGACTTTGCTTGTCAGAAGATCTCAACCCTCACACAACCCTGGGACACTGCAACTGTCATAGATATGTCATAAATACTTTGATCACATGACCATGGGGATGTTGTAATGGTGAAAAATGGTCATAAGCCACTTTTCTTTTCAGTGCCATTATAACTTCTAACAGTTACTAAATGAATTGCGGTAAGTTAAGGACTACCTATAACATGAAAAAGTAACAGTAGAATAATTGCAGGAAGAAAAATGGACAGTTCTGAATGAATAAGTATTACAAGACAGATTAACTTCCCAACAAAAGGAATGGAAAATAGATATGAGAAAAGAGGATGGGAAAAGATAGAATAAAAAAAAAACATTACAGAAAGTCTCAGAAATTTATGGAGTTGCAGTAATGAGAAGAATAAAAAAGGATGCTTGATAGTATGAAGAAGTCAAAGGAGCTGTGAATTAAAAAAAACATGTGAGAGAATGACTGCTAGAAAAAATATAAGAGGAAAATGTTGTATAATGGGCTGAGAAAGAAATAGTGGTGAAAAATGTAGCCAAATGGAGGACAGAATTATTAAGATTAAAAGAGAAGACAATTTGCTGAACAAATTAAATGGATAAAGAAGACTAAACCAGGAGCTTAAGTTGATTGAATGGAGTTTAAAATGAAAATGAAATGTTGAAATGATTTCCATTGAAGCTGAAGGGAGGGAAACAGTGAAGTGCTATTTAAAATAGTTGTATGGGAAGCAGTGGTAGTATGCTATCGGTTTGGCCTGGTTCTGCCAAGCTTGTAGCAGCAATGAGCAGCAGAGACCAAACCGGTTATCCCTGCTGCTCTGCTGTTGGGCCCACCCACCCACCAGGGCTCCTATACTCACCTTTATCTTCTGCTTTTGAAGCACAGGTACTTTGCGCGGCACAGAAGAGCCACGCGGCAGCTGCTGAAGTGACCAGGAGAGTGCAGGCTTGCAGGAGGTGAGTTGGAATGCCTCTGCGCCTGCGCAAACACCTCTGCGCAAAGTGCGTGTTTGGCGTGCATGTGCAGCAGTGGTGTGATTCAAATAATTTAACAACCAGTTCTCTGCCTTAATGATTTCTTCCAACAACCAATTCACCAAACTGCTCAGAAAGTTAACAACCGGTTCTCCCAAAGTGGTGTGAACTGGCTGGATCCCACCACTGGTATGCACGCAAAGTGTGTGCATGCATGCAAAGCATACCCACCAAGCCATGCCCACTGAACCGGTGGTAAAATTTTTTGAATCTCACCATTGATGAGAAGGCTAGTTATATGTCAAAGAATAGAATTGAAATGAATGTCTATGGAGATTCCCAGTCATTCAGGTCATGGTTGTCCCAAAGGTGCTTTTTCAAAAGGCAACTGGACTTTGTTTTTCCTTGAAGACGTTTTGCTTCTCATCCAAGAAGCTTCTTCAGTTCTGACTGACAAAATTTTTTGAAGAAGCTTCTTGGAGAAGTGAAATGTCTTCAAGAAAAGACAAAAGTCCAGTTGTCTTTTGACAAAAGCAGCTTTGGGACAATTGAAATTAGTGATACAAATGGAACTGAAGGTGTGGATGGTGTAACTGTAGAAATATGAATGTGGTTTGCTTATGTAGTGGTAGTATGCCTGTTATAATATGTGTGCATACCTGATGGTAAGAAGAATGTCATCACTGTTCCAGTATACAGAAGAAAGATAGCAAAATGGAATGAGCAAACTACCAGGAAATTAGAGAAGGTGCTTTGCAAAATTGTAACTGAAAAGAGTACAAGAAATGAAAATGAGCACAATTTATGTGCAATGTGATTTTATGCCATGCAAGAAGTGTGCAGGCTAGATATTTCCTCTTCAGCTGGCCACAGAGAAACATCTGAATGTGAGAAAGTTTACTGTATATTTGTTGATTCAGAGAAACCATATGCCAAAATAAAAGGGTTGAATTATTGGATGTGTGGCAGAAATGCGAAATTGGAGGTTGGTAGCTGACTGCAATAATGCCTCTATTGTGAGAAATGAAATTTGGTCAACAGAAGTGAAAATAACTGTTTGTAAGAGCATGGGCCTCACCACTTTGTTATATGGACTTGAGAATTGGGTATGTCAGGAGAAACATGATAGGAAACTGAATGTGGTAGGAATACAGTACTTAAAAAGAGTTTGGATGAAATAAAAAGAGATAGGATTAAGAATGCATGGTTACTACATGAATGTGGACTAAATATTAAAAGTGAGTAACCAATACTGAAGAAATAAATGAAGATGCTTTAGTCATTCAGGGAGATTGAATGTGACTGAATTGCAGAACAAATAGATAAAGAATAAAATAGAAGTCATTCTTGCTTGGAGACCATTTGTACAATGACTATTTGAAGTTACAATCATGCTGAAGAAGGAGATTAATGGCTAGTCCTTGAAGTTGCAGCTACTGCACTATCCCTACAGCTATGAGCCATGGTGGTGTAGTGATTAGAATGCAGTACTACAGGCTAACTCACTGCTTACTCTAGGAGTTTGATTCTGGCTGGCTCAAGGTTGACTCAGCCTTCCATCCTTCTGAGGTCGGTAAAATGAGGACCCAGATTGTTGCGGGCAATATGCTGATTCTGTAAAACCACTTAGAGAGGGCTGTAAAGAACTGTGAAGCAATATATAAGTCTAAATGCTATTGCTATGTGATTGTGATTCAGGTACTTGGTAACTGGTGCACAATTATACTGGTTGCAGTATGCCTCAGTCATGTAATTGCCATTTTGTGGCAATTTTGCCTTCACTGACAGTTTCCAAAAGCAAAGGGAAAGGGGAAACTTGACAGGAAGGGCAAGTCACAGTCATATAAATGACCACACATGTTTTGCTTAACAACTACAACTGTAACTGCCAGAACTGCAAAAATAAGTTGGCACAGTCATATGATTATTTGCTTTATGACCATATCACTTAGTGATGGAGTTCCTTGTCCCAATTATGGTTGTTAATTGCCTATAAATTAAGAGGAGAGGGAAAGCCAACGTAGATGTTATAGAATGAAGTCCTCCAAAGGAAAAAAGTAGGAGTTGATAAAGCAAAATACAAGAACAAATGTGTTGATGTATTAGAATCAAGATGGCGTATTTGGGGTAGAAAAGTATGGACAAATGCAACAAATGATTTTCTTATAAACTACATTTCCTTTCCTTATAAGCTATATTTCCTTTCCTCGTCATTATCTTTTTCTTTTAATTTCTCTTTGACTGATTATTTCTTATTTTCTGAGATTTCACTGAGGGAATAGCAAAAGGGAATAGTAGAATTGCATCTATACATGTTGTAGATATAATTCAATATGATCATTTCCCATGCTTAAAAGGATTCCCAATATATTTGTCACATTAAAATTATATTATGCCAGCAATTTTTTGGAAAGTTCTGGAGGAACCACTTGACCATGGGCTTTTGTGGGATTGTAGATTATGAAAGAATATGAAACAAAAGCAGGAATTTGGAGGGGTTACTTTCCTGACTCTGGTATTGACAAATAGATTCTATAGTTATTATTGAATGTATGTATGTATGTATGTATGTTTGTATGTATGTATGTACTGTATGTTGCTACCTTTTTGTACAGTGATTTTTGTACATATCAGTAAAAGTATAGTTCATTAGCACTGAACAATAGCATCACTAAAAATAATTACAACTCACAACAACAACAACAAATGCCCACTAATGCATGGAAAACAGGCATCTAGGTAAAATCTTTTTTTCTTGGGGAAGTATTATATCACTATATCCTAAGTGAACAGGCTTGCTTTTTGATTTTCTAAATAACAATCTGAAGGCCACCTGCATTTCTTTCAAGAAAGAATATATAATCAGAGCAACTTTCCAACTCCTAGGTAGGCATCGTGTTCCCAAAGTAGGAGTCATTCTTTTTCTTAGTGCTTTGTTAACTGCAACAAAGACAAATGTGCAACTCAAGATAACAGATTTAGCCTGTAGGCCTCTTGTTTACATGAGATTTTCTTTCTAGGTCAAGGGTGCACCACCTGAAGCCTCAAGGCCGCTTGCAATACACAAAGTATGGTTGCAAAGCTCTCACAAAAATTATCACTTAACTGAATGTTTTTAACTGCAGAGAGGGGATTACTAAATAATTGAATGAGGAATAATTATTTGATTAGAATTACACTTAAGTATTGATTAAATTTAAATTTAGCTTTTGTTCTGATACTTATTTCCTTCTCTTTGCATCTACTTTTAGAGTGATTCCCAACCGGCCATTCAAACTCTGAGTGTAGCTTTTAATTTCTTTAAATTGTGTGTTCTTAAACAGTTTTGGAAAAGAATTTTAAGAATTAATCCAATAGCATTTCTTTCCTCCTAAACTGTCCAGAATTCATACTGTAAAGTTAAAACCCTTCTTTATCTTTCTTGGAACTTTGCCTACAAATTAATTGACTGTATACCATCAAGTCATTTTTAATTTCTGGCAACTACATAGTTTTTTTTCATAACAATCTTTCCCTAACTCTGGTCTTTCAAATTTTCCAGTGGCCTATATACAAATAAATGCCTTTTTTATGTTCCTGGATTTGATTGAAGATGCAGCTACTAGTTGTTTTAGTAAATAAGCTAACTGGATTGCATGCAACCACTGACTGAATCAGTTCACATACCTGTAGTAATTCTATTTCTGTATTACATTTGGTAAATCTTCTTTCTTTCTGGATCAAAAATGGTCACGTGCCATCCCTTGCAAATAGCATGGGAAGGGCAAACTGGAACTGGTTTTTATGATTTCCAGGTACCCAGAAACCATAGTGAAATAACTTTTTATGTTTGTTACTCCTAAAAGCAATGCAGAGATACTTCTTCCACATCACCATCTTAGTTACAAAATTCCAGTTAAAATGTATCTTTTAGAAGTCTTGTTAGGATTTAAACGGATTCTTTTAATTTCTAGGCAGCCTCCTCCTTCCGAATCCTACTCTTATTCTTTTCCTCTCCCTTCCCACTTACCACAAGAAAAAAAGTTGTTTTTTTTAGTGTTCAGAAATCCTTATTATCCCCTTGACATTTAATTATCCAGTTTAATTACCTATTGATGCCAAAACGGGTTTTTCTGATTTCTCATTCATTTCTGTTCGCTGTCAACGTTAGGAAGGAGAGTAAAAAAAACAAACTTTCCCTTTTCACTTTCATTCGCTGCTTCCGAGTCTTCCTTGGGAATGATGTATCTTTTTAAAAAATTTAAATTCCAGGATACCTTGGTTGTTGCTTCTTATCCCGGTCAGCCAAAACTTTCACTTCTTAACTTCCTCCTGCACTTTCTTTTCCGGCTGAGTGCTTCTTTGAGGCGGCCATTTCTGACCCCCGCTCTTACCGCCTTCGGAAAAGGGAGTTTAGCCAGCTGAGGAGAAGAGGTGCGATTCCCCTCGACCCTGCCAGGTCTCCCCTGTCTTCACCACCTCTACAGGGTGGCTTAGCCCCAAAGCCGGCTGGCTCGGGGCACTCCAGCGGCAAGCACAGGCAGAAACCGTGCACGATCACGGATTCCTGCCTGCCGCCGAAGTGCTACAAACCGGAACTCCTTCCACATCACCATCTTATAGTGGGCTGAAATTTCCCCTTTCATTCTCCACTAAAGATTTATCAATTTAGACTCTGGAATTGTTCACTAATGCCAGGCTGAATCAGGCCATTTATATTTATACAATTTTTATTGGATGGGAGCAGTGGTAGGATTCAATTTTTTTTTACTACCGGTTCTGTGGGTGTGGCTTGGTGGGCATGGCAGGAGAAGGATACTGTAAAATCTCCAGTCAGAGGTGATATTTGCCGGTTCTCCAAACTACTCAAAATTTCCGCTATCGGTTCTCCAGAACTGGTCAGAATTTGCTGAATACCACCTCTGGATGGGAGAAAAGCGATTTTACAAAGAATCCAGAAGTGTGGAGAAGAGGATCTCATCTTATTCTGTCAGTAGCCAATAGGTCTACTTTCTCTGTTGCTTTTCTTTTAAACATGCCAATGCCGAGGGCGATCATTCTTCACTCTTTGCTTGACTAGAAAGCTCGTCTGAATGATAACTCAATGAACAATGTGCTTAGAGCCCTAGTTAAAGGAAAAGAGAGTACTGTACCTATGTACACTATATAATGATATGCCTTTTCTCCCTCCTGAATGGAATTTGACCTACCTTCTGCTACAGTTTTACCTTACCTTTCACAAATGGAGCAAATTCAGAGATTCCAGAGATTCAATAACATTTGGATCCCAATATATTTCCCATTGGGATCTATAGAAAATCACAATATCCGAAGAGATTGTCCTAATTCTCTGTAACTTGAAGTCCTATTGAAGTGAGTTGTTTGGAGGAATAGGGACTAGATCAGAGAATCTCTTAAGTATTTATCCAAAAAAATCTCTTTCAAACCTTCTCTATTATATAACTTCCTAATTATTGGCCTTGAGTGCTATTGAATAAACCATGAATAATATACATAGAAGAAAGCAGAAGTTTACAGATATGAGAATTTAATTTAATTTAATAAGCAAATCATTTCTGGAAGATAATTCTGTTCATAATTTCATGCTGTGGAAAAGTTGTTTTCAAACTGAAGTAAGGTTAAATATATGAAGAACATTTTACTTTGTTTGATATAACAATGATTAGAATGAATATGCAGCAGCATACACAATGGGAAAATGAGAGGGAGTAGTTTCCATTATTGTGAAGGATTAATAGATAGATAGCAATATAAAATGCATGCGCCAAAATTCTTATTTGATAATCTTAATAGAATTGATGCATACACACATTAGAGAGAGAAGCAAGTCAGACTGAACATAGACCTTTTCAGAGTAAACCTGCTCTGCAAAGCCACGTACAATACTATGAAGACCAAAATTAAAATTGAGGATTATAAATTAATTCATAGCAAGTACTGATTTCAGATATATTTAGTAAGAAGTGATCTTTGTTTTCTTGCCATTATTTAGTTATCATTCTTAGAAGATCTACTTTGCCGACTTAAAATCAATTTAATCCTAAATGCACTTGGACAGGACTGAGGGCCTATTAGCTGTTCCAAAGCCATTACAGAGGAGAGTTCTGAAAGACAATTACAGCTGAGGCGTTTCCTAAAATGTTGTACATACATTCATTCCTTAACAGGGCTATTTCTGGGAGCCAGCCCACCTGATTTCTTCCAGGAAATAGTAAATTGTTAAGCAAGCAGAAACCCATAATGGTTTTCCCACTAACTCTCTAAGTTTCATTGGTTTTGGTAGGAACTCGTGTTTTTTTTCATCTAATTGGCTCTTTTGTTGGGGAAAGTTGTGCCCTTTGTATGTGTGGCTATGTGTGTGTTTTTAATAATTGAAATGGAGTTATTTCAGATCTCCTATACTTGTTTTGATTTTATTTCTAAAAGGTTAAAAGGCAGTGAATTCATATTGGTCTGTATTCATTGCGAGAATCCATGATAGTTCAGTGATATAAATCCACAGAAAGCAATATAGAAGTAAAGAAGGAATATTGGAGACACACATTAGTTTTCTGACAACTCTATACAGTTGAAGTTTTGGAGACGATTCCATGTAAGAGAATACCAAAATAGTGAAAGTTGCATTTGTGTTTGAATTAAAAGCTCAGTGGGCTATAAGAATTGTGTAGCAAATTTGCAATATAGTATTTTTATTAAATATAGATGGGAAAGTTTAATTACTTGTAGATCTAAGGGGCAAGAATGTACCACATTTCAAATATATTTTTCAGCATTCAACTAGGGTGCAAATTTTATATTTAATGTTGATGCTAATGATATAATATATTTGCCATTTATTATTTTTTATACACACATTTTTCTTACCATTTGTTTGGTTGCTTTGTTTATAGTTGATGTTTGTTTCATTTTTTTCTATTTTGTACTTTAACTTGGGAGATAAATAAAAACTGTATTGACAAAAAAAACTGTGTAGCAAATTCATATATTTTCAGTATCCAGGGCTCACAAAAGTGGACATTGCATATCCATCTGATTTACCAGGATTGAAATATATAATTGAATATTAATTTTATATGACATTTTAATGAATTTAATCCATACTACATTTATAAAGTATTGTACTTAATTTGATCTTGCAGAGGTACAACATAATATAAGGCTGCAAAAATAAAAAAATAGAGGTTGCTTAGGAGACAATATTCTATATCCAGAAGTAAATGCTACAAGAGATATTTGGAAATGCTGGGAAAGTAAGTAGAACATTGACCCTTATTTTGATTATAACCTTACAATTGGAGATAATCACAGGTAATTTTAATGGGTATTCAAGTTTTTGCAAAATGATTGACTAATGTAGGAAAATAATTCAGCTAATTAAAATATATTTGGTCCAAATGCATTTATAAATGTATTTATAAATTCATTTATAAATGCATTTATACTTAAATTCAATATTAATATTGAAAGACATGTTGGACAATTCTAAACCTACTGCTTTGTTTAATTTACAGTTAAATAATATTTAAAGATACATATCTACATGGTACATATTTGTATTAGAAACTGATGGGCTCTTGAACAATAAAACCTTCTTGTGGAGAAACAGGCTAGATTAATCACCATGCCTACTGATTCAGTATTTAATTAAGATATAACCACATGTTCTGCTTTGCACCTGTTCATAATTCTCAAGTCTGTGTTTGATTCCATCTCTTGAGTAAACTATGAGAAAAATTGAATGGTTTTTTGAATGTTTTTGATCAATTAACGGTTACTTATTCTAACCCTCTATGGAGCATTTATTTATGTTTTAAGGTAGGTATATATTTTATGACTGTAAGCTGCCCAGAGCTACCTTATGGTAAGATTGACAGCCAGTAAATGTTATTAATAAACAAATAAATAAATAAATTTGTGAAAGTCATAAAAAATGCCCAAAGTCATCTATCAACACCTTTACAACCTTTAAGTATGTTAAACAAAGATGCATACTTTTTATAAATACTGGTAGGCTACTTAAATAATCTGGACTCAGCTATCAAAAAAAAATGTTCGACCTATGATATGCCAATGATGCAGAAAGTCTCTCTGGCTCAATACTATAAGGGGGATGATCTGGACCTAAACTATCCAGATCTAGGAGATCAACACGTTCCCGCCCTATAAAAGGGGAATATTGAGCCGCTCCTATGCTTTAAATATATGAAACAATCTTCCATTTCTCTGGGTTCAGGATAGTTATGTTTCCTAGTGTATTCAGAGGAACTCTATGCATATTCCACTTTCTAAACTTCTTGTGATCTAAAGAAGGCATCTGTAATATCTACATCCATTAAGCCAGGGGCCTTCAAACTTGACAGCTTTAAGACTTGTGGATTTCAACTCGCAGAATTCCTCCTCCAGTCATGTTAGCTCAGGCATTCTGAGAGTTGAAGTCCACAAATCTTAAACTTGCCAAGTTTGAAGACCCTTGCATCAAGCCATTTGAAACACAGTAATTCACACAATTCTGTGGAGCCCAAACTATTATCACTGGACTCTATTCCTCTTCATGTATTATCAGCAAGCCAGTATATAATGGACATAGAAAAATTTAAGCAAAGTTCCATATTTCCCCATCTCTGAAAACTTAAGGTATCTAGTTACATTGGCTATATATATCTAACTCAGTTAGATGCCCCTAACAACAGAAGGATTTTTAATCTGCAATGACTTTCTTTAGGCTATATTAGAGAGGTGTTATAGGAAGATCCCTTTCCCAGAATGTCTATGTCCCTGTGATGCTAGGCAGGGTGATACCATTAAACAAGTCCTCCTCTCCTGCTTATTTTACAAAGATACATTATTATTAATATCTGCTTGTCTATTATTCTTGTTTTTAGCTGTTTTTATAGTTTTTTTATATTTGTTAATATAAGTTTTTTGTATTGATTTAGTTTTGTTATAGTTTTGTTATATTTAGTTTTGTCACTTGCTTGTCAGATGGGCAACTTTATAAATTAGATATATAAATAGAAATAATAAAAGTACATGTGTTCTCCCACTACTCACCAGTTACTAGGCCAGATATACCAATTTTAAATTTCTGTACTAACCCAGGGCAAGAATTGGAAAACCAGTTATTAAAATTCTTAAGGAATATTTAGAATGTTTGTTACTATATTAGACCAAAGCTAATTCAGTAGAAGGTATTTTTTTAAAAAAGATTATTGGATACCCCAGAAACTGATACATAAAATTTGATTGTCAACTTTTTTATGCTGGAAGAGTAAAATAACGTAAAATACACACATGACTTGGATTTGCTTTATTGTGATCTCATTTTGGTTGAATATTCATATATTTGTGAAGATATTTTTGGAAAAATAAAGTAAAAGTTCTGAATGTGATATATATGTTGTGACTGGAAGGATCGATCCTGCTGGGAGTTTTGACTCTGATGACTCTGAAGATGGAAGGTTGGAGCCTGCTGTGAATGTGGAGTCTGAATTATCAGAGGACACAGATGTGAGCCAGGAGGATGAGAGATTGTTGGAGAGACAATTCTCCCCAGAACCTTCGACTTCGCTCATGCCAGCAACTGATCCACAAAATGAGTCAGAGGCTTCTAGTCAGGAAACTGACAGATCTTGGCTTGACGCTAGAACTAGGAGACGATTGAAACGTCAATCTGAAGGGAGGCGTCAAGCCAGACATTGATTAGAGAGACTGACACGCCCATCCAGGTGATTTAAGGAGGCGCACTGACTCTCAAACTTTGCTTGGAAGCAAAGTGTTTGATGAGTCGAAAGAATACGTGTGGAGCGGCCTCTGTGATTGATGGACAATTCTGAATTACCAGACAGATTCCGGGAAGTCTGCCAAGGACTGGAAAACAGTACTGTTAACCCTTTTTAGTCTGGTTTTGTTCTTGTTTGAATATTTTGAACTCTGGAACTCTGTATACTCACTTGAGAATATAGGTGAGACATAACATACATACATACATACATAGATACATACATACATATATATATATATATATATATATATATATATATATATATATATATATATATATATATATATATATATATATGTTTTCTTAAGTTTTCAGGGTACTTACATGTATGGTGTTCGGCTTGGTTCGGGTATTTTCCCACGTCATTGTAGTTCTTTTAAAGTTGTAGCAACGTTTCAGCAGAATCTCATCTGCCATCATCAGGCTTCTGTATTGTGTCCGTCTGTGAGTCAGACTTTTACAGTGGTTTCAGATTTGAATTTGGGGCAGCCTATTGCTGTGCCAGAATGGTTTTTTCTTCATCCTGATTGGTTGGGAGTCTTGGTCTGTGTTTATTGGTCTCGGAGTTTGCTGTGTTCTGCTTGATTGGTCCACACCACAAGCCAGGCAAACACCTGGGCACAAACAGATCCCCCCTGATACCTCCAGCTCAAACACATCCCAACCAGGCACCCAGATGAAACCCAGCTTCCTAACTAACTAATGATAGCCGTCCATTTACCCGAAGGCAAGCTGCACTAAAGACCTCCATTAAAGCAACACAATGCTGCCAGCCAATCAAGATACAAAAAGAGCCAAAAAACAGACAGAAGATATTAGAGACACCAATCAAGCAGAACACAGCAAACTCCGAGACCAATAAACACAGACCAAGACTCCCAACCAATCAGGATGAAGAAAAAAACCATTCTGGCACAGCAATAGGCTGCCCCAAATTCAAATCTGAAACCACTGTAAAAGTCTGACTCACAGACGGACACAATACAGAAGCCTGATGATGGCAGATGAGATTCTGCTGAAACGTTGCTACAACTTTAAAAGAACTACAATGACGTGGGAAAATACCCGAACCAAGCCGAACACCATATATATATATATATATATACACACACATATATATATATATATATATATATTTGTTTTCTGAGGTTCTCGCGGGTATTTGTATGTGGATCTTTGGTTATTCGGGTTCTCTCCCGCGTAAGATTCAAAGTATCTAGGCAATGTTTCGGCGAGGTCCCACTCGCCATCTTCAGGCTGGTGCTTTCGGCTTAGTGCCAGTGCAAGCAGTGTGTGACCGGAGCTGCCATCTCTATATATACAAGTGGCGGGGGATGGTGTGCTGGGCTGGTTGGCTGTGCTGCAGCCTCTTGATTGGTTGATGGAGTTGATGTTGGTATAATGGGCTGTGTAATGGCCTTTTGTTGTAGAGATATCCTGGATCTTGTGCTGTCATCTCCTGGGTCGTTAGCCTCTTGTGTTTTAACGGCTTGGGTAATGGGTTGTGTGATGGGCTTGTGAGTTCTTTTGTTGTGGTATCCTGGGTCTTGCGTTGTAATCTCCTGGGTCGTTTGTGTTTTGATCTCTTTTCGATTAGCCTCCTGTGAAGTAACAGCTTGGGTAATGGGTTGTGTGATGACCTTGTGAGATTTATTGCTGTGGTATCCTTGGTCTTGTGCTGTGATATCCTGGGTCATTTGCTGTGTTGTGACTTCTTGAGTTCTTGAGGTGTAATTTCTTGAGTTTTCTGATGTGATGTCCTGAGCGGGTGGCTGTGATGTAGCATTTTGGGTTTTTAATATGGCTTTGAGTTTGGGGTCTGGGTCTGTGTTCGTTTGGCTTCGAGTTCGTGGTCGTGCCACATCTTCATGGTGGGGTCAGTTCGCTTCATGTATGGTTCAGAGGAGTTTGAAGTGGGTAGTGATGCAGCTGCAGTGCGGCTTCTGGTCTGTGGTCGTGTCTCATCTTCTGTGTGGGTGTGAGTCTGATTTTTACGTGGAAGTGTGGTGGTGGCATCTTGTGTGGCCCTCATGGGTGTGGGTCTGGTGTCATTTATCATGTTGGGTACTCGTCTGTTCATGAGGGCGGGTTTCCAAATGGCTGGTAAGCGGGAGGTGTCATCTCTTTTATTCATGCTGTGTGGGCGTTTTTTCTATCTCTATGGCTTCTCTGATTATTCTGCTGCTGTGGTGTTCAGTTTTGGCGATAGTTCTGGTATTTTTAAAGTCAATCTCATGTCCTGTGGCTTTGAGGTGTTGGACCAGGGAAGAGGTTGGTTCTTCTTTTTTGATTGAGTTCTTATGTTCTTCCACGCGTGCACTTATTCTTCTGTTAGTTTGTCCAATGTATGTGGTGAGGCAGGCAGTGCAGGGGATTTCATATACTCCTTGGTTTTCTAACTCGATTTTGTCTTTAGGGTTTCTTAGGATGGTGGATATTTTTCTGTTTGTGCAGAATGCTGTTTTAATGTTGTGTTTTTGGAGGATCTTGCTGATTTTGTCTGTAGTGCCTTTTATATATGGGAGGAGAGCTTTGCCGTTCTCTTGTTCTCTGTCTTGGATTTTGGTTGGGGTTTCTTTTTGGATTAGGTGGGTGATCTTCTTTCTTTGAAATCCATTGGCTGTTAGTACGTTGGTGAGAGTGTTTAGTTCGGTTTTTAGGTGTTGTTCATCAGCTAAGCATTTTGTTCTGGAGATGAGTGTCTCAGCTACGGAATTGATCTGTGCTGGGTGGTGGTGTGAGAGTGCGTGTAGATAGCGGTTTGTATGTGTTTTCTTTTGGTAGATGGTGTGTCCTAGGGAGCCATTGGGTTTTTTGTATACCAAGACATCTAGGAAGGGAAGTTGATTGTTAGCTTCTGTTTCCATGGTGAATTGTATTTTGGGGTGTAGGCTGTTGAGGTGTGTGAGGAAGTTGTTCAGTTTTCTTTCCCGTGTGGCCAGATTATGAAGGTGTCATCTACGTATCTGAGCCAGAGTTTGGGTTTGTGATCATATTTTTCTAGAGCTTGTGTTTCAAAGTGTTCCATGTAGAGGTTTGCGATGACAGGTGAGAGGGGTGATCCCATGGGTGCTCCTTCTATTTGTTTGTATTTTTGTCCGTTGTAGGTGAAGTATGTATTGGATAGGCAGTGGTTGGTCAGATCTAGGATGTGCTTGGGGGTTGTATTTGTTTTGGATGGCTGTCAAGGCTTCTTTTATTGGCACTTGGGTGAAGAGGGATATGACATCGAAGCTAACTAGTAGGTCGCTGGGTTGTAAGTTTTGTTTCTTTATGATCTCGATGAACTGGAATGAGTTTCTTACATGTGAGTTGATGGATTCTGCATAGGGCTGTAGTTGTTTGGCGAGAAATTTGGCTAGGTTTTGTAGAGGTGAGCCTATGGAGCTGACTATTGGTCTAAGTGGAGTTCCTTCTTTGTGTATCTTGGGGAGACCATAAAGCTTAGGGCATCTGGATTATTTCTCTCTGGGTATGATTCTTTGCTGGATTTCTTCACTGATGGGGGAGGCTTTTATTTTGGATCTGGAATAAGTGCACGCGTGGAAGAACATAAGAACTCAATCAAAAAAGAAGAACCAACCTCTTCCCTGGTCCAACACCTCAAAGACACAGGACATGAGATTGACTTTAAAAATACCAGAACTATCGCCAAAACTGAACACCACAGCAGCAGAATAATCAGAGAAGCCATAGAGATAGAAAAACGCCCACACAGCATGAATAAAAGAGATGACACCTCCCGCTTACCAGCCATTTGGAAACCCGTCCTCATGAACAGACGAGTACGATTTGAAGTATCTAGGCAACGTATCGATGAAGTCTCTTTCATCATCTTCAGGCTTGTGTCTTCCGCTCTGTGCTTCTCAGAGTGATGTGAGCTTGCAGCTGCTTCTTCCTTTTAACTGCTAGTGGGGGTGTGACTTGATTGGGTGGGGGCTTGGCTGTGTTCTGATTGGGTGGGGGTGTGTTCTCATTGGTTGGGGGGTTGGCTGTGTTCTGATTGGTTGGGGGGTTGGCTGTGTTCTGATTGGCTGGAGATGTGTTCTGTTCAGGTGGGAAAAATATGATCTAGAAAAATATGATCACAAACCCAAACTC
Source organism: Notechis scutatus (assembly GCF_049901735.1). Taxonomy (NCBI): domain Eukaryota; kingdom Metazoa; phylum Chordata; class Lepidosauria; order Squamata; family Elapidae; genus Notechis; species Notechis scutatus. Next base: position 34,208,446 of record NC_142011.1, on the reverse strand, counting down.
TGGCTCAGATACGTAGATGACACCTTCATAATCTGGCCACACGGGAAAGAAAAACTGAACAACTTCCTCACACACCTCAACAGCCTACACCCCAAAATACAATTCACCATGGAAACAGAAGCTAACAATCAACTTCCCTTCCTAGATGTCTTGGTATACAAAAAATCCAATGGCTCCCTAGGACACACCATCCACCAGAAGAAAACACATACAAACCGCTATCTACACGCACTCTCACACCACCACCCAGCACAGATCAATTCCGTAGCCAAGACACTCATCTCCAGAACAAAATGCTTAGCCGACGAACAACACCTAAAAACCGAACTACACACTCTCACCAACGTACTAACAGCCAATGGATTCCAAAGAAAGAAGATTACCCACCTAATCCAAAAAGAAACCCCAACCAAAATCCAAGACAGAGAACAAGAGAATGGCAAAGCCCTCCTCCCATATATAAAAGGCACTACAGACAAAATCAGCAAGATCCTCCAAAAACACAACATTAAAACAGCATTCTGCACAAACAGAAAAATATCCACCATCCTAAGAAACCCTAAAGACAAAATCGAGTTAGAAAACCAAGGAGTATACGAAATCCTGTGCACCGCCTGCCCCACCACATACATTGGACAAACTAACAGAAGAATAAGTGCACGCATTGAAGAACATAAGAACTCAATCAAAAAAGAAGAACCGACCTCTTCCCTGGTCCAACACCTCAAAGCCACAGGACATGAGATTGACTTTAAAAATACCAGAACTATCGCCAAAACCGAACACTTCAACAACAGAATAATCAGAGAAGCCATAGAGATAGAAAAACGCCCACACAGCATGAATAAAAGAGATGACACCTCCGCTTACCAGCCATTTGGAAACCCGCCCTCATGAACAGACGAGTACCTAACATAAAGAATGACACCAGACCCACACCCACCAGACCCACACAAGATGCCACCACCACATTTCCACGTAAAAAGCAGACTCACACCCACACAGAAGATGAGACACGACCACGGACCAGAAGCCACACTGCAGCTGCATCACTACCCACTTCAAACCCCTCCGAGCCATACATGAAGCAAACTGACCCCCACCATGAAGATGCAGCATGACCACGAACTCAAGCCAAACAGCAAGATCACAGCTCACCAGCTCAAATCCCCAGCAACTAAGACTAACCTGAGCACAACCAAGCCCCCACCTGAACAGAACACACCTCCAGCCAATCAGAACACAGCCAACCCCCAACCAATCAGAACACAGCCAACCCCCAACCAATGAGAACACACCCCCACCCAATCAGAACACAGCCAAGCCCCCACCCAATCAAGTCACACCCCCACTAGTAGTTAAAAGGAAGAAGCAGCTGCAAGGTCACATCACTCTGAGAAGCACAGAGCAGAAGACACAAGCCTGAAGATGATGAATGAGACTTCATCGATACGTTGCCTAGATACTTCAAATCTTACGCGGGAGAAAACCCGAATAACCAAAGATCCACATACAAATACCCGCGAGAACCTCAGAAAACAAATATTGCACCTCTACGGGGAGGAAACCCACCATCTGACCAGGACTTATGAAAAACTTGAAGTCCAAAGAGCTTCCATTTTATGTGACCTCGCATTCCTATGCAACTGCCGAGATGAAAATTTAATTCCCACAAGCTTCCAATTGAAATTCCACACCAACACAGCAGCCACCAAACGCATCCTAAAAAGAACAGAATTGGCCCTAATTAGAAATGAACTTCACACAAAAAGATTCCTCCTAGACCAAATCAACAAAGATCTCCTCACACTTCACCTCAAACTCAGCAACAAGATTCACCCCTTACTTTGGGACAAATCCAAACAACTCGCTGTCTGGAGAGCCGAAACACAGACCACCCTCAAGACAGACACACAAACCAACAAACTCAGAAAACTACAACAATGCCAGAAACCAACTCCTCCTCCCTCACAGCCACACATGAAACAAACAGTGCACAACATCTCAGACAAGATCCTCACCGAAGCTGAAACCAAGGTCCTTTCAAAAGGATTCAACTTTGCTGTCGCTCCCAAACACATCCCCACAGAAACCATCACATGCGGAGTTGAAACCAGCCTGACCAAAACCAACCCTGATGATGCTAATAGAATCACTCGAAATAACCAACATCCTCTGCACTAGCAAACCACCCAAAAGCAACTTATCCAAAGAAGAACAAACTGCACTATGTAACCTGAAAGAAGACACCAGCATAATAATCCTACCAGCAGACAAGGGCAACGCGACAGTGGTTATGAACACATCTGACTACCAAACCAAGTTAACCAACCTACTCCAAGACCCCACATACAAACCCCTAAAGACAGACCCCACCACCTACCTAGAAAAAACCACCAGATCCAAAATAAAAGCCTCCCCCATCAGTGAAGAAATCCAGCAAAGAATCATACCCAGAGAGAAATCATCCAGATGCCCTAAGCTTTATGGTCTCCCCAAGATACACAAAGAAGGAACCCCACTTAGACCAATAGTCAGCTCCATAGGCTCACCTCTACAAAACCTAGCCAAATTTCTCGCCAAACAACTACAGCCCTATGCAGAATCCATCAACTCACATGTAAGAAACTCATTCCAGTTCATCGAGATCATAAAGAAACAAAATTTACAACCCAGCGACCTACTAGTGAGCTTCGATGTCATATCCCTCTTCACCCAAGTGCCAATAAAAGAAGCCTTGACAGCCATCCAAAACAAATACAACCCCCCCAAGCACATCCTAGATCTGACCAACCACTGCCTATCCAATACATACTTCACCTATAACGGACAAAAATACAAACAAATAGAAGGAGCACCCATGGGATCACCCCTCTCACCTGTCATCGCAAACCTCTACATGGAACACTTTGAAACACAAGCTCTAGAAAAATATGATCACAAACCCAAACTCTGGCTCAGATACGTAGATGACACCTTCATAATCTGGCCACACGGGAAAGAAAAACTGAACAACTTCCTCACACACCTCAACAGCCTACACCCCAAAATACAATTCACCATGGAAACAGAAGCTAACAATCAACTTCCCTTCCTAGATGTCTTGGTATACAAAAAATCCAATGGCTCCCTAGGACACACCATCTACCAGAAGAGAACACATACAAACCGCTATCTACATGCACTCTCACACCACCACCCAGCACAGATCAATTCCGTAGCCAAGACACTCATCTCCAGAACAAAATGCTTAGCCAACGAACCACACCTAAAAACCGAACTACACACTCTCACCAACGTACTAACAGCCAATGGATTCCAAAGAAAGAAGATTACCCACCTAATCCAAAAAGAAACCCCAACCAAAATCCAAGACAGAGAACAAGAGAATGGCAAAGCCCTCCTCCCATATATAAAAGGCACTACAGACAAAATCAGCAAGATCCTCCAAAAACACAACATTAAAACAGCATTCTGCACAAACAGAAAAATATCCACCATCCTAAGAAACCCTAAAGACAAAATCGAGTTAGAAAACCAAGGAGTATACGAAATCCTGTGCACCGCCTGCCCCACCACATACATTGGACAAACTAACAGAAGAATAAGTGCACGCATTGAAGAACATAAGAACTCAATCAAAAAGAAGAACCGACCTCTTCCCTGGTCCAACACCTCAAAGCCACAGGACATGAGATTGACTTTAAAAATACCAGAACTATCGCCAAAACCGAACACTTCAACAACAGAATAATCAGAGAAGCCATAGAGATAGAAAAACGCCCACACAGCATGAATAAAAGAGATGACACCTCCCGCCTACCAGCCATTTGGAAACCCGCCCTCATGAACAGACGAGTACCTAACATGAAGAATGACACCAGACCCACACCCACCAGACCCACACAAGATGCCACCACCACATTTCCACGTAAAAAGCAGACTCACACCCACACAGAAGATGAGACACGACCACGGACCAGAAGCCACACTGCAGCTGCATCACTACCCACTTCAAACCCCTCCGAGCCATACATGAAGCGAACTGACCCCCACCATGAAGATGCAGCATGACCACGAACTCGAAGCCAAACAGCAAGATCACAGCTCACCAGCTCAAATCCCCCAGCAACTAAGACTAACCTGAGCACAACCAAGCCCCCACCTGAACAGAACACACCTCCAGCCAATCAGAACACAGCCAACCCCTCAACCAATCAGAACACAGCCAACCCCCCAACCAATGAGAACACCCCCCACCCAATCAGAACACAGCCAAGCCCCCACCCAATCAAGTCACACCCCCACTAGTAGTTAAAAGGAAGAAGCAGCTGCAAGGTCACATCACTCTGAGAAGCACAGAGCAGAAGACACAAGCCTGAAGATGATGAATGAGACTTCATCGATACGTTGCCTAGATACTTCAAATCTTACGCGGGAGAAAACCCGAATAACCAAAGATATATATATATATATATATATATATATATATATATATATATATATATATATATATATATATATATATATATATATATATATATATATATGTTGTGATTCCGGCATCTGCTACAGGTTTTTTGAATGACAGCTCCAGCGAGGAGGACTTATATGAATCAGCAAGTTCTAACGATGAGGAGGAGATGAATGCATTTGATTTGCAAGATCGGCTTGAACCTTCAAACTCCTCCACCCTTCAATTAGGTGGTCAGCCGGGAATGGGTGATAATGAGGAACCAATGATATCTTCAGGTGAAGAAGATGATAATTTGGATGATTGCTGGGTAGATGTCAGGACAAGACGTCTCCTGACAAGGAGGAACCAACGAGGATACAGTAGGAGAGCAGACCAGCAATTAGACTAATTAGTTACTCTATAAAGGGAGAGATATGACTTTGCACTTTGTCCGGAACAAAGTGTCTATTTGCAAGGAGAACTGAAGAGCACAGTTTGGAGGATTTTGATCTGAAATATCTTGTTGGGATTTGGATTTAATTCGTTGGAACTTCTACTTATTGGAATTATTTTGTGAAAGATTTTGATCTGAAGAATCTTGTTGAGTCTTGGATTTAGTTCGTTGGAACTTTTACTTATTGGAGCTATCTGTGAAAATTCCTGTTTGCTGCCTTTCTTTACAAGGACTGTTGCTTTCAGCCTTATCTGTTTACTTTAAAAGGTGGAACATAACATTTTCCTGTTTGCTGCCTTTCTTTACAAGGACTGCTGCTTTCAGCCTTAACTGTTTATTTTAGAAGGTGGGACATAACATATATATATATATATATATATATATATATATATATATATATATATATATATATATATATATATATATATATATATATATATATATATATATATATATGGCATTCAGCTTTGTTCGGTATTTTCCCATGTCATTGTAGTTGTGCTTTTAAAGTTGTAGCAACGTTTTGGCAGAATCTCATCTGCCATCATCAGGCTTCTGTATAGTGTTCATCTGTGAGTCAGACTTTCACAGTGGTTTCAGATTTAAATTTGGGGCAGCCTATTGCTTTGCCAGAATGGTTTTTTCTTCATCCTGATTGGTTGGGAGTCTTGGTCTGTGTTTATTGGTCTTGGAGTTTGCTGTGTTCTGCTTGATTGGTGTTTCTAATATCTTCTGTCTGTTTTGTGGCTCTTTTTGTTTCTTGATTGGCTGGCAACATTGTGTTCCTGTATTGGGGGCTTTTAGTGCAGCTTGGCTCCGGGTAAATGGACGGCTATCATTAGTTAGGAAGCTAGGTTTCATCTGGGTGCCTGGTTGGGGTGTGTTTGAGCTGGAGGTATCAGGGGGCATCTGTTTGTGCCCAGGTGTTTGGCTGGCTTGTGGTGTGGAGATTTTTTTGTTTGTGAGTGCAGGCTTCCAAATAATTGACAGTCTGGTGGAATCATCTCTTCTATTCATGCTTTCATGTGTTTTTTCAATATCTATGGCTTCTCTGATAATTCTGTGGGTGGGGTTTTCTATAGTGGCTAGGGTTTTAGTGCCATTGAAGTCGATGCAATGACCTGTTGCTTTCATGTGTTGGACTAGTGAGGAAGTGTGTTCCAGCTTTTTTATTGCATTTTTGTCTTCATCCAGGCGGGTACTTATTCTTCTATTAGTCTGTCCAATGTATGTGGCAGGGCATGATGCACAGGGGACTTCATATATGCCTTGGTTTTCCAGGTCAATTTTATCTTTGGGGTTTCTTAGAATGGCTGCTATTTTTCTGTCTGTTTTGAAGGCAGTCTTGATGTGATGCCTGTGTAGTATCTTACTGATTTTGTCTGTAGTACCTCTTATGTAGGGCAGGACAACTGTTCCATAGGTCTGTTCATCTTCTAGGTCTCCATTATGTCTCAGTGTATTTTTGTGGATCAAGCCGGTGATTTTGCTTTTGAGGAAGCTGTTAGCTGTCAGTACTTTAGTCAAAATCAAGTTCACCATGGAAATGGAAACAAACGAACAACTACCATTCCTAGATGTACTAATCTACAAAAAAACAGATGGCACACTAGGACACACCATATACCAGAAGAAAACACACACCAACCACTACCTCAATGCCCAATCCCACCACCACCCAGCACAGATAAACTCCGTGGCCAAAACACTAATCGCCAGAACCAAACACCTGGCAGACAAGACACACATAAAGACTGAACTATGCACCCTGACTAAAGTACTGAAAGCTAATGGCTTCCATCTCATCTGCCATCATCAGGCTTCTGTATTGTGTCCGTCTGTGAACAGACGGACACAATACAGAAGCCTGATGATGGCAGATGAGATTCTGCTGAAACGTTGCTACAACTTTAAAAGAACAACTACAATGATGTGGGAAAATACCCGAACAAAGCCGAAGGCCATACATGTAAGTACCCGCGAAAACTTAAGGATATATATATATATATATATATATATATATATATATATATATATATATATATATATATATATATATGTATATATGTGTATATGTGTATATGTGTATATGTGTATATGTGTATATGTGTATATGTGTATATGTGTATATGTGTATATGTGTATATGTGTATATGTGTATATGTGTATATGTGTATATATATATATATATATATGTGTGTGTGTGTGTGTGTGTGTGTGTGTGTGTGTATGTGTGTTTTCTTAAGTTTTTGTGGATATTTATATATATGTGATATTCAGCTTTGTTTGGGTATTTTCCCATGTCATTATAGTTGTGCTTTTAAAGTTGAAGTGACATTTTGGCAAAATCTCATCTGCCATCATCAGGCTTGTGTATTGTGTACACAGATGAACCCAATACACAAGCCTGATGATGGCAGATGAGATTCTGCCGAAACATCACTACAACTTTAAAAGCACAACTATAACTATATATATGCATGTCTTGGCGTGTTTGGGTCTTTTCCTGTGTAGCCAGACCTCAAACTCGGAGCCAAAACAAAACCTGGAACATTACATCACAGCCACCCACTCAGGATATCACATCATGGAACTCAGGAGGTTACACCACAAAGCCTCAGGATGTTTCACCACAGCCAATGACCCAGGAGATTATAGCACAAGATCCAGGAGGTCACAACAATAGAACTCAGAAGGTCATCACACAGCCCATTACCCAGGTTGTTAGAACACAGAGGCTGATAGACATACAGCCAGCACCTCAGCCACACAGGTTCTTATGAAAATCCAACCAATCTGGAAACATCAACTCCATCAACCAATCAAGAAATAACAACACAGCCAACCAGCCCACTTACAACAGAGCCAGCACACCACACCTCCCCACCAGTATTTATAGAGAGACAGCAGCTCCAATTACGCTTTGCTCGCACAAGCACAAAGCCGAAAGCACCAGCCTGAAGATGGTGAATGGGATCTCATTGAAACGTCACCAATGTACTCTCAATCTTACATGGGAAAAGATCCAAACACGCGAAGACCTGCATACCTGTACCCGTGAAAATCTACAAAAACATTATATAACTGCAGCTTCCAACATTACTTGTCACTTCTTTAGAGAGAATGTTAAAACTGAGCTATTCCTGGTATCTTTTAAAAGGTACCCAAAATGCCCCATCCAATTTTGCTACAATGATTTATATTGTCCTCAGGGAAGCTAGAGGTTTTTGCAGTCTTCAACTTGACATCATTTTAGAAACACAGAACACTGCCCCATAAGATAGTAGACTATAGTTTACCTGGCAATCCAAATATGTATTCTACCATTAAGCTGCATCACTTTTTCTTTTCTTATTATTTCTCTTCAAAATGTTATGTTGCATGAAGTAGCTAAAAACAAAAGTTTAATCTCAGAACTAAGTTTGGCTTTATCAGAAGTTAAAGAGATGATTTTCTATTCTAGTAAAATTTTTTCCTATGTAACCGAATGCAATTAAAAAAGGAAAAAAGAATGCATGGCAGAACACTCTATTTCCCACCCATGCTAATTGCTTTGGGAGAATTGTGCTCTCATTATAGTTATAAAATAATTGACAGTCTCCAGCAATTGCAATCAGGGTTATAAAAAAATGTACTAAGGATTTCCCTGTGTGTGTTTGTCTATGTATCACCATGATAGAACATGTAAGCATTCATCACACACAGATGGCCCATGCAAATCACAGGAGCCCAAATGCAAACTCAGTATCATGTGTCTCAGATGTTGCTGACTGGATTTAGACTCCAAACATCTGCTTGTCTGCAAGTTGCCAGAAAGGTTTATATCATGGCAAATAGTAGATGAAGAGAGTGGTTCAAAATGAGGATCAGAATTAATCCATAGGGTAATTATGTTTTTATAGATCCTCTCCATGAGAATAATCACCTGCAGTTTAGTTTATTGGATGCATTTTCTGCAAGGGTCAGAGACATGGCTGACAGGCTGCCTGCTATCTTGTATAATTCCATGAAGACTGAGAAGAGAAATGCTGCATCAGGCCAGGACATGGAATCAGATCTCTTCCTCTTCAACCAGTTGCTGCTTTGCCTCTTTAGTAGGAAAACCTTGGGGACTTAAGGGTTTGCGATGAGAACCTGCTATATGGAAACATACACATTGGAAAGAAAGGAAATCAATCACTGCCTTCATGAGTAGCATTGTAGAAGCTCTATAGAACCTGACAATCTTATACATACCTATTCAGATTCAAGCCGCACTGATTTTAGACATTTACTCTCAAGAAAGATTGGTGGAATCTCAATGTAACACTAATATCCTCATCCCCAGATAAAGAGCTGAGTGCAAAAAAGGGTATATTTAAGTAGAATTGCATATGTTTCTCTGTCACATTAAAATTTAAAATCAGCATTTCAGTCTGCATAGAATATATTGGCATCTAACTTTTGCATTGTTAGAGACTGTTCCAAGTGTGAGGAATCAATAGACAATAGAAAACTTTGCCCAAGGATCTAATTAAAATATTACCTAAATATAAATCTTGCACATAAGAGATAGTTCAAGCAAATGTTACTTATTTGTGTATGTATAAACTATGCATGGCATTTATAGAATAATAGCAAGCTTGTATAATGTTTCCAATCAAAGCAGTGGAAGAGATGGAAGACAATGGAAATGAGAGTAAACAGAAGATGCTATATTCAGTTCTGGGAAACCTACATTAGCATGCAGCACAAAGCAAAGCGTATTACCCGAAAGTAAGCTGCAATAGTTGGATTCAATGAATACTAACTCATGGTTTATTTGATCATAGTTTTCTGAATGACTTTTAATTACCTTGGTTCATATGAATTTCTAATGGCAAGACATGTTAGAAAATCATAGTGATTAGTTTCACACAACACATGCTAAGCCAAAATCAAACAAATCACAATATATGTATAAACCTATCTCACATACCATACCATGCAAATACCAACCAAGTCCAAAACTGAGCCCTTTTGAAACCAGTCAAGTTAAATTAGATGAAACTTTTCTGGCTGGGTGTTAAATTAAATTACAAAAGCTGCCCCCCACCATAAATCTGTGTCTTTGATTGCAGAGAAGCTCCATTGTGGGCAGAGGGTTCCCTTTGAAAAGGGGCAAGTGAAGAAAGTGAAGAAAAGGGAAGCTCCATTGTGGGCAGAGGGTTCCCCCTTTGAAAAGGGGCAATCTGACACTGAGAACTGTCAGTGGAATCAATGGAACAGCTTGCCTCTTGGAATTGTGGGTGTTCCATCACTGGAGGTTTTCAAAGGAAGATTGGACAACCATTTGTCTGGGATGGCACAAGGAATCCTGCCTTGGGCAGGGGGCTACTCTAGAAGACTCTCCTAGCTCTATGATTCTATCCCCTGTGCCATGGGCATACTTCAATTGCAGTCCAGAGCATGCATTAATTGTATCCTTCATTTCAGTGCAGTGTTTTGCATAAAATGCTTCATTCCTGGTTTCAATCCCAACTTCCAAAAATCTACTTTAGAGGTAAAAGAATGGCTCTTATTAATAATAAAAAAGAGTTGCGATTAATATTTCTGCCTTAGTATCTAATATGATGCTTTCCGGAATTATCTGAACTTAGAGGATCCTGTTGTATATGTGCAATATTCCAAACTAACCACACCAGAGTTCACGTGTTTCAGATGAATGATAAATTTGCAGCTGTGTGGCTGGGATACCTCAGGGATGTACATTATTCCAAAATTGGCAACTCATTCTGCTAATAAGTGCTTCGAAATGCGTTTTGCCCCTTAAAAGTAGCCCTTAAACAGGTATGAATGCTATGCATGCATGTATGTATGTATGTATGTATGTATGTATGTATGTATGTATGTTAGGTATTTGGTTTCCACATTTTCTTTATTTCTATTTGATAGAACAAGACAGCAGGAAAGTCCAAAAAAGAAAAATATAAGTGGACACATAAGGGGTGAGATCAGGAATTAACTCTGCATTAAAAGCCACAATTATTTTTCCTTTTCTTATACATTCCCTTCCAAAAGTATTCCAGACCATTTCACAGCCTTAATTAATTGCATAGCAAACCATTTCTTAATGATACATACCCACAGAGGCACATCCACTCTCAATAGCTGCACAAGGCAGCAACTAAAGTTTTTTTTCCTTTTGCAAATCTGCAAATGCTCCCACAGAAGGTACAATCATTACTGTTGCTTTGGACATTTTTGTTAATAATCCTAAATTTAGACATTTCAATTGATACATTTTAGCAACGTAAAAACTTTAAAGTAGCTCTGTGTGCAACATTTCCTTACTGATTATTCCATATACTCAGTGGCTAATGGTCTACTCCCTCCTTCTTCATCATTCCTTCCTTCCTTTGTGAATTCCTTGCCTTCACCAACTGAACTGGCACTAGAATGGGACCACAGAAAGCAAACTGAAGAAGGAACTCTGAAGATTCCAGAGGTAAAACAGAAAATAAATTTTATCAAAAAGTATCTAAGGCAGATTTTCTTCTTATCTTCTGGTCACCGGTGCATATTAAATTACTCTGAAACGATGCATTTTTAATATTCAATCCATGACAAGCCACTAATTGCCAAGAACCTTAAAGTGAATTGCCTCGTGTTGTCATTTCTGTGCTCTGCCTTGCTGTGGGAAGAGAAAAATGTGTGTCAAATATTGCTTTTCAGCCCTTCTACTTCTGCTTTGTCTCTTCTGATTCTGACCTGTTCTTCACCCCATCAGCTCCTGTGGGCCCCAGCCACCATTGACTTATGCCTTCTTAGCTATCAGTTTCTATTGAAGCACACATTACCAGAAGCAATCAAGTACCCTTTGTTAGATCTTAAGAGGCACTGAATTAAGATGTATAAAATTGGAAAGGATTCTGTATATCCATGTTGATTAATCTGCCAAGCCATAATCATATTGTGCAATATCACTAAAGGATAAACAGGTCACGGTTAGCATGATCAGTTACTAAAAGTTGCATTTTATTTAAATAAGCAATCCTAAATGAGAAATGTTGGTCACACATTTTAGAATTTAATAAAGTTTGGATTTGGTTCTCAAGAAGAGGGTAAATTAAAGTATTATTTATGCTGGGATTAAGAACAGTTATATCGAATTTCAAGAACACAGTTTTGTTTCAGATTCCCCTTAAAAGATAAAATCATCTTTAAAATCTGGGAAGTATAACTGGGGGTGTAGAGGATTTTGTATTATAGGAGAAAAAAATGCCATGGCTTTGTACACAAAGATCATTGCTCTTGGATCTATACAGACTCAAAGTTCTATTTTGCTTGTCTTGGATTTTTTTTCCTGGTAATTCTGGGATGTCCCAGGATGTTGGAAACTGTTATATAGATACATTAATACGATGGAAGGTCTAGGAATAGACACAATAGTGTCCTTAGTCATTAAATCCTAAAGCAACACAAATCCTGGAGATCTGGAAACTCACAATACACTAAAAGCTCTGTTTTCATACTTGGCTGCTTTTTAATGCATTCTTTAGTGCGGGGGTAATAAAAGGGCACCATATGCAAAAAAGTTAGTTATTGCATTAAAGAAGATACATCGTTATACACTTTGGGGACGAGTTGGTAGAGAGGAAAATATAAAAAAAGAAAAGCAGACTAGGAATGAAATTGGGGACAAAGCCAGCATTGAACATAAATTGGAAGATTGGGGTTAAAGTATTTGGAGTGGAGAGGTTTCTGCCATAACTTGATACAAATTAATTGTCTTTCAGAGTAAATAATCTTCTCCCTGCAAAACCATGTAGTGCAGGTAGATTCTATCCAGAAATGTGATTCAACTGGTATAACAACCAATTTGGTGAGCACACATGGAGGGTTCGCTCACAGATGATCCTCAGAGCTACTTCGGGCGAACTGGGGTGAACCAGTAGAATACCACCCCTGATTCTATCTAAAGAAACTTATCCTGGAAGTTGAAACCACAATGGCAACCAGTGCAGCTCCTGCAAAGCAAGTGTTATTCTGCTAATCTGGGGAGACATCAGGTAGGCCACCATGTTCTATGCCAACTGCAGATTCCAAGTAATTCTCAAGAGCAATCCCGTATAAAGTTAGACCCCATATAAAATAGCTGAGATATGACAAGAGTAAGAGTCACTGCCTCCAGCGCTTCCTGCTCCAGGACAATGAACAACTGGCAGATCCACTGAAGATGGCCATGAGCTCTCCTGGTTACAGCTTTCACCTGCTCTTTTAAATGTCATGATTCCAGGACAAGCCCCAGATTGTGCACCAGCAACTTAAAGGCATGTTTTCTTTCACCAAGAACTATAGATGGAATATGTATGGTACCAGAAGGTTTCTGAACCAGCAGTTTGGGATTCAACCACGAACTGTTTCACCTATCCAGTCTCTGGCAACTTCCAGGAACCAAGATTTTCACTGCATTTCCTGTTTGGCCTGGACTGAAATGCAAAGCTAGATAACATTAGTATATTGATAATCTCTCCCAATGGTTTCATGCAGAGGTGGTATTCAGCAGGTTCTGACCAGTTCTGGAGAACCGGTAGCAGAAATTTTGAGTAGTTCGTAGAACCAGTAGTGGAAAGTTTGAGTAGTTCGGAATACCACCTCTGACTGGCCCCACCCCCATCTATTCTCTGCCTCCTGAATCCCAGCTGATCAGCTGGGTCTTCTTTTGTTGCCCTGCACAGGAGAACGGAGCTGGGGAGCAGGTTAGTGGGGTGGGAAGGGAATGGGGATTTTGCAGTATACTTCCCCTGCCATGCCCACCAAGCCACACCCACCAACCCATGCCATGCCCAACTGGTAGTAAATTTTTTTGAATACTACCACTGGTTTCATGTATGTGTTAAATAAAATGGATGGCAGAGCTAAACTCAAGGCTGAAGCTCTCAACCTCTCTTTCTCCAACAATACCAAGGATACACTATATTTTGTTATCTGAGAATCTCTGAAGGCCTTCAGTGATGCTGCGCCATAGATAAAAATTCTGTTTGTTAGGTTGGGATCTAGGAATCCAGAGCTAGGTTCTGTCAACTATTTCATGTATTACAAGATCCAAACAGTCACAGTGGTCTTACCAGTTGGTGAATATGAGTAATTTTGTTCTCAAAGTGGTTAGCAAACTGCCAATGTAGTCTCACAGGATGATCTGCTTCCCCAGAATCCAAAATGGAGCAGGTTGTACTAAACAGACCTGCTGATCTGCATTCCACAGAAAATGTGCAGACCTGAGAAGTACCCATGTGCCACTCTCTTCATCACATCGTATAGGCTTAAAATAGACATGTACTCATATTTGGCTGTTGTTGCTCCGTAGCTTCTGCCAGCATCATTGTAGATAGACACATTTAATAGATTCATTCCCCTTACAAAAGTTGATGGAAGGCACAGTTTTAAAATGATAATGATCTTATCATGTCAACAGACTGATGTTTGGGTCCAGCTTCAGGTCACAAATTAGTTTGTATTGAGACAAATAAACAGAGCCAGCATATGCCCTTCCTCAGTCAGTGACATTGATAACCCACTTAGATTTGGCTACATTAAGGCATCATAAGAGTAACTCTACTGCATAAAACACATGCACACACCCACACACACACTGCCATTGAAAAAGGGGTTTTATGTCTAAATGGTTTCTTTTTATATTTATTCTAATATGTAATTATTTGGTTCTGAAATATATTCAAACATTTGAAATATATGTGGATAATGCTTGAACTCGGGAAATATCATGGTATATTGAACAAATCTGTCCATTTCTGAAGATGAATAAGAAAAGAAAATGTTTCTTTTGTGGAAGAAAGACTATTGAATAACTTCCCTATTATTGTTTCCTAATATCATTGCTCTCTGACATAACCATCTGATGTTTGCTCATAGCTATCTCTCTATTAAAATGTTCCTTTTTTTTTGTTTCTTTCCCAGTAGCATAAAAATGTTGGATAACGTTGACTGATATAATAGAGTGTAAAAACATATAACTTATTTTAAGCATAAAGTATTAAATAAGAGTAATGCAACAGAACTAAAGATAAAGGTTTCCCTGTAGTTGTGTCCAACTCTAAAGCATGGTGCTAATCTCCATTTGTTGGCCAAGGGAACCAGCATTGTCCAAAGACAATTTCCACTGTCATGTGGCCAGCATGGCTATACACCAAAGGTGCACAGAACACTAAAGTTGTACCTATTAATCTACTTGCATTTGCATGCTTTCCAACTGTTAAGACAACAGAACTATTCTGCTGCAATATAATCAGAATTAATAATGGTGCATTATAATTATATGCATTCTAATAATGATATTGGCATGCTTTATACACTGTGCCCCAAATTGTGCAGTGATGAAATGATCTGTTCAGAATGGATGACTGACAGGGATGCCAAACTGTAGATAACTGAAATCAAAAGACAATTACTGTTATCTAAGCTTTGACCCCCTTCTATGCCATCTGAACAAATACAACATGATGCAATTAAATCTGGAACATTTTTATCAATATTAGCTTCTTTTTTATAATGTATCATGCTATATATATTTTTAATGTAGTGCATAAAATGAAGAGATATGAAATAATTCCTACCTCTTGAGTTATCATTGAGTGAATGGAGAAGATAATGAGCTAGATTTACAAAATGATGCCTGTACTAATGACTGCAGAATAAATTCATTCTATTTAACAGTAAATGAGCTTCTATCTGCTTCATTAACCCTAACCTTTCCCTGGAAATGAAATTATTGAATTTAAAAATTAACAGGTTTAACCATAGATTGCATTGAAATTATGCAGTTGTAAGAAAGAGTACAGTAAAAACAGTGCAACCAAAGGTGCTTTTCCAAAAGACAATTGGACGTGTTTGGGTTTTTTCCTTGAAAACATTTTGCTTCTCATCCAAGAAGCTTCTTCAGTTCTGACTGGATGGGGAATGGAAGGATTTATATTTTTTGCAGTCATCTGGTTGTTAGCACTCTGAAGATCACTTGTTAGCTCTTTGATAGTCATTGAAGCCATTTATCTGTATTCTCAGAGTCACCTGAATCAGAGTGCAAATAGGTGTGGAACCTTCTTGGGACTGCTGAAAGGACTGTGTTGTAGACAGAAGATAGGTGGTGTCATATCCCTCTCCCTGTGTTGAGAGAGAACTGTACAGTTTTAATATAGATGGCCTTTTTGACACCTCTTTCAAACTGGATCTCCATGATGCTGTATCATGAGCCATGCACCCGCAGAAACCTAGATTGCAATCACATGACCACAGGGATGCTACCAAAATGAGCAGTCATACGTTCATGTTTTTCAGTGCTGCAAAATCTTTGAATAGTTACTGAATGAATGGACATATATCAAGGATTACTTGTAAAACCTAGGAATATGCTGGATTAATGAATGAGTGTGCTCAGCCCTGCTTTTCTCCTTTGCTTACATTCACCCAGCTGATCCTCATCTGTACTTTCTGTACTTTCTCAATCGGGGGGATATCTGTTGGGAGTCTTCTGCCCAGTCCTTCCCCAGAGACCCACAACTCCAATCCTCTGTTTGTTGCCAGTGTTCTCCTTCCTTCTTGTCTTGGATCTTAGGTGAAGATGTTGTCTCTCTGGGACTTCACCTCTTCTACCAGGGTTGATTTTGCTTTTCCCTCTCCAACCTGGAACCCACACCTACTTCGTATATTTACACAACTATATTCCCTACTTTTTCTTTCCAGCCATTGGCTTTTACAATATTCTTTATAGTTGTTGTCTTCTATCCTCATATATCCCCCACCCTTCGTTTTTCTCCTTTCCTTCTGTCTCCGTCTCTCTCCAATTTTGGTTAGACTGGCAGCATATTCCCCAGCAACTGTGGAGATGGGTGTCACCTCCCCAGGGTTCTAGTCCCTTGCATCTATATACTGTACAAGGGTGGACCAAAGAGAATCCTATCTCCCTACAAGTGTCCTGGGTAAGCAGCCAACTCAGCTCATCAGGACTGATGACAGTTACCTGTCCTTCTGGGCTAGCACTGAGCTTCCTCTCATATTTTGTTGACCATAAAAAACCATATTCCCCAGGGAAATAGTATAAAATGACTTGTAATAATGCATATGGAAAAGATGTAGAATATTGTTTGATTAAAATTCAATCTTAGCTGCACTAGCAGATATCCCATATTTTTATTCATGGGAACTAACAGTTGCGTACTATTCTGCATTGGTTAAAGAAAACTGATTATTGGGTCCCAAATTCTTATTCTAAGAAGAATTTTAAGAAACTGGAACAGGTTCAGCAATAAGCAAAGATAAAGCTTTAAAGTGTATGAAGAAAGATCAAAGGAATTGGGAATATTTATGTTAGGGCTCTTCTGATACCTGAAAGGATGAAACACAAAAGAAAATCAAAATCTATTCTTTGTCATCCTAGAGTAGAGAATGCAGAACAATGGTTTAAGTTGAATGTTAGGAAAATCTTTTAACAGTAAGAGCAATCTGACAGTAGAACCAGTTATTATGTACTAGAACCAATTATTGGGGGAAATGTGGTTAGATTCAGTGCCTTAAATGTCTCCTTTTAGTTCTCTGATTCTAAGCTATCTAAAAGTACTTTCTGATCCTATTTATGAAAATTGTGTCTTGCAGTTTTTCACAAAGGAATGCTGGGAATTGTAGTTAGTGTGGAAACTGCCAAGGCCCTTTTAGAAACATGACTGAACTAAATATAGATACATTATAGTATCTATACATATATCTGTGTATATGTCTTATCATTTGAACTATATATTTAAACAATGTACAAATTGAATACTTTTCCAAAGTACCAGGTCAATTTGCTAATATCTTTTAATAATACTCTTGTTAAAGTAAAGTTTGTAGTCCTGAGAACATATAAGTCTTAACCAGGATAGGATATTTAATTTATTTGTCCTTTTAAATTGTTCTTATTTTGGCAAATACTACATTTTTTTCATTTATTATATTATATAATACCTGCTACATGCCTTATTCATTAATGTCATATTCTCTACCATCTCTAAGTCTTTCATTTTTTATTTCTGATCTTATTTTAGAATAACAGAGTTGGAAGGTACCTTGGAGGTCTTCTAGTCCACTCCCTGCTTAGGCAGGAAACCCTATACCACTTCAGACAAATGGTTATCCAACATCTTTTTAAAAACTTCCAACAACTTCTGGAGACAAGTTGTTCTACTGATTAATCGTTCTAACTGTCAGGAAATTTCTTCTTAGTTCTAAGTTGTCCATCTTCATTTGGATCATTAGTTTCAGATGGAAACAAGTTAAAAACCACATTCCACCCAACTCTGCCTGGATGTAGTTGAAAGAGAGATGGCACAACAAAACCTTTTCAGGTTGTTTTTTTTTGCCTTCCATAATTATTTCGCTCAAATTATTATATTAAGCCATTCCCTTATTGGGAAAAGCTAATGCCACATGCATATGGCAACTTCAAGATGAGTGGACTTGACTTCCGGTGGCACTTCCATCGAGGATGGATAGAGACCACAATCGTGCATGGCTTCGATCTGTGCTTACCCTCTTGGAGGGGTCCCTATGGGACTGAACCATTAGACACACCTCAGAGGGGTGGTGGAAGAGGGGGAGACCACCATCTAGCTTGGTATACTCCCCTGGAAGACAGGGAGAAGCAGCAGTTTTAATGGCTGCCCTGAAGATGGGAAGCTACCAGAACCTAAGTGTGTGCTGGAGAGGTGAAGTGGTGAGCAGCGTTTATCCAGACAAGAGAAGCTAAACCTTTTGTTTTAATAACCCTGAAAAGCAGAAAGAAAGATTCCTGACTTGAGAGTACAACAGCGGCGAATAGAAAACAAGAGGACAATATAAGGTAAATAAAAGTCTGGACTACAAAAGAGCTATAACGAAATTAAGAACGGAATTGGGAATAATAACTTGGCATTAATTAGGCATTGGATAAAATGCTGAACTTGCTTGGAATTGATTATACTTTAAAAAAAGCCAATGGTTGAAATGCTTGAAAATTAACATTAATATAATTGAAAAAAAGAGAAAAAATAATTTTGAAAAGTGGAAGCAATATAGAGTGCCACCTAATGGTACAAGGCAGTTTTTCCTGGACAACTTTATGGAAAATTACTGGTCTGTTAAATGTGTGAATGAGAAAAGACATGAAATAAAAGACTTTAACATAACAAGAACCCCGGAAGCTTAAAAGAAAAAGGGGGAGATTGCAGCAAGACGACAAAGGAAGGCAATATCTTGGAACTGTTGGAGGTTGACTGTGCAAAGGAAACAGAAGGACCAATAAGGAAAAAAGATATAAACGGAGTCTCTTGGTGAGGATTACAATTAACTTTAATAAAATAAAGAATAACACAATTGATTAAAAAATGGAAGGAGCAAGCAAAGAATTTAAGTTGGAACTGCAAACTGTGAAAGAAATGATAAACGAAAGAAGGGGTCTATTGGACACACTGGCAGAAAAAGTAATGCAATTTATAGCAGAGCAAAGCAATTCTAGAGAGGAGCTAAAGGAAGAGGAAAACAGCTAAGATGGATATGAAGATTCAGAAACATTGCCAAAAGACACAAAAGGAACTAAAACTAAGACATTGATGACAGAGATAATAAATAAAAGAGAAAAAGCTCCCAAGAGTAAACAAAAGAAGAAGAAGCTGTACAAGAAGAAATTTCAAAAAAGAGAAAAGGAAAGGAGGGGAGGAAAGAGGAGGGACTGGCAGATGGAAATAAATGTAATATTAGAGGAAAAAAGAGGGATAAAGAGGAAAGGCCAGGAAAACTTAGTAAAGGGAAAGCTGGCTAAAACTAAGAGAAATGACAAGGCTGAGAGATTTAGAGATAAAAGGTTAGATATAGCATAAAAGAGGGACACCACATGGGAATGTATCTTTGTATTTTTTATTAGAAATGTAGACTGGGGAGATTTGAAGTTTATAACTTACTGGGAATTACCTTAAGATTATTAGAAAATTATAGATGAGAAAAATGAAGATGGAGTGAGTGATATTAAGAGGGTTCTATTGTTATTAATCCATATATACATATACATATACATATACATATACATATACATATACATACACATACATATAATAGGGGATAAAGAATTGAAAATATATGTGAAGATGAAATGATTTTGATATTGAACTAATGAATTGAAATATGAAAGGGAAATTTATCTAAAGATTAGTCAAATGGATAATAATTTGAAGTGATATTAATTAAGAAAGTTGAAAGTGTAACTATGACTATGTATAAATATTGTAATCTGGAATCACGTTGCTCACGTGAAGAGATGTGTAAAAAAAAAAAAACTTTGGAAAAAAATATGAGTGGACTTCAACTCCCAGAATTCCCAGCCAGCATGGGTTAAGGTTAGGTTAGGCTGGGGAGATCTGGGAAATGAACGTCAACCATCTTAAAGATGCCAAGGTTGAGAAACATTGCCATATAGTGAAGGAGGAAGGAAGGGAGGCAGTGGTTGCCTCTGGGTTTTTGAATTCTCCCTCCCCCTTGGACGACTGAACTGAGGAAGAGAATTATTCCTAGAAGCCATATATGGTCCTTACAGGTAGGAAGGGACAAGTCAGGACTGTAGAAGCCGTCCAAGTAATTATGCTAATCGTATACAAAATGAAATAATCGTAATAATCTTTCCTCTCTCAGTCCTTCTCCGATACCTTCTGACTGCCAGTAATGTTGTTACTCAATTAGAAATCAGGATAGATTAGTAGGTTTAGAATGTCTTTAGAATAACAGAGTTGGAAGGGACCTTGGAGGTCTTCTAGTCCAACCCCCTGCTTAGGCAGGAAACCCTACACCACTTCAGATAAAAGGTTATCCAATCTCTTCTTAAAAACTTCCAGTGCTGGAGCATTCACAGCTTCTGGAGGCAAGTTGTTCCTCTGATTAATTGTTCTAACTGTTGTTGTTCTCTGATTAATTGTTCTAAAGGTTCTTGTGACAGTCATGCAGGCCCCCAGATTTGATAAACATTTCTGAACTGAATAGTGGATTGCATGTTAGGCATTAGAATACTGCAAATTGAAAATCAGTGATACCCCCTCCTCTTCTGATTATACTGTACTTAGCAACTAGTCCTTCAGTGATCAGGTCATATAATAGTTCCCAAGCAATCCCATTCTGTAAATGTTTAATCCTGTAAACATTTCTTTAAGCACTGTGGAGAATTTCAAATGGGGACAAGGGAAGATTTTGTGTTTGAAAAAATGTGGGTCTCCAAAGCACTTTAGGAGAAAGATCAAAGCCTTAGAGGTATTGTTTTTGTTTTCTGATAACTTTTCATCTCTAGAAAATGTATGACCAATTTGCATAATTTAGATTTCATTCTTTGTATGAAATTTGTACAATTTGTACATTGGGAGGAATGTGTTTTGCAGAAGAAGCTGATAATACAAAAGACTTGTTTTGAAATTGTACACGCCTTTCCAAATAATTATATAAAGAGCAAAACTGAAACAGTTTTGCATTATTGTAATTAATTTCCAGCCACGCTTGATGTATGATAAGTGCAGTAGCAAATAAATTGGACAGAAGCCTCTGTTATGAGAGAAAGGAGATTGTGAAAGGGTGCTGACTAATACAGTACTGACCTGAAAGCAAATCCTTACATTCATGCTGGACTGGCTGTTACCATGGCAACCATTGTTATTAGTAACTGAAAATGTATTGCTGTTAAGAGTGGCAGCAATTTTCCCTCTCTCTCTGTCAATTTAAATTGAGCTGTTGGATACTCTACTCATGAAGATCAAGTACTCAGATCACAGCTATGCAAACATTGTACACCTAAGAAAGAAATCTTAGGCCTTACCCAGAAAATTAGTGAAGACTTATCTCCACACATTTATCTTTGAAGAGCAAATCCCAGAAGCCCCCGTTTCAGTATGATGCAACAAGCTCCAATCCAAAGTGGAAGAAGGGACTTCCAGAGATCCTTTCATATAATATGGACTCAAATAAAAGAAGTCCCATCTATAACCTGAGAGGGTTAAACTACAAAAAAAATCCAATGGTTTTCTGGACACTTAGAAATTTGGATGACTTAATCCTTGCCAAAGGGTGCTGGGTGAACTGCAATTTTGTTATTTTTGCTATTTGTTTAGTCTTTCTTATTTATGAAAACATTATTTTCAATTGACAAATCACACTTTTCTTTCTCAGCTGGAATCTCCCTTCAGGACTTTTAACTTAGATGCCTCTTTCTCAACAGTGCTTTGCTTGCTTCCCCACTCCTCATTCCCCAGCCCCATTCCCTAATTGGGAATAGCTAATGTCATATGTCAGTGGTTTTTAACCTTGGCAACTTTAAGATGAGTGGACTTCAACTCCCAGAATTCCCAGCTAGCATGGGTTATGGTTAGGTTAGGCTGGGGTGATCTGGGAAATGAAGGTTAGCCATCTTTAAAATGCCAAGGTTGAGAAACATTGTCATATGGTGAAGAAGGAGGAAGGAAGTGAAGCTATGGTTCCTCTGGGTTTTTGTACTCTCCCTCCTCTTGGATGACTGAACTGAGGAGGGGAATTATTCCTAGAAGCCATACATGTTCCTTACAGGTAAGAAGGGGCAAGTCAGAATGTAAAATGGTCTTAGTAATAGTGAACATTCAATAACTAAGAGTTCCATTTTAGGCCAAAGACAAATCTAAGTTCAGGGATTTAACTATGTTTCACTTAGCATGGGTGTCAAGCTTGCGGTGTCATGTTGCTATCACATGATATTTCACTTTTTCCCCTTCGCAGAGCTGGGATGGCTGTGTCCTGTGCATGACCCATCCGGTCTTCAGGCTGCCAGTTTGATACCTTTGGAACTATTAGAATGTGTCACTGAAGAATCAGTTCAAAGACAAAGCCATCAGCCGTGAGTTCAACACCCCATTGAGCCACAGTGGTGCAGTGCTTAGAATGCAGGTGACTTCTGCTGAGTGCTGACTGCTGACTGCCTGCAATTTCGTAGATCGAATCTCACCAGGCTCAAGGTTGACTCAGCCTTCCATTGGAGTGGGATCTGACCGGTGTAACTACCAGTTTGGTGATTTTACATTTTGCCGGGGGTGTGGCCATGGTGAGCGTGACACAGGACCAGAGGTGTTATTCAGCAGGTTCTGATCAGTTCTGGAGAACCGGTAGCAGAAATTTTGAGCAGTTCGGAGAACTGACAAATACTACCTCCTACTGGAGATTTTATAGTATCCTTCCCTTGCCACGCCCACCACCACACAGAACTCATATTGGGGGCACCTATGGTGGCCAAGCGCTAAGGCAGGACTTCCCTGAGACTCTCCCTCACTCTCATTATAATCTCCCTCCCTCCCTTCATCCCTTTTCTTTGTCCTTCCCTCTTCATTCTCCTTTCTTCTTCCTTCCCCTCTTTCCTTATTTTTCCTTCCTTGCTCTCTTCCCATCTTTCCTTATTTTTCTTTGACTTTCCTCTTTCTCTTTCTCCTTTCCTGTCCCTTCTTACATGCTCAAATGCCAAAGGGGAAACATTTCTCCTTTGTTTTTGTTTTGTTTTTGTTTTGATAGCCCTTTGCCAGTAAAAATGGAGCCTGGGGTGTGTGTGCATGTGTCCCCCCCCAACTCTGTTTTCACCGGCTGCAGGAGGCCATCCAGGCCGAAAACAGGGTGCGGGGGGGCATGCATGGCCTCTAAGCTCCATTTTTGCTAGCCGAGGCACTGCGGTCCAGTCCTTTGCTGTTTCAGCAGGTCAGATCTTAATACCCCACAGGCTGGATCCGGCCCACAATCCTTGAGTTTGACACCCCTGCTATAGTGGCTCCCCAGATCAAACACGTCTTAATCTGACATAATAAACTTTCTCCTTTACTTGTTTTGCAGGAGATATTCTATGTTGTAAGTGGTTGGAGAGAAATCAAAGGCCAAAATCAGCTATTAAACTGCTTGCCGTCTTTGCATTATAAAGAACATTAGGGACATAATTTGAAAGCATGAAAGATAGAATAATCACTAGGTTGCTAGATCACAAGAGTTGTAAGGATTATCATAGTAAAAAGAAGTTGACCCAGAGTCAGTGGCATGTGACATGCAGAGCAATATAAATTAAATGAATACATTAAATAAAAATTAAAAAGCTCGTGAAAAATGATTTGGCATGAGGGAGCTGCCATCTAGATGGGCTTTCTTGAATGGTTTCTCTGGAGCCTACAATCCACAGAAAATTACAAAGATCCTTTTCTAGTTCTTTCATTGCTTTTTTGTCTTTGCTGAGGAAGTAGCAATAAAACAGCAGCTTTCTTCACAAAGGTATGCAGAGGCTCATGGGACAAGGCAGGAGCTTCTTGCTTCAAATATTGCAATAAGGTATTTGATATTACAGATAATCTGGGGCACTTGGGGACATGTTTTCTCTTCTATTCCTTGATCTCCATGTAAATATTTCATCTAGGAAAAAAGGTGAGAACTGAACAAATACTGTTTGGTCCTGTATGTTTTTATTTTATTTTTATTATCATTTAATGCTAACTCTGATTTCCCAGATAATGGGTAGTTTCTTGTGTGTATATGGATGTTTTAATCTTCTTTTTAATCCTTGATCCTTTAAAAAATTATTGCACATCATTATAATGTGTCTTTTGGACAGTATTAAGAGCAAACTATATGTCCTTAAAAATTGTTCTTATATCATCGTATCCAGCTAGAATATTTGCTATTGTAAGCTTTATAGTACAATACAAAAACCTAAAACACAGATTACTCAAACTATGCATTAGACATTCGGGTTCCCAGTCAATTTCATGGTGGAAAAACTACAATTACTGTTTGTCACTCAATATATATTTGAATGCTTTGCAGTAGAATGAAAAAAATGTGATAGATTATTTTTCAGAGTTTGTTATTTGAAATAAGAGAGAGAAATGTGATTTCTCAAACACTGATAATCAGAAAGTAGTTTTAATACAGCAGATCAGTTTTTATTATGTTAAAAAAGTCAATGTAGAACATACTGTAAATGATACATAATACTTGGATAGCTATTTATAATGTTTACAACACCAATTTTCAGTTATTGGAAAAATCTATGAAATCCTGTTTGTATAATGATTATGAAATTGGTGACCATCTTTAAGAAGTAATTAATCATAATATGAACTGTAGACTCAATAAAGATTAGGTGGTGGTTTAATGGTCTGCCTAAAATGTACTTTAAGTCCTGAAGAAAATTAAACTTTATAGTTATTCATTATAAATTAATGTTACTGAGCTTTGGAAATGAATGTAATATCTTAATCATGAAAGTAATAGTTGGATAGCAAAGGATGCAGTGCTTCTAATTCATTCAAAATATCAGAATATTAACTTTTCTAATTCTAAATGAAAACTGACTGAAACATATTGCATTTAGCGCATATACTGCTATGCTAGCCAGATAAATCATACAATGTATGTTTTCAACTGAGAATGGTAATCATTCTGAAGCAATCACATAAATGGGTACAGAGATATCTAACTTCATTCACTCAGTCCACATCTCACTACTCAAAACCAATTTTGTGTCTTTTTTGTTTTATATATTATGTATTGTTCTAACTGCAATTTCTTTTGAGAAAAGCTCATATCCTGTAAAATAACAACTATTTTTTTTATCTATATTTTTTAGCAATCATTCTCAAAACAGCAATGCTCAAGAGGAAGGAAATCACATCTAAAAGTAATCTTAATACTTCAGAAAATTCCATGCAGTTTTCCCATCTTCCCCAATGCTTTTTTTAAATTTCCCAGTCTTGTTTACAACCTGGAAGTCACTAATATTCGCCTTCTAAGAATCAATTAAGCCTGATGTTGTTCAGCTTCTGAGACCATACAAGATCAGCTAGGCTTACCACCTGATGAGGATGTTTTCTTTTGTAGTTTGGTACCAGTCCAATGAAAACAGAAGGTGTTTATTGGTCATGAATGTTGATAGGTGGATGGAGTCAAACTTAGAAAATTAGGGAGAAGAATTGAATGGAATAGCTGAAACAAGCAAGAGAAGACGTCTACTGTATATTACAGTCTTTGCGGATCTACTTTTGTAATGTTTTCTATTAGATACTGTAAGCTATATTCTTCATAAATTAACTAAGCCCACATTCTCAAGATATATCCATTTGAACTTGTGACTTGTCCTTTTAACTGGTTTCTTGGTAAGTGCAAAAAAAAAAATACACTATACACTGGGAAAACTAAAACAAATGCTATCATATTCAAGAGCTCAGCATAGCTATAAACAATTGTTAGAACCTTAAGATGATCTTTCCACTATATTGACTTCTATAATGCACTTGCGTGTTCAGATAGCAAATAAGTTAAATCAGCCTTTAGGTTCTGAAACTACATCCTTAATGCTTCACACATAATATCTATTGGGAAAAAGACCTTTGGGTGTTTAATTGACACTTTCTGAAATAACTATAATTTACTGGGTAGCTAGTTACCAATTCACATACTTATTTAATATCAATTAGCACATTCCGTAATTTGAAACCTAATTAGCCTGCTATAGCAATATTATCAAATGGCAATTAAATGCTTGAAAATTCTTACAAGTTGGCTGAATGAACATAATTAATTATGCATTTGCTTAAGTAATTTTTTACTTAATTACATCACAAAGTAATTTTGGCTACACATATTAGACCTTTCAATAAATGGTGCTTTATCAATCAATTGGCATCGAATGAACCATTATTCACTTTCTGACTCTAAATGAGCTAGCCCATTCCTATTTTTCTTTTAGTTTCTCATTACAGTTGAACTGTGGAGTTGATATTGTTCACATGCATGGCCTGAAGTCTATCCGTATGTTAAACATTTGTCTGGACTTTGTTACTTTGGTACTGCTTTTATTTCCTTCCTTTCAGTGGGGATATTTGAATAAATGGATGTGGTTGTTGAACTTCATTTAATCCCTTGATACGACTAAGTGTTACAGTATATTTTCACGGCTGCTGCTAATTTCTTATTTTCCCAAAAGATATAGTAGTATAGCATTGAATGCAGGGTTGAAGTCGTGTAGTGTGACTTCAACTTTCATTCAGGATCAGCAGTCCAGTGTTCATTTGCAGCATCCCTGATATCCAGGCCCACAACTTCTCCATAAAAACCCACTCTAAGGCATGCCTTGGAAGAGTGCTCCGTCAGGTGTTGCTGCTTCAAGACACCCCATTTCTTTCCTGCTCCTGTACCTCAAGCAGAGGAGCAAGGGGGTAAAGAAGCAGCAGGCCCAGAAGCATGTTTGGTTCCAAATTCTCCATGTGGAATGAGAATTCCTGAAGAAAAAGTTGACCCCAACACCTTTGTGTGTAAATCTGTTTCTTACATGCCTCACACTTCTGGCCTGCACATTGGCAAACTTGCCCGATCAAGAAGGAAATTCTTTATCTTCCCAGCCATCAGTGGGGCCTGGCTGTTGCTTTGCTTACTGAGAGAGGTGCAGGTCACTGCATGGGGCTTGACAATTGCATTTTTACACAGAATGAAGCAAGAAACCTGAACAAATGCCATTGTGCTGACAGAATGAAAGGGCTGCTCACTCTGTTTTCAATTTTGACAGAATGAAGAAAAGCTTCTGACAAAATCCATTCTGCTCTGGGAATGAAGTTATTTATTTGACTAAATATATTGTCCCACTCAGATTCCACACACACCCCTTTAAAAAAAAAAGAGTCAGACTCAGTTTCCAGTGCTGCGTAATCAGACTTGGGATTCTTACACAAACTGGATGCCAATTTCAGCCTTGCGTATTCTAGTTAGGCTCTGAAAGCAACAGCATTTATTCCACAAGGTCAAGGATGTTTAGGGAGTGATTGAGCTAGTCAAGGTGTTGTGTGAGACAAGATGTTCAAAGCGAGACTTAAATTAGACGTATTTGGATGATAAAAAAGTAAGTGAATAAATAAATAATTCAAAAGCATTAATATTAAAAAACAGAGAAGAAACTAGATCAGGGGACTTATGTCCCTGTTAACAAATGGTAACTGTTGGTGGGCAATGCTATGGCCTGAGTTCCTATTTATTTAGTTATTAGATTTTGATTCTATCTTTATTATTTTATAAATAACTCAAAGCCATTAACATACATAATACTCCTTCCTCATCCTATGTTCCCCACACAAGGTCGCCGAGAGGATTATTAAGTGCTGGAACAAGACTAATAGGGGCCCCCTCACCTACACATTAAGTTAACATCTCCCCTCCCTCTCCCCACCACCATGTGGATTTTGCATTACTTCCTGCACCGATGTAACTCCTAACCAACCAAGATGTCAACTCATAAAACATTTTCTATACACGTTCTCTAGTTGTCACAAGAGGCTCATTAAAAAAGGGCGGGGCTTCCAGGTCACCAAAGCAGATCGGGAAGTGGGGCAGGATGAGGGCAAAGTATGGAGAAGCAGCGTTGGAGTCTGTGCAGCCCACAAGTAGATGGTTTTTTTTCCCCAACTGGGACAAGAATGATTCACTAGTCTATATGAATGAAAGAAAAGTGATGCTTCCTTTGTTCACCCCCTCTCCTCCTCCAGTTATCCTCCTGTGTTTTAAAGCCATCCCTTGCCAGTTACCCTTTGGCATGGCTGGCTTGCACAGAACCTCTGACTAAGCTAACAGTGGTGCCTCCTTCCTTTTGGCATGAAGGATTCTGACAAGGTGAGAAGTGGAAGCTCATTCTTCAAGAACTGGGGAGAAGGGGAGAAAGAGAGAGGAGGAGGTGGAGGGTGGGGTGGACGATAATTGCTGCCGCTGCTGCATGGGAAGGACATGCCTTCCTTCCTTGCCATTTGCCCTCCAACGAGTTGATTTGATCCACTTTGGAGTGTTTTGCTGCGAGCCACCCTCACTGTCCCCCACCCTCCCTCTGCCACCCGGGCGCGTCCAGATTGACACACCATCCTGCTGTTTTTCTTTTTAAAAATTTGGTTTTGTACAATTTTTAAAAAACTGTCCCCTTCATGGGCTCCCTTTGAGCTCCATGGGTCCCAGAACAATGTACCGGCCCAACCCCCCCCCCCAGGCCTGTTCCTACAGGACCCGTGAGGTGGATTGGGTTAATAAGACTCATGCCAGACAATCCTTCAAATAAAATAGGACACAGAATAAATAGTTTTGCATATGTTGCTAAATTAAATCTCCCAACACCCCTACTGTTCAGCAACAAATCAGAACTCATAATGGCATCCATATAACAAGTGATGGCATTTGATGATGTTTATGTGTGATGACATCATTTTGCAAAGGATGCAAGATACGCACAAGAATGTCATTATTTTCATCATAATGTCATGTTATACTGTACAGGTGCTTAACATCACTCCCTTCACCCCCACCCGTAAGCTCTGTATCATATATGTAGGTGGAGTTAACAGTATTCCTTTGGAAATTGGTGAATGGATTCTGTGCATTTAAAAATGTGTTAAGTCCTATTTAAGGTTTATGTCGAAGTTTTCCAATACTTCCTACTATCGGATGGGAAAAAACCATTCTTTCATTTTTAAAAGGAATTCTGTCTTGGATTTTGGGGGAGAAGTGCAAAAATGGAATTTGTGGAGGTCATGTACTACAGGTAGTCCTCAACTTATAACAGTTCATTTAGTGACCATTTGAAGTTACAATGGCACCGAAAAAAGGCACATGTTTTTCTCATTGACGACCACTGCAGCATCCTCATGGTCATGTGATCAAAATTCAGAGGTTTGGCAACTGATCCATATTCATGATGGTTGCAGTGTCCTGGGGTCACGTGATCACCTTTTATGACCTCCTGACAAGCCAAGTCAATGGGAAAGCCAGCTTCACTTAACAATCATATTACAAACTGAATGGCTACAGAGATTTGCTTAACCAACTGTGGCAAGAATGGTCATTAAATGGAGCAAAACTCACTTAACAATTGTCTTGCTTAGCAACATAAATTTGGGCTTCAGTTGTGATCTGAGGACTATCTTTTCTAAAGCGCCTGTAGGCCAGACAAGGAATAATGGATGGAAACTGAACAAGGAGAGATTCAACCTGGAAATAAGGAGAAACTTTCTGACAGTGAGAACAATCAACCAATGGAACAGCTTGACCTCGGAAGTTGTGGGAACGCCATCAGTTGAGACTTTCAATAAGAGATTGGACTGCCATTTGTCAGAAATGGTGTAGGGTCTCCTGCTTGGGCAGGGGCTTGGACTAGATGACCAGCAAGGTCCCTTCCAACTCTGTTATCTATATTATCTGTTATCTATACAGTAATAATGTCTAGTTTTTTAAATTCAATAGAATTATAAAACAGGGTGATAAAGGAGAATGTTTGTTTAGAGCAAAGTCATATGTTTTATTTCTTTCAAAAAGCTACCTGTTCGAATAATATAAATAATAAATCATGAATTTGGATGGTCTTAAGAGGAAATAGTTATGTAGCCTGATAATATTTTACCTCTTGAAGTTTCTCTGTCAATTAGTTTAGAAACTCTGCATCCATAGCAATTTTTATACTGATATATTCAGTAGAAATATTTTGCTACAACTTTCAGTGGAAAGGAACTTCTTGGCTTGCCAGCTTTTTCACTTTTGTGCTGACATATATTTCTTTGATTTTCTTTTTACTTGAACAGCATATACATTTCAGTGGTGAATATTGTGGTCTAGCCTGTTACTAACTGAAGTTTATATTAGCCTTTGTTATAATATTCATTCCACCTCCCACACACCTTATGTAGACACCATATTAAACACTTATTACTAAGCTCTGACTCACTCATTTCCTGTATTTTTTGAAAATCAAGAGTTCAAAGATTTGTAGAAAAATGACTGCTAGACCAAATCTGGTAGGCATAAAAACTTTCAACAAGATATCTTTCTTTTGAAGTAGTTTTTTTCAAGTGAGATTAAAATAAAATAGATATTTGAAGAGAGATTAAGAAATATCTTAAATGTAATTTCAGTTCATTAAAAATTGGGATAAAACAGATTAATTGGGTCTTCCCCCTCTAATATAAGCCTATGAAAAAGGTAATTAAAATATTTTAACTTGATGTTAAAAGTATAAATTAATACATTTATAACAATATGACTTTGATGAGTCAATCTACCAATTGCATATTCATTTAAAGCTGGAAGCTTAAAAAAACTGAAAACCCCATACATAAGGAATTGACAAAGGAATTTTTAAAATAAAGTACAGATGAAACCAAAGGTATAGGTGTTTTTTTTTAAATCACATACACAAATGCAAACATTTATCCATGGAGTTTTATATGGTTTCAATGTCATCTCTTATTTCTAAACATCCCCTGTGTTTTTCTACTGTATCTTCTATTCTTTTTCTCTCTGTAGACACACCTAAGAAGTTATGGAATATGTCCACAATATCTTTTGATTGACAGTTTTATTTATTTAATGGTTGTTATTTTGTTTAATTTTATGATATTCAGAAGAAAGTGAAGAGAGACATTATGAAATATGACTCTGACCTTGATCTTTAATGGTTATGGAGATCTGCAGGGGATACATAACAATTTTTTTACTTAAGGGGTTATATCACTATAAATCCTGCACAATCATAGCTTCTTATAAGACAAACATGTTTATGCTCTCTATTGGTAAAAGAAAATTAGGGTCTGACCTAGTGGATGGTGCATTTATTTATACCCGCTTTCCATGCTTTAAATATATAACCAAAGGAATGCTTGCAAATTTACCAGGGAAGGAGACAACTGTAAAGTCATGGAATCAATTATTAACCAATCCATTATCCTCCACTTAGAGACAAACAACTTACTCTCTAACAAACAGTTTGGTTTCAGAAGGAAACTGTCCTGTAACCTGCAACTCTTGCACTGTAAAAACATATGGACTACACAACTCGATCAGGGCAAAGCAATAGACGCAATCTACATAGATTTCTGTAAAGCTTTTGATTCAGTGGTACACGACAAACTACTAAAACCAAGGTCTTATGGTATCTCTGCATAACTGGATAGAAGCATTCCTGTCAAGCAGGCAACAAATGGTCAAAATTGGGAGTATCCTATCAAATCCTGTACCTGTCAACAGTGGTGTCCCCCCAGGCAGTGTTATAGGACCAACTCTCTTCATACTCTACATAAATGACCTCTGTGATCATATCAAGAGCAACTGCATTATTTTCGCTGATGATGTAAAGCTGTTCAATACCACAGACAATACTGCTACCCTTCAAAAAGATCTTGACTATGTATTAGAATGGTCAAACAAATGGCAACTTCAAATCTCAACAAATAAATGCTCTGTCTTACATATTGGCAAAAAAAATCAAAAAATAAAATACAAGCTGAATAGTCAAGACATTGTTGATGACAAAAACTTTGTCAAGGACCTTGGAGTACCCATCTCTAATGATCTAATTGCTAGAGCCCACTGTAACTACATAGCCAAAAAGGCATTAAAAGTTGTTAACCTAATCCTGCGTAGCTTTTTCTCCGGTAATATCACTCTACTAACTAGAGCATATAAAACATTTGCTAGACCAATACTTGAATACAGCTCATCAGTCTGGAACCCACATTACATATCTGATATTAATACAATTGAGAAAGTCCAGAAATACTTTACGAGGAAGAATCCTCCACTCCTCCACTCATAGCAGAATACCTTATGCCACCAGACTTGAAATTTTAGACCTAGACAACCTAGAACTACCTTCGGTTTGATCTAAGTATAGTATATAAAATTATATATTGCAATGTCCTACCTATCAATGAATACTTCAGCTTCAACCAAAACAATACAAGAGCACTAAATAGATACAAACTAGAGATAAACCGTACCAAACTTGATTGTAGGAAATACGACTTCAGCAACAGAGTAGTCAATGTCTGGAATACTCTACCTGATTTTGTGGTTTCTTCCCCAAATCCCCAAATCTTCAACATTAGACTGTCTACTATTGACCTCACCCCTTTCCTAAGAGGTCTGTAGGGGGCATGCATAAGCGCACCAAAACATGCCTACCATCCCTGTCCTATTGTTTCTTTTTTTTTCTTATTCGTATCCATTTCATGTATTTATAACCATGTTTATACTTATACCTGTTATCTAATAATTGTTTGACTAAATAAATAAATAAATTTTAAGAACCTCCCTAAATGGGATGGGGAAAATAGGCAAAATCCCAGGGAAGGAACAATTTCTGCACCTTTTCAACCTAGAACTGCAAATCAGTCTGGTGATTTTCCATTTTCTAATAAAAGTGAGCATGTGACTGATACAAATACAGATACACACACAGACACACACACACACACACACACCACTGAGACAAGCAGGATATGTTCTCTATGTTTTACACAATTCCAGAAAAGATCATGTCAGTCTTGTGAGATAGTCCAGACAAGTAGTAGCCCAGATGAACTAATTTAACTTTATTGTAATGTCACATCAACAGAACCTTTCAAGAATAAAAGTACATTTCTCCTTGTTGGTTTTAACCACCAAAAACTAAGGAGCGTGTCTTCTGAGATCCAACCTGTTGCCCTGGTTGTGGTTCATCCCTATTCTTTCCTGTCTCCCAAGGTCATTCTCCCATACCATTACATATAAGGAAAGGCTGCCCTCCAACCATTTAATAACTGCTAACTTACATTCATAGCTTATAAAATAAGATGCCTCATTTATAAATTTAATTGATCTCTGATCTCCATTTGCGACCATTCTATTACACACAAAGTACAATCACACACTGAAAAAACAAGTATGCAAGCATACCCACACATACTCCTCTTTCTGTCAGAAAAAAATATATGAAAAAGGAGAAAAAAGGGCAGAGATGGCATGAGGGGAAGGGGTATCTATGTTGGGAAGGAAAGAGAGAAAACTTATACAGTATTTAGGCATTTTTAAAAAAAAAGATTAAAATTCTCCAGGCAAAAACGGGCCAATATTCAGGCTAATTATCTTCAAATCATCTGCTCTTTTCAGCAAAGATGATTGTAGCCCTGTCCATCTGCTCCTTGTAGCTTTGCCTTCAACATCTTCTATTGAAGAGTTTGGTCTAATGGTTAAGCCAGTAGGCTATAAAGCAAAAGATTGTGAGTTCAAGTCCTGCCTTAGCCATGAAAGCCACCCAGATGACCTTGGGCCAGTGACTCTCTCTCAGCCTGTCTCACCACAAAGGATTGTTGTTGAAGGGAAAAATAGGAAGAGGAAGGTGTGTTGGAAATGTTTACCACCTTGAGTGATTTGTAAAAATTACAAAGGTGGGATGCAAGCAAACAAACAAGTAAAATTTATATCAGAGAATAGAAAGAGATCACTTGTTTGGGCAAAAGCCTTATCTTTTTACAGCCTTTATGGACATTAATATTTTATGAAATGTATCCAAATCACATTATTATTAGTGTTCTGATACATACACACATATATATCTCTGAGAGAGAGAGAGAGAGAGAGAGAGAGAGAGAGAGAGAGAGAGAGAGAGAGAGAGAGAGAGAGATTGTTCCTGGAATGGACAGGAAGAAATAATACAGTTCGCCTATTTCCTGCTCCAGGTTCCTGCAGCTTCTCGGCGTTGGGAAATCCTTGGGAATGGTTGGGTGTTTATATCCTCAGATTGTGCAGGATGTTGTAGATCTTGAAAATTTGGCAGAACAGTTTCCTTCTGCTTTATTGGAATAATAGAACAATATGTAATGTACATTACATACATCTAAACTTACAATAATACAGTTTCTCGCAATAATTGTTTTCTGTATATTGCAACTCATGCAAGAATACATACAGTAGCTACTCTATTATGTATTACAGATAAGTTCACTGATTGAGTTTACAGTGAAATCCTTCAATGAGGTTGCTTTTTTGAAAAAGCTGTCAATTTTATGCTTAGTACTCCTCTATTACTAGATGGATGTTTGAAAGAATGTAGGGATATTCAACCCAAAACCATTTTTTTGTACGGTTAATGAACTAAAAATGTAGGCATATGCATTCTATCCTAAGGAGAATATTTTTATTGACTGATAAAGGAAGTGTATATATCCTATGTTTTCCTTATGGAAGTTCTGAGATGCATGTCTTGTGCCAAAAATTAAAAACAACCACATTTGAGACAAATTGCTAATAGAAACCAAGGCGCAGGTTGTTGAAAGCATAGTTTTTCCTTTTATTACTAATATTTTCCTAACATGTGTCATTTTACTACATATGTAATGTGCCATATTAAAACAATATACTGCTTAATAATCTTATAATATGACTAATTTCAGGCTTTCAGTTTTTGCCTAAAAATGGAAATTGTGTAGATATAAGTCATCTATGAAGTTGAATTACTTGTGCTATACTGGGAAAAAAGTTCATTATGTATAGAAATTTATTTAAATTTCTTTAAAAACTCTTTACAGTCTAGCCATATGCACATTTATTTCGAAATAAGGATCAGGAGAAGTGTGTTGACTTTATATCTACTTGATTCACAGTTCATTAATACACAATATAAGATACAATTATTCTTTGGCATTTCCAGTTTTCTGTTTCAGTGATTAGACAAAAATGTATACATTATGACAACAAATAAGGACAACAAGGAAGCTTCTGGATGCTTGTATGACCTATTGGCTACATATATAGTGGCAAACATCTTAGATGAAAGTATTACATAGATGTAACCGATGAAGGGGAGGGAGGGAGCGTAATTAAGTCACTCTGATACAGCAGGCTACAGCTAGTATGTGAGAGAATTGTGACCTTAGTCTACAGCAGTGTTATATAAAGTATGGTCCAAAAACTTCTGGGGGTTCCCCAAGACCTTCTCAGGGTTCTACAAAATTAACATTATTTGCCAATTTATGTTGAAAAAGAATACAATATTAACATCCCATCATCCAATTGTGAGAAGTGGTAGTGGCAGAAATGTGTTTTAATATTTGATAATTAACACTAATAAATACTGTCCATACAGACAAAAAAAAAAGCTCTTGTGGGGGGGTGTCTTTCAAATTGTTAAAGTGGGAAGGTGGTCCTGAGAAAAACTAGCCCCAGAAATACTGATCTGTAGAGATTCTATCTCTCTGCTTATCGGTTTGCCAAGTTTGAGTGTTTGTTGCTATGACTGGGACAGTCTGCTATTAGTCTGCTGATTAGTATTAGTATTATTAGTATTAGTATTCAGATGTGTAATAGTCTCTCTTCTTGAGCTAGCCAAGATTATCTTTGTATTGTGATTGACTAGCCAAGACAGACTTCTTAACCTTTAAGACTTCAGTATCTATGTTGAGATTACAGTACTTATTTAGGAGATTACCTAAATTTAGGATTTCATATATGCCATAATGATAGATTTTATTTGATACACATGTAGCAGGGCACATGCTGGACTTGCTAATCTGATGCAGCTCTCTCAAACTCCATTGATATGGATAGATCTCCTCTTGTCAGACCTATGGCTGCTATAAACTATTATGTGGAAAATGTCTAAGTGATAAGTTACATCTAGTTGGTTTTTTGAAAGAATAATTTCTAACTTGCTTGTTGGTAATACTGTTGAAAACTTGCAAACCTAGGGAACACAGAGATGGCTCAGAATTACCTTATCACTCCTAAGCACCGTCTTTTTCCTAACAAATCTAAATTGGCCCCTTGGTTTACCAGTGAGTTCATAGCAATTAAATGGGTAAATAATGAGCTAGAGCACAAGTTAAGAAACTCTTGGGATAGATTGGATTGAACACAGAGTCTGAAATTATGTTGGGGAAGTAGATACGGTAAAGAAGGCTTACTTCTCTGACTACATTACACCTGCATAGAACAGATCAAGAATGCTTTTTTGAACTTTGTGCTGTCTCTTATTTTGATTATTGCAGGAGAGAAAACAGAACAATCTAAGGTTAGTAATGAGCAATTTTCACTACTCTTTGCAAAGTAAGTCAATTACATGTTTCTTCTCCTGGATTCTAGTGTTGGAACATGTCATAAAGAGGTAATATTGGCAATTACTTGTGCTGTTTACACATTCTTTTCAGCTGTAGATCTCAAGGACATGGCTGTATGAAGAGATAACTATTACCACATGCTTGTTTGACCTTTCTTCATTGATTGAACTGGTTAAGCCATTGTAGGTAGATAGTCAGTTCCCCCCTTGAGTTCTATTAAAAGCCCATTCTGAACCAAAATATCTCATTAATTATAGGACACTCAAATATTTTATTTTTGTATAGAGCAACAGTGAAGATAGTGACTTTACCATCATACTTCAGCTGTTGGAGTGAAAGTGACTATCTGGATCTAATTCAACAGAGTTTTCATCTAGGATACAGTATTCAGACTGATTTGGTCATATTTTAGTATCTTTTGCTTTCATTTGACCATAGTATCTTTTTGAAGATACATCTGCTGTAACAAATTTAGTTCTACATTATGCAGGAAGGGGTCTTCCGCTATGTGGAATACTTTTTCCAAGGAGAAGTGTTTGACCCCTTCTCTTTCTATTTAGTAAAAACCACAAAAACATCCCTTTTACCAAGCTTTTAATGGTACATTAATTGAATTTAATTGTCTGATATTTTCTCCCATGCTTTCTATTTGCTTTATTGTTTTAAGTCACCCTGTGTGCTTTTATAAGCAGAAAGATGAAGTAAACATTTTAAGAATAAACAGATTTTTTAAAAATAAATTCTTTAGGCATAGATAACTTGTAGTCTCCAGTGCCTAGCAATCTTGCCAACGGGACAAAACATCAGGAATGCTGAGAACTATAGTTGAATAACACCTGAAGGGCCATATGTTTCTTGTCCCTGGTGTGCTACTCATTACTCTTAATCCTGGCCTCATTTGCTCTCTTGGCATTCCAGAGAATTTTGGTTCAAAAACTACATTACTTTCATTCTGCTGAGTAACTATCTTACCATAAAAATCAAACAGAATTGATGTGACAACCTTAAATTATTCTACTTATTTAGGTATTCAAATTAGTCTGCTTATTTAGACACTCTGCTATAACAAAAGTACCATATAATGGAATAAAAGTGCCAAACTAGCTTATTTCTATAGGTTATATATCTATTAAAATGATAAGGGCCAATATCCAAAGCATTTTCTTGTTTATAAAAGACTGCACAAAAGTTTCATTTGTCTTATAAGATAAATTTGTCTGTTTTAAATGGAATTACCAATTACAGGAAATATCTGACAATTTTGTTGCCTGTTTTTTTTTCTTCTGTAACCAAAATAAATTTTAACCTATTTGATGAAAGAAAACCACCATATTTACTTTTAAAAATATTTTATAGTGAAATATCGCAACCAGAAGATATGATAAAGTACAACCCCCAAAATATAACAGTGCTAAAAAAAAAATCACAAAAATATACAGAATAGTGAGTAAATAAGTGATTTTTAAAGAAACTAAAAATATTTCATAAAATATGCATCCAAATTAGCTTAATTCTCTAACATATTGTTAAATCCAGCTATATATTCAGTTTTAATACAATATTTTATTTAACTACAACAATGTTTATATAATATGCTTAGATTCTTAATATTCCACTAATTAAGTGCCTTATAGTATTGAATATAGATAACAGAAAGAAAAAGTGGCTATTCTATCAATGTCAATTATAGTTTTGAATATTAATGTTACATGTACAATGATTATTTGATGTTTTCTTCAAAATTAAATGTAACATTGGAAATGGAATGAAAAAATAAAGAAATAATACATTAAGGTATTTTTTTAAATAAATGTTTTGATCTTTAAGTTACTTGATATTAAAAGCTCCATCATGTTGTGACTTGGGATTTGTAGATGGATGTATATTTATACATAAAGGTGAAACTTGAAAAATTAGAATATCGTGCAAAAGTTCATTTATTTCAGTAATGCAACTTAAAAGGTGAACCTAATATATGAGATAGACTCATTACATGCAAAGCAAGATAGTTCAAGCCATGATGTGGCATAATTGAGATGATGATGGCTTACAGCTCATGAAAACCCCAAATCCACAATCTCAGAAAATTAGAATATTGTGAAAAGGGTCAATATTCTAGGCTCAAAGCATCCCACTCTAATCAGCTAATTAAGCCATAACACCTGTAAAGGGTTCCTGAGCCTTCAAATGGTCTCTCAGTCTGGTACAGTAGGAATCACAATCATGGGAAAGACTGCTGACCTGACAGTTATGCAGAAAACCATCATTGACACCCTCCATAAGGAGGGAAAGCCTCAAAAGGTAATTGCAAAAGAAGTTGGGTATTCCCAAAGTGCTGTATCAAAGCACATTAATAGAAAGTTATGTGGAAGGGAAAAGTGTGGAAGAAAAAGGTGCACAAGCAGCAGGGATGACCGCAGCCTGGAGAGGATTGTCAGGAAAAGGCCATTCAAAAGTGTTGGGGACTTTCACAAGGAGTGGACTGAGGCTGGAGTCAGTGCATCAAGAGCCACCACACACAGACGGATCCTGGACATGGGCTTCAAATGTCGTATTCCTCTTGTCAAGCCACTCCTGAACAACAAACAACATCAGAAGCGTCTTTTACCTGAGCTAAAGAAAAACAGAACTGGTCTGTTGCTCAGTGGTCCAAAGTCCTCTTTTCTGATGAGAGCAACTTTTGCATCTCATTTGGAAACCAAGGACCCAGAGTCTGGAGGAAGAATAGAGAGGCACACACTGCAAGATGCTTGAAGTCCAGTGTGAAGTTTCGACAGTCTGTGTTGATTTGGGGAACCATGTCATCTGCTGGTGTTGGTCCACTGTGCTTCATTAAGTCCAGGATCAATGCAGCCATCTACCAGGAGATTTTGGAACACTTCATGCTTCCTTCCGCAGACGAGCTGTATGGGGATGCTGACTTCATTTTCCAGCAGGACTTGGCACCTGCCCACACTGCCAAAAGCACCAAATGGTTCAATGACCATGGGATTACTGTACTTGATTTTCCAGCAAACTCGCCTGAGGCAATGAATCTATGGGGTATTGCCAAGAGAAAGATGAGAGACATGAGACCGAACAATGCAGAAGAGCTGAAGGCCACTACTGAAGCATCCTGGTCTTCCATAACACCTCAGCAGTGCCACAGGCTGATAGCTTCCATGCCACGCCACCTTGAGGCAGTAATTGCTTCAAAAGGGGCCCAAACCAAGTACTGAGTATATATGCATGCTTACACTTTTCAGAGGTCTGATATTGTTCTATGTACAATCTTTGTTTTATTGATTGCATGTAATATTCTAATTTTCTGTGATTGTGAATTTGGGGTTTTCATGAGCTGTAAGCCATAATCATCACAATTATGACAAATCACAGCTTGAACTATCTTGCTTTGCATGTAATGAGTCTATCTCATATATTAGTTTCACCTTTTAAGTTGCATCACTGAAATAAATAAACTTTTACACGATATTCTAATTTTTTGAGTTTCACCTGTATTAATAAAGGAAAAATAAAGGAACAAAAAAGAAGGTTTAACAAATTTTAAGAGACTAAAAAGACAAATAAAAAGGCAAAAAAGAGAATAAAGGATTTTAAAGAAAGAAAAACAGAACCTGATGAATTTCTTTTTTTGTAATAAGTTTTTATTTTATTTTTTAAAAATTCCAATTTCAATTGAACAGTGTGCTGTCTTGGTACAAATCATTTTAGGAAATAATAATCACAGTATTTACAACAATATTCATTGCATTAATATCAATTATATTGATGTGAATAACCATAATAATCATACTATTGTTTAACCAAGTTAACGTATTTTCCTTATATCACTAATGCTTGATATATTTCCCTATTTCTAGCTCCTGTTTTTGTCAGCTAACCATTGATAAAATAAGTCCCAAGTCAAAAAAATATTCAGTTTCTTCCTTTTCCTTAATTGTAAGTGTTAGCTTATCCTGCTAATTTGTAATATTTAGATCCTCTTTAAAAACAAAGTTGTAAAAAATTATATTTGCAGAAGACCACATTTCTTAGAAGATATAATAAGTGAGAAGATTCTAGTCCATTGAAGGAAATTATATGAAATTTATGTTTTGCATGGGATTTCACTCACTGCCCTTGCCCATTGCTTTTTTGAGGTCCCTATATAGTCAGTTCTAAGACCTAAGGATAAGTTAATAATGCAGGTTTTTTAATTACACATATGCACATATATTACAAATCACCTGCCAAACATGTGAACCCCCATTCCTGAGCATTGAGTGGGGGGCAATATTGAATTTATTTTTTTTCAGGTAGTACCTGGAAAAGAAACTCTTGCAATAATTTCTGAATATTGCAATAAATAGAGAAGTATGGTTCTCTTTCCACATTAGGGCACAATTTAAACCGTTACATCAAGATGTTGGATACAGCTTCTGTTAGATTTTGACAAAATTGTACTATTGACACTGAATTGATAA
Source organism: Notechis scutatus (assembly GCF_049901735.1). Classification (NCBI taxonomy): domain Eukaryota; kingdom Metazoa; phylum Chordata; class Lepidosauria; order Squamata; family Elapidae; genus Notechis; species Notechis scutatus. The sequence goes on along the minus strand of NC_142011.1, from coordinate 34,167,172 downwards.
ACACAGCAGCTTTTCTACAGTGATACTACAAATTACAACCCTGTCAAGCTAGAAATAAGTTTTAAAACATAGCCCTACAATATATAATGACCTGAACCTACTTCATTAAAAACCTTTGTGAATTATGCTATTGGCAGGTCGGCATCTCAAATAGCCAAACTTCCATTACTTTGGGTTTCTTGAAGGATAAGTGCACGAACATTTAACATTTTTTTTTACACGTTGCTACAAGGAAATGTTTGGTTTTTGTCTTAGGTTTCATTTCTGAGCAGGGCATTTTGCCTGACCAGGAAATGAAATTGAAAAATTATATTTTCATATTAGTGCAGCCCACTCATATGGGCTTTGCTTTTTCACAGTGAGGCATGCAATCCCCTTCCCAGATAGATATGAATCAGTCTTTCTGAAAACTTGGTACAGTACTGATCAATATTTTCCCCACCAACGCGACTTCCGCCCTGCATAAATCATCGCAAATAGCTCCTATTCGCATTAGGAAAATGTGTCTCTAAAATGGAACCTAGAATGCAGCAAGATCCACGAAGAAGGTGATCTTTTTATTGAACCAAAAGTTACCAGCCCTTTCTTGAGCACATTATTATCTAAAAAATGTTAAAAGAAGATGGCATGGCTGATGTCAACTGAAGTAGAATTAAGAGTTAATGTGTTCCTTATAGACCTCACATTACAGCTATGGTCCCAACATAGTACATTCGGTACTGTAAGTGTTATTTGAAGATAATTCTAGGAGTGGAAGAATAGACAAGTCCATTGATCTCTGCAATATGTTTCATCTTGTCAATGACCAACTTACTATTGCTAATTAGGGAAGTCTCTGTGTCTCAGCTTCATGTGTGAAGATATTGTTCCCTACTCTGGTGTATCAGACATGTCAGGACTACTATACTTCTTCCATGTTGCCTGGGAATTCTTGGAGTTGCAACCTCTTAATACCTGGAAATCAAAGCTATCTCAGCATCCTCAATTCTTTCAAGAACCAGTCAAGGGCCTGGCTAGGTTATATGAAACTTTATTATTTTTCTATTTCTGGAAAGTTAGCTATAATTACAAATTCCTAAATCTAGAGAAAATACTGTGCAATCAGATCTCATCTAATTAGTTGTGAAGTGGAGAAACGTTTCCCGATAGAATAGTTGTTATTGTAAACAAACAAATGGATAAGATCCCAGTGCTGCAAAGCTTGGGTCCCTATGAAGATCAGCCTCCATTATTGCTTTGAAACAGTTGTTTAACTGCTGGATTTAATCCCCTTTCTGCAATGCATAAACAAGTCTTCTCTATCTTTTCTTTCCTTCCCTAGCCAGTTGACCTCTTCCTCTCATCTCATCTCCTTCCAATTTTGCTCCTCTTTTCTCTTTTTTTCTTTCTTTCAGTGAAGGTTCTTCTTCCCCTCAGCACATCTCTTTTTGTTTAATGTCTCCTTTGGTATTCTTATGGGAATGATATAACGTTGCCTGTGTATGTATATTGCCTTTGTCCTGCTATTGTTTGGGGAAGGTAACTTCTAGAAGGTGGAAGAATAGACAAGTCCATTGATCTCTGCAATATGTTTCATCTTGTCAATGACCAACTTACTATTGCTAATTAGGGAAGTCTCTATAATATAAAGATCTGTATATGTGATATATGTTAATGAGTCACAAGCACATATTTACTAAATGGGAGCTGGGGAGGGGTGGAATTTGCAGGATTGGTTTCCCTTTGGAATCAGTAATCCTAGAATTGACAAGACAGGGAAGATGGACATAGCACATCACAGGCACAGTTCTTTTATCTAGTCTTCTTTTGGTTATTTGTTTTATGATCAGGATTTATTTATTTATGTTATAATCAAATTTGTAAGGCTGCCCATCTACCCAATGAAATTCTGGGTGGTGAACAAACAATATAAAGCATCAACAATAAAACAAATAAGAACAATATGGCTTTACACCCTTTCATTAAAGACACACAATCCTGCAAAACACATCTAACTAATTTAACAGCCAAGCTCCAATGCCATAGGAAGAGCCACATCTTCACAGTCTGCTGAAAGGCCAGTAAGGTTGGCATTACAGAATTCATATATCTGTGGGAGAAGGCTATTCCATAGATCAGGTGCCATGATGATAAAGGCCAGTTTTCTAAGCCTTACTAGCTGACATTACCTCAGTAAAGGTCCTGGAGCATGTCCATTCCGTCAGATCTGGTGAGGTGGGCAGAAACCATGGAGAAATGCCGTCCCACAAGCAACCCAGCCTCATGGGATTTTAAAGGTGGTAACCAGCATCTTTTCCTTCCTTCAACTGCACTACTTTAAAAAAAAAGAGAGAGCGATAATGGGTATTGGTGCTTACATCTTAACCTCCAAGAAATATGGATTCTATGTGACCCAGACTTTAGTTGTTTTTTGTTCATGCCAGAGCCTCACTTGGAAAACTTTGGGGGCACTGTTGTGTGGGGTGGCTCACTCCAAATGTCTCCCCATGCTTACAGTGTCAGCAAAATAAAGATTTCACATTTTACATAGATGGAAACCATTGTAAATAATATAGTCTGTAATTACCTACATCACCTTTCTGCACATTATTTCTCACTTTATTGCAAACTGCTAATACATTTCACTTTGCTTAACACTCACTCAAGAGTGCAACTTACTCACAAATCACGTTTTTAATTAAAACTCTTATAATCTGTTTACAGTAAATTCCTTATTGAAAAATAAAACCATGGACTTGTTTTTAAAAAGAGGTTACAATTTTCATAGAAAGCCCAGTTTTGGGCAATAGAAATGTTACCTCTGTGACAAACTAGATAGTATGGGGACATCTATCTATCTATCTATCATCTATCTATCTATCTATCTATCTATCTATCTATCTATCTATCTATCTATCTATCTATCTATTCATAGATTTTCATGGGTACGGGTATGTAGGTCTAGGTGTGTTCGGGTCTTTTGCCGTGTAAGATTAAGAGTATCTTGGCAACGTTTCGGCGAGGTCCTACTCGCCATCCTCAGGCTGGTGCTTTCGGCTTTGTGCCAGTGCAAGCAGTGTGTGATCGGAGCTGCCGACTCTCGATAAACACTGGGGGGCTGTGTTCTTGGCATGTGTCAGCTTGTTTGGTTTTGGGGTCAGGGGGTGCAATAGCTGGCGAAGCAGCTGTGGTCTAGTTTCTGGACGGTGGTTGTCCTTTGTTTATAGGATGGGTTTGGGCCTGGGTCTGATGAGGGGGATTGGCGGTGGTGTCCCATGTTGTTTTGGGTCTGGTGTTGGTTTTCATGGCTGGGACTCGTTTGTTGGTGAGGGCTAGTTTCCAGATGTCTGGTAGGTGGGAGGTATCGTCCTGTTTATTCATGTTATGGGGGTGTTTCTCTATTTCGATGGCTTCCCTGATTATTCTCTTGCTGGAGTGTTCAGTGTTGGATATTAATTTGGTTCCTTCGAAATTAATTTCATGTCCTGTGGCTTTAAGGTGCTGGAAGAGGGAGGAAGCATTTTCTTCTTTTCTGACTGCGTTTTTGTGTTCTGCCAGAAATGCCAGAAGCCCAACCCCCCACACAACAATTTGGCCACATGGGAAAGAAAAACTGGACAATTTCCTCACACATCTCAACAACCTACACCCCAAAATACAATTCACCATGGAAACAGAAACCAACAACCAACTTCCCTTCCTGGACGTCCTAATTTACAAAAAAACCCAATGGCTCCCTAGGACACACCATCTACCGGAAGAAAACAGCACACCAACCGCTACCTAAATGCACAATCCCATCACCACCCTGCACAGATCAACTCCGTAGCCAAGACCCTCATCTCCAGAACCAAATGCCTAGTCAACAAAGACCACCTGAGAACAGAATTACACACCCTCACTAACGTATTAATTTCCAACGGATTCCAAAAAAAACACAATTACCAACCTAATCCTAAGGGAGATACCTCCCAGAAACTGAGACACAGAACAGGACAACGGTATCACCCTCCTCCCCTACATCAAAAGCGCCACAGATAAAATCAGCAAAATTTTCCACAAACACAATATCAGGACAGCCTTCGGCACTGACCAAAAAATACCCAACATCCTAAGAAACCCCAAAGACAAGATCCAGCTAGAAAACCAAGGAGTTTATGAAATACCATGCAACAATTGCCCAGCCACATACATTGGACAAAACAACAGGAGAATAAATGCACACATCGCAGAACACAAGAACACAAGAATATATAGCACTGCAGCTAAATATGGTAGGATAGGTAGCTGAGGTAGTTGAGGATGCAGTAACGAATGTGAGATTGTGGTAAATCCCACAACTTAGCATAAGAAGAGTGGCACTATCATTTTCTTTAGGCCATAGAGATAATGAAATGGTACTTTCCTGCACAGCCCATAAGGTAATGGTGCTTTTCTATCAGTGTTGACCCAGCTGCTTTTGTCTGTCTGCCTGCCTGTCAGGATCAATAGACTATGAATCTCAGCAGCATTTGCCTGATCATGCCAAGCCCTGATGCCAAACTTGAGCCATCTGTTGAGCTATTCATTTATTTTATTAGGTTTATGTACCATTCCATTCTTATCTGGGTCTCAGTGGCTTATAGACCACCCAAACAGTAGAAAGATTAAAAACTAACACAGCAGTGAAATGAGAACTTACCCAATGCTGACGAACAACCATAGATTATATGTATGGTCACCCCTTAGGAGACAACTTGGATTCCAAATGCCTGTTGAAATAGAGAGATCTTGATGACTGTATGAAAACCTAGCAAACTCAGGGGTAAAACTATTCCAGAAAAAAGGCAAGAAGCCATGATTCCAGCTATTCTACAAATGACATTTCCTGAGGGTGAGAAATTAGAGGGAACTTTTTCTCTTATTCTCAGACAAGAATTAATGCAAGAAGATTTTCTCTGAGGACACAGTAAGAGCCAAGATATATATTTGCAGCTTTTACTGCCATAGTATAGGAATGAATCTGAGTTTTCACCTGTGTTCTGTCATGTTCATTGTTTATCTTTTTGGAAAACAGCATTCTTCCAAATGTCTCCTCTTTTGTTTCATCCCTTGGAGCTCCTTGGTAAACCAGATTTCTCCCTTTGGATCGATGAACAGGAATAAGCTGTTAAACTGCAATCTGATCCAAGCCCACTGTCACCTCTATATTCTGTATACAATTAAAGCCTCAGCAGGAGGTCATCATAGTGCCACTATTCAAGATAGGCCATGTCAAGAAATGAACCTCATAAGATATAACAGGACTCTATTAATAAAAGCTATAACAACAGAAGGACTACAGATCCTTTGTTCCTGAACACTTGGCTATACTAACTGGTGATGCTGAAATTTTGAGTTCAACTACTTGGGCTGGGCCACATAGTTTCAATTTTTTGAGTTGTTGTTGTTAGTTGCGAAGTCATGTCTGACCCATTTTGACCCCATGGACAATGTTCTTCCAGGCCTTCCTGTCTTCTACCATCCCCTGGAGTCCATTTAAACTCATGCCAACTACTTCAGTGACTCCATCCAGCCACCTCATTCTCTGTCGTCCCTTCTTCTTTTGCCCTCAATCATTCCCTGCATTAGGCTCTTCTCCAATGAGTCCTTCCTTCTCATTAGGTGGCCAAAGTATTTGAGTTTCGTCTTCAGGATCTGGCCTTCCAAAGAGCAGTCAGAGTTGATCTTCTTGATCGCCTTGCAGTCCAAGGGATTCCAGAAAGGTACAAACAACCTATTTTGAAATTGAGGCAACTCTTTCGAATAAGAAATTGAATGTTTTCTGCACTAAACTTTTCAAATTTGACTCCTCTAGGACTGACCAGTTTGATCGTCTTGCAGTACAAGGGAGTAGCAGGAATATTCTCCAGCACCATAGTTCAAAGGTCTCAATTCTTTGGCATGCAGCCTTCCTTACGGTATAACTTTCACAGCCATACATTGCAACTGGGAAAACCATAGCTTTGACTATATGCACTTTTGTTGGCAGGGTGATGTCTCTACTTAGCTTTCCTCCCAAGGAATTTTTTTGAGGAGGCTAATGTAATTCAAAATTTCTAAAGAAGAAGAATGTGTTTAAAATGTATAGACATTGGGTTGCTTATATGACTTTCATAAAGTGCTTAAGACCAATGAAGAACAGAATGGTTGCCATTATTTTTTAGTTATTTAGTAAAACTCTTGTGCCTTGATAGAAGGTAACAAATATGTTACACTTTTATTTAACTATGTCACCATGACAAGATAAGCTGAAATGGGTCCATACTAGGGGGGGAAATAGTTGGCCAAGCAATAGGAGACAATGTACATCATAACTCTGATGGTGCATGTGTTTGGTCACATGAGGCAGTAAGGCATTTTGGACTCTATATGAAGAATAAACCAGTGCAGTGGTAGTCCCTTTCTTTTAGACAGGTGGAAACGAGAAAAGTTAAATGATATCAGAAGAAATCTTGTACTAGCAGGGTAACTTCAGAACTATGTTTTATATCTGACCTGATGTATTAAATCTGATTCTTTTGGTTCAGCTGCTGCTCCATGATTAGAGGCTAAAAGCCTTATACTTAACTGCATGACCAAATATAGTAGGCTGCTTCTTAGAAAACTATCTCTCACCATTTAATTTGTCTCACTTATCCCTCCACTCTGTCACTTTTAAAATAACTACTATGATCATAGCAATGCCATTTCCCCTTCTATTTGGAAGCAAATAATGGTTCCACAGAAATATATCAGGCACTTAATACATAAGTGTTGGTCTTGCAAACAGAGTACTCCTTGAAGTATGTTCTAAGCTGTAGATGTGCATGTGCAGGAAAGTAAGCCTTTAGATGACTTAAATCCATAGAATATGGGGCTAGCTTATGAATGAACAGGGATGGATTGCAGTAAATGGAATAATAACAAAGGACCTCTGCTAAGTTTTATATTACAGACATTGACACAGTTTGATGGAAGAAAAACTCTCTCCATTTTAGTTACTTATAGGCAGCTATGAAATTTATATGAAATGGCGAGTAGTTCACCAAATCCAGTAAGGAAAATCCACGTAAGGCAGCAAATTCCATAACTGTGGGTTCCGTAACTGGATTAGATATATGCAGATAGATATCTGTACTGTGTGGCACATCAGGTGTAATGTCAGTGCAATCATCTTAGCTGAATTGATGCAGGACCATATTTCATAAAACCATGAAGGCCAACCTAATCCCAAAATGTATTTCCCATCAGATGCTTCTAAGCACAACATATCAGTAATAGATGATAATAGTTGCTGTACTATTTATCTGATCTTATTTATCCAAATGCATACAATTTCAGCAGGAATCATAAAAACCTGCTGCTTCTATAGTATGTTTTGGTAGTGCATGTTTACAAAGAAAATTTTTCCAAAAAAAAATCCAATGGAAAAAAAATCTAAACTAACTAGGAAAGATAAATATTACCCTCATCTTATTTTTTTTAAAATATGTGAAGTAGCTAAAGGATCAATTTTGGCTTTAATCTTTAAAAAGTTATGGGTGTTTATGGCAGAGCCTGGTAATTTACAACTAAGTATTTTCCAGTCCCAGCAAAATGTGGAATGACTACAAGACCACACAATGTTTCATGATCAGCTGATCATTCCAGGATGTGGAAGCCTCTGGACAAAGAATTCAGCCTTTTCTAAAGGTTACACAAAATTGAAAGAAGTCCCTTGACTATTGTGCATGTTTTTTATAATAAGTGTAATCCAGCTTTTTGTAATTTTTTTTGATGGAAGGGGAATTATTACTTGAACCTTATTTATTGCTGTGACTTTTCCATCATGGATTCCTCCAGGTCAAAATCCATAAATCTATAGTACCGTGTTTCTCCAACAATACGCACCCCCCATAGGAAGACCCAGCATGTTTTCTAGGCATAAAATGAAATTAAGCCCCTCCCCCAAATTTAGGCCTAGTTTAAAATATGCGAAATTGGAGGGGGGAAGGCGGGGGGGAAAACTTGCAATTAGGAATGCCCCACGGGCAGCTACGCCTCACCATCAGCCGCTCCTAACACCATGGTGGAGCACGGAGGCCTCCCTTACCCCTCCCTTACCTGGGTCAGCAGGCGGGTGGCGTTGGAGTGGATGTCTGGCAGCGTTTCAGCTGCTTCTCAGGCCTCCATAGCTTCCATGGTTCCCATCAGTGCTGGTGCCTCTCTTGCCAACGCCGTCTCCAACAACAGTGTCTGAGTCGTTCCCGCTTTTCCCCCATCCCCGTAACAACAGGAAAAAAAACATTTTGAGGTACCTGGGAGTGCCGCGTGCTGCGTTTTGGTTTAATCCCGAGCGGCTGGGTGGGCGTGAGAAGAGCCGAGCGAGTGTCTCTGCTGCTGCTACCCTTGGTGCTCCAGCCTCGGGCTCTGCAAGTTTGCAAAAGTCCCAGTGTGCAGCCCGTTCCTGCATTCCAAGCGCACAGGCTGAGCTGCAGCTGTCCCTCTCTCACCAACGCCATGTCCAATAACAGTGGCAGCAGTGGCGGGAACCGTGGAAGTTACGGAGGCAGTTCCCCCAACTGAGAAGTGGCTAAAACGCTTCCACAATTCCCACCGCTGCTGCCGCTGTTATTGGACATGGCTTTGGTGAGAGAGGGACAGCTGCAGCTCGGCCTGGGCGCTTGGAATGCAGGAACAGGCTGCACACCGGGACTTTTGCAAACTTGCAGAGCCCGAGGCTGGAGTACCAAGGGTAGCAGCAGCAGAGACGCCCACTCGGCTCTTCTCACGCCCACCCAGCCGCTCAGGATTAAACCAAAATACAGCACGCGGCGCTCCCAGGTGCACAGGGGGAGGGAAGAAATTAATTCACCCCTGAAAAGACATCCTAGCCATTTTTTCGGGGCTCAAAAAAAATAAAATAAGGCCTGGTCTTATTTTGTGAGAAACATGGAAGGTTTACATCCTTCCCTACACATTAAATCCAAATAAGATGTGTTTTTCAAATTCACTTTTTGTATGTTAGATTTTAAGAATGAAGAAAGCATCAGTAAAAAGGACAAATTATAATGTTCAAGAAGGGAGGAGGTATGGAAAGGAATGTAATCTTTATTTCATTGCAACAGTCCCTGAGGAAAAATGCCCTATTAAAGCTGATATTCGCATAGGAATATTTTCCCTCAATGTAAATACTGGTTTCAAACAAATGATTTCTCTTAGAAATGAAACAAAGAAGAAAGGGATGAAATCACCTCTCTATGCTTTCTCTAGAATTGAAACATTGTGGTTATTATCACAACTCCTCAGCTGATATTATTTATATAATTTGAAGGTCTAGGTGTTAATTGCAAATAGACATTAATTTCATATTTTGTTTGGCCCTTAGAGTTTCAAGCATAAACTGAGCCTAAGTTTCCCTAAGTTTCCCAGAACTTGGGTAAACATTGAAAAATGTGAATAGCTAATAAAGTAGCTATTAACAAAATCTTTAATAACTAAGTAGAGAGGAAATCAAATTAGGAAATTAGTCATCCTGGCTTCTTCCAATCACTCCAAATGTCAAATAACAACCACATTTGAACTGTTTCTTTTGCAAAGCCCTTGTACACAATATTCTTTCTTGGCTAATAAACAAAATGTTGACTTTCATCACATAAGCTGCAATATATGAGAGCGCATGATGCAATAAACACAAATTGTAAATTATTCTAATTCTAACTGAATTTAAATTTAATCAAAGTTAGTTTTTTCTCTGATGCTGCAATTATTTCTGGAGTGCAGTTCCTGATTTACCATTTCAAGGATAAATGCGGCCCTTAGATTGAAAAAGTTTCTATGCTCCAAATTAATGAATATTTGACTTCAAATGCAGAACTACCCTCTAACATTATTTTTGTAAAATAGAATTGAATATGATAGTTTTCTTTAGATTTTGCTTTGAAATGTTGCTAGTTTCATTTTCAGTAAGGGAACACACAATTTCCTAAACAAAACAAAAATGGAGAATTGTAAGGTGGAACAAAGAAGATAAATTGGAACTATATAGCTGCCAACTTATCATCTCTTGATTGGCACATTCTGTTCTCTAGTTGTAATAATACAGAAGACCATTACAATGCATTCTTGCTTGAACTTGAAAGAGTCATTAAACTATATGTACTATCAGTAACCCCCAAAAACAAAAAACAAAAAAACAAATTACCCATAACAATAAGGAAACTTCAATTTAAAAAAATCGCTATGGAGTAAAAACAAAACTAGCTATGAAGCAAACTTTGAAAACCGATACAACAGATAAAGGCAGAATGCACCAATTACCACTGCAAGCAAGAGGAAAACCTCCTACGTCAAAATCTACCCACACCTTCTACAATTTTGTAAACACCAAACTTAAAGACTCAAGAACCATCCCACCCCTAAAAGGACCAAATGGGAAAGACTGCAGTGATGAAGCTGTTAAGGCCAACCTCTTCAACACATTCTTATTACTCCTTATTACTTACAATCCATTATACTCCATTTAGAGACAAACAATCTACTCTCTAATAAACAATTTGGTTTCAGAAAAAAAACTATCCTGTAATCTGCAACTCTTACATTGCAAAAACATATGGACTACACAACTCAATCAGGGCAAAGCAATAGATGCAATCTACATAGACTTCTGTAAAGCCTTTGATTCAGTGGTATACGACAAACTACTACTAAAACTAAAATCTTATGGTATCTCTGGACACCTACATAACTGGATAGAAGCATTCCTATCAAACAGACAACAAATGGTCAAAATTGGGAGTATCCTATCAAATCCTGTACCTGTCAACAGTGGTGTCCCCCAAGGCAGTATTTTAGGACCAACTCTCTTCATACTCTACATAAATGACCTCTGTGATCATATTAAGAGCAACTGCGTTCTCTTCGTTGATGATGTAAAGCTATTCAACACCACAGACAATACTACTATCCTCCAAAAAGACCTTGACTATGTATCAGAATGGTCAATCAAATGGCAACTTCAAATCTCAACAAATAAATGCTCTGTCTTACACATTGGCAGAAAAAATGAGAAAATAAAATACAAGCTAAATAAGACCTTGTTGAGGATCCAAACTTTGTCAAGGACCTTGGAGTACTCATCTCAAATGATCTAAGTGCTAGAGCCCACTGTAAGTACATAGCCAAAAAGGCAATAAGAGTTGTTAATCTAATCCTACATAGCTTCTTCTCTGGTAATATCACACTACTAACTAGAGCATACAAAACATTTGCTAGACCTATACTTGAATATAGCTCATCAGTCTGGAACCCATATCATGTATTTGATATTAACACAATTGAAAAAGTCCAGAAATATTTCACAAGAAGAGTTCTCCGCTCCTCTACTCATTGTAGAATACCTTATACCACCAGACTTGTTTTATTATTCTAAAATGTGATACTTAGAATGTACTAAGCAGAATCAGTATGGAAAGTATGTATTATTTTAAGTGTTAAATTTAGGGGAAAGATAAAAAGTTGTCATACTTCAACCAGTTATTACAGGAGAAATATTGTATTAGAAAGAAAAGAAAAATAGATAATTGAAAGAGAACGGACAAAAGATGCAAGTATAAGTATTTAAACTGAGATGAAATAAATAAAATAGAATTAAGGGAGTGAATGAAGGGAGAAAATATATAGAAAATATAGAATGTTAAATAAGATATGAAATAGTATATTAGTGAGCATGAATTTGATTTATGTCTGTACAAAAAGATGCTACCCGGAGTAAGCCGCTTTCCAAAAAGAAGTTTTATGTATTTATGTTTTGTGTCTTGTTTGTTTATCCAAACATTAGAAGAATGTTGGAAGATAACAATGAAATTTTAAATAAGACAGATGGATATAATGAATATATACAATTTAAGGTAAAAGAAATATAATTGAATAGAAGGAAAGGGAAAAATAAAGAGAAGTTGGGAAAAGATATGAAGTTGAACAGATAAGATGAATATACATATTAAACTGTGTTGGTATGGAAATGTGATAATTTGGAACTATCCTGTCTTTAAATAAGATGTTTTATTTGTTTTTGTTTTTTTAGAAAAGATGTTCTATGTTATTATTATTCTACGTTTTGTTTGTTTGTGTACTGTTTTTTAAAATTAATAAAACTTGTTTTTTTTTTAAAAAAAACTATGTTTATTCTTATACCTGTATCTTGTAAGTGATTGAAAAATCAAATCAAAACTGGGTGCCCTTCAGATAGTTTCAATTCCTATAAATCTTAGTCTGTATGATCAAGAGACAGCAATTAAAGGGATCAAAATATATGTGGGATTCTTCAGTTCAGCCTTTGTAAACAGCAATGGCTCATGCCCCACATTTCCTAGTTGTACCACAACTAACTGTAATGATCTACTACATATTGACTTTACAGAAGATAATGCAGAAAAGATACTACATAACCTAAAACCATCCCTATCAATTGGCCCCGATGGATTATGTGCATACTTCTTAAAAAAGCTCTCCACTGCCATAGCAGAACCCCTAAGCATTATATAGGAGATATAATTCAGAACCAGCTCCTTACCAAACCTTGGCAACAGTCCTTGGCAACAGTCATCCCTATTTTCAAAAAAGGTGACCCCAACCTGGTTGAAAACTACAGACCAATCTCACTGTGTTGCATCATGACTTCAGCAACAGAGTGGTCAATGCCTGGAATGCACTACCTGGCTCTGTTGTTACATCCTCTAACCCGCATTCCTTAAACTATCCACTATTGACCTCACCTAATTCTTAAGAGGTCTGTAAGGTCTGTAAGTGCACAATCATGCCTACCATCCCTGTCCTATTGTCCCCATTTATTCATACCTATTTCCTGTACTCTTACTCGTGTTTATACCTATTATCTTATAAGCGATCGACAAATCAATCAAACAAATACATGAATAAATATGTTTTACTACATTACATACTATTAAATACATGATGAAGATGATGATGATGATGATACTTGTTCACTGATGATACTTGTTCAGAAACAGACTTGAGTACATTTCCTGGAAAAGGGCTTATATTTCTTATGTTTCTTAAAGTACTACTAGCTGAATCCTGGAAAAAATATGATAGGCCTTCATATATGGTATGTATTTATTTAAAAGAAAACATGTCTTATACCAGCAGTTTAACATTTTTGTGCTGTAATTTGATTAGGTGGAAAGGTCTACATTGTAAGTAATGTGATACTTACTTTCTGTTGATGAGTATATTTAACTTTTCAGGTTTTGCAGGGTTCCACTAAAGGAGAAACCTTTGTGAAGGTTAAATATTTGTACACTCTGACAGTTAAGATATGTGTTCTATAAATACATCACTTATACTATTTATACCATTCTGGGTAGACTAGAGCAAAAATATTACTCCATAATCAAACTTATTTATAGTTTAAGACACCAAGGAAAATTTAACATTAACTTATTTGAAATCTGCAGTACACTGATCCACTGATATGGGAAGTTCAACATGTGATATATATTTATAGGAGCTAGAAACAAAATATATCAAATTCTGCATCAATTCCAAATTCTTTTTTAGCAATATTACCACAATCAGAAGAGAAAAAAACAAATTCTAAGGAAAAAACCTCCAATAAAATGCTCTTTAAGAGTGTAGATATTTAATTTAAGAATTTCTATTTCTAATATTAGATTCTGAGAATTGATAAGATTCCTCTACCTTTCAAACACAAAGTCATTTTTTTAAAAAATATGTCAAACATCACTTTCAGAATTCTAATAATATTTGAAATAATCAGACATAGGTTTCTATTCTCTGATTTTCTTTAATAACTTACTTCACCTTTAGAATCTGGAAGAGAAATGGTTCTTGAGCTATATATAGCAGTACATCTGAACATCTTTCTTTGAAAATCCAATTTAAAACTAAGTGAATTCTGTAAGTGTAATACAAACAACTATAGATTGCACATGGATGGAAATGCCTGTTTCATCTAGTCAATGATATCCACAAAACCACATAAGGCTTTAGGTAGTTGAGATTGGAAAAAGAAGACAGTAACAAGTAAAAAGATAATAAAAAGAAGTGAGGTATCTGGAAGCTTACAGAATGTGGATTATGAAGAAGAAAAAGTTATACTTGTGAGGATTAGAAGCCAGTTTTAAAAAGATGATCATAGATCAAAACTCAGCACCTATTTTAACATTACTTTCCATATTTACTATAGAAAAATCCTCTCAATGTAAATAACCTATGTGGTCAGAATAGGGTGGTTATTTTTTATAGGATGGCAATGTTTGTATTTCTTTTCTCAAAAAGTGGAGATATTTCAGTCTACTTTGTCCTCTCCTTCTAATAAAAAGCTAAGATACATGATCTAAAAGTACTGCAAAAACTTAGAACAATTAGAACAATTAGAAAAAGTCTAGAATCATGTTGAAAAATAAATATTCTGGGGCAAAATCCAGATCTGCCTATGCTAAACTTTCTGTTCCTACTGGCAAATCATTGAGAGGCAGAAGTTTCTATGCTGGGATTATAGCAACTGTACCATTGAGTTGGCATTGCTTGGCATGGAGTTTAGTGGACATTACAGTCCAGTGATAGTTAAATGTGTTTTTTAACATTGCATCAAGCAGGAAGCAAATATACATTCCAAGCAGATTTATGAACAATTTGATATTGTCCCCCATCACATATGTCTGTTACTTGTAATGTATACTTTATGTGCAATCTTGTATCACAATGATTGATAACTGAGACAAGCTATTTGGAGCCTTATTTAGTGTTAAGCAAGCTATAAAAGCTTTAAAAATCTGACCAACTAAAAAAGATGTAAATTGAGAAACTACTTTTCTTTTCTTCCTCCCATTCTTCCAACAGAATCATTTCTTCCATTAATGGCTACTTCAAATTTGGAAAGAATTCAAGAAACACTAGGATGCTAAAGGAAACATCCAGATGTATTGGTAAGTAATTATGCCCTGCTTTGGGAGTTGAAGGCCCTTGAATAACAAGCCTATTTCCATGGATGGCTACAAGATTATAAACATAAAATTTATAAGTGGAATGGGAACATTTGGTTTATTTTTCTCTCCTTTTTACAATCACTGCTGCTTAAATTGAAAACAGTGAAGGGTAGCAGATCCAAGCAACAACCTGAAGATTGTAAACATAATAATTCATGTCTTACGGATGGGATATGGTCATATAATCAGTAAATTCATTTAGCTTACTCTAGTTTCACCATTAACTTTCTATTTTCTCATTTCATTGGCATCTCCCTGCCCAGTTTATGTCTTTCCTCAATACTTACTGTGCTATAAAGCAGAAGCAAATATCTTGAAGGGTAAATAAAGAGGTAATGAGTCTACAAAAATGTTATTGAGGTACATTAACTCCTACGTGCTGTCCTTTAAACCTTTCCCTCATCCAGGATTCATTTTTATGGTTTAAGCAGGATCTTGTATCAAATTCTACCCAGCAGTTTTGACTTTTAGCTGGAATTTCTACTGCAAAATCTTTACAGCAGCAAGAAGATCCACTATGAGCTGTCAGACAAAACGACATAGAGATTTTTACCATATTTTATACATAATGAATGTGGATTTAAACAATTCCCTAAAAGGCTTGTCTTTGCACAACTATTCCCCCCCCTCCCCCAATGTACAACTTGAAACACTCAGTTTGGTTTGATGCTATTATTTCTATGGCCTGCTACTAGTCCAATAGTGTTTTTCCTTCTTATCATTCCTGTCTAGATTATTCATCTGAGTCATCCCATTTGATGAAAGTTCACAATGAACATGATAACATCACAGTGCTATTTAGTACATTGAATGAAAGCAACCAAGTCCATTGAGACTAAAAGCCAAAGTAGGCACTCTAACTATTAAGATATTAATATTTTTTTCATAATAAGTGATGAAAAAGGGAGTATACATTGAAACCAACAAATGTGTTTCCGAAACTCTGAGAGATTCCCAACTGAGTCCTAAAGGAAGATGTTGAGGTTATAGATTGTACAAGGATGAACAGGGAGTTATACAAGCCTGAGAGATGTTTATTTATGACTTTCACCAGATAAAAATGCATTTCTGAGTTACTACTCTTCTGGCACTACATAAATAAAAGAGTAGAATAACAAAATGAATGCTATTATTATTATTTGGGGGGGTGGGGTAGGGGGAGATTCAACCCTGCAAAATTCTGATGCAATCACAGCAATTGCAAAATGTAGACTATAGTGGCAAAGTTGCCAAAAGCTTTATTAAAGTGGTACCAGTAACTACAGAAATGGCCAAATTCTGAATAGCCCTTCCATGGTGGTTCTATGATGATGTCATTTGCAGTGAGAAAGCCTCGTACATAGGAAAACAATGTTCAAACAATGTTACATAAGTTGAAACATGATATGGGATTGCCTGGAAGTATTCAAGACATAATACTTTTCAAGGAGAGGCTTCACAATTTCAGTGTCATATTGTATTAATAGAAAACCAACATCATGGTACAGGATAGAAAAGGGAGAATTTAATCAACAGATTAGATGTCTATGGAGATTATCAAGCATGCAAGTCATGGTTGTCACAAAGGTATTTTTTCAAAAGGCAACTGGACATTCTTGGGTTTTTTTCCTAGAAAACATTTTGCTTCTCATCCAAGAAACTTCTTCAGTTCTGACTGAATATTGAGGAAGAAGCTTCTTGAATGAGAAGCAAAATGTTTTCAAGAAAAAAACCCCCAAGAAACCTAGTTGTCTTTTGAAAAAGCATCCTTGGGACAATAAATTAGATAAATTCTGTATTATTATGTATAATTTTGGTAGACTTTAAAGGCAGTAGCAGTTGGTGATGTGTATATGAAGTTAAAATTTGAAGAAGTATGAAATCTAAAAGGCAATTCCATTCTCAGATAAATATTATTGTAGTTTGCAAAGTATATATTATGTATATCTACTTCAAAATAAAACCCAAATAAATATTTCAGCAATCCTAATACATTTGGTTCTATAATTTAAGCTTTTTAAATATAAAATCTTGAATCAGTCATCCTAAATTGCAGCATTATGAATGAGAACAGGGCATTATCTTTATTTGTTCTGACCATTATATTCTAATCATTATATTTGGTTTTTTGTCCAATTTGAAGATATATTTCGCACTGCATTTCATACTGATAGTCAGAGATGATATTCAGCAGGTTCTGACCAGTTCTGGAGAACCAGTTAACAGAAATTTTGAGTAGTTCGGACAATCGGCAAATACCACCTCTGACTGGAAATCTTACAGTATCCTTCCCCTGCCATGCCCACCAAGCCATGCCCACAGAACCGGTAGTAAAAAAAAAATGAATCCCACCACTGCTGATAGCAGTATATATTGATAAGGTTTTTAACATAACTTGTTTGGAAACTTTATTCAACATTTGCAATTTAAAATCTGCAATTAAAATCTACATTCTAAAATATATTTTTTATTCTCCCTTTTCCACCTATCCAGATACCTGTAACACTTCAACAACCATATTCTAACCAGAACAACATAATTGTTGTGGAAATGCAAATTGTCTCTGTAGCAAAATACAGCACTTCAATTATGGAACAATGTAATTTCTTAGCAACTTTCCTTGGCAAAAAACAAGTTGGTTCCTATATACAAAAATCATCCTCTAGAATTCTGGGATTT
This sequence comes from Notechis scutatus, assembly GCF_049901735.1. Lineage (NCBI taxonomy): Eukaryota > Metazoa > Chordata > Lepidosauria > Squamata > Elapidae > Notechis > Notechis scutatus. The sequence continues at coordinate 34,149,524 of NC_142011.1, read as the reverse complement.
TCAGGAATAAAATACTGTACATTGAATAAGAACGTTGTCAAAATAATTTTCCATGTAATAGAGGATCTCTGTTCAGGTACGATCATGGTATTATTACAGGGATTGTCACCATTATATAATGAGATTCATGTTCCCAATATCTGTAGATATGAACACATACAAAAGCATGTACATGATCAGTGTGATTGTAGTCAGGTTGGAAATTACTTCTCATGCATTACCTTCTGCATGGTAAGTTTGGCCACTATGAAGATTCCATCAATACGTGGTAGCAAATTTTAAAAGCATGAAAACATGGCAATTGTAAAAGAAATATATATTCATCAGCTATATCTATCTATCTGTCTATCTATCTATTTATCTATCTATCTATCTATCTATCTATCTATCTATCTATCTATCTATCTATCTATCTATCTATCTATCATCTATCTATCTATCTATCTATCATCTATCTATCATTTATCTATCTATCCAATTGCAACTGTTTTTACATATCCATCCACAGCTACTTTTTAATATTATTATGTTTCAATGGTGTTCCTCAGTGTCAAACAAACAATCTTACTCCTGGGTTAGCTGGGAAGTAATTATTTTTCTTTGCATTGGGCCAAAATACCACTAATAAAGTCAGTTGAACTTTGAGCATACTTCATTGGGTGCCTATGCAAAATGAAATGTTATGTATCATTTTTAACAATAAGAATACTTTAACTATTCAACATGTAAACAACCATCTGGGCTGATCTGATCAGTGCTACTTGCCAGGCTGCACTGAAAATGGTGCTATATATAGAGTTCCTGGAGTTTTATTTAATAGGATGGTACATTTGATCCTAATGCACCATCTCAAAAGTAATGAAGCAGAAAAGATCTTTATCTTGTGTGAAAGTTGCAGTTATTGGTAACCATTCAGTAAAAAAAATAAAAGTAATTGCACATTCTTTGTAAGATATTGTATTGCTTACTGATTCCAGTGCAAGGCTTGGGTGATTTTCATTCAGAGTTAATCAGGCAATGGACCATATATGTTCAAAATACATCATTTCTAGCTGCTCTCCAATATATTGACAAATATAATTGCTAGAGGTGCTAGTCTAATTTCTTTAATCTTTTTTTCTTTGGTTGAGCTTTATATTGTAAAGTAAAACATATAAAACTAAAATACGATCCTTGACTTATTTTTGCAAGTTACCAGGCCCAAATTTATGGTTGTAAGTTGTACTGTAAGTTGAGGCATCACGTGAGCAGACCCGATATTTTTTATATTTATTGAGGCAATGGTTGACCAAAAACTATGGTCGTTAAGCAAATCCGTTTTCCTCAATGGGTTGTTGTTTTTTCCAGAAATTAGAAATAAATGCTATAAATTACAATATTGCAAGTTGCAATCATGTGACTGTGGGATCCTGCAAACAGTCATAAAGATGATCTGATTGTCAACCACCCAAAATACTATCACTTGGCTATGGTGTGTGTGTATGTGTGTGTGTGTGTTTATGTTTACGTATGTGTGCAGCTGTTGTAACTTCAAAAATCGATTGTAAGTAGCTCTGGGGAGGTTGGTTGTAACTTCGAATGATCAGTAAGCAATTAGTTGTCGGTTGAAGACTACTTGTATGATGAAAGCACCTTGCCATTGTTTAATTACATGCAAAACTGTGGACTATTTTTCTTATTGAAATTAGAACTTAGAAAAACTATTTTTCTTCCTAAAAGGAAAACCTATTTTTTACATAATTTTAAATATTCTGTATATTCAATCTCTCATATTCCACATCAAAACCACCCTCTTGGTTTGTGAGGTCTTAATTTTCAATTGAATACCTCTATTGGTTCATACAATCTATCCAGCATTTTTTGCAAATCATTCAATGTTTCAGTGAACAACACAGGATCATCTTCATACAAAAGTACACATGGTTATGTCCTTATACTGGTTTTTGACCAAAATAAACTTTGACTGACCATAATTCATGTCTATAATCAATGCACTTCTAATGTCACCAGACACATTCTATACATATTTATCTGTAAATACTTTAAAGATCCAATGAGATATCCCATATCTTTGCCTTATTCCCTGCTTAATGTTGACTTAAATTGTCTTTTTAGGATTGAAAGACAAGCAGAAAAAAGCTATGAAAGATAATTTCAATGTATGATTATTGCAGCAAAATTACTACATACACAACAGTGGAAATATTTGGCATTACCCACCATAGAGGAATGAATGGTGAAATCCACAGAACTTGCTGAGAGGAACAAAATGACTTCTTTGATTAGAGAAAGGACAATATGTAAATTTATTGTTGACTGGAAACCCCTGATGGTTGATTTCTTTAAAAATAAAAACAGAATTACCTTGTGATATATGGTTTTGATGATTACACAGGATAGATTGTTGTTTTTCATTTTCTCTGTTCTAATTTAGTTTGTGTAGTTCTTATTCTTGCTTTTAAAACTGGTAATAATACAGAAACACACACTACACACACATTCCACGATTCTCTAGATTTCTGGAAATTGCCAAATTTGGAAAATTTGTTCCATCACCTTGCTACCACTACAAAATCTATCTCCATCACCCCTCATGCTAATTTTGGGCTTTCCGCAGCCAAACCAAAGAATGGTATTTGATGTCAAACCAATTCATACAAGTTAAGATGTTCTATAGGACCTAAGTCCCTCTTTAAATCAGATACCAGATATAAATAATAGAACTGGCTCTGTTGCCCCTTTGCCAGGAAACAGAAGCCTTGCTCTTGGACCAATTGATTCTTGCTCGTTCAACCATATTGGTACATCCCTTTGCTTTATTTTTGCTTGATTTGATGAATTCAGTTGTGTTGTTTTCTTTCCTTTTAATAAGTCTGGATTTTTTACAGTCTCACAATTCAGCTTGTTCCTGTGTTTTATTGTTAGCGCAGGCCATAAACATGACTTCACCGCAAGTAAGTCCATTTCCGCTGAGCTCTTTCCTCCAACAAGAGGGATTTTCTTATGGTGATAATTATTGCTATTTGGTTACTACAATTTATATGTCATTCAGTGCAAATGAAGCTCTAAGTGGCTTATAATTTAGTGCACAATTTAAAATAAAACTAATAATAAAATAAATTTATTTATTGATTTAACAAATGTATATGGATTTTGATAGTAATGTTATGCTTGTTACAAGGTAAGCTATACAAATCACAATATGACATATGCAAAATAAAATATACAGGCTATGTTATTCTGTAGTGAAATGCCTTCTTGTCAATGCTGTCAGAAACAACAAATATGTACCTGCAATTTGTTAGCGGTGCTGGTAAGTCTATGAAAGCTGCTTGGAAATTAAACCTGGCAATAGATGTCACATTATTATTTACTGGGATGAAATGACCACAACTAATTGTTGACCACCGTGTAAATTATAGTTGATCAACTTTCTCCCTGTCTCAATTATTTTTATACGTTTACACATTTCTATTATGTTCTATAATAATGCTGGACACATATCTGTTACATTGTGCACTATATTGATATTCTCTGAGTCTATTTCATGCTTTGGCCCTTATAGTTAATAGAATATTTACTGTTCCATGTTTTTAAGCTCAATTCCTTATATGTTTTTTAATTCTACAGTATACATCTTATACAGGCTGTTTAATATAACAGATATGAAAACCTATATTATATATCTAAAACTTTCCTATCTACAACTATACAACAATTCTAGTTCTATAACCTGAAATCTGACAGAATACACTCAACTTGATATCATATTTATGCAAATAAAAACCAACAACCCAATATTAATATTTCAAAGTGTTTTATGTTATTCAGCCTCCACTAGTTTCTATAAAAGAATAACGTGCAGCATAGTAGTAACATGATGCCATTACAAGATAATGACAGGGTGTGATTTCAAGTTGAATAATTTGAGGGATGCTTGGAAATTTTATCTGCATACTGATATGCTGTTATCAGTTATTGCAGATTGTATGTCAATTGCAGGACATGAAGAAAAGCATGCATTTGTTTTGGATATTATCCAACATTATATTTCTCTTTCTTGGTTTTAATATATGTTCAATCATATTTCATTGATATGTGATATCAATCTTATCTATCTATCATCTGTCTGTCTGTCTATCTGTCTATCTATCTATCTATCTATCTATCTATCTATCTATCTATCTATCTATCTATCTATCATCTAGCTAGTTAGCTAGCATCTCTATATCTCTATCTATCTATCTATCTATCTATCTATCTATCTATCTATCTATCTATCTATCTATCTATCTATCTATCTATCTATCTATCATCAGTACTATTGGAATCCACTGCTGATAAGTTTAGCTTTATCAAAACATTGATAAAATGTTTGGTTCAAAATGTGCACATCCATTCCCCTACATAATACCCAAAAGAATCAGCTTTTTAAAACCCATATCTTTCTTCCTATTAAATAGTGGGCAAGTTGTTTGAGGAAGTAATAGAGCATAAACTTTGCAAGCAGTAAGACACAAGTTCTATCTTCAACTTCTTTAGCTGGGTTGGGAAAGTATAAACAGAATGTGAGATCTAACAACAATCTGGGAGTTAAAGCTAGCTTCCTATTATATGCTTCAAGGGAAAAAAATAAATCATTTACTGTAAATTAACCATTATGATTCCATGCATTTTTGTTCCTCATTTTTAAAATTAAAAGTAATGCAAATGGCTAAAACAATGATTTTGTTTTTTAAAGTTCATTTTACATTATCCTGATATGACTGTCAACCTGGTAGAACCACTCTTTAGAGTGAGCTGAGCCAAGCAACAAAAACTTGATATTAGTAAAAGCTGCTCCAAAAGCAGCAACCTTTTAGATGTGTGATTAAAACACACCCACCTCTGCAAGATTCCATTTCTGATGGTGCTCCAGTGAATACAGCAATAAAATCTTTTCCCATTTTTTATCTCATCCTCTCTCTCTTTCTGTCTGAAATCTCCTTCCACTTGTCACACATTGCTGGTTCTCATTTAAGACTGACAGGTGGTCAAAACTGCAGCAGGGGAGAAAGTCTAAAGTAGTCAGAGCCCTTAGCTTGATAATAATTGCTCTGTTGATGTTTTACAAAGCATAATTCATAGAAATAAAAATCTCTTGGAGATGCTCCTGCTACCCAAGAACGTATAAATAAAATATAAATGATGAAGACAAGACATGCTAATTACATATAGTGGAACAGACTCATCTGAAAAAGCTTGGTTGTCAGGTTTAATCTGAGACTTGGTAATGATTTACAGCTTTTTATAGTTTATGGAAACAAGCTGGAAAGGCCTGATACTAGTGACAAGGGAAAGGTCAACCGTGCTTTAGGAAACTGGCCAGGGGGGTCATCAAAAGGCAGGCCCATCGTAAATGCTCAGATAAGCAGGCAGTGCGATGTAGCGATTAGCATTTTCAATTCCAAGGACAAGAGGCACCAGTTCAAGTGTCTGTTGGGTCATGAAATTCACTGTCTATGCTCAAGCAAGTTCCTTTTTTCTCTGCCCAGTCTAATTTAAAGTTTTGTTGTGAGGACAGAATGAATGGCGAGAAGCACGTACACCATCCTGAGCTATTTTGAGTATGAATAGTAGAATATATATTAAATCAATTGGCTGAATACGAAGTCAACAGTCTAGCAAAACTGTTATGTTCAAAGAGGGCCATTTTCCAACAGGAGAGAAGATTTGGTTACCTTTACCTGCATTCTACTTATCTGGTAACTTTCCCCCTATTCTTCTTGCCTTTCAAACTGCACTCTCTCCCCATCCCTCCCTCCCTCCTCCCTCCCTTCCCCCCTCTCTCACTCATTCTCTCTCTCTCCTTAAAAACTATCAAGGAATTAAAGTTCATAGAAAGATTTGAGACAAGATTTGTCTCAAAACTCTTTGTAAGTATTCAGGGTTAGAAAGCTCATATCACTCCATATTCAGAATTAGCATGGTGTGAAGCAGAAGGATTAGCAACAGTTTAGAGACATGAAACGACCATGTCATGGAGGGTATGTGGGAAATCACATAGCAGCAAATTGAACAACTGTGATCATGGGCTCTGGGAACATTTATGGAAACTAACTACACTTATTCACACATTAAAGATATAGAAATAAGCAAAGATTGTCTAACACTTTGAGGTCTTGTTATTGTGATCAAGGCTTCCCTTCAGGCAAGTACTTTATGTAGAAACCATTTCCTAAGAATTACTTTTTCCCCATTTCATCGTTTATGAAACTTCTGAGAAGGAAACAGAGTCAATTCCTAGGGACTGTGTGTACCAGGGATGGACAATTTTAGGGAGCTGATGATAACCAATGTGAATTTCAATGATGTTCTATCAGCTGCATTCCAAAAAGTAGGTGGGCAGAGAAGTGGGTGGGACCAAGGTGACACAGTAATTTGATTTTGTTTTGTTTTCTTAAATTGTGTCTCATTCTCAGAGACTGTCTGGATAAGTTCCATACATTTTACTCCATTTGTGAGAGAGTAGCGCAGCCATGTAAATCTATTTTAAAAATTCTATAATATATAAATTTAATTATACAATTAAATTATATAATTAAATTTAAATTAAACACCATTAATATCACCATTGTTAATATATGTTTATAAATCTTTTCCATCATATTACAAATGACAACTCAATACTAACTTTTTGGGGATGCTGAGACCCTGTAGGAGATGGAATGGTAGAACTGGTTGCAGAGTGAAAAGGGGAATTAGCCTAGAATCCCTGTGTAGCCACTAGGGAACTAAGTCCAATCCCCCTTGAGTACCATTGTCCCTTATCTAACTCTAAGCAGCTGCCAAGCATTAGGTGAGAAGATTGCTATGCATAGACTTTTAATAATAAATCAGTTTAATCAGACCTTTGTGTGTGGACCTGGTCTTTTGTGCATGACAGACCCCTAGCTAAAGCTTTTGGGGATTACAAACTATTTTGTAGACTCACATTGTGCGTTTCTGGTCTAAAACATTTTCTTTTTTAAAATTGTATGTTATCCTTATAATTATATTCGAGTATCCACCAATGAATGTCAAGGATGCATAGTTGATTTATTTGTTGTGGCCATATCCTGCCTTTTATTCTCACATCAGTATTGTGAAGTTTGCTAGGCCAGGAAATAATGATTTGCCTAAAAGACATGCAGTGAACCTCCATGGTTAGCGAGAGGTTCAACTTGGTTTTTCTTGTATTAACACAGTAATTTTATTATATTTTTAAAATGTATTTATTTATTTGTCAATCGCTTACATGATAATAGATATAAGTATAAACATGAATAAGAATACAGAAAATAGGTACGATTAAATGGGGATATTAGGACAGGGATGGGAGGCACAATGGTGCCCTTACAGACCTCTTAGGAATGGGGTGAGGTCAATAGTGGATAGTTTGAGGTTAAAGGAGTGGGGGTTAGAGGATGTAACAGTTTTACCAATCTACCTTTAGTTAACATTTATCTCCCGAGAAAAAGCAATGACCATACATACATACATCTGAGGTGAGTAAGGGGTGCTTCTTAAATATGATAAAATAAGCAAATAAATAAAATTAAATAATACAGAAATAAAAAAATAAAAATATGCTTATTCTGAGAGTAATCCTATTTTCTTTCCCTTCCATTAGCCCTTAACAGAAGCAAGGATTCTATCAAAGATTAATTCATTTTTAACAAGAAAAGGATTTTCATTTGCAAGCTATGAATTTTATAGTAGCAAGAATCTGTGCAAACAAGCTAGTTTCAGAATGTTAGCAACGTGAAGGGGAAGTTGATGCAAAGGAAGTAAGTCTCCTTTAATTTTTATTTTAACAAAAGATACCACTGGTTTGTTTTGTGGGTGCTTCCTGACTTTCCTTTAAATGTGTTGTGGTTTGTGAGAGAGCCTGTGGCATAAAGATAAGCAGTGGGAAAGTTTTGCCTTTTTCCTTCTTCATGGCAAGTTGTTGCTAAAGGGCATAGCAAGCGGAGCCAGTAAAAAAGTGGTAAGCCTTTTGGTTAGATGTAATGATATTAAAGGACACTATTTTGTATATCAGAGCAGCAAGTAAAAGAGATACACAGGAAAGGATTGTATCAATGGAAAAAAATATTTGCAAGCCTATTTTTCACGTTGAGTCATGTTTTGAACTTATAACTCGCCAGGCATAGCCGCAAATGTTAAAAGAAAATAGCTAATCAAGAAGAACTAATTTAATTAGGCTGCACAGAGAACGGCAACACACAACCTTCAAACTGTAATTATTTTGTCTTAGTCTATTATCCCTCATTACCGAAGGCTTGGATATGGAATATAAGGCTCATATGCTGCCAAACACTATTGCACACAATTCTGTCACTTGGTGGCTGAGCACATGCTTTGTAGGCTAAATTTTCCCAATGCATTATTTGGCATCTCTGGAAATTTGGAATGAAGATGCTGGAAAGGCTAACAATCACTCCTATTGAGGTTTTTAATTATAATTTTCTTTCTCCTTGACAAGAGACTGTGATGCCTATAACTGATGGATATGTAATCCTGGGCCCATTGGGATGAATGGAGATATACAGGTGAAACTTGAAAAATTAGAATATCGTGCAAAAGTTCATTTATTTCAGTAATGCAACTTAAAAGGTGAAACTAATATATGAGATAGACTCATTACATGCAAAGCAAGATAGTTTAAGCCGTGATTTGTCATAATTGAGATGATTATGGCTTACAGCTCATGAAAACCCCAAATCCACAATCTCAGAAAATTACACTATTACATGCAATCAATAAAACAAGGATTGTACATAAAACAATATCAGACCTCTGAAAAGTATAAGCATGCATATGTACTCAATACTTGGCTTGGGCCCCTTTTGCAGCAATTACTGCCTCAATGCGGCATGGCATGGAAGCTATCAGCCTATGGCACTGTTATGGAAGACCAGGATGCTTCAATGGCAGCCTTCAGCTCTTCTGCATTGTTCGGTCTCGTGTCTCTCATCTTTCTCTTGGCAATGCCCCATAGATTGTCTATGGAGTTCAGGTCAGGCGAGTTTGCTGGCCAATCAAGCACAGTAATCCCACGGTCATTGAACCAGGTTTGGGTGCTTTTGGCAGTGTGGGCAGGTGCCGAGTCCTGCTGGAAAATGAAGTCAGCATCCCCATACAGCTCGTCTGTGGAAGGAAGCATGAAGTGCTCCAAAATCTCCTGGTAGACAGCTGCGTTGATCCTGGACTTAATGAAGCACAGTGGACCAACACCAGCAGATGACATGGCTCCCCAAATCAACACTGACTGTGGAAACTTCACACTGGACTTCAAGAATCTTGCAGTGTGTGCCTCTCCATTCTTCCTCCAGACTCTGGGTCCTTGGTTTCCAAATGAGATGCAAAAGTTGCTCTCATCAGAAAAGAGGACTTTGGACCACTGAGCAACAGACCAGGTCTGTTTTTCTTTAGCTCAGAAGCAGCTTGACAAGGGGAATATGACATTTGAAGCCCATGTCCAGGATCCGTCTGTGTGCGGTGGCTCTTGATGCACTGACTCCAGCCTCAGTCCACTTCTTGTGAAAGTCCCCAACACTTTTGAATGGCCTTTTCCAGACAATCCTCTCCAGGCTGCAGTCATCCCTGCTGCTTGTGCACCTTTTTCTTCCACACTTTTCCCTTCCACATAATTTTCTATTAATGTGCTTTGATACAGCACTTTGGGAACATCCAACTACTTTTGCAATTACCTTTTGAGGCTTTCCCTCCTTATGGAGGATGTCAGTGATGGTTTTCTGCACAACTGTCAGGTCAGCAGTCTTTCCCATGATTGTGATTCCTACTGAACCAGACTGAGAGACCATTTAAAGGCTCAGGAACCCTTTGCAGGTGTTATGGCTTAATTAGCTGATTAGAGTGGGACACTTTGAGCCTAGAATATTGACCCTTTTCACAATATTCTAATTTTCTGAGATTGTGGATTTGGGGTTTTCATGAGCTGTAAGCCATAATCATCTCAATTATGACACATCACGGCTTGAACTATCTTGCTTTGCATGTAATGAGTCTATCTCATATATTAGGTTCACCTTTTAAGTTGCATTACTGAAATAAATGAACTTTTGCACAATTTTTTGAGTTTCACCTGTATAGTACTAAAAAAAGAAGGAAATATATATAAAGTGTGGTGCATTAGTTAAGATGCAGGTCAAGAAGAAGGTAGCCTGAAGTTCTAGTCTACTTTCAATCATGGAAACTCACTGGGCAATTATGGGCCAATTTCTTACTTTTAGTTCAATCTACCTTACAAAGATGGCTGTTATGGGAACAAATAGGGAAAGGAAAGATTGTATATCTCTATTGAGCTCCTGTTCAAAAAGTGGGATATCAATCTAATGAATAAACAGGAGCCATATTAGGTCAACTCAGCAGGGATGGGTGGGGAAAAAAAGGTGATTGTCATTTTCTGTTTATAAGGGGTGGTGTCTTTTTTACAAGTGAACAAAGAATATGGGGCAGAGAAACCAACATAATAATTTTTTAATAATTATTTAATCATAATTTTTAATAAAAATGCAGAGAAAAACAAAAATGAATACAGTACATAGGAAAATAAGGGTACTTGGAGTGGCTCATGATGTGCATCCTGTGAGGTAATTTCTCTTAGTGATGATCAGTATCTCTGTATAAAGATACTTATGGGCAAATCTCTTCATATTTTATCCAGGTTGACAGGTAGGTATCAGGCCATTTAGCTATCATAAGTACCCTAAATGGCTGACCCTGAATTAGACTGGCTTTCCTGCTTTCATTACTAATGTTTTGACAAATTCAAATATTTTTCTAACAGAAGACTATTAGCTGTGGTGACACTTACGACTATGACCACAGAGATGCTGAGATGATGTGGACTCTTCCTTTTAGAATAAATCTGTAACATGATGACATTGCAACACTATCATAGTGGTGCTTTCCAGGCATGGCTAATATAGGAGTTTGGGAAATAATTTCATGGTGGCCAAAATGCTACTGGTAGTTTCCAGGATCTCACTTCTTGCAACAATTACATCTTTCAATGATGCTATTGGGTGAACTTTTGAGGCCATTTAGTAGCATCCAAGTAAATGTTACCTTACTGTTGGTCATTTTAGGATTAGGAATGCACAAGAAATGATGGTTTACTTGCCTCTGAAAAATATGATCCATTCAGAATGTCAGAAAGATTAAATTTGATTTATGCTGTTAATCAGTGGAGCTTAAGACAAAAGAAAATAGAGCTCGTTTGTTCCCCACAAAAATGTCTTATAAATGGATTGGTTTTAAACAGTAGCAATCAGGAGGTATAAATATGTGTGGATAAAAAATAATGTGATTAAAACAAAAAATTTATTCATATTGATTTCAGCCTGCAGCTCTAGAATTTCATATTGTCTCTGCAGATTCACAGCAGCTGATCTATCTCAAATTTGAGGAGGCTGATAACACCAAGTAGTTTTATTTACAATACTATTTTTTTCAGATTCCATTAGGTTTTCTATTTTTGAAGCGAGGTTACAGGACCACAATTACCACTAACTTCTTCCAGTTAGTAATAAATCCCAAGAATGTCAAACCTGCTTCTATTAAAATATGCTGCTAATTATGTCTTACTTCAAGGATCCAATTCTTTCCTTGTAAATATATATTTTTGCTTATTTGTTGTAATATTAAACAGTCCATTAGCAATAACTACTAGGATGACCATTTCAGCCTAGCACTACACTGATAATATAGTGATAACTTTTCCATAAACAGGAGACTGCTGTGGGATATAACAAGGCTTTTAATATTCTAAGTATTTGTCTTTATAATTTGCCTATCCTCGCTTTACATATTAAGACCTCTGTCACCAGGGTTGTCTACACCTGGGTTTATTACAGGACAATAAAAAAAGTCAAGATGCATTGAAAAAGTGAATTTTTGGTACCACCTTCATGGCCATCATCTTGGCTTTTTTGACTTTACCCTGGGACAATCCTGTCACCATAGGTAAAAAAAGATGAGAATTAAACAATGTCCCAATGAACTATCATGCTTAAGGGAAATAACTCAGAATGTGGTACCTTATTAACATCTAGCAATGTATCAACAGTTTTCCATCCAATTTACAAAATTAAAGGGTAAACTATATTTTAGAGAGGAGAGCAAACCAAGCAATATCATTTTCTGAAGGAGTATTAATGTTTTGCATTTAGGATTAAATGGAACTTTTCTTTCTTTTCCTTTTGGTTGTAACAGTTCAATTGGTAAATTAGCAAACATTGTCTTCCCTGGTGAATCCAACTGAAACATCATGAACAATCATTCTTTGTAAACTTTTAACATCTAGATAGACCAAAATAACTCACCTTTTTGTTTCAACATTAATTTGACACTTTTATTCATGTCTACTTAGAAATAGAAACAAGTTTCAGGAGATTAACTTCCAACCAGTGCATAGCTTTACAAAGTGCATAGAATTGCTATCATAAAAACCTTTAAAACCACTTTCCTTTGTTGGGAATATTCACTGATTTTATCTTTGTATATACTTATTTTTCAAGTTGTTTAGGTTATGTGTATTTGGTAGAATACTATAAATATTTTTAGGGGGAAAAATCAATTAATATCCTCAATCTGATTTTCCTCCAAAATTCCCAAGCAAAATATGACTTACTGGGAAATATGGGACATACCTAAAGGGTAACAAGGACACAAAGGTCAAGTTAAGCCTTTCTCAATGGATCTCCTCTAGGTCTTATCTTGACTTAGAGGAGACCACCCAGTCTTCTCTAGCTTGATGCCTTCTAAATATGTTGAGACTATAACCCCTACAATTCCCAGTAATTTTCACCCTTGGTTAGGAATTAAGGTTGGGGAAGAAGAAAGCTCTTTTATAGGAATTAAACCCTTCATAAGCAAATTAGACTTGCAAGTCTTTTAGTAGCAATCACGTTTATCATCTGTAGATATTTTTTTTGCCTGGTATACAAGAAAGGAAAGCAGAGTCAGCTAAGTATCAAAGGTTATGTTGCTATTAAATGTATGTGACATAAATAATGTACACCAAGAGCATTCATACATTTTAAATTTGTTATAGGGCAAATCCCTAAAAACAAGTGTGGGCTGCAAAATCCAGACAGCACCAATGAGATGCAAAAAACTCTTCTCTGCTATCAAGTGGTGGTCCATAAGATTTTTGCAGCCCACATCTTGTAGCTCTTCTTAAAAGAACATTAAAAGTATAAAAGAAGCTTTGTGGGTCTTACTTATCAAAATGATGTGACTTAGAGTAGGGTTTTAGTAACAGGCTCTTGGTTATATAATTCTCTCTAGGTCGCTATAACTGGTCCCAGATTGTCCAGTTTTAGATAGCAGCTTTATTTATACTGCCCTGGGTATTTGATGGATTTTTTTAAAAAAAAATGCTGATACAAACTGTACTTTTATTGAGCCATTGTAGAGCCATATATAGGGATAGCTGTACTAATCAATCTAGATTAAAGATTCTGTAATAGTACGAGTAGATATTGAGTGTTATTTTTTTTCCTTGAGGAATCCAAGATATTCTGACTGCCAGAGAATTCCTTAAAGATACAAATTCATGTTTAGGGGTAAACAATGCACCCTACCTACTCATTGGCCCACCTTCCATTTTCATTTGTAAAACAAAAATGAATCCAAGTTATATACTGACTTTTCTTGCTTTTAGAAATCCAGACAATTTAGACAGCCCAACTTTGTGTGGTCTACTATAATCTATTATTACAGCGAGCCCTTGAAACACCATCTGATTGGACATTTCACTTGAAAATGCTATAATAATACTTAATGCAAAATTGCAAATGCTGTATTGTTTTTATTTCACCATGACTGCTTGGAATAGGGGGGATGGATGCAATCGTGTTATTTATGGTGTTACTGATGTGGCTGGCCACCAGTTCCATCATTCCTGTTATCATAGCTAGTTAGTCCTTCAATCAGCATAAGTATTAATATGTAAAATAGTTTGTATAGCTCATTAAAACACATTTTTGTAAATTATATTTCATTATATTAACCATAAATAGAAAATAAAGGAAATTTCTTTCAGGATATTTAAATGCAAGAATAATCTTGAATAGCTATGATTGTCTTTAACTAGCAACTGCTATTATCATGCATGAAATGCATGAAGACATTGTATTCATATCCCCGTGCATTTTAGTCTGTTCAGGCTTTTAACTTATCCACTGATGAGAATTTCCTGAAGGCAAAGCAAGCTCTCCAAAGCATCTTTTGATACCGTGACTCTATCTTCCTCTACCAGCTGGACATGTAATTCCTCTAGCAGGGAGTCTGTTTTAGTTATGTAGGCTTCCCATATGTTTAGAACTTCGAATTGCTAGGGATTGAGCATCCTTTCTACTGCAGATGTTTCTCTGTATAGAAATGTGGATGCAGTTCCAAAAATTATCCATCTTTGAACTGCATCATGTATTCCAGAATGCAGATTGATGGGAAGTGGATAATACAGTGAAAACATTCTAAAATTCAGAAAAGTTCTCTTTCTCCAGGAAAAACACTTTGCTTGTGGACTTCTCAGCTTTCCATGCAACCTGAAGTTAACAAAGAACAAAAAAATTAGGGATTTCTTTCATAAATTTATTCTGTTGCAACAAATGCAACTTTTGCAACCAGCCTTTTGGTTAGTTCTATTTCCCTTTTCTGTTTACTGTTTATTGTTTACTACTAAACCTGAAACCACCTGCAAATATAGCTGGTGGGTGGCATTGGTTTCTTATATAATAAACTTAATCATAGTGAGAGTAAAGAATGGTACATCAAAAGCTAGGGCTAAAAGCAGATTAAATCAGGAACAGATTTGATAGGTTCTTTCTGCAACGTTATATCTACTCTTCTTTTCATTTCAGGTTTTTGTGGAACAGTATGTCCTTTAAGACCAAATGAAACCACTCATAATTATCTAGCTCTATTGCTGTCCTTGTAAACAATTTCCATTTAGATTGTAGTCCTCCAGCTCTAATGGAAGTAATTCGTGCCAGAGAGTAATGCCTCTCTCTTTGAGATATTGGGCATATAATAACTTTTCCCTACATAGATAAATAACGCGTGATATATATTTTTTCTTGAATTGCAAGCTTGACATTGGCAACACAGAGAGAAATTATTAAGTGTGCCATCATTTTTTTGTTCCAAGTAATATTTTTTGGTAAAACAATCTTGTCAGAGATGACTGAAAACCTAAAAGTTTATTTAACTGAACAAATTATTTACCAAATATTTTATTCCTGGTTATTTCATAAACGAAAGTCTTTTTTCTTTCTTTTTTTTAATACTTCTATAGATTTTCCCTTCCTGCACAATATTGAGTATGAGAACCAAGTTTTGCCCAGCATATTTTTTGCTTCCTGATAGAAAGATGAAGGTTTACTTCTCATCTAATCACTCTAAGACTATTTTATGTGTTTCATAACAGATATGCAGAGCGCACAGAAATGGGGAAGAAAAGCCATTCCAATAGAAAACCCCCCAAATCTTCAACATTTCAGATTTGAAATATTATTAGGTGAACCATACTCAAAATTGGGAATCCTGCCAAAGATAAGGCTGGATAAGACTGAATACAAAAAACTTGCACGTATTGAGTTTCCATTCAGTGATATGTGGGCAGAGACAGGGCTGGCCTAAGCTACTTCTGTATCAGAGAAAAACAGATAGATCACCAAGGTAGCTCGCTAAAGAAGATTTTAAAAAATCCAGAATGTATCCTGCTGGAAGGAAATTTGGATTTTTTTTTTATTCCCAGTGAATCCAATAGTCACTGGGCACCACCCTCCATGACCATTTTATCTTGTGCTACTTCCAGATGCTGCAGGCCATAATGTCAGAATTGTACTCCTCTGTAACTTGTTACTAATGATGCTACTGTTTGCTGGTAGTCCAAGAAGAAACATAGAAGTACAACTGTACATTCAATTATATGTACACATGCCTGTCAGTGCAGATCAGTAATACTAACTTCCACCTGTATATGCCTCCTTTAGTTCAAAGTAAGACACCAATTTTCCAGCCTAAGTCATTTCCAAGAGTGCTAGATCCATGTTTTTTTTTAAAAAAAACTGCCTAGTGGTCTTATATAAGACTGCTAGTATTATATTCAGAGATGACCTGACTGATAGAATAAAGGTATACAGAGGGCTGTGTGGAGTGAAGCAGAAGGAAGTACAGTACTCTCAATTGTGCCAGAATACACCCCTGTTACTTTACTCCACTCCCTCCTCTATGTCTCCAGTAATCTACAAGTAGTATACTCTAACATGTCCATACTGAGAGGTCAGAAATATAGGTGAGTGCTTCCATCCCCTAAAACCCACCTACATTTGCCCCACTACGCATCAGGGAGGGCAATTAGATGCTATATTTCTCACCAAAAAGGGATGGAAAGGAAATGAAGCCAGCAGAATCCACCATTAACTTGGCCTAGATGATACAATCACAGGCCTAATTTTTGTGTTAATCAAGGCAATGTTTTTCTTCTGGCTGAGGGACTGGAGGACAGCATATTATGCAGCTATAAGGAAAAGCCATAGATAGTTCAGGAATGTTACCAAGAAGAAACATCAGCAATGTGAAGTGAAATATGAATTGTAACAGGAGACCTGTGTTAGTCTGTAATGGCAAAAAAGGAGAAGACTGGTAGCAGATTTTCAAACAAATTTTGTTAAAAGGTATGCACTGTCAGGAACTGATTCAAAGCAGGCATAGTAGCCCAAGAAAAGGCTATTGAATAAGGCATTTTCTTTTCATTCTTGCTTGTTCTAAAGTATCTCTTTCAAAGGAAGAGCACAGCTCTTGGAAAATGAGTCACACATTCTTATCGTACCACACATTATTCAAATTTATCATAACAAGTTCTTTTCTATAATGGCCTGAGATCTACTGATTGTGTTACCTCAGCCAAGCTTTGTGCATGCTTCCGAAGTCTCTTTCTAAAGACACTCAGGCATTTGTGTGAAGTAAAAGTTGTAGATAGATAGAGCTAGAAAGACTGGAAAATTATGGAGAATTGTAGGTATGGTGGTGTACTTTAAATTGAGCTAAGTTTGCTTTCTTTTTCTTAGTTTTTAGGTTTCTTACTCCTTTTCTGTGCTTTTTATGTTTCTTTCTTAAATGAGAATACATATGGATATATATTCAGTTTGTTTTACACTTTGTGAAAGCTTATGGCTATCAGATCTCAGTTGCAAAACCCCAAATGACCATGGGATGGCAGCAAAGAGATACAGAAAATATTTGCTGCTGTGTTTCTCAAGGGTTGAGGACTTCAGCCCTCAGAATTGGCTGGAGAATTCTGGGAGTTGAAATATACACATTGTAAAATTTCCCAATTGTGGATATCTGGATTTTTTTCCAGCCTGTTATCCCTACTTAAATTAAGCAGGTTATCTGTATGTATAATTGCTTTGACTTAGAAAAAAGGTATGTAATAAGTGTACTAAATAAATACATTGTATTTATTCAATAATGGTACTTTGGTTGGAGGAAGAAGAATCACCCGTGAATAGAGTTCTGCTGCCTTGTGATAATGAAACTAACTTAAAAATAAATAAAACACCTGTTTTTAAAAGAATGGCCCATTGTCATCTAACAGTAGAACATATTCTGCTCTATAATTTTGGAACAGGAGGGGATTTAAAAAAAATAGTGTTAGACAATCTTGCTTTGAAGAACGAAGTCTCAGTTTACTAATGTATGTGATAACAATAGATGAAGTTACAATTGCAAGCTCGATTTGATTTGCTACCATATCTTTCTTGATTTCTGCATGATGTTCAGATTACACAAAATTAAAATATCACCAATGGTATGCTGATTTTTAAAAAAGATTTCTTTATTTTTATTTTATAACATAACTGGGCATCTTCTTCTGGGCTAAGAGCACTGGTAGGATTCAGCCAGTTCGCACCACTTCGGGAGAACCGGTTGTTAACTTTCTGAGCAGTTTAATGAACTGGTTGTTCAATTATTTGAATCCCACCACTGGCTAAGAATCCCATTTTGTCATAGTGTGGGATCTGGATAAAAAATAAGGTGGGGCCAGGGAAAAGTTAATGCACCAAGGAAAATAAATCACTACAAAATTGAAAACGAATCCCTCAGCTGCACAACAAAAAAGTATCATGCTTTATCATATACAACAAAGAAACCCTTTAATATACTGATGCAATCTGATACTGAATCTTGAATATGAAGTTTGTTTCTAAATTTGGATGATAAAATGAAGAAAAAAGATTCTGGAGATTGAAGAAAGGCATTGTAGGAACTGTAGCTGACCCATATTTTGCTAACTCCTGCAACATGGTGTGGCAATTACTTGCCTCAAATCCTGTTAAACTGATCAGTATGTACACAATGCTGTATTTTCTGAAACAACTAGTCAAGTGTGAAATAGCGTTTTAAAGTGAAACTCAATTGGATTAGGCATATATCATTTATCTGTTTTCTTCTCTATTCAGTGTTTCTCTGTGGCTCTATCTTATAGTCACAGGTACTACTTAAATAGATCACACCACAAGAAAATAAGACAGCATTGATGCAACTCTATACTTCTAACGGATGTTAACAACTGTCTCATACTATGGGAGTATTCTGACTTGTCACTGGTAAATGGACTGTGAACAAGCTCAGTTGTTTCTCACAAATCATATTAACTTGCATTAAAATGAAAGAAAAAAGAGAAGCCATTTACTTTAAACAGCATTATAAAAATAAACCAAAATTACATTAGGGCAGTGGAAGTAACAATTTGTTCCATAGCATTTTTCTGAAAGAAAAAAAGAATAAGAAACTCCTAAGAGTTTCTATATCAGTAGCAAGATATACTTTTGGTAAAACAGTGCAAATAAGAAATGTCTGAAGTAGTTTTAAAAATGCAGTGAAAGACAAAGCCTTCCTTCCTTCCTTCCTTCCTTCCTTCCTTCCTTCCTTCCTTCCTTCCTTCCTTCCTTCCTTCCTTCCTTCCTTCCTTCCTTCCTTCCATTATTAACCAAATGTAATTATATATTTGCATGTACAAAGTTGGATTAAAACTATCAACCCATGAAATAGCATTTTAGATCATAAAGTCAAAAATATTACAATGTCCTAAAACCAAAAGCAACCAGAACAGGAGACAACAAAAGACACCGCAGCACAGATTCAATTAAAAGCCCAGATGAACAAATACTTTTTCAGCAAATTCCTGGAAAGTGTAACAAATTAAAGGGCATCCTCATCCAGTGTTAATGACTGACTGATAATATAAAGGGGAGTCAACTTGATATCGAGGTCTTATGCCTTCCAAGACTTTATTTCACATTGTCCCATTACATTCATGGTGGAATCAGAAGGGGTTCAAAGCAAAGTCAGGAAATAAAAATGGGAGGAGGAATTAAAAAAAAAAATTCTTGAGAAATCTGAGGTTTGTTTTATGTGTGTACATGTGGTCTTGTAAATTTTATAAGGTAACCTTATTGGTTAATAGGAGTACTGCTTTGGCCCCTTCAGCCATGGGCTATTTCACTGATCCTCACAGGCATAGCTTTTCCATTTAAAATGATTCTCAGGCATCATAATTGGAGTAATTTGGCAGGGGGAGTTGTAAAATGCAGTCTTTTTATGTGTACTTATAGAAACTCAGGGATTTCTCAAGCATGATGAAATCTCCTACAATGTTTCTCAATGGAATTGTATTGGCTACAATCCTAGTAGCACAAGCCATCTAAGTTCACTATTAGAAATAGCACGGTATAAATGAGACACCTAGGAACCAGTTAAAACTGCAGCAGGAAAGCAAGATAAAAAACATCCAACTGCCACAAATAAACATGGCAGTGCACCTACTCTTTGGTAGTAGGTGCAGATACACTTCATGCCAATAACTCTGATCATTAGGGCTTCTGTCATTTATTCACTGATTTGTAAAATACTGCTTCTCTATGCACACTTCCTGCATTAATGTGGTGTATGACAATCCCAAACTGTATGGGAAATGTTGTCTTAGCTGTTTTTGTTGTGGTTCTGAACTAGCTGCGATGAGGGCTTTGTGAAGCCCAGAGAAAATGTTTTATTGGTATATATTCATCCTGATTATATTCAGCCTTGAGTTACAATCTCTCCTGTGCACCAGCCTATTTCCACTAACAAATGAGTGTGTTTGTCTTCTATACTGATTTTGCAAGTTGATGGGTTGTTGAATTGCTTTTGGATAAGCCAGTTCTTCGTGGCTTTTCAATAGGCCTGTAACAGTGAAGCCATAACCACCTTTGGGTGAAATTACATCCTCCTTCGGACAAACAACAAAGATCTGTTGCCAGTTTCTCCCTTTGCATGACAGTCTACAATTTCCTCTGCCAAACAGGAAGAACCTCTGGTTCATGGGCAGGATGTAGGTGGTCCTTGTTTTAGAACCATTCGTTTAGCAACTGTTAGAAGTCACAACAGCACTGAAAAATGTGACTTAGAACTGGTTCTCATACAACTAGAGCAGCATCCCCATGGTCACATGATCAAAATTGCTGCACTTGGCAGCTGCCATGCATTTATAATGGTTTCAGCATCCCAAGGTCATGTGATCAGCTTTTGCGACCTTCCTAGCTAGTTCCTGACAAGCAAAATCAATGGGGGAAGCTGGATTCATTTAATGACTGCATGGTTTGCTAAACAATTGCTGTGATTTCTTTAACAACTGTGGCAAGAAGATCATAAAATTAAACATGACTCACTTATCAACTGCCTTGTTTAACAAAGGGAATTCTAGTGATATGTTGAGGAATGCACGTAGTTCCATTTCAACCTCTGCCTTGGTCCCCCGTATCTGAACAGCACTCGTCTCTAGAAACATTTGCCAACTGAGAATACACATTTGTTACTTAGTGCTGAAAAAGTCTTTTCAAAATTTGGAGTAAGAGAAGTTTCTCCAGCTTGGTAAGGCATCTCCCTGTCCATTATGGCACTTTATGGTAGCCTTTTGTCTTTCCACCTGAAGGGCCACAACAGAGATGAGGCTGAAAAAAGGGGAAGTTGTGAACTGTCTTAGTATGCTATGCAATGGAGTGGAACGGCCATCCCATGCTCTTGTCAGGCCCAGTGCTTGCAGGTGGCCTTCAGTAAGTTGCTCTAAACTGCAGGGGTGTCCAACCTTGGCAACTTTAAGACTTGTGGACTTCAACTCCCAGAGTTCCTCAGCCAGCAAAGCTGGCTGAGGAACTCTGGGAGTTGAAGTCCACAAGTCTTAAAGTTGCCAAGGTTGGACACCCCTGCTCTAAAGAAAGTCCATTTCCCACCTAATCAGTGCGACATTTATGTTATATATTTATTACTACATTCAAAGGAAAAAAAATTAAGATCTCTTGGACTCCTAGACTTACATCTAATGTTAGATGTCCCTGTTTACCCATTGAATTTTAAAACTATTGAAACCTGGTTTTCTATTGCATCTAATAATTATATTGATCTAGGGAACTGGAATAATTTACAGGTGGCCAACACAATACAGTGTTTACTGTCTAAAATGTTCAAGAATTGATCAGTATAGAATATTTCAGTAAATAAGTAGCAACTGAAAGCAAGTAAACATAAAAAACATGCCTAAATAAAAATCCAAAACACTTAAAAACACCTGCAGAATAAAATGACGACGACAACATTGTGCCGGCTGTTGCACAACAAGGAAGGGGGAAGAATTAATTGGGGAAAATAATGATTTTTTTAAAAGTTGTAGTTTAGGGCTGAAAAATTATTAAATTGGATGACAGACAGACAACCCTGGGAGAGTTGAGTGGGGAAGTGTGAAATGTGTGGACAACATATAATTATGTAGCAACAATTATTCTCAACTTCAGTTAGTCCTATGAAAGAACAAAAGGGCTGCATAATGGTAAAGAAATTCACTGTTGATAAGTGCAAGATAATGCACATGGCAAGGGACAATTTGGACTCTCATGCACATTACTACCTTCTAAATTGACTGTAACTGTTCAGGAAAAAGCCAGGTGTCATTGTGGGAAAGAGTGATATAAACATCTGCTCAGTGTTCAGCAGCCATTAAAAGTATGAAAAGATCCTAGAGTGTTCTGCATTGCCTTGACAGAATAAAACCAGAAATTTTAAATTACCCTTCAGTGTTGTATTCTTTTCATCCTGGCAGTACAAGTCTCTCTGAGAAGGATAGAGGGGAAAGGGGGTACACAGAGAGAGAGGGTATCACTCCTTATCACCCATCCCCTCCCACTTGTGACTATATGACTGTAACTTTGTCGCTTGTATCCTTACAATTTATATTGACTGTTTCCTAGTATGATTTGATTGCTTATTGTACCCTATGACTATCATTATGTGTTGCACTTGATGATTCTTGACTCTTGACGAATGTATCTTTTCTTTTATGTATACTGAGAGCATTTGCACCAAGACAAATTCCTTGTGTGTCCAATCACACTTGGCCAATAAAGAATTCTATCTGCCTGTCTGTCTGTCTGTCTGTCTGTCTGTCTATTTATCTATCTATCTATCTTATGAACATAAACATTTCCTGTTTCCCAGTTTGTCATCTCACATACAACTTTTTGCTACAAAGGTCACTGACCTGGTCAAGAGTAGCTGTAAAATGGGAAGTACGTCAGCTAGTACTTGATTGAACTACCTGCATAGATACCGGTAGTATTAAATTAATTTGCCCATCATCGATACTGAAACATTATCTTATTGGCCTGGTTTGTGTTGCGTAAATTGTGTCATATTATTTTCCATGACATTATAAATGTCTCTGCACACTTTATAGTGCAGTACACAGTGGTATTAAATTTTGATTTATCTCTTTGAATAGTCTGTATTTGTACATAGTGCCATTTTTGTATTATCTCTGTTGTATTAAAATACAATAATCTGTTCCTTATTTCTGGATTTTGATTGATGTAGGTGCGGAAAGGGAGTTTGCCTTGAGATGAAGCTCTTTCAAAGTATCCTTTTGAAGCTGCCCTGTGAAAAGCAATCTGCTTCCGAACGTCAGAGTGGAGCAATCTTGTCATTTCACTTCATGCCAATAAAGGTCCCAGTCCAACCAGCTGGGTCTTGATGCTTTCTAGAGGTGGATCTGGTTGCCTCAGTAAGGCAAAGTTCTGGTGGAAGTGCACCGTCACCTCAAGGAAATGAGATGTCTCCATGAGGTGGGTTAGATATTAACTTACAAGTCCGGTTTGGAAAGTGTTGTTGATTGCAACTTTGGGCCAAAATAAAAAGCATAAACAGAGTACCATAACAATTTGGATGTATTAAAAAGGTTGCCTTAACATCCATTATAATACTGTTGTTGTTGTTTTAAAAAAGAAATAACCACAGCCAAATTACAGTAAACTTGGGATGGCTTTTTAGTAGCTGACCTCACTTGTAGAGTCTAGTCTAACATCCCACAGCTCAAGTCTAACATTCCAACCATAAGCATTCCAGGATATACTTAAGGATAGGAAGAGCCCAGTATGTAGTCAGTAAAATCTCAAGACTTCACTTGGTAAAAGCCAGGTTTAAGTTTACCCCCAACCATGGATGCTCTTTGAGAAGAAGAACTTTGAGTAGTCATACTCTCTTCCTCTTCGCCTTCCATTTCTTTTTCTCTTTCTTTTTTAGCTCAACATTCCTTATAAGTTGCTGTTGTGGATAAAGTGAATGGAGATCACATATAAATTGCCTTTAATTCTTGGAAAAAGGATGGGAGAAATCTAACAAATCATAATTAAATAATAAATGTTTGGACCAGATTTATTTATTTATTTGATTAATTAATATGCCACCCATCTCCCCAAATTTAGGTTCCATTTGAGTGCTACTTGTACTATTTCTTCAAACTGCAGGATTTAAAAAAAATAAAATCCCATCACTATCCCCAGACCAACAGCTACAATACATTCAGAATATATCTTTCTGCAAAGATATTCAGCTAATACAAGCTCAGCCAATTGTGGTTTGTTCCACAAATTATAGTTTAAAACCAGGCTTAGTATGAAACAGTTTTCATAAGGATGCCATATTTATCTTAGGCTAGTATAGCTGTTCATTTCATCTCCAGATAACTGTCAGTAGATATGATGAATGGTTATACATCTGTACTCATTGCCTCTTTCAAAAGCCAGAATGATGCTAGCCACCTGCTCAGTGTCCTTTTGTGGACCATACATCTTCCTTCATTCAGAAAATGCTTACAATCCTCATCCTGATAACTTCCATTTCTCTGTTTTCTGTTTTAGTATTCAAAGATGTAATTCTCTAAGGTCTGCTAATTTGTCATCTTCTAATACATCTAATTGCCTAATTATGTGATCAAGCACCATCACAAAACATTGTAACATTTCATTCCCCTGTCTTTCTCCTCCCCAAATTCAGTTTAATGAGATTATTTTCCCAGTCATGCTGATTCTAAATTACTGGGCCCCAAACAAGTAATAGGAATAGTTCACACATGGATCACAATCATCACATCCTACAGAAGATGAGATATGAATGGGAGCATGCCTCTATTGATGGTTCATTCCACCATGGCTCAGGAGGGTAGTAGAATCCACAATAGTAGGTACTTACCCCACACAACTTTCTAGAGTAAATGTGAACTTCTATTTGTTACTATTTGAAGACACTTTGTTTTTCGTTAATTATTTTAAAAATGTCACCCCAAATGTCCTCAGTATACCATCCTACCTGTCCCATCTTCTATTTGCCATTATCATTCTACCCATCTGTTTATTCTTATTTTGACCCAATTTATGTTGTTGTTCAAAAAAAGAAAAACTGAGGCTATGCCAAGTGGAAGCTTATTTTTGCTATTCTTGTACTGTTCACTCATAGACAGTAACTGCAAAGTCAGAATTTTAAGCAATAACAATAGCACTTAAACTTATATACTGCTTCATAGTGCTTTGCAGCTTTCTCTAAGCAGTTTACAGAGTCAGCATATTGTTCCCCAACAATCTGGGTCCTCATTTACCCACCTCAGAAGAATGAAAGGCTGACTCAACCTTGAGCTGGTCAGAATTGAACTTCTGGCAGTCGGCAGAATTAGCCTGCAGTACTGCATTCTAACCACTGTGCCATCATGGCTCTAAGGCACGTACACTAAAGTCTAAGATTTGGCAATAAGTCTCTGTTGTATAGCAAGTCTCAGCAAGTGCTTGATGATACATATCTCTATGGCCTGTGGCTCAGTGGTAGAGCATAGGCATCTAGAAACAGAGGTGGAAAACAGAAATGGACAAAGACTCTCCTATATCCCCAGAGTCTTGTTGCCAGTGAGTGCAAACAATTTTGGCCACATGGGCTGCTAAACAATCCCATCAATCAGAACCATAAAAGTGGTTTGCCAAACTACCTGCCTCTTGGAATGAAGTTCCCTCTAAGATCCTGATGCCTCCCATCATGTTGGCATTTTGGACATGGCTCTTTGCTCAGATCTTTGGTGAGGGTAATTGAATTCCCCTCCGGGATAAAGTGGATTTGCTTGATGGTTACCCAGTTTGTACCAACTTTTGTTTTTTATCTTTATTCTATTATTAATTAACAATAAGCACTATATTATTCTGGGTATTTTTCTTTAGGAACTGTCCGGAGTGGCTGGAAGTTGAGTGGTGTAAAAGTGTAAGTTAAGTAAGCAAATAATGGTGACTGACTTAAAACAACATAGATTCCTGTATGAGAAAATATCTTGCATGCTGATCTTGCATGCCAATTTTGGTTTATTTGGCCCTTACATTATTACATTATGTCATTATCAATCATAACTTTCATCACGTGATTGAAAGCTGCCACATCCTCAGTGCAGAGGATTTAAGTAGTAGCACAGAAAACTATAGACTGCATTTAACATTTAAATTAAACCCAATAATAGCTGGATTGTGACTCGCACCCTTCATTTCTAGTATATTCAAATCTACTTAACTGGTAATATGGACAAAAGCAACTTTTCCACAAAACCTGGATTTAGAGAATTTACCAAAGAGGAATATTTTTTGAATTTTCAGTTGCAAGTAACTATGTATGGAGGTTCTCAGAGTTATTTCATGGAGCGATCTAATCAAATATGGATTGTGCTGCAACACTAGCCACTCACCAGTGATAACACTGGGTGTATAGTGTGCATACATTCATGGGTGATCTTCCCATTTTCTCCCTTTCTGTTGCTATGCTCTTCTCTCTGAACATTTTTTTCATTGTTATATATATGTACACTATCCCATATGGTGTTTTTATTACTTTTATTGTTTTCTCCATCCTGTCACTTCCATGCCACCATTTTATTGTGACCATTTGTGTTACTTATTATAGCCTATCTAGGAACATGTAACCCTTTGGGAAGATAAAGATGGCAAGAGAAGTCCATGTCTTTACTTAAAATAATTTCAGCTGCTTTGGAGAATTAAAAAAAATATGAATTGAGTGCTTGAATAGGTGCTGATTGAGGTACATATGGCACACATGCCCAAAATCACTAGAATATGGGTTTATACTGTCCCCATTCAATCAGTGAATGTGGTAAGATTTTCGCTGATTATTGCTGGATTCTCTTTCCTTCCCCTGGCAAACATTCATTTTCTATTTATAAAGTGAAATGCTCTTTAATGCTTTTCCCCGAATGTTTGAGGTAAAGAATGAAGATTTGTGTGTTGGTTGTAACCTTCCTATGCTCTCTGAAATTGACATATCAGTGGGAGTAAAGGAGGGTTGTGTTCAGATTTGCTTGAATATGAGTATAGCACTCTGTACAGTGGGGTTCCTAATAAATCTAGCTAGAGGATGTCTCAGATGTATTTGCATCTACATGAAAACAACAAATCTCTTGACTGAATAAACATCAAGTATGGAGAGTAGCAGCAAGATCTGTTTATCACTGCATTGTTTTAGTGTTTTAAGGCTTCGTGTCTAATGAATGTGTGGAATTAGCTACAGACTCCTGGATATTTCTCTCAGTACATTGAACATGTACTGGGGTCCCTATGAAACACTCCTTATAATTCTATAAAGAAAGGTAAAGAGTAATACATCCCTTATCCAATCATGTCTGACTCTAGGGGGTGGTGCTCATCTCTGTTTCTTAGCTGTGAGAGTCAGAGTTGTCTGAAGATGCTTCCATGGTAACGTGGCCAACATGACTATATGCTGAGGTGCATGGAATACTGTTATCTTCCCACCAAATAATTACCCATTTATCTACCTACATTTGCATGCTTTAAACTGCTAGGTCAACAGGAGTTAGGGCAAGAATGGGAGCTCACCCTGTCACAATGTCACATGGTACTTGGGTCTCAAACAGCCAACCCTCTGGTTGAGAAGCCCATCATCTGAATTGCTAGGCCACTTTATCTCATGTATTAGCAGAATAGATGAGCCTGCCAAAGTATTCTTACATATCTACTATTTAATATTTAGAAACTTCTCAACATGTTCCATGTGGTGATAATATTTCATATAGCTTAGTACTTCATACTCATCAGGAAGGTCCCTTGTGCAACCCATGCCAGTTAAACTACAATCCTGTGACTATTCTACCAACAAGCCACAAGTCAACATATTTTCATAATTAGATATATGGAAAATTGTCCATTATGTCACTCATCTCTTTCTAAATATGATTTTGTTTGCTTAAATGATCTTGCAGTTTAGGCTTCATAAATCATTCAGCAAATAATGTTTCTTTGTAACTTTTCAAGCATTCTGTTAAACAAGCAGTCCTTCAAACAAAACTCATACTTGAGAAATGAAATCAGATTACCCTTTTAGATTCAGGTTCTCTTTTTCTTGATACACAAAAAAAGGTCCATGAGTGTCTCAAGAGCAAGAAAGTTTACACATTTGTATTTTGGCAATCAAGCAGTACAAAACTGGGAAGCTATTGCATTTTTAACTTTTTTTTATTGTATTACTTGAATGCAATAAAAAAGAAAGAAATATAATGAGAAAAGAGGCAAGTGTAAAATGACAATTTAATACAATGAGAGAAGCAATTATTTATGTTTCAAAAAATAATACCAGTTGGTATAGTGGTATAGTGATTAAGGGGCATGCCTAGAAACCAAACATTCAACTCCCACTTTAGGTATGAAAACCAGCTGAGTGACTTTAGACCAGTCATTTTTTTCTCCCTCTCTGTAATTTCAACTCAGGCAAAAAGCCAGTTGATCTATTCCTATCATATCAATGGATCAACATTCAGTTGATCCAAAAGAGAAAACCCAGCACCTGTGGGAAAAACACTAGGAAGAAAAAAAAGGAGGGGTAAGAATAGAAAAATGGGAATTAATCCTCAAAACTGGCTTAACATTTGATCTATTTCTAATCTAAATACTCCTTCCTCCTCTTATTTTCCCCCAATAACCCTGTGAAATAGGTTGGTGATTAAAATCAAGTTCATTTTGCTAAGGAATAGTGGCTTCTAATTCTTTTGCATAGGAAGCAAAGTGGAGCTTAAAGGCAAGATGTTTAAAATATTTTATTTTATTATATGTTATTGTTTCATTTTATTCCTTTCTTTTATTTATTGCACTTTTATTCCACCCGTTCGCTGGAACAGCTCTTCCAGAGCTAACAAAAATTATTTATAGAATCCATTTAGAAATTGTTTAAAAGCCAAACTTTTAACTGCTATATAACCAATCTCTGTACTCCAGTTCTGCGTTTTGCAGCTGCTGGATCCATGGAAGGTTTTTTTTGCCCAGCTCAACACTGAAATGAATTTTGCAACCAGCAGCTACTTATGCAACTTCAGACCCAACATTCCAAGAACTGACTTTCTAACTCAGAAATGAAGCAAAATTGCCCATTCAAAATTCTGGTGGATGCAACAATCTGACATCCAATCTGTCATCTAAGCCATCTGAAATTTGTAACGCCATTAAATCCAGAAAATAATGATTAATTTAAAGTTCATGTAATGTTACCAGAACCTCACATTTTCATGTTAAAATCTGTCATAAAATGTATTATTGGATCTAATAGATTAGGACTGAGGAGACTATTTTATACTGTTCCTTTCTGATTTTTAATTTTTTTATAGTATAAATAACAACTAGTGTTAGTTCTTCTACATGATTAATTGTTAATCTTATATTTAGAACATATATCACCATTATTTGGCCACATATTTCCCCTAGATGGTTTGAGATAATTTTTGAACAGTAATAAACAAGAAGGTTCATTTAGAGTCAACATTTATTATTTATTTAGTGAGTACTAATAATATAAAGTTATTACTTGATCCTACCCCAAATGGAATGGCATCAGTAGTAATTCATTGTAATATTCTTTTTCAGCTTCAGAATTTATTGTGTTCTGTAATTTTTCAATTTATTTACAAATGAACTTCACTGGAATGAAGACCTTTTGTCCACATTACAACTGTGGCAGAGACACATTTAACTGAGGCAAGCGAAAGGCCTTCTCAATGGTTACACTGAACATAAGCAATGATCTAGAACAGCAGTCGCCAACCGGTGGGATGCGGCCCACTGGTGGGCCATGAGAAAATTTTGGTGGGCCGCAGAGAAATTTCACCTGCAGAGTACCCGCCAAAGCAATTAATCCAGGCTGCGCAGAAACACAAGGCTGTGCTGCCTACATGGCCCGCGGGAACCCCCACACCCACTCACTTCTTACCCGGAAAACTTGCCTGCTAAATTGCTATTTTTCCAACCATCAGCTGTTCTGTTGTGCTGGGAGATTTAGATTAGCTAGGAAGCAGGAAATGATTGGATTTCTTGCTTTCTAGCTAGACTTTAGATTTTTGGCTCTGCTTTTAAGCACAGCTGAACCTCCCTTAGGACTGAAGGTTCTATTATTCAGTGCAGACTCACAACAAGTAAATTTTATGTGACAAACTGAGCTAACCGATGGCAGATAGATAGATCACTGAATGATTCTGTGAGCAACTCAACCTGCCTGCCTGCTTTGCCTGATTTTGAGTAAAAGTTGCCCTTTTTAAAAAAAAATATCAATATTTACATACAATGGTGTGCTGTGAGTTAATTTTGTGAGTTTGCTTGCTTGCAAATTTTATGAGTTTGCTTACAAGCAAATTTTATGTGACAGACTGAGCTAGCCAATGGCAGATAGATAGATCTCTGAATGAATCTGTGATTCTGTGAGCAACTCAATCTGCCTGCCTGATTTCCTGATTTTGGGTAAAAGTTGCTCTTTTTTTATATAAAAAATTCAATATTTATATAAATATTTATAATATTTACATTCAAACCATACCCAGCCAGTCACATGATCACCAAGCCACACTCACAAATTAAGCCATGCCCACAGAACTGGTTAGTGGTCCCTGGAATTTAAAATTATGAGTTTGGTGGTCCCTGAGGTACAAAAGGTTGGCGACCCCTGATCTAGAAGGTCAGTTGCAACAGTATAAATAAAAGATCTACAGAGTCAAGTCCTTGATAGGTCTGTTTGTTCAGAGAGAAGTATGAGGGAAGGGTCTTCCAAACAGCAGGCTACTATTCACATTACTGGTATGGTCTACATACTATTGATGATCAGCAGCTGAAATGCCAGGGGTTTTGATGCCACTCTTGGCATCAAGAATGGCAAGAAGGATAGAAGGACCTGTGGATATATGCTGAAGGTTACCAATGTACAACTTGTTCACTACCATGTCAAGATGCATTTTCCCCATCCTTGACACAGCAAGGTGAAGACCAGCTCACAGACTAGCCCAAAAGACATCCCATCCCCAAATAAACAATAAACACTTTTCGTCAGATGGGCGGCTGTATACATTTGATAACTAAAGTTAGTAAGAGAATAGTCCATGGGAGTGGGGGAGGGCAGGAGGTGATTATTTTATTATTTTTATTTCTTTTATGTTGTGTTTTTATTTTCTGTAAGCTGCCTTGAGTTGCCACGAGGCAGCTATATAAATTTTCCAAATAAATAAACTAAATAAATAAACCTATTGCTTTAAGGACTGGAGAAAAACCTTGCTCTACATGTTAGATAACCTGTACCATATTGCCTCTTCAGTTTAAATCAATTTCAGTCTTTTTTTAAAGAGAGAGAGAGAGAGAGAAAGAGAGAGAGAGAGAGAGAGAGAGAGAGAGAGAGAGAGAGAGAGAAAACAAGAAAGAGAAGGTTTCTAGTTCTCAAACATCACTCCCCCAGAGATTAGAATGGCCTCCACTTTAACACTCTTCTGGAAGGTGCTGAAGACCTGGTTCTGCCAGTGGGCCTGGGGAACTCAGAGTGGGATGGAGCCCATTAAATGGCTCGTGTGATCTGCTTTTTATTTGTCTCTTGAAAATTTATTTGTCTCCTTTTTATTAGTTTTATTGTTTTAAATGAGGTTTTATATTCTGTAAGCCGTCTTGAATCGCCATGTGCAAATAGGCATCGATATAAATTCAATAAATAAATATTGCTAAGGTCATATTTAACTCAATTCTACAGATCTTCCAGTACAACCACATACAAAAGCAGCCCATAGTGCCTAAATAGTTTATTCTTTGTTTTCCGAGTTACTCTGTGTCTCTTTTAACGTTGTATTTCAAACTGCCATCTTTGCTTCTTTCATACATAGCAGATCTTGCTTATTTCCTCTTTAGCACGGAGTGGGGGTAGGGAAAGGATTCTTTTCTTTGCTGTCATCTTCCAGAAGTGTGTCCAGCTGTTCCCTAGCTTCTCTTATCCATTTACCTATAATTTCCATAACAAAAGACATGCCCTCTGATTATTAAGGAATTTGAAGTAATCCTTCTGGCTTCATTGGTTTCTGTTTCTAAAAATCCTGATCTTCCCAAATTCATTATACTCTCCTGGGAACAATAGCTGAATGCTGTGGTAGGGATGGGAGAGTGTTTGCAAATATTCTCCATCAACAAGGAATTAATGATTTTCAGAAATAATACTACCAACTGATTGCACTGAGACTGTCGCCAGAAAAACTGCTAACATGTATTTTATGAGTGGATATAATCTAGATAATAGGTAGGAAACATTCTAGCAGGAACAAAATGTTGCAGTATGAAATACTGCACTTTACTATTTTGGTTGATTATTCTCTGCTCCATTTCCCCTTCCAATCAGGGGAAATGGGTTTCGATCTTCTCGTGCCCACCATCCAAACATTCAGCTAATATTCTATGGTCTCTGCCCTTCCCTTAGGATTATTTTCTTTTCTTAAAAAAAGCAAAACAACAATTAAAAAAAACCCCAAAACCAAACAGTACATATTTCTGTGATACTTGGTGATTTCCAAGTCCACCTCTCTTTTATGTGGCTGGGTAGCATTGACATTCATTATATAAATGCTGCAAATGAAGGCAGGATTTCTACATGGATGGAAAGTGTATTGGGAAGCCTATAGATATCATAGCAATGCCTGTTCATTTATCCAGATCAAGTTATTTGTTAAAACCTGAATGCAATAAGCTGTATTAAGAAATTCCTGCCTTTAGAATATTTGATATTACAGGTATCTACTTATAGAATGGATAATCCTATTAATAGTTAAGTAAGCTTAAAACATTTACCAGCTGCTTCTGTGTCTGAAGAAAATTAAGCTATGTGGAGCAGAATGATGGCACTTAAAAATAAATATAGCAAAGAATTCAAAAACAACAGTGACCTTTATAGACAAGGAAAATTGAAATCCATATGCAGTGCTATTTCATTGGTGTCTTGTTAGTACTGAATCTTCCTCTTTAGTCCTTGAAATCACTTTTCTTCAAAAGAATGGCCTGTACAGCATAACAGCTCATTGCATGTTTGGGGGAATGAATTTGAAAGAAGAATTTGTGAATAGCTTTTTATGCAAAATATGTACTGATTGCAGTACAGCATCAAATTTAACATGCTTGGCCATTTTATTTACAGTTTTATTTTTATTCTTTGTGTTTATATGTGTATAGTTTTCTTTATTCCTTGGAGTATGTTTGCTTTTGTGGTCAGGAATAAATATTCTGTATAGGAATAAATACTGCTTTCCCAATTATATATCCTGATCATTTTTAATATAGGCTTAGTTAATTTCCTAGAAATAAGAAAGCTTTTATAGATGTTTATAGACTTCTCCTCCCCCACCTACCCAACCCCTGTTCTCCAACTTTAACTCAGGTTTTTCTCTACTAAATATACTAACCAGACAAAATATTATTTTTTAAAAGATTAATTTCATTTCTCAAATCACTTGTCTATAATATGCTTTAAAATAGTCTGGTTTTATTATAGAATCAGAATATAACAAAAACAAATATTTTGTTATCTACATTTTTTTAAAAAATAACATTTAAAATGTCTTTTCTTTTTCCTCTAGGAAAAGATTACCATTGTAAAGAGTTATCTCCAAATACTCTACATGATTTTGGTGTTTGCATATATGCCAAGATACAAAGTGATTGCTAGATTGGAAGCACAGCTGCTCCTGCCATTTTCCATTTTTCCAAAAAGCTGTTGTGTAATTGCTGCTGCAAGCCGTGTGTTCTTGAGAAACTGCTAGAGAATTTCCCTTCTGCAAGGGAGAAAAAAATGAAATGGTTATAACTCCATACATTCCACTCCTTCAACCATCTTCCCAACTTCTCTGGTCATAGAGAAAGTTGAAAGGTCACTTGCACACAATTATATTTGCCATGGTGAATCAAAATAGATGAGGCGGCACATCTGCATTGTTAAATTTAATCTATTTTGTTTTAAATAACTTGAAGAGTAAAATAAATGATTACATAAAAGAAAAAAGTGAAGAGGGATACAGTGGATGGAAAATAAAATGTCAGTAAATAAACAGAGAATGTGCGATTGTCATAACATTTAAAAACCATTATTTCATTGATCCAACTAATTGAATTAATTGAATATATCAAACTAAACAATTATATCACCAAGAAATTAGCAGCCTTATCTTTCACATTCATTCTCTTTTATCTGATGATTAATTCTTCAAATGCTCTTGTATATTGTTCTAAAATGTCTATTTAAAATATCAAATCAAGACAATAACAGTTGAAAGTATTTTTAATATTTCAAAAGTGCAAACTTAAGGGAAAGTGATTGCTAGAAAGCTATTGCTTGAAACTGTGTTCAGTTTTGAATCATTCAATAAAGGGAAGCTACCATATATTTCCAGTGTTTTCTGATGAAAAAGACATTAAAGCAAGTGTGATTGTTCCTGGAACTTCTTGCCACTAGAAAGATAACACTCTGTATGTATTCATTTTTGTAGAAATGGGGATAAGAGAACATTCCACAGTTCAGAGAAGAAAAAATGCCTGTGAAAAAGTACTTTTAGAAAAATACAACTGGGCGACTGAGAAGAGAGGAGAAGAAACACTACAGAGCAGTTATAATCTGACATGCTGTTTTATAGTACCACTAAGAAAGGACAAATTAAAACTGAAACAGCAGCATTGTTTGAATAGAGATTCATACCTCATTCAAGAACGTGTATACAGGTGAACTATTAGCCTGACAAAGAGCCCTTCTTAGACTATTCTTTGAATTCATCTTTCTCTGGCACAGCTGCTTTCACCTCTCAAGCAAGAATTACAGCATTTGTAGTCAGAATTCATACCTGATGAGTAACTCATCCAATCTTGACCCATTCTATCAACCTTCCATTTTTAACATCCATTCAGAACCAATAATGAGTACCTATGAAAGGCTGGGAATTTGTGTTCAGATCAATGGTGGGCTGATTAATTACCTAAGATGCTATTCAGATAACAGGGTTGAGACATAGGAAAAGAAAAAGCTTTCAGAAAAGCTCAGTGCAGTAAACCAAATCAGCTCCGAATGTGCTTTAAGAAGTGCAGAAACAGCCCAAGCAACTGCTGCATAAAAGAAAAGAGACACCGAAAAGCTAGTCTCACAATCAGAAAAATAGGCAGAAGGAAGAAAAGAAATTGCTGAAGCCTATTAAAAATCAGGGAGTCTATTAAAGCAGGATAAAAAGGGACAAGTAAAACAAATCAAGAGACATGGAGTGGCATTTATAAAAGACATCTTTTAACAAAATAAAAAGATTATTTTATGTTCCAACAAAATTCAGAAGAAAACTCATGATAGAGTCGTCTTCCTGTTTGGGTCCGCTTCCCACATGCCTTCTTAAAGTTCATCCCTTCTTTGTTGGAAGTGAGAGGATGGGGTATAGGGGGACAAAGGGAATGTACAAATAGGATTATAAAGGGAATGCTTTTGCATGTGGAATATGTACAATATCACCTAAATATTCAAAAGTCAATGGGAAGGGCTTGATCTCAATAATAGTTGGTAATCTCTTGGAGATTAAATCTACCCCATACCAATTTTTCTCCATTTGTTCAATTTGTTGTTTTTCTTTCAACTGATGTTTCCAATGAAAACACTTCTTTCCCATCTTTTTACACATATCTTTTTATCAACTGCTCTTCCAAAAAAGTTATGTCTCTATAGTAGAAATAGCAGAATGTTTCCAGCAACCCCAAAACTACGTATACATTTTTTCTACATTTAAGTACCAAAGCTACTATCTACATGACCATATTCAGCAACAGTATCTTGCTTTGGAGCTTTTAGGATAAAATAAACCATAATAATAGTAACCAGTGACTTTGTTTTGATCTTGTGCTATTCTAGGAAAAGCCCAGATTACACATTTTACATTCTTCACTCCATCATTTCTACCATTTCTTGCAGGTGCTTACATTGGACCATTCCCAATGTAGTCATTGCCCAAAATGATGCAGGGTGGTGTGGGAAGGGGAGAGAAATCAGGTCCCAGTTTTATTTTCACCCTTAATTTACTTTTCTTACCCTAACATCTAAGTTTAGAAGAATTAATAATTCAACTGTTTATAATATGATAAAATATATAAACTGTTCAGCTAAACACTTATAAAACATTCTATTACAATAATATTTGTATTAACAATGATTGTGAAATATTTTATACAATTAGAAAATATGTTGCTGCTGCCAGGCAACTCTTGGACTTGCATAATCACTTTTTCTGTTTACAGTATGTTAAGCAAGCCAGCTGGGTGACTGAACCAATCACTATCACTGCAACCCACCACAATGAGTTGCTATTATAGGAAAATTAGGAGGGGTATTGGTATGTTTGCCACCTGAGTTAACTTATAAAGCAATAAAGGCACAATTTAAAAAAAATTTAAAAGAGAGATTGCCCATTCTGACATTGCTAAATTTAAATAATTTAGGAGAGTTTTGTTGAAAATTTCAGATTTGCAGTGAATTCTAGTATCACATTGGTTGTATTTTCTTTATAATTTAATGTTAATGATACTTTAAAAAAAACGGCCTTAACTGAATCATGGGTTTTGAAGATCCAAGAAGCTCCCTCAGGAGCTCAGACTTCTTCTCATCCATCTTTCCCCTTCATGGAAAAAGACTGAAAAAGGAAAGAATACTGCAAACAAATCACTGAATACATACTTGCAGTTGATAGGAGACATTTGATTTCAGAGACAGTGGCTTTAATTATCTATATGATATTGAGTTGGCATGGAATAGTTTGCCCCTCACAGGAATAATCAAAGTATGTTTGGCTAAAGCATGGTGATTTTGATTAGGAGAGGGTTTTAAAATGAATCCTGTGGGAATTGCAGAGGAAAGCCCTGAAACTAAGGAGAAACACTTATGTTCTACAGAAGGAAAAGGAGATAGTAGAAGTAAAAATAATACTATTGTTGTCAATTATTGCTTCCCCTTACAAAGAGAAGATGCGTATAATGACAAATTGCAGATCTTTCAAAGAGGTGTGAAGCAATAGTGATGAGGAACTTCCCTCTTGGCAACTTCACCAGAGGCAGAAGAAGCACAACAGAATCCATATCTTGGTTTGATACTAAGCAATAGGGAAGACCTAGTTGATGAAATGGAAGTACCAAATATTGGAGGAAAGTGACTTTGTTAATGCTAGGGATCTTGATATTAAGGAAAACCAAATCTGTACATTGTCAAATTCTGTCTTGCACTTCAAGAAAAGCAGATTTTTATACTCTCAAAATAATGATAAGTAGGCACAAAAAATAATGGGAATTCAAGGGTGCTCAAGAAAAGTGAGGGTTTCTTAAAAAGGAAAAGCTAAAACACAATTGCAAATAATTCCAATAAAGAGGAAAAAAATGGAGGGCATCAGAGGAATCTTCCCTGGTTCTATATGATGCTCTGTGAAAAATCTGGATAAAAAGAAGACATGAAAAAGTCAGCAAGAAGTACCTATAGGTACATAGAATTGTAGTAGTTATGCCAAGAAAGCAAAATGCAAAGTAAACTGAGATTAGTGATTAAAATTTAGGCAAAAACAACCACACATGCCCACCTTAGATTAATTCGGAATAAAAGGAACATAATAGTATAATTCTTTTGGATGTTTCTTTTTTTTTTTTTTTAGAAAAAAAACACAAGATATATACATTTCACTAGAAAGTATACAGAGAAGGATAAAAAATCAAGATGGAAGCTAAAGACCAAGAGAAAATAGTCACGGAGCTTACCCTGAATAGTTTATTTATTTATTTTTTTAATTCTAGAAAAATCATTTATTTGACATACAGTTAAAACAGACAAATCAACACACAACACACACACACACACACACACACACACACAAATATATACATTTTACAGCATATATTGAGCAATGGTTAATTTTTTTTCTTTATCTTTATCATTGACATGATCTGCCTTGTTACAATAACTCCTTTATTCTTTTAATGTTTTAATTTCTCTATATAGTTTATGATTAAATGCACGTCTTCCGTCATTTCCATAACTTATCCAAATATTACCTTTTCTTTAACCACTCATACCAAATGTTCCATATTTCATAATAGTCACTATCTTGTTTATTTTTTAATAATTTGGTTAGGCTATCCATCTCAGCACATTCATGTATTTTTTTAATTACCATATCCTCTGAAGGAATGGAAGACAGTTTCCAGTTTTGTGCGTAGGTTATTCTGGCCGCAGTTATGATGTGCAAAATTAAATATTGATATTTTTTCTCCATGTTTAAATCTATCATACTTAGCAGAAAGTTTTCGGGTTCAAGTTTTAAATTTTGTTTTGTTATATTTAAAATCCAATTTCTAATAGTTCTCCAAAATTTCTGAGCACATGGGCAAGTCCACCACATGTGAAAATATGTGCCTTGTGCGTAGTTACATTTCCAACACTTGGGTGGTAGGTTGGGGAACATCTTAGCCAGTCTCGCAGGAGGTAGGTGCCATTGATGAACCATTTTATATAAGTTTTCTTTATACGAGACTGACATGGTTAATTTGTAATTTGTTTGCCAGATATGTTCCCACTTCTCTAATTTAATACTATGAGTCACGTTTTTAGCCCAAATTATCATAGATTCTGTGACTGTTTCTTCTTTTAATTTGTGGTCCAAAAGATATTTATATGTTTTACTAATTGTTTTCTTTTCTTCTCCTGGCCATATATTATCTAATTCTTGTGGGGTCATATTAAAGCCAAATTGTTCTCTATCTTTTTTTAAATGGGTTTGTATTTGTGCAAAGGACCACCATGCTATCTCCTTTCCTTGAATTTGTATTTGGTTCCTATTTTTAAGCTCCCCAGTGTCATATAATAAATCTTTATACCTGACAATATTTTCATAATCCAATACATTTGCCCTGAATAGTTTAAATCTCCAAGTCTATATGCAGCATATCTAGAGAACTGAAGGAACTTGCTGTTGCTCTAGAAAATCTTCTACATATTATTTAGATAAATCCTTAAAAATTCTTAAAAATAGATAGTTGGAGGAGGACAATTTTTGCACCTAAATTTAAACAGGAGAAAAGAGGAGCATTGGGAACTACTGGTAAGATTGTCTATGGTGATTCTCAGTAATCCAGGTCATGGTTGTCCCAAAAGTGCTTTTTCAAGAGGCAACTGGACTTTCTCATTTTTCTTTGAAGCCATTTCACTTCTCATCTAAGAAACTTCTTCAGTTTCTTCTTCAGCACCTTTGGGACTACTGGAAAGATTCTACAGCTTAGCTACTTTTTAAAATGACCAACTTCCTTAATAGGTTGTGCAGAGGCTGCAGATGTAATATGTTTTGGTTTCATCAAATCGTTTGATAAAGTACCCTATGCCATTAATAATATGAGGTGGATGACATGAGGATTAAGTGGCTATATAGATGTTTTGAAAAAACACATTCAGAAAACACTAACTAGAAATTTCTCAGAAAATTGGAATGAGGTATTAGGCAGGATACCACAATGATCAGAGCATTTTTATTAATTATTTTGATGAGCAAAAAGAATGCTTAACAAAGTTGCAGATGATACAAAATTTGGTGGAACAGCTAAGACAGAAATATAATTCATAGGTGACAATAGTAGTTGATTGAAGACAAAATATGGGTCTGTATGAGGGCCTGCAAAAAAAAAACCCAGAAACGCAGTTTTAGGCTGCATCCACAAAAAACATCATTTCCAAAGCATGGAAGTAATGCTTGTCCTTTATTCTGTATTAGACAGAAAAGGTGAGCAGTGTGTAGCTCTGAATAGCATATTATTGGAAGGATTCTGAGAAACTGAAAAAAGTTTAGAGAAGGGCAATAAAGATTGAAGGAACTGGGACTATTTCACTTTAAGTAGAGAAGACAAAAGAAACTGTAGTATTTTCAAATTCCTGAAAGGATGTCACACAGAAGAAGGGTCAAGACCTTTCTCATTCCAGAATGCAGGACGCAGAATAACGGACCCACGTTATTGAAAAGCAGATTTTGACAGACTGTTTGGGGGAGGGAAAACTTCCTAGTAGATAAAAGCAATTCAACAACAGAGCCAATTTCCCTGGAAGATGGTGGTCTCCTATTTATTGAATGTATGTTTGAGCAGAGGCTGAATAATCAACCATCTGTTGGGGATGCTTCAAAGTTTTCTACAATGAGCAGGGAACTGGATCTGAATTATTGAGAATAGTATAAAAATAGGAGTAGTAAAGTGTATTAAAAATGATTTCTGAAAACTTGAAATCGCCATCAAAATGGCTAATGTTTCAATATATGCTAATGCGATTTAAGGTGCTAGTGATTTTCTAGGAAAGGGATCTTACAAAAGTTATGACCTAATTATTCCCTTCAATCCCATTTATATCAATATAACCTTCTCAAAACTGCTTATTTGGCTGGATTGCAACCAAATCTGTCTATTTGCTATAACTCTGAGAGATAAGAATGGATTCCATCTGGCTGAAAAAGTGGTAAGCAGGACATTGTGTGCTTCTTTATGGTTTGTGGTCTCTGACAGATATGGCTACATCCAGTATTATCTGAACAGATTTCCATTTTGCTCATCTCTCCTCTGAGCACATTCATTTCCCAACTTTGCTTTGGAGAACTGTACTGGTGAACAGATGTCATTTGATACAATCCATAACTGTATATTTTCAATTAAATGATACAATTTGGCAGATTATGAGAGTTAGCAAAATTATTCTCAGAATTCATTCCAGGGAGGATGCTTTTAAAGGAAGGATATAAATTTCCATCCCTCCCCACTCTCTTGAAGCTAAGTATTCAGCTGCAATGGGGAAACAAAGTGCACTTGATTATTTTTAAATTAAATTGGCCAGACTATATAATGTTCTATTTTATTTTATGTTCTGATTTTACAAGCATTTTAGAATCAACTCTTTATTAATCAAATTCAATCAAAGTTTTAAAAAATGAACATGCAACAGAAGTCTCTTTGTCACTCTTCAGAGAAACAGAAGCAAAGTAGTAGTTTGCAGACATTATTCACATCCTCTGGCCTCCTCCAGGCTTATTGTAAACTTGATTTCATCGGTCTGTTTTTCATTTGCTAAAATCATCGTTGCAACATTAAAGAAGCTAACCTTCACGAAGAGATAACTGAAGAATGCTTTGATTACTTGATCTTTTCAGTCCAGTTTTTATCAAAGATATTTTTTATAAACTGTTTGAAAATCTCACGTCAACTTCAATATTCTATGGTAGCAGCAGTGTCTGTACTAAGATTTTTTTCTTTTTGCACAGTTTAAATTTTTTTTTTAAGTTCAGCAAGATGCTCATTTGCAGCTTGTATAAATAATACATAACACTGGGAATTAGAATGTATCTAAATGGGATAAATGCACTTAGCCTGCATCATACTCCTCAAGGGAATAAATTATACTTCTCTCAAATCTTAGCCAACATGAAAAAAAGTTGTTGCTGTGTGAATAAATGTCCAAAACTTTGACGATTCTATGGTGTAGGATAACCCTAGTGACAAGCTTCCAGTATCATTCACTGAGATCCTATTGGTATTTTTGTTTTCTAAGTCATCTAGTAGTGCCATAATACTCAAGAGTAGCAGGGGAACTAGTCAGCTGAAGTCCACCAAGCGAAAGCAAAATGTGCTATAGAAATTACAAGATGCACTGTGTGACAAGGAGCCTTGATTGGTCTCTAGGCAGAACTAGTTAATTTGTAATTAATTATCCAGAAAAATGCTTCCCAGACATCTTTAAAATGATACTCAAATTCCAGAAACATTTTAACCACATACCAATCAGTACCAAAATATTTCCCATCCAGCTAGTGTAACATATAACTACTCCTTGAGGACTCTTGCTGTTGATAAGCTAAATAAGGCTCTATCTGCATTACAAGCTTGATGTTAAGGAATATATATTATACACATATTAAAAAAGAATCAGATGGGAGATTCTCATATTGCAAGGCCCAATATTAGCCTCAGTACAAGAATATTGTCGAGCTCCACTAAGTTACATAGATCTAAATAAAAAATAAAAATAAGCTGCATTTCAGAGAAAGAGAAGAGAGGCAAACCGGGGAAGGTACACCAGGGCACCAGGAGCATTCTGGAGGGGTTTGAGAAGAAGGGGAATACAAAGTTATCTTTGATTTAACTTTATATTTTACGGGGCATTTGAAAAGTGTTCAAAAAAATCAAAACAGCAGACATGATTGCATGATCAAAACTCCATTGTACTACCGGTGAAACTCGAAAAATTAGAATATCGTGCAAAAGTAAATTTATTTCAGTAATGCAACTTAAAAGGTAAAACTAATATATGAGATACTTATTACACGCAAAGCAAGATAGTTCAAGCCATGATTTGTCATAATTGTGATGATTATGGCTTACAGCTCATGAAAATCTCAGAAAATTAGAATATTGTGAAAAGGGTCAATATTCTAGGCTCAAAGCATCCCACTCTAATCAACTAATTAAGCCATAACACCTGCAAAGGGTTCCTGAGCCTTTAAATGGTCTCTCAGTCTGGTTCAGTAGGAATCACAATCATGGGAAAGACTGCTGACCTGACAGTTGTGCAGAAAACCATCATTGACACCCTCCATAAGGAGGGAAAGCCTCAAAAGGTAATTGCAAAAGAAGTTGGATGTTCCCAAAGTGTTGTATCAAAGCACATTAATAGAAAGTTATGTGGAAGGGAAAAGTGTGGAAGAAAAAGGTGCACAAGCAGCAGGGATGACCGCAGCCTGGAGAGGATTGTCAGGAAAAGGCCATTCAAAAGGCCATTTCACAAGGAGTGGACTGAGGCTGGAGTCAGTGCATCAAGAGCCACCACACACAGAAGGATCCTGGACATAGGCTTCAAATGTCGTATTCCTCTAGTCAAGCCACTCCTGAACAACAAACAACGTCAGAAGCATCTTACCTGGGCTAAAGAAAAATAGAATTGGTCTGTTGCTCAGTGGTCCAAAGTCCTCTTTCTGATGAGAGCAACTTTGTCAAGAGGAAGATGAGAGACATGAGACTGAACAATGCAGAAGGGCTGAAGGCTGCTATTGAAGCATCCTGGTCTTCCATAACACCTCAGCAGTGCCACAGGCTGATAGCTTCCATGCCACGCCGCATTGAGGCAGTAACTACTGCAAAAGGGGCCCAAACCAAGTACTGAGTACATATGCATGCTTCTACTTTTCAGAGGTCCGATATTGTTCTATGTACAATCCTTGTTTTATTGATTGCATGTAATAGTCTAATTTTCTGTGATTGTGGATTTGGGGTTTTCATGAGCTGTAAGCCATAATCATCTCAATTATGATAAATCACTGTTTAAACTATCTTGCTTTGCGTGTAATGAGTCTATCTCATATATTAGGTTCACCTTTTAAGTTGCATTACTGAAATAAATGAACTTTTGCACAATATTCTAATTTTTCGAATTTCACCTGTATGCATGCACATTTAAAAGGTGTAGGTAGGGCTTTGATAGTATGGTTGCACCTGCCATCTTGAATTTTTTTTTTAAGTGGAACTCCCTTTAAGTGGTATTTTTCTAACAGACAACACCCATCACAGAAGCCTTTTCTGAATATGGATGAGTCCCTATCTCTTGCAGAACTTATGTGTCACTGACTACAACATGTTTTCCAAATTCTAATTTGCCCACCAGTGCAAACCCCCTCCCATATATTATACTTTTACTCTCTAAATTTGTTTTAAACTTATTCCTGTCCTACAAATTTCATTCTAATGTGCTGTGTAGGATATTGGGAGAAGGTAATAGACTCTGGGAAGAAACCACTGTTTCTTTGTCTTAGTATCTTTCAGCTGCTAGTCTGCAAACAAAGCCCATGAGAGAATCCAGTCTGAAGCTCTCCCTTTGACATCTGGTTTGGATTTCAGTTTCAACATTCTTTCTTCATCAATTGAGCAGTATTCTTTTTATAAGACAAAGAATCATGTGGTTTAGTTTTATAATTACAGTCAATTTGTATCTGGATAATACTTTATTTCATTCCGTCTGGGGGATTAATTTAGCTAAAGGAATTAGACCAAATCTATATCCAAATATAAAAGAAACACACCATTTCTTGATTCTTTTTAAGATGGGTGCAAGATGCAGGGAGATGAAAGTGTAAGAAACACAGTGAGACTGAAAAGAATATCAATCTTCTTCAGTGAATACAATTGGATCCTTTACTTCAAGGGTGTCAAACTCAAGGCCTGCAGGCCGGATCCAACCCATGGGGTGCTTAAATACAGCCCACGAAGCCGGCTTGGAAATATCAAGGGACCGGCCCGCGGTGCCTCAGGCAGCTAAAGTGGGCTGTGTTTGCCCCCCCGTGCCTCGTTTTCACTCTCCATGGCCTCCTGAAGCACTCTTCCATCTGATAATGGCCCAAAAGACCAGCTGAAAATGGCCTGTAAACAGGCCCATAAAAGGCCTGAAAATGCCCCCCAAACAGCCCAAAAATGTGCCCCCAAAGGGCCAAAAGCAGCCCCAAAATGGCCCTAAACCCACCCCAAAATGACCCCAAACCCACCCTAAAATGGGCTGATAACAGGCTGAAAACAGGCCCA
Source organism: Notechis scutatus (assembly GCF_049901735.1). NCBI lineage: Eukaryota > Metazoa > Chordata > Lepidosauria > Squamata > Elapidae > Notechis > Notechis scutatus. The sequence continues at coordinate 34,105,179 of NC_142011.1, read as the reverse complement.
AAATGACCTGGAAAATGGGCCAAATGGGCCCCCAAACGGACCCAAAAATGCACCCAAAAATGCGCCCAAAATGGGCTGAAAAACAATGGCAGAGTGCTGCAGGAGGCCATGGAGGATGAAAACAAGGCACAGGGGGGCTGCACGTGGACCCCTCACCCTGTTTTGGCTGGCAGGGTGCTGCAGAAGGCATCTGTCCTGCTCCCTCTGCATACCTCCCACCCACCGGTCCATGGAGGAGAACTACAATGCTGATCTGACCCTCGAAGAAATCCAATTTGATACCCCTGCTTTACTTCTTCTATGTTCTCACTGGCATTCAAAGGTCATCAATTGAATTGTATGAGAAGCCCTGACTTTGAACTGTTTTCCAGCATTTCAGTACTGTAGGAAGAAATATATCATCATCCCATCACAGGTTTAACAGCCCAACGTTTTATATATCCCAACATAAACTATTTTTAAGCTAACTAAAAAATTATAATACCAAAACTTCTTGGTTGACCTAGTCTGTGAAATCTCCTGGAGTTGAGCTTGACTTCACAACTACTGAATGTCCCAAAGGTGCTTTTTCAGGAGGCAACTGGACTTTCTTTTTTTTATTAAAAAGTTTTTTATTTTTATATTTTACACATCTCTTCACATGAGCAATGTGATTCCAGATTACAACATTTATACATAGTTATACTTACAACAATAGGTGTAAGTATGAAATAAAATAGGTGGTAAGCTGAAAATGGAAATAATAGGGAATAAAGAATTGAAAATATATGTGACTTTGATATTGAATTAAAATATGAAATGGAAATTTATTTAAAGATTAGTGGAGTGGATAATAATTTGATGTGATATTAAATAAGAAAGTTGGAAATGTAAGTAGGACGCAACTGGACTTTCTTGTTTTTTCTTTTGAAGTTGTTTCATTTCTCGTCCAAGAAGCTTCTTCAGCTCTGACAGGATAGAGGGGAATGGAAGGATTAACATTCCTTGCAGACAGCTGGTCATTTGCATCATTTTAGAGCAGGGGTCCCAAACATGCGGCCCATGGGCCAGATGTGTCATATGCTGGCCCCCAGTTTAGCGAAGGGGGAAAATGTTGCAATATGTCATGTGACAATGTGACACCGTGAGTTTGACACCCCTGTTTTAGAGGGTCATTGAAGCACTTGGAGGTTTATTTGTGTCCTCAGGGTAACCTGAGTAGTGTTCCTGGTTCTTGTAGTCTGCAATTTTTCCTCTGGAAAACCATTCCTACTCCCACACTATTCAAAGGGTGTTCATCCCAATTTGTATAGCTAAAAGTCTGTAGAGATTCTCAGTCATCCAGGTCATGGTCGTCCCAAAGGTGCTTTTTCAGGAGGCAACTGAGTACTGAATGGAGTTTCTTCATGGACATTTTTCTATGTTGTTTTCTTGGCAGAAGTACTGAAGTAGGTTGCTAATTGTCCTCATCCAGAATTATAACTCTAAGCCTGACTCTGATTAGCTTTTTGAGATCAGTTAAGGTTGACTAGGAAGCAAAAGTTGAATTTGAGATCTATAAATCAGAGTCTTATCCTTCCCCAGAAAGAATTTCCATTATTCTGTTGAGAACAAGTTCTTCATATTCTGTTGTCTTCTTAAATTAGGTGGTGGTGGTGTTTTCATATTTTTATTTATTATATTTATATGACTACCTAATTTAGAGAGTGTGGTTCTGGGTAGCATACAAGAAAAAAAAATCTACAACAAATGCAACATATGGAAAATAATGCAACACATTAAAATCAACTAAAATAACAAAACGGCAAACAAACTAAAACATATTGCAATTCATCCAACTGGGACTCCACTCAACCTGTTCCAAAAGCTTAGGGAAATATTGATAAGAAGGAGAACATTCCCTTAGAAATTTTCCTTAAAATAAAATCTTCCTGTCGGATGCTTCATATTATAATTGTCAACTCCAAATTTGAAAGACAGGTCCTCAATAGGGTTACTCCTTGAATAGGCTTGATGTCTTTTTTGTTGCTGCAACATGTCATTTATCCACTTAGCAAGTTCAAGCTGTGATTGTCTACAACTTTAATTATTTCCAATCATCATGGCTCCAAATGTGCCGGCTAGGCAAGTGATGAGAAATAGAGCCCAAGACATCTCAAGGCCACCACAACAGGGAGGCTGTCCTTTGGAGGTTCTGGATTATAACTCATAACATTGCCACTAGTGTACTATCACACTGCCTAGAGGAAGACAGGATGAGTCTGTTGCTCCTCCATATTTGAGTCAGTTTAGTTTGCTCATTGTTGAGCACAAAAAGACAGATAAACAGCAAGGACAGCTGGGTCATCAAAAGATATTACCAAAGTGTGGGATTTGCATGTTTTTACGGCATCAGTCGAGTAACTCATAGATGATTACAGTAAGGTTGAAATTTGTCTTAGCTGATGGGCCAGATGTGCTTCAATGACCTACCTATGTAGAGAACTTGGCTAGGGCACATTTGTAACTTATGCCAAGCTACAGAAGGTGCACAGGTTGAAAGTAATTGTTGCCACTAAGTTATGATCCAGAAAGTAGACTAACTAGTGAGCTTTGTATAAAAGTATCGGAGATAACAACAAGGATGTGCTGAAGCATATTTTGCTGATTTGCTAGCAGCTTTCTGTGAAAACTCATCCTTGGTATACTTACAAGGTATGGCTTCCTGCCTCCCATGTTGCAGGAGGGCAACAAACAGCCTCCTCTTTAGTTGCCATGTAGCAACAGCATGATCTCATTAACCACCGTTATCTCTGACTTTCAGACTGCAATAGCTTGCTGAAACACCAATCATCTAAAGTGCTTCACTGCTGTAGCATCTGAACTCAATTCACTCATTGGAGAGAGGGGGGGGGGGAGCAGAAATAATTTGCTTGTGGAAATTCGCTACTGCTGTTTAAGACCAGAGATATATGTGAACCCCCATTTTAGAGTTCTATGTTCTCTCCCTCTTTCTCTTTTTATATTTTAAAAATATATGGCACATTCAAATGAATAGAAGCTAGCAACCAGTAAGTTAAATTTTATTCACCAAAGCTGTTTTGCTTCTGAACTAGTATGGGGAGGAAATACTATTTTTCCAGTAGTGAGGAAGATTTCTGTTCCGGAAAGTCAAGGAAGTCTGTCATGGACTTTTTGATACAGACTCTGAGACTTTTCTGATAGATGGATGGACCTTAGAAGAGCAAATACCATGTCTGCCAACATTTCAGAATTAGAAACAGAGACTTGATTGCCTCACTGTTTTAGGCATAACATCATTGGCAAAACATGTATTCTGTCTCTCAATCTAAAGAGGGGCACAGCCCAACAATGGTGCCTTTAATGGAAGCAAGACTCTCATACTATGAAAAGGAAACAAGTGTGATATATGACAATAACTTCAAACCAAACTTTTATATTTTAGCCATTCACCTGTCAGCATTCCAGAAAACCTCAACTCCAACCAATAACTCTGAGACAGACATCAAGCTGACATCACCATGCCAAAGAACACCGTTGGAAGAAAGGCCCTTCTGGGTTCATTTCCAAGTAGGGAAAAAGACACTGGAAACATGGAGGCTGTTTGGAAAGATGGTTTAATGGTGGACAGGATCACGTGCCTTGGAGCTCTTGGGAGAAGAAAAGGGAAGAGATGCGGAGAGTGCCTGTGTTTTATGCCCTCTGCTGGGCTTTGAATTTGAGCTTGTGTTCTGATTGGTTGTCAGATTCCCATGGGGCCATGGAGGGGTAACTTTGTAGGTTGTCTTTTGAGTCCCAGACTTGGTTGACTCTTGCTGGGTGATGATATAATGAAAGGGCTTTGGGCAATTCCTATTATGGCTCTGCCTGAAGGAGCTGGATCTTTGTTATGTAGAATAGACTGCCCCAGGCCTTAATGGCCCATTAAACAAAGGTGGGGGGGGGTGAGTTTCTGCCTGTCTGGGTTTCTACTTCTCTTTTAGGGGAAATATTCTATCTTTTAGTATATCGTAAAATATTTCATTTTCCTAGGAGAGGGGTGGGTTTTAACTTCCAACAACACTTTTTAATAATTATAATTTATGAAAGTTCTATGCCACACAACTTCCAGTGACTTTTTCAAACAAGATTAGAGTCTAACATGGTAGGTAGGTCCAGTGAAAAAATTAAGAACATTGTAAATAAAGGGTGTGGGGGGGGGGGGAGGTCTGTGGTGCTCTCCTTCCTTGGTGCATTAAACATGTGCTTATTTTGCTTTATTTTTTTTTTATCTAGGAGGAGGGGCTTCTCTGAGGTTGCCCCATCAAAGATGATTAGTGGACTGGAGGCTAAACTACATAAAGAATGGTTGCTGAATTTGGGTATGTCTCGTTTAATGAAAAGAAGGACTAGGGGAGACATGATAGCAGTGTTCCAATATCTCAGGGGCTGCCACAAAGAAAAGGGAATCAAGCTATTCTCCAAAGCACCTGAGGGCAGGACAAGAAGCAATGGGTGGAAACTAATCAAGGAGAGAAGCAACCTAGAACTAAGGAGAAATTTCCTAAAAGCAAGAATAATTAACCAGTGGAACAACTTGCCTCCAGAAATTGTGAGTGCCCCAACATTGGAAGTTTTTAAGAAGAGATTGGATAACTATTTGTCTGAAATAATATAGGGTTTCCTGCGTAGGCAGGGAGTTGGACTCAATGGTGTGATTCAAATTAGTTTACCACCGGTTTGGTGGGCATGGCTTGGTGGGTGTGCTTTGTGCATGGGAGACTAAGAAGGCAATGCACCCTGAGAATAGCTGAATGGTTGAGGGTGCACTCTCCTTCTTGTTAACCTTTCAGCCTTCTGAAATTTTTAACTTTGATTTTCACTTTTAACTAGTTAAGTTAACCTTATTCTTAATTCTGTTTTAATCATGTGTTTATATTATTTTATCATGTTGTTGTAGACTACCAAAGAGTCACTTCGGTGTGATGGGAGATATATAAATTTAATAAATAAATACAGTTAATCCAGGGCTGTTGGAAACACAATAAGTGTTCAAACAATATGCAATCCATTAGACATGAGAATAAAAAGCTAAAAACCTCTTCATATTAATAAATACTACTTCAGAAGTATTTTGATGAGAATTTGAGATTTGGTTTTTTTGTAATTTCATAAAATTCATAATTACAGTAGTTGCCGCATGAACCCAGTGAGTACATGAAGCCAACCAAAGTGAAACATCCCTTGGAATACAAGTACCCAGAATACACAAATAAGCCCCCCAGAATTGTGTTCATAACAAGAAGAATAGAAAGATCTTTTACTAAAAGGGAATGAACAGTACATTATGTATATGTGGAGTACTTCCAATGACAACTTTAATTTAGTTTCATGCAGAATTTTCAAACTAACAGCTACTATATTTCATTCATGTTCTGTTGGAGAAAAGTTAGAATTTCCTATGCTGAATGAAATGTAAAATTTAAGATACGGTCCAAAATTTTTAAAAACTATTGTACATCTAATAGAGAAAAGTCATGTCTTGCATTTACAAGCAGATGAAAGCACTGTTACAGCAGCTGCTGGCAATTTGATATTTTGTTTAGATAAGATTACAAAATCTCTATCCCTGAAGACCCTTTGCTTAGGAATCCACTTCCAACAAGAATAATGGTTGGCAATTTTTAAAAAGTTAATCAATAATATTATTGTTTGGAATGACACTGATGGGAAAACATGTGCTGATCTTGCAGTAATGGGGCTTAAGCGAGGGCAGGTTCCTGGGGTTCTTACCAGTTCAAATGTAAGCACCAGTCTGTGCATGGTTTTATTAGAGCATTTGCAAGTGTAGCAGTGGTTGTTATCACTAAGCCTTTGGAATTCCTCTCTTCAAGAATATGAGAAGTGTATATAAAAAAAGTAAAGGAGACCTGCACATTTTACCTTGCTAGTCATAGCTGACTCTAGGGGGCAGTGCTTATCTCCATTTCCACAATCATGTGCCCAGCATGAAGTCATACCACAGCACACAAAGCATATAGTGAAACACTAAACACTGTTACCTTCACGAAGTGGTACCTATTTATTTACTTGCATTTACATGCTTTTGAATGGCTAAGTTAGCAGAAGCTAAGGCAAGTGATGGGAACTCACTCCGTCATGTTGTGGTAAGATTCAAAACACCAGAACTTCTCCAGTGTTTTTTAAGCCACTGGAGAAGTTCTGCATTTTGCAGAACCACTGCACCTCCTGTGAAGTATATAAGCTATATAAAATGTCCTTTAAATCCCAGAATTGTCATAACTTTGGGAAAAGTATTAGAAAGTGAACAAGAGAATGTCTTATTACATTGTGAGTTTTGATGACTATCAAAAGGATACATTTTGCAGCAACTCTTGAAAATGAAAGTTGAAGTTTTATTGCTTTTGAAGCAACATCCTCCAATGGCAAAAAATGTTAAAATGGAAGGTTACTTGTATCACATATTTTATCTTTTAAATAGGAAAGATAAAAAATTACGAGGTACTTAAATTAATGTTTTCAAAATTCACATAGAAATTGAAGTAACTGTTTAAAATGTTTATGCAGAAAGCAAATTAAGAAGCAGAATTTAATTTTTTCATTTAACTGAAACGTAAGAGAAATATGATGAACTAATCCCAATTTCCTCAGCAATCAAACAACTTTCCTTGGGACTAATATGTTTAAATGAACTGACACTACATTTCTTTGCTCCTATTCAGTGGTCATTCAGATTTTTCCAGCCTAGATCTAATAGTCTAGATCTAATATGCCATCTTAAACTTCTGAAGAAAAGACAGGATATTTCTCCAATTAATAAAGAGATAAATCAAGCACAATTTCCCTGTAAGAAGAACATCCTACTCTTAGTTCTTATCTCCTTTTAATCCTTTGCATGAACTGTATAGAAGTTGAAGAGTATTAAAAGTTCATTTCCTAAGCTGATGTAAGTATTCAAGAAATACACCACAATAAAATATGCCAATATGAATATAGTATTCATTGTCCATGCATAAAACTGCTGCAAGCTGAAAACTGAGAATGTAGGGAGTGCATAAAATAAATTAAATTTAGTGCCACAACAAATGCATGAGCTGTTGTACTGATTACATTATTCATCTTCATAATTAATTCAATAAACCTTTTAAATTTATGTATCTGAAAATGCCACCAAGCTTCCAGAGATCTCCTAGAATAGCAGAAAAACCTGAATTAGTGCTAAAGGGAAATTAAACTCAACTAGGTCTGCATGTTGCATTGCTGCAGGTCAGTACTCAACATGCTGGCATCCATGATATAATTAACAAGGCTTTGAGGAAGGCTTTCCTTGGAAGAGAAGCACAAGTTCTATTATAATTGCAATGCTCACGAATACAATGAATGACTATAGAATGCATTTGTGCATTCTATAGAATGCATCCCAATTTTTCCACTGAAAACATTCAGAAAACAGGATACAGGATAGTTTTCCAATATAGGTAGGTTAGAAAGAATTCAGCCTTAGAAAGAGAATAGTATCATATTTAAAAGATAGGGTTATATTGTAGAGATTCAGGTCCACTCAGAACCATAGAGGCCTACTTATTAACACACAGTTGTGGGTTAACCTACAGCAGAGGCCCCCAAACTTGGCAACTTTAAGACTTGTGGACTTCAACTCCACAATTCCACAACATAGCTGGCTGGAGAATTCTGTGAGTTGAAGTCCACAAGTCTTTTTTTTTTTTTTAAACAATTTTTATTCAGTTTTTCACATTAAAAACAAAAATCTCTTTTTAGTGGACAACATATTTCCGGGTCATCACCTTTACATACAAATATGACAGCAATTATACACTCATATATGCATACTTAATTCTATTATTACCTTTTCCATTCCAAATTTTCAGTAAGGAGAGAAACAAACACATTAATTCTAGCCTCTTTCATTAATCTCAATCGAAACATCTTTTTGTTTCATTTCAATTATTTCAAATATAATCCTTTAATATTTATTTTAAAAATAAAGATAAACAATATGTGTTTGCCTAATAGTAATAATAATAATAACAATAATAATAATAATAAAGGTTACCAATGTATTTCCTTGCTTTTAATAGTCTATATTAATTTATTAATTTAGTTGGTTCTTTAGTCTGTCATATTCCCTTTCCATTACACATTCTTTTTATAAATTCTAGATTAATGCAAATTTTAACACTAAAGAAAAAAAAACAAGTATAGGTTTCCCCCTTTTACTGCTTTGAGTGTGACACCTCAATGATTAAAATATACCTTTGTTCCCTCATCTTGATTCCCAATAAACCGTTATTTTTAAGAAGTTACAATAATAATCATTACATTTTTTCATTTGGATTCCGCAGCATATTTTCCCCCCTTGATTTTTAATAAGAGTTATCAGTATCTACATTACCCTATTTTCTAAATATTTTTAATTGCAGAAATATTCTTATTACCCCTTGTCACCCTGCAGAATCCCCTTTTTAATTCATCAACCATTATCTCTGAAAAAACAATTTCTTTTCAACATTTTACTATTTCCGTATTTCCTTATTTCATGCACCTGTTTCTTACTGCTTCTCCTCCCCGTCTTTTTCCCATATCTTTTCTCATTCCAGTTTATATCCCTCTCTTTCTTAATATCTTCCTTTCCCCTTTTCTGCTGGGTCTTTCTGCCTTTCCCGACTTCACAGGTATTCCCCCTTTTGATTGCCTTCTTAAATCTCAACTTTTTAACCTTCCTTCTTTCCCCACTTCTTTGTAGTGTTCTTTGTGTTAATTGTCTATTTAAAATGTCTTCTCCTTGAGTTGACTCCTCCTCCTCTGAAGCTCTTTCTTCTTGTTCTTCAATCGCCATTTCCATTTTTTCTAACACAAAGCAAAGTGATTCACCTCTTTCCTGTAGTAATTCTCTCATATTTTTAAGTTCCATTTTTAATTCATCATTACACACTCTTATATTCTATGATCGTTAAAGTCCACAAAAAAAAAAAAAAAAACACTTTTACTTTCCTTCTTTCTTCTTTCAATTTTCTAAAGTTCTCAGTTATTCCAGCCCAGGGTCTATACCAAAAAGATCAATCAATCCCACAGTCAGTTTTTCCTTGCTTTTTCCTTTATTCTGGTTCTGCTTTCACTTTCTAAGTTTCTTACTTTGTTTCAATATTTCTTTAATGTTATATCCACATAAGTTCATTCAGAAACAGGATGCTTTCCCTCAAGTTTTTGTCAAAAGGTGGCACTCTCCATTATACAAAGTCTTCACCTTTTCCCCCTATTTTTTTATTTAGGGTTTTTTGAACCTCAATATTCCAACACAGTCCAGTCTCCAATTTGTAAACTTTATTATTATTATTTTTTGACAATCTTAAGTCCAGCTTTATTTTATGCCTGTTTATTGCCAAAATATTTTAGTCCAATTTAGTTAAATCTTTAGTTCTGGCTTCTTCCTTTCTCAGTTCGAAGCCCTGCTTAGCTGTCAAAAATATTTTCTTATTTTTTTCCCTGTCCCTTTGTAATTTCGCCGCTCACTTTTCTTTTCTTAAAAATTCCATGTTACCTTAATTTCGGGATACTTTAGTTTAGTTGTATTGCCCAGTTGTCCTGGTTCAGATGTTATCCATCTCTTTCTTCCCTCCTGCACAAATCTTAACCCAGCTGAGTCCTCCTCTTCAGGGTGGCCATTTTAAACCACCGCTGCAGTCGTCTTCGGGGGGAAAAAGACCAAGCCCGGGGGGGGATGCGGCTCCCCTCAACCTGGCTTGCGGCTTCCCTTTACTCCACCACCCCTCCAAGGCAGCTTCAGCCCCTAATCGTAATGATCGGGGCTGTCCAACGAAAGAGCACGGACCATAGCCACAGAGAGTCATGATCTACAGTCCGTCAGCGAGGAGGCTCTGCCTTCTTCCCCCTGAAGTCTACAAGTCTTAAAGTTGCCAAGTTTGGGGACTCCTCACCTCCAGCCACGGATGCTTATTGGGTGACTGTGGGCTAGTTATACATTCTCATTCCATCTTACCTCATAGGATTTGCCTTGTGGATATAAAATGAAAAAGATCTTCATGTAAGCCATATTTTGCTCCCGGACCACATCTAGCAAACTAATAAGTACCATTTACTATAGAGGTTATTCAATTTATAAGGCTCTAAATTTCCTGAGTTTTAATTCAGCTCAGACCATGTTCATTTTTCCTTAGATTATACAATTTATATGTTGTATCTTCAGAACATGATACTCTTACAGGAAGCACACAAAATTTGTAGAACTCGGGGCTGGACCAAAGTCCATTATTTTTCTGCTTGCCTCATCCTCCATTCCTATCTATTTGCTGGAGATCCCAGTTGATAAGAGCACTGCTCCTTGCATATCTGGATCATATCAATTTTTTTCCTAAAAAAACAAATGGCAATATAAATTAAACACCTATGTAAAGTAGCTAAAAAACTTAGATTTATATTACTGTGTCTATGCATGCAAGCCTGTGCCTCATGAAACTTATTATAATCAACGAAAATCAATATTTACAGAAGATGTCTTCAGTCCCCAATGGAGTGAACAATTTCCCATTATTCTAGTATCTGAATTGAAATCTGCCAATGGTAGATTGCCATGTCTAGCTTAGAAATTCAGGAGCTGAGTTCTCTACACAAAATGCCATAATTTATCATAACTAATCTCTACTTCTAGAAAAATCACACACACTTGTTTAAATATTTAGGCTTGAAATGTGAAAATGAGGAGAGTACAAAACTTTTTTTTTACTGAACTCCTTTTCCTTTTCTATTTTTTTTTTTTTAAAAAACCTCTTGGCAGTGCTTTCTGCAATTAAATAGCTCCACGGGGATGCCATATGTTGCCAATAGTTTTACACTTCTCAGTAGTGGGAGGCTGAAACTCTTTCCAATAGACATGATAGGATCCCATTACAAAATTCTTCTCTAACAGAAACAGCTAAATGTTCTATCAAGGAACTAAATTAAAAATAGACCTGCTGGAATGGTTATCTCCCCGAAAGAATGCACTTGGCATGCTGAGTAACATGGTACATCTGGTGGCACATCACTTGAATTTGTCTCTTGCATTAGCTCAAGAATGAAACAAAGCATCAAAAACAAGACAACTCCACAGGCTGGAGTTTTCTTTCGGCTTTGTTTCCCCTCTGCCTGCGGTTCTGCCTTTTTATTAAATTAAACACTTGATATTGATGCTAATAAACACAAATTATAGCTTTAAGTGTCAGATGGGACTTTTGCAGTTGACAGTATTTTGTTTTCCATTAATAATATTTTCCTTCCGTTACAGACAGCAGAAGCAACATAGTTGGTCTCTTTTAGAAAATAACTGCTGGTTATTGCATTTGGTACAATTCTACCCACTCTGTCTCCACCGAAGAAGAGTAATCAATAAAAAGATTCAGAAAATGCAACCATGCTTTCACATTGGGGGGCATGGTATCAAGTGATTGCCTTTGGGGGCTGGAGTGTATGTGCCATGATCAGAACAAGTATATTTTGATTAAGTTGGGCTTGACCTCTATGGGTGACGACTTATGGTGAACACATCCTATTGTCTTTTTTTGTATCTACTCATATACTTGTGTCAGTTTTTATATTCTGATATGACCAAATGATTAGATCAATAAAGTTTCTATTCAATAAAATTTCTATCCTATATTTACCCAGCCAATAAGGTAGTTGGGGAAAATATGATGTTGCATTGTCCACATATACATATGTACATAGGTATGTATGCAAACACAGAGTTTCAGACCGCTAGCCCTAATATTCAGCTTTCATTTGTAGTTTGTTCAGCATCTTCTTATTACTAGCTTTATACATGTAGCAATTAGCTTCTCCTATTTCTTCTTTGCATTCTTGTTTTATCAAAGGGGTCTTAATGTAAGTGTTTATTTGAAAGAATCCCTTCTTACCTTTTAAAAATGCTGCAGTGGTATTCTTATTTTTGAAAAATCTGATTTAAAGTGTATACAGGTTATTACAATTTATTTTTATATTAACTATGATATGAATACATTTTTGATGCCAGGGCTATAAATGCTTAATATTAAACTTAAACCTAAGTGATAAAATTTGAATAAAACTAGAGATTTTCTATCTTCTTCCCCAGGGCATCTAATCTATTATAACTAGAATCTACACTCCTAACAACTCCTGGATAAGCATCTGAGTAACTCCATCCAATAAATGATGACATTGCAAAAGGTATGACGTCATAGAGTTCATTTACCAGTCAAAAGAGGATGTTTTAAAATGAGAGCAAGATAAGGCAATGTAAAAGAGCAAGTTAATAGTTGTGCAAAGGAATGCTAAAAATTTAGAAAGGGTTTGAGTTTTTGACTCTGAGTTTAAAAAAAAAATCAGCAAAAAGAACAGTATTTGGAAATTTCCTCAGAGAGTTGTTGTGGCAGTTCAAAACCAGCTTCAGACCTGCCAAAAATCTCATGACCTCAGCAGCAGAAAGGAGCTGAGTTGAGGGATTCCTGGCTTTACTGTGGTGTAAGTGAAATTGCAGCCTAGCTAATCTTTTCTCTTCAAAAGCTTTACAAAATTTGTAGGCAATCCATTCCCCTGTTAGTGGGATTCTAAGCGCATTGCATTCTCTACCTCTCCCCCTCCATCATTCACCAAATTTTTGTCTTCTTTATTTTGAAGTCAGCAGAAGATAAGACAATCAGTGACTTCAAAGTGCTTCTGAAGGACTGGTGAATGGAAATAGTGGTCAAAGGAAATGTCTTGAGTTTGCATTAGGGACAGAGCCCACATTATCTATCCTTTGTTTAAAAAAAATGAAAAAAAGCAAAAATAATTTTTAAGGCTCAGTATGATTTGGGGGATAAGATTGTTAAAAGAATATGTTTTCTCCCCCAATACGTATGAATGCATGTTGCATACTCCATGTCATTTTTAAATAAAAATTATATTTAATGTCCATGATAGTTTTGCACTGAAAGACATATTCTTCAAGCAAAAATTCACCAAAAATGTTGAATGTTATTACTTTCTATTTATTATTTATGTTTTGTATATCACCCTTTTTGACCAGAAGACACTAGAATTAAATTTCCAAATATCCTGAGACTAAATAAATAAATACAAATGAGGCTCACTATAGGCAATGGATGATTCTCCAGATTTATCTATTTATTTATTATATTTCCATGCTGGTCTAACATCTCAGGGTGCTTGACGAAACAGTTGAGTGCCAGCATTGCATCATTGCATTCTCCAGCATAAAGAATCACATACTGATTCTCTATGACAACTTAATAATCCTTCTTGACAGATAAAAAAAATTAGATTCCTAGTCTGCTGCTGGTTCAGACTGACCAGTTTTAGTCTTTTTTATCTTGATACTTTTGCATAATTCTAGAGTGGAACTTGTGGGTTGCTAGAGTTTATAGACTCAGTTTGGATCAGCTTAAACACACAAATCAAATAAAGATTCTTAGGTTACCTGTCAATCCTATGAGGTAAAACAGACTGAAAAACTAATACTATACAGGTTAGAATTACTTTTATTATACCAGGCACTCTACCATAGTAATGTAAGACTGAATGTGCTTCCCCCCTTCCCTTACTTTATATTTGTGTGAACTAAGGAGAGGCGATCTGAGATATTTTCTCACATTAGTTTCTTGGAATATACTCAAGCCCTGCTTATATCATCAGTGACCTCCCATCCTTCAAGGACATTTCCTATTCCCTTTATATTAACACAAAATTCAAGCAGGTGCTTGACAATGTCATAGGAGATGTATTCCCAAGGAAGTATAAATAATTTTCCCTTATAAGCGTCTATATCCTTTAGTTTGAATATATATGATCCTTTTGCCTAGTTACAAGAATATCTGGCCAAAGAATGTGATTTCAAATAAAATGCTAGTTTGTCATTAAGAATTATTTCAGTTAAGTAATGCTACCAGTATATGAACAAACAGAAACATTGTTATAGTATTTGCTTTCAAAGCTGCTTATGGAATCCAGATGCTCACATCTATTCATACATCTATAAGCTCAGAGTCAATACCCCATATTCAATTATTGCAGGAAATGAAAAAAAAAGCCTGATATACATTATTCTTTTTATTAGCTTTATAGTTCATCTCTAGAAGTTCAGGGCAGCTTACTTTAGACCGACTGCCTCATTTTTTATTTATTTATTTATTTATTTGATTTGCCAATTGTTTACAAGATAATAAGTATAAGTGTATACATAGTTGTGAATACATGAAATGGGTACATATAAGAAAAATAAAAGAAGAATAAGAGAAACAATAGGACAGGGACGGTAGGCACGTTGGTGCGCTTATGCACGCCCCCTACAGACCTCTTAGGAAAGGGGTGAGGTCAATAGTAGACAGTCTAAGGTTAAAGTTTTTGGGGTTTGGGGAAGAAACTACAGAGTCGGGTAGAGTATTCCAGACATTGACCACTCTATTGCTGAAGTCGTATTTCCTGCAATCAAGTTTGGTGCGGTTTACTTTGAGTTTGTATCTATTGTGTGCTCTTGTGTTGTTATGGTTGAAGCTGAAGTATTCATTGACAGGTAGGACATTGCAATGTATGATTTTATATACCATGCTTAAATCAGACCGAAGACGGCGTAATTCAAGGTTTTCTAGTTCTAGAATTTCAAGTCTGGTGGCATAAGGTATTCTACAACGAGTAGAGGAGTGGAGAACTCTTCTTGTGAAATATTTCTGGACTTTCACAAGAAGAGTTCTCCACTCCTCTACTTTTTTATTTTCACTACAATAATTCTAGGAAATGAGTTGGCTTAATAATACAAAGTCACCCAGTGCATTCCTCAGCTGAGGCAGACTGAAGCTGGGCAAAGGTATTCTTGAAGGAGTGTTTTCTACTCTACTGTAGCATAAAACCTCCCAAGTGAGTATACTAGAGTACATGGAAGAGAAGTTTTCTGAATACAATACAAAAAGGATGTTGAGACTTCGGAAAACGTTCAGCAAAGACCAACAAAAATGATTATGGTCAAAAGAAGCCAAAACATATGAAGAATGATTGCAGAAACTGGGTATACTTAGTCTAATGAAAAAAGAACCAGGGTGACATGATAGCAATCTTCCAATACTTTAAGGGCTGCCGCAAGGAAGAGGGATCCAACTTATTTACCAAAGCAACTGTAGGCAGGACAAGAAACAATGGATGGAATCTAACCAAGGACAGAAGCAACCTAGAACTAAGGGGAAAGTGAGAACAATTAACCAGTGGAACAAATTGCCTTTGGAAATTGTCGGTGCCCTAAACACTGGAGATTTTTAAGAGACTGGACAGCCATCTATCAGAAATAGTGTATTTCTCCTGCGAGAACAGGGAGTTGGACAACATGACCCCCAAGGTGCTTTCCAACTCTATTACTGATACAGTTACTGTTACTGAACTGAAAATCAATTGGGCTCCAGTTGGCCTAAGAGATCTCCTCCTGTCAATCACTGGCCTTTTTGCTTCCAAGGTCATTTTGCATGTGTCTATAAAAGAGACTAGATACCTCTTGCACAGCCTGTTTTGGAAATGAGATTATCAGTCTTAGGTAAAACTGAGTGCAGGTCTATCTGAAAATCAATATTCCCAATAGTAAGGTACGCAACCTAACATTATAGAACGAGCCGTGGTGGCACAGTGGTTAGAATGCACTACTGCAGGCTACTTCTGCTGACTGACTGCTGACAGCAGTTCAATTCTTATCAGCTCAAGCCTTCCATCCTTCCTATTTTGGTAAAATGAGGACCAAGATTATTGTTGAGGGAAAGATGCGGACTCTTTAAAGTTTAAATCACTTAGAGAGGACCATAAAACACTGTGAAATGGTATATAAGTCTAAGTGCTACTGCTATTATAGAATGCTTTCTTTTGAATAAAAGGTACAGGAGGCATTGCCATTTGAGGAAGTATGCCATTGAGAACAAGGACCTTTGATTCTTCTGTGTTTGTTAATTGTATTAATTTAACCTGAGATGGTTCAGAATGGGGGACTCTTGATAGATGTTGATGGAATTCTGCAATCTAATCAGAAAATACTACCAGCAGAAGGAAAGTGGTGACATAAGTTGGGAAGGAAAAGGCAAGCAAGAAACCCACCTATTGCTGTTCTAAAACTATCCTGAATTATACTATTTGAGAGCACTGAGCACTGACTGGCTTCATTAATGAAACATGGCAAAGGTAAGCTGCAGAAGCAGCATTTTTGAGAGCACAGAAAAGCATATTACTGTTACTATTTAGAACAGTTGTGTGAAGCAAAGAATTAGCTGCACATATATTATTTTCTTTTTCTTCATGTAATGAAATTTTATAAATTAATAAGCATAAAAACTCTCAGAGCTTCCTACATGTCATAATCATTCTTCTAATAGCCAATTGAAATATAGGTCACAGCCCCTTTAATTTTTAGACGGGAGGGCCTGTTTTATTGGCCTTCATTTTAAGACACATGGACCTATGCAATCATCATCACAATGTTACTACCAATGGCTTTGTCCCTATGAGCCAATCAGTGAGCTTAGAAATGTTCTGCTATTTACATAACTGGCAGTATATAAATTAATAAGCTGGGTGGAGCTTCAGACACTTACAGTCAGGAAGCATACAAAGGAGAAACAGATTGGAACAATGTCTTCTGCCTACAGAAGGAAGAGTAGGCTTCCAATTTCAAGAAGACAGAAGGTGAAAAATAGAAATAGGAAGACTCAGCTTATGAAGAGAAAGTGTTATTTCAAAGGAGGGGGGCAGGCAAAGCGGAAGCCAGTCACAAAACCTGGAAAGAGCAATAATAAGAAATCAAACTCCCCACCTCTTAATGATTCCAAGACCCTGCAACAACTGCGAAGGGACAACATGTACATGACAACCAAGGCCAAAGGGATCATGATTTCCTTTGTAAAGAACCTTTACAAATGGGTGTCTGTTGAAGCTGAACGCTTGCGAAAGGAGAGAAAACGCACCAGCATCGGTTTCTTAGAAATGCAGACAGCTCTGAAGAGTGTTATGCCAGGAAAATGTACTAAATGTATGGCAAGCGTCTCTAAGGGCGGGGGTTCGCGCTTTATGAAAGTATCCTAAAGGGGGGAAAATTCTCCCCTTCACCCTGGGGTGAGAAGGAAAGAACAAGACAGGGAGAAGGGAGATGAGTATACCAGAAACACCCCCATACCCAAATTTATATTGCCAGGAAACATGTATTCTAACCCTCAAAATATGGAATTCTTCTACGTGGATGCAGTTAAAAACAAGATCAAATGAAACAGCCACGGCAAATAGCACAATGCCAACCAAATCTTTAGATCACATGGACAGAACAAGTGTGAGAAGCTCAGAAATGGATAAAGAAAAAGTAGCCTACTCTAAGAAAGAGAGACACTGTGAATCAAAGATCTTAATATGCAGAACATATGGAAGCTAATGCATTCTTTTGTATTAGAAATATGAGATATTTTCCATCCTTTACAATTGAAGAATTTTATTATGAATTGTTATCACGAGGGCCTTATAATAAAAGCAACTTTTTTTTTTGAATAGTGGAGATCTTTGTGTTTTTCCAATATATTGTACAAATAAAATTAGCTGAGAATTTAGGAAAGTTGCTATTCTTAGTGGAATTGAACATATAAATTGTTTTGGGAAAAGCTGTCTCAATTATGTAGTCAAAGATAGGAAGTGAATGCTAGTCCTCCTTTACATCACTTCTAGTTCTAAAAGACCAAATGCTCCTCTACCACAATGTACCCAAAGTAGTTGTTATGATTACACATCTTATGATGCCATTAGATGTGTTGTTGCTCCTGCCAGCTATCTTAATCAGTTGGAGTCAGCAAACCACCAGAAAGCATTTTTGCTCGCACGGTGCCGTGCGCTTCCATCGGCCGTCCTGTATAGCAAGTATAAAAGGATACCATTGATGGAAAGACTGTTCCTGTGGCTCAGGAGAGGTGGAGACGGCAGGTCACATGCTTCTTAGGTGTTCTTTTTACACAGAGATTAGGAAAAAAACATATTCTGTCAATGCTAGGTATCCTGGTCGCTCTGATACCATCTATCTTCAGTGGCTGCTTAAGGATGAACAGTCCATAACTACAGCGCAGGTGGCCAGATTTTGCACAGAGGCACTAGGGATTCATCACAAATATGTGTCTTCTCCACCATAATTACGTTATATAAAAAATGTGGCAAACCCTTTGCACTGCTTAGTCTTTTCCCTTTTAGCGTTGAACCTCCAATGGGCCACACAGTTTATGGATTGTAATTTTAGTATAGTTAGACCATATACAATTGACCGACTGGATTTTATTATGGATTTTAGTTGTTATTTATTATTTTATAGTAGAATTTTTAATTGTATATTTACTGAGTGTTTTTATTTGTTCTGGTCTCTGGTCTCAGACTGTAACAAACTGGTTGATTGATTGGTTACACTCAGGGGTGGGACCTGACAGGGTTAACTACCGGTTTGGTGATTTACGAGGTTCGGTGATTTACGATGTGCTTCCCTGCACGTTGCATGCATGCACCTGTAAATCGTCATCAGCCTGGTGCCTGGACAGCTGAGCAGTGCTGTGTGCCGAGAAGCGGCCTTTGAAAAAGTACTTTTTTCCTGCTTTTTAAACTTCAGCTGTGCCTCACACGGCAGCTGAAGTTGAAAAAGCAGGAAATAAAGGTCAGGTAAGAGCCCGGGTGGGCAGGTGGGCAAAAACATCAGCAGACATAGAACCGGTCCTATGTCTGCTGCTCCTCGGAGCTACCAGTTCTACAGAGGTAGACAGAACTGGTAGGAACCCACCACTGGTTACACTTTATTCTTTTAATTCATTGGACACCAAAGATTCGAGTTTGTTTCAAAACATACCTCTCTGCAATCTTCATCATTCACCATACTTACTGGGCCTATTGGAGATTACAGCTCAGCTTCATCTAGGTGTTCTAATGGCTGCATCTCCCTCAATATGTAGGATCTTCATCATCTTTGGTTTATTCCTCACCTGTCTACCTTTTTAATGAATAAGTTGAATAAGAACGTCATGTTTCTTTTACTGCTCAGTATAACAGTTCTTGCAACCGTATTTAATGCAGAGTGTACTGTGCAGGGTGACTATCCACAAGCGTTAAATACTTTATCTTTCCCTTAAAATTTTATTTTGTTTATTGATTAACAGTGCAATGGTATCAAATGTCTTTTCAGAAGTAAATCTCATTTAATTCAAAGAGGTTTATTCCCAGTTTAGTAGATATGGGGGAAAAGAATTCAAATTGTCAAGTTACATATTTTGAAAATTAAATTTCACTACTTTTGAAATTTAATTAGTTTTACCTGAAAAGCTAAAGTTTACTAGTTCTAATATAAACTGCAATTGGGTTTGTGAAATCATGTTATATTTCACATCTTCATTTTCAGTTATTTTATTTGAGTTATTATTTTTTCCTTGTGTACTTGTTAATAGCTGCCTTGGATTGTGTTTTTCTATTGAAGGATGGATTTTAAAAGGTTAATAAGGTTAATAAGAATAAAACATTGCATCCATAAACACAAGGCTCTCAAAATGTGAAATGGATTTTTTTCACTATGATGACATATAAAGTACATTTTGTGAAACAAGGGTCTCACTCGTGCTTAGATGGAAACTCACTTAAGAGTCTGCTGTTAATTAAAAAAAATGATCTGGACTAGCATTACCAAATTTTAAACTATATTTTCAAGCCAGGTATTTAACCCTAACCTTAAAGGAAAATCTACACAGGAGTTAGCGTAGGAGTGAGACTTTCTATACTAGAAAAAGCAGACTAAAAGCAATTCAGATATTTAGTAGTTATTTTAAATATCTCAGGCCATTATATAAAGCTTGTGATGTAGCTCCCACATCTGACTCTATGGGAACTCAAAAATGAATGTCTTATACTGTAGATAAATATGTTTTTAATAATCTTTCTTTTTTAAAAACTTGTTAAGTAACAAAATAATGGAGATTTTGGCATTTAGCTCAGAGATTTAAAATCCTTAGGTTAAAAAACAATTCACTCCTACTGTAATTCTTGATTTTCCTCCCTATAGTTCTTTCCAGGATTTTTGACTTATTGGCTCTTCCTTCTCTTACCTGCTTTTTAGGAGCCTTTTACTGTAATAAATTATTCACAGATTCTTTAATAGTAGGAGCCTTTCTGAGACATGTTAGACAACAGAAAATATCTTTTAAAAAATAAGTTTCTGACTATGCCACTATCTATAAATGCTAAAAAATCTAAACTCCCCCAATCCCAACTAATTGGAAATGGAAGCTCAACCATAATAAATCATTTACAAAAATGTTTGGAATGGAAGGAAGGAAGGAAGGAAGGAAGGAAGGAAGGAAGGAAGGAAGGAAGGAAGGAAGGAAGGAAGGAAGGAAATGTCAAAAGCAGGAGAAATATCTCTGATTGGAATAGTGTTTCTGGCAATCAAAGGGTTAAACTACCTTTATCATCAATCATCATAATATAGTCTTCAAAGGTACCAAAAGCCACAGGTTTTAAGGCTTAGAAGGGCAAAGGGTGTGGGGGAGGATTTTTTCCCTGATCAACCCAAGATAAAATTAAAACAGGTCACTAGAGCTACTATTTCTGTAAGGAAACATACACATTCCACACAGTAACATGAAGAGGTGAAATAATTTCTCTTGTTTTTGTATAGGCAGACTGGTGTTGCAGAACATGCACACAACATAAAGAAGGCATTCATCTTGTAAAAAGGAAGGAAAAGAGAGAGAAAAGGGGAAACTAACAACAAGAAAACACTACAACCAGGCAACAAGGATCAAGAGGCCAGATGAATCTCTCTGCCCCAAATAGTATTTACCCTTTTGTATCTGACACAAAAGTAGTAGCCTGAGCACTTGTAGTCATTAAAGATTTTTTTTACCACAAAAAGAAGTCTACATTGTACTCCACTTGGAAGGGGACATATTTCTTCTATTTAAGGGAACTAGACTTCACTATGGTAACATCTTTTGCTGAAATGGAAAAATGTTGATAGTGAGGGCAGTGATGGGGGCATTGCTGTTATTCAGTTGAATTGGAGGATGATTGTTTACTTCATGGGTGGCCCAAAAGGGGGGAGGAAGCCACCACAGCTAATATATATGTGATATTTCTGTTTACTTAATTGCCAGAAAGACCACTGATAAAACAAAAAGCCATATCAATGACAGCAAAATAAAATGCACAAGAAGAATGCCAATATGTTTTGCAAGCTTCACACATTACCATTGATAAAATGAAACCATGTACATTAGCTATTCCATCTTTACTGCTCTCCAGAGATGCTGGACTTCAATTTTCACAATTTTCTGCTTATATAACTCTTGGTTGTTGGCAGAAACTTGAAATACATCTAGAACTTGGTATCAGTATCTAACTCTGGGTTCATCCACACGGTCTGCTTACCATAGTTCAAAGATGCTCAGTTAAATTTTCTGAAGTTATCTCTCACAGCAAAGTGACCATCTTATAGACAGTTCCCTCATGAACAAGTTCTAAGGTATTCTGGTAGGAAAGTAATAGTCTACAGGATTGGGGAAGGTTATTCAGTCCTGAAATGCACAAAATTATCTGTAGCGGAAATTAAAAACAGGATCTCACCCAATGACAACAGCCGAGACTGAAGTCCTGTTAAAAAAGCATTGCCCAAAACATAATCAAAGCAGTATTTTCCATATATATTAAATAAATTACCAGGCCAAGGCAAATGAGCAAAACCATGGCTAAGAAGAAATAAGAAAAATGGCTACATTAAAGGATAGTAGGAAAAAGCTTCATGTAAAAATTACTTTGACATACCTATGGATATGTCCAGTGTACTTGCTTTACACACCTACATAACATTCATATTCTCCCTATAAAAATCTCATTAACCTTTGGTAGTAAATGCTACGGACAGTCAGTGACTAATTCAATCATTATTTGACTGCTTTTTCCACCAACTTTTGGTTGTACATTGTGATTTTTCTGGAATAACTAGAAAAAATAATAAGTTGGATAAAGTGCTGAAAATGATTTATATATTATCAAATTGGTAGTATAGTTACATGCATACACAGGTATGCACACATAGTTACATGCATACACAGGTATGCACACACACATGTACTGTTTTTATAAATCAGTTCTTAATAAAATTAATAAAGTTCAAGACTGAAGTATTTGCATAACATTTGTGTTTTCAATGGCCCATGATAAATTCATCCTATTCTATTCAGTTTGATCTTTATAAGATTTATAATTGTTGTGCATAATCATCTGAACACATGAAGAGAGTATAGACTATAGCTCTTATCAAAATCATCTATAGGCACTAATTTGGATTCTCCTGAGCATTCAAAACGCAGTCTATACATGCATTATAAAATAAGAGAAAGTGTCACAAATGAATATGCTGCTTGATGTTTTCTTAACCTAGTTCAACAGAAATTCAGCTCCTTAGTATACTATACTATGTGTTGGACATTCTTTTCTTCCATACTATTTCAGGATAGGGTATCTGATGTCCATAGGCTATCTTCACTTTTATCTGCTATTTTGAACAAGTCTGGTATTTTCAACCTATTTATGGCAAAGTTTAGCAAGGAAAGTTTAGCTGCTTGTCTAGAAACCTTCATATCAGGCAAGGCATCTTTCCTATGGCTCGGGATCAAAATGGGAAGATTGAAGGCTGCAATTTTGATACAACCATATTACCTATGTGGGTGAGCCTTTTTTTTTTCATGGAGTCTAGGGGATTCTACTTTTGGAATTGCAAAGTTCCTGCAATTGTGGTCAATATAAATATGATAAATGAAATACATACATTTCAGGCTATGTTACAGTTTTCATCCTATCAGTTTTGATACTGTTGTACTCAGCATTTTGACAACACTAACCTTCTCTGTCCCCCCTCAAATGTCCCTCTCCGCAGGAGCTACAAAAAAGAGCACAAGGCCTATAAGTAACCTGGGTACACAGATTGCCCACTGCTATGCTAGGACCTCAGTGATCATATCAAGAGCAACTGCATTCTCTTCGCTGATGATGTAAAGCTATTCAACACCACAGACAATACTGCTACCCTTCAAAAAGACCTTGACTATGTATCAGAATGGTCAAACAAATGGCAACTTCAAATCTCAACAAATAAGGCTTAGAAGGGCAAAGCGTCACAGTCAGTGTTGGATGTATATTTTGTGTATATTCGTAGATATTGTACTCTCTAATTGCAAATGAAGACACAGGTACTTGTTAGGGATAACATTGTTTTACCCTAACTGTTTTGGGTAAAGATAATAAAATGATGAATCATGGTTTGTCAGATAAAGTGTATGTGACTTTAAGCTAAAGGAATGTAATTAAGGGTGCAGCTGTAAAAGTACTATATAAGCAGCAAGGCACTCTCTGGCTCTTACTGGCTGGCTTATTGAAGACTGCGTTCTTGCTGGATCGGGGAGGAGAAGAAGTGTTGGATTACTTTGAAGATATTTCTCAACGGAGAGAAGATAAGTTTTGGAAAGATTTATTATATGTGTACTGACACTGGCTATTCAACACGGACTTTGCAATTAGAGTATCCTCGACAAGACTTGACTGAATTTGGTATTTGACTAATGGACTGTTTATAATGACTATGCTATAATTCTTAAATGGAATAAACTATATTTTTGATAGCACAAGCGTATCTGTATTTTTACTGCGTGTTAACTAGAAAACTTATCTCACACATTTACCTGTCTTCCTATCTGACTTCGCTGCACATTCTGTTTAGTTTGTTTTCCTTAACAACCGTTGGGGAATCCAGGCTTAACAGTACTCTATTTTTTTTATCTTCATCTTTAAGTGCTCTGGTTTTATTGTATTGCGAACAGTTGCTGGGGTGCATCCACAGTTTCGTTGTACTTGTACAATGACAATAAAGTTGTTGTTGTTGTTGTTGTTGTTGTTGTTCTTCTTCTTCTTCTTCTTCTTCTTCTTCTTCTTCTTCTTCTTCTTCTTCTTCTTCTTCTTCTTCTTCTTCTTCTTCTTCTTCTTCTTCTTCTTCTTCTTCTTCTTCTTCTTCTTCTTCTTCTTCTTCTTCTTGCTCTGTCCTACATATTGGCAAAAAAAATATCAGAAAATAAAATACAGGCTGAATAGTCAAGACCTTGTTGATGATCCAAACTCTGTCAAGGATCTTGGAGTACTCTTCTCTAATGATCTAAGTGCTAGAGCCCACTGTAACTACATAGCCAAAAAGGCATTAAGAGTTGTTAACCTAATCTTACGTAGCTTTTTCTCTGGTAATATTACACTAATAACTAGAGGATACAAAACATTTGCTAGACCTATACTCAAATACAGCTCATCAGTCTGGAACCCACATTACGTATCTGATATTAACACAGTTGAGAAAGTCCAGAAATATTTCACAAGAAGAGTTCTACACTCCTCTACTTGTTGCAGAATACCTTATGCCACCAGACTCGAAATTCTAGACCTAGAAAACCTAGAACTACGCCACCTTCGGTCCGATCTAAGTATAGTATATAAAATCATACATTGCAATGTCCTACCTGTCAATGAATACTTCAGCTTCAACCATAACAACACAAGAGCAAACAATAGATACAAACTCAAGGTTAATTGCACCAAACTTGATTGCAGGAAATACGACTTCAGCAACAGAGTGGTCAATGTCTGGAATACTCTACCTGACTCTGTGGCTTCTTCCCCAAACCTCAAAAACTTTAACCTTAGACTGTCTACTATTGACCTCCCCCCTTTCCTAAGAGGTCTGTGGGGGCGTGCATAAGTGCACCAACATGCCTACCATCCCTGTCCTATTGTTTCTTTTATTTTTTTTATTTTTCTTATATGTATCCATGTATTCATAACTATGTTTTTACTTATACCCATTATCTTGTAAGCAATTGACAAAAATAAATAAATAAATAAAAATAAAAATAAGTGACTTGATAACATAGTCTTCCTCAAAAGAATTGAAGAATTAAAACTTCATCACATACTAAGAGAATAAATAATTATCTTTCTGGAACAGAAATTGGGTGCACCCAATGTACTGACAATAACATCATTTGCTTGGTTTTTGACTTACCATTTGTCTAAACCCTGCCAATGTGACATGATGAACAAGCTGTGATTTTACAAAGTTATGGCTCAGTAATGGTGAAACTTAATATAATAAATCATAGCAGGCTAAGATAAAATGGCATGAACAGCCATCAGTTATATGGAGATATATGGATAATGTATTGATTTTCTATCTCTGTTGAAAGGGGGGGAGGGGGAGGAGGAGGAGGAGGAGGAGGAGGAGGAGGAGGAGGAGAGAAGCAAGGAAGTGAAGACTGCTAAATGCTCCTGGCTATTTCCTGAATATGGCTGATTAACTATTGTGTTGTTGATTGCTGTAATTGTCCATTGTGCATGATTGGAACATTGCTTCCTGTTGACCTAGTTGAGACAATTTCAGAAGACATATAAGGAAACCGACTTCTCAGAGAGCAAACTTAATGAGTGAACAAAGGAAGTATATAAGAAAGACCCCAAACAACCTGGATGGTGAAGGAAATTTTGTGGTCATCTGAAAGATATGTGCAATGTTTGTCCTCCTGACAGAAAGGAATCGAAATGACATCTGCTAGAAGTGGGAGATGTGTCATTATTAGAGGAGAAGGTGATAAAGAGAGAATTTCTACAATGTAACACAGCAAGGAAGGTGAGAAGTTCCTGCAGAGAACAGGTGAAGCTTCGCAGGAAAGGTAGAGGGGCAGTGACAGAGAAAGAGGCAGAGAAAGGTGAGTGCAAGCCAGAAGAGCAAGTGAAGTATGTTTGACTATGAAGCAAGAGGATCAGAAGGCACTCAACCTGTTTCAAACTCTTGCTTTAGAAGCTAATCCACAGCTACTTGTATAAGATTCACCAATCCCCATTGTCACATAATAGGACGGATTATATTTGGGCCCCCGTGGATTGAAGAAAGCCAAGGATGTTTTGAGAAAGAAGAGGTGTGTTAGAGTGATGGATGATTCTCTGCTGAATGGAACTGAGGCTGCTGAGGCAAGACTTTGTATTAGGCCATGGTGGATATATTGTCTTGAATCCCTTGATAACTATCCCTTCTTATTGTTAACAACAGAAAAGAATCAGACTTGCCTACTGGCATCCACAAGAACAGAATTTGGTGAACTTACACGGAAGGTTTGTAGGAATCAATAACTTGACATTCTGAAGGAGAATTTTTTCAGAGCAATTCTGAAAAATAAGAAACTAAGAGCACAATTGCAAACAGTTTCTTCAAGAAAGAAAAAAATGTGATCCAGCTAAAGAAATCAAGGTGGATAGATATAGACCTTTGTAAAATGAAAGGAAAGGGGAACATAAAGAGGAAATAGAAAGAGATACATAAATAGAAAGAGGCAGTCTCTAGAAATGTATTGTATCTGAGCTGAAACTTGTGAAAAATGTTTCAGATAATTTTAAAATGGCACTTTGGTTATATCAGAAACAGAAAGACAAGATGTATAGATCATTTGTAAGCAGCAAGGCTGAATTCATAACAGGTGGTAGTGAGAAAATAGAACACCTTAGTTTATGTCAGTCTTCTCTTAGAATGGAAATAAATCCCTGGCTGGCCATGGCTAGGCTGATACTGAAAGGAAGAAGCTGCAATTCAGAATAGTCAAAGAGAAAGTTAAAGAACTGTTAGTTACTTTAAGTGGATTTGAGAATTCAAGTTTCCAGGCCAGGTGAAACATTGTACAACCTAGCTGGAACTAGTGTATGTGATCTTAGAACTATTAACTATAATCTTTGAGAACTCTTGGAAAACTAGTGAGATCAGGGGATAACATGAGTTTTCCCTATTCCCCCCCTCCCCAAAAAGGGGAAGTTGAACTCCCAAAATTACCAAACTCTCATCTGGACATTTCCACTGTTATTAAACAGCATATTTGTGAGCACTTGAATAGGAATGCAGTAATTAACAAGAGTTTACCATGGGTCTGACTCAAGCAAGTCATGCAAGACTAAATTTATCTCTTTTCCTGACAGAGTTACTAGCTTAATTAAGTAAGGGAACACTGTGGACATAGTTTACCTTGACTTCAGCAAAACATTTGACAAAGTCTCTCATAATATCCTCATTAATAAAATGGTAAATTATCAGCTAAATGATAGAACTGTCAGATGGAATCATAATTGCTGAATGACCACACTAAGTGAGTACTCGCTAATGGCTCCTCACCGGATGGCAGAATAGTATTAAATGAAATGCTACAGAGCTCTGTGCTGTTCATAATTTCATTAATTATCAGAATCAAGGGGTTAAGGGGATGCTGTAGTACATTACAAACTGAACATAAGCCAACAGTATGATACATCTGCATAAAAGATAAATATGGTTTTGAGATACATAAACAATCTATACTCAGGCTCAGTAGAAATAATTGTTCCATTCTACTTTGTTTTGACTTTAAAGGGACATAGATAAACTGAAATGAGGACTATAAAGCTGGTAAAGGAATGGGAAACAAAGTCCTATTTGTTATATGAACAAATAATTAAAGAAATATAGTATATTTAGCTTACAGAAAAAAATGCAATGAGATATGATGCCAGTCTTGAGATATCTAATAGGAAGGAGTCAACTGATGGGCTGAAAGTACAGGGAAGAAGATTCCGGTTAGATATTGAGAGGAATTTCCTAATGGTAAGCAATTAACCAGTGGAAGAGATTACTTCATGAAGTAGTATGAATCTCTTCACCAAAGGTTTTCAATCAGAAACTGGATAGGCTTGTCTAAAGTGTTTGGCATATCCTGCATGAGCCAGCAGTTTGTGATGGCAGCCAACAAAGCCAATACAATCCTAAATTGCATTAACAGAGGGATACAATCAAGATGAGGTGCTAAAACCACTCTATAAAGCCTTAGTAAGACCATACCTAGCATACTGCATCCAGTTTCAGTCATCACACTATAAAAAAGATGTTGAGACACTAGAAGAAGCACAGAGAAGAGCAACCAGGATGATTAGGGGACTGAAGGTTAAAACATACAACGAACGGTTGCAGGAACTGGGCATGGCTACTCTAGTGAAGAGAAGTACCAGGGGAGACATGATAGCAGTGTTCCAATATCTGAGAGGCTGCCGCAGAGAGGAAGGGATCAAGCTATTTTCCAAGGCATCTGAAAGCCAGACAAGGAATAATGGATGGAAATTGATCCAGGAGTTATTCAACCTAGAAATGAGGAGAAATTTTCTGACAGTGAGAATGATCAACCAATGGAACAGCTTGCCTTCGGAAGTTGTGGGAGCTTCATCACTGGAGGGTTTTTAAAAGAGACTGGACAGACATCTATCTGAATGATATAAGGTCTCCTGCTTGGGTGGAGGGATTGGACTAGATGACCCACAAGGTCTCTTCCAACTCTGTTAATCTAATCTTATTGTTTGAATCTTGAGCTAGATGAGTTCTGAGATCCTTCTGCTTCTCTCACACATTGGTTGAACAATAGTGTTCCTTACAAAGTTGCATAGTTTCTGAGCTGATTCTCTATCTGAGAATCTATCCCAGAATCAATTTTGCAGTGAGAACATAAGTAGCCCAGAACCACCTTGTAGGGGAGGTGGTGGCATAAAAATTAATTAATTAATTAATTAAAAACTAGCAATACTTTTGAAAGTACAGCACACAACTGGCCACTCTTGGATATTTAAAGTGCCAAGTCTCAATGGAAGTGGTAAGGCATTGTCTGAAGCATTAAAATAGTAATTATAGAACTGATATAAGCACAAAAACATTTAGGAAGCAAAAAAATGGGCCAGGTTTCCTATGAATGAATGATCTAGTCAGCAGCTTTTATTCAAGGCTGTCCTTACCCTTTCCCTCCCAGATTAGAGTCGCAACATTATCAAAGCCACCTCAGACATGCATAGAGTCTGCTTTTTTCCCAGCTTTATGCAATACTAAACCATGTTGATCATACACATGCATACAACACTCAGGGCCACAGGGGAGTTAAAACAAAGAAACCATGCAGCTGCCTGTTGCTCAGGAAAAGCCAAAGCTTTTGATAAAAATAAACAATGATACCATTACTTTAAAAGAATGCAGTGATGCATTCCACAGATTAAGAATCTAACAATGAAAGTGAAAATGGGACACTTAATTTGGAAACCTGTAACATAAAAATTGAAATCCATCAGAAGCCATCAGAAATACAACTGACAAACACATACAGACACATACACATATACGTAATGACATACGTGTACATTTATACTTGAGAAAAGATCATTTAATTTGGAATTATACCTGGATTGCAAAATACAATAATAGGCAAAGTATGCTTGACTTTGCTATTCAAACAGGTAGTGTGGCATAATTTGGAGCTTTGACTGGTTGTGAAATTGCTGCTAAATTAAAGTTCCATCACAACCTGTGTGCTGTATTTGGTTGTTGCACTGACTTCTGAGAGTATGCTAAAGTTATTGGCTGATGTTGTGCTTGTGATCAAATATGGTGATGTTGTGCTTGTGATCAACTGAATCAAATATGGTGATGTTGTGCTTGTGATCAACTGAATCAAAGCAAAATAATAATATAATAAGAGAATGCCATAGTTTCAAAAACATATTTGGTTCTATATGCCTAAAGTCGGATATCACAATACAGTTTCTACAACAACAAATCAAATGTTAGTGTAGTCTTACTGTACATTTAAGATTGGTCCTTTTTTAATCTAATTTGAGAAAAAATATTCAGGACTGAACAACTGAAACAATATGAGTAATGTTTCCACACGAGTGGTGGTATTCAGCCGGTTCACACCCGTTCAAGTGAACCGGTAGCAAGGATTTGCCGTGGGTCACTGAACCAATAGTAACTTCTGGCTGGCCACGCCCCCGACCTGGTCGTTGGTTGTTCGCTTGCCCCGCCTACCTGATACTTGCTCACCCTGCCCACCTGATGCTCATCCTGCCCAGTCACTCCTTAAGATATTTCTTTTTTTCTCCTCCTGACAATCAGCTGTTCCTATGATCAGCTGTGCTGGGATTCCCCTCACTTACTGCTTCACCCAGGAGGCTTCCCTGAGGCCCAGGAAGGTCCCAAAATAAAGCTTCAGTTTTTTCCTTCCTGGGCCCCAGGGAAGCTTCCTGGGAGCAAAAATGCCCCCCAGGAGGCTTCCCTGAGGCACAGAAGGTCCCAAAATGAAGCGTGGGGAGGAGTGCTGTGTGCCCCCTCCAGGCTCCATTTTTTCCCCTTCCTTCCCTGAGCCCCAGGGAAGCTTCCTGGGAGCAAAAACATCCCCCCAGGAGGCTTGCTTGAGGACCAGAAGGCCCCAAAAATGGGGCCACGCCCACCCAGTCATATGGCCATGTCCACCTAGCCACACCCACCAAGCCACACCCACAGAACTGGTAGTAAAACATTTTGAATCCCACCACTGTTCTACACTGACATATGATGATGCTCCATTGAGTAAAAAGTACAAAGGAGAGTTGATAGAGAGGAGTGTAAGTGATTAACGAAGATCAAATATAGACCAGGATTTTTTTCTGATACTGTAAAAGGTAGTTCTGGATAACCTTTTGAGATGACCCATTGGCCAGCTGAAAAAAAAAAACAGAGATACAAAAAGAAGATGCATATGATGTAGTTGAGGATTCAATTATAACTCCTGAATATTCAATTGTACCTACCCCAAAATAAGTTCACAAACAATAATTGCTCCATGAGTGCCAATATCATTGAATACACCAAGCACTCTTGTTTGTGGTGACAGATCTTATGCCATTCATTTATGTAATCCACGACTGTGTAATGGGCAGCAGAAATAATCTGGAGGAATAGGAAGAAAAGCTGCAACCAAGACAACAGATAGATAAAAGAAATTTGATTCTGAGGCAGAAATGCAATTTGAGAGGAAGTCTCAGACTTGACTTTCCTTAGTCCTTTTAAAGATAAAGGGGGAAAGGGGGAAAGCACATTCAGACTTGAAAGATTCTGTTACTGTTATAATTTATTTAGTGTACGGTGATGTTACATTAGCCTTTGTACATTGTGAGCACAAAGTAGTTGTTTGGCTGTTGACAAATTACTAATCCGTTCAGTTCACGCTTGCATGCTATCCAAGGTGCACTATGAGGAGCAGATTAGTTCCACATTCAGAAAGTTTCAGTGGTGTTCTGCAGCTACATCTGGGGCTTCTTCATCCACCAATGTCACCTCATGCTTGGATGACACATTGGGGAAAGTGCTCTGTTACTGTAACTTAATATAAAATTAATATTAGCTTTCATTGTGTCCCAAATGTGCTTTTTCAAGAGGCAGTTGGGCTTTCTGGTTTTTCTTTGAAGACATTTCACTTGTCATCCAAAAAGCTTGCTTCTTGGATGAGAAGTGAAATGTCTTCAAAGAAAAACCAAAAAGTCCAGTTGAAAAAGCACCTTTGGGACAACCATGACCCGGAGGACTGAAAATCTCCACAGACATTTCATAACTATGCTTTCGTAATCTGGTCTACTTCAAAGGATTGATATATAGTTGTTGTTCTGTTATCTAGGTCTACTTCTCATTCTTGCAGATGCATTGGAGTTAGTACTTTACGATGTGTCAGTGAAGCAAGCATCAGAAAGCTACTCTTCACTCTAGCATCAGGTTAATAGAAACGACACAACACTTTTAATGTGCTTAACTTCATTGAGGTGGTGTTTAGTTACGTTCCCTGCACCAGGTACATATACAATAAATAATATGAGGGGGAAATTTTCAATAGAAAAATTAAACCAAAAACCCATTCAGCTTCTCTTCTCTACATATGTGGTGGTGGGGCTCCTCAGAGGAGACTTGAGATTACAGGGACAATGACTTGGTAAAATAGGAGCTAAACAGCTACAAATAGGTCACCAGCTGATTTTCCTACAGGGCTTTCTGTTTAAAACTCAGAACATTTTGGAGGGTATGCTTGATGGCAGCCACAAAAATCATATTGAAATATAAGGCCAATATGTTAAATAGCAGCAGCACTACATGAGAAGAAGATATTATTGTTTCACAGAATTTTTATTTTATTTGTACAAGCAATTCCACATTAGTTCTGCAGTTCCACTGTGCCTCGATATTATGCATTAATAGACTGGCTTGTTCAGTAGCTGATGATTGTAGTTCTAGGAAATTTATTGTTGCTATAAAATGAGTCTCTTTCCCCCTCTCTCCTGCTAATTGACAAAGAGGCCCAGTAATTAAAGTACAATAAAAGTTTTCCAGTAATTAGTTTCTGTAGTTTTGTTACAGGCCATCAATTGTTCTTTAATAATACTGATTGTTCACATTCAGTAGTCAGTAGACTCTCAAAGCATTCTGGGCCACAGCCACTTCCAAACACTACACATTCCATTCCCATGAGGACATTTGCATTCGGAAGAAAGTTAACCCTCTCCTAGGGTACAGTGTCTATATGACGGTTTTATGGTTTTGGCTAAAACAGCTGAAATAACTAATTCTTGCAGGCAGGTTCAATAGTTTTATGCTAAAGGACATGGCTTCAAGTTGGATTACTTTGCCCCTATTAAAAACAGATGATGATGTTAATGATAAAAACCTAAACCAATTTCTCAAAATATCTATTCATTTCTTTAGCTCCAGATGGCATTCTTCTTAGTTCCATTTTACCAAGAAGATACTCGGGCAAAACTGTTATCCTTTGATGGCATTTTAGCTGTACATTTCAAAAATATTCCTTTCCAGCATCCAACAGACAGACAATGTGTGTAGGTACTCTAATAGCAACTCAGTATCAGACATATGGGATTATATCAGTACTCACTGAAGCAAGTATTTTGCAACCATCAATGTATATTATTGGATTGCTCAACTACTAAGCCTAGTAGTTGCATTGCAAACAAGAATGTTCATTATTAAATCCAGGCACTGTGACTCAGGCACAAATTGGGAATATTGACAAGATTAGCTAGTTTCTTGGGCCTAATTTTAAGGAAATCTTTCCTAATGGTGCCTTCTCCAGATGTATTGTATAAGAATTTAAATCCACTCCCATGGGAAACATATAAAACATATATGGATGAATTATTGCTTATGCATCATATATAAATAAGATTAAAAATAAAGGGAAAAATAACTTGAAAGATGAACTGAAATATTAATGGCTACAGATAGTTACATGCCAATCTATTATTGTGTATATAGAAATACATAAAAAGAAGTATGAATTAAATACTATATTAAAACAGCAAGCAGAATTCATGCCAGCATGTTTATGGTAGAGATACTGGGAAAACGGTGAAAGACCCAGCAAGATTTTGGCTAATTGCCTAAAGCAAAAGAAAGTTAGGGCACTGGCTCCAACTATTAGAGGTAAAATAGATGAAATATATAAAACTTCAATGGATATAAACTGATAATTTTTAAAAATTGTATTCAGAATTACATACTGTACCAGAGAATATATCAAATGAAATGATAGAGGCTTTTAAAATATAAAATTTATCTATCATGTTTAGGTAATACACAAAAATATTTTTTAATTTGCTCACTATTTGGGGTTCAGATTAAACAAATAATTTTAAAAATGGCATGTGGTAAAACATCAAGAGTGCATGGATCCCTATTGGATGGTATAAAACATTTATAGATCTTTTGATTCCCAATTGTATGATGGGATATTTCATAAGGGAATTTTATCAGTGGCATTTAATCAGATTTATATTACAGTTATACCAAAAACAGATAAAGATCACACTTAGTGTGGCAATTATCATCCAATCTCATTGATCAATGTTGATGCAAAGATTTTAACAGCAGTGTTAGCAAATAGATTACAGCAAGTAATATGTTATCAAAAACTATCAAATCAGGTTTATAAAAACTAGGCAAGAAGCAGACATTTAAAAAAAGAATGATAGTTATGTACATTTATTAGAAATGAACACACACACACACACACTAATAATCTTTACATAAAAATCAGGAAACCTGTGGCTATTACTCCGCTAGTCATTGTTGACTATAGGAGCTATACTCATCTCCATTTCAAGATCATTGAGCTAGTGATGTCTGAAGACATTTCTGCAGTCATGTGGCCAGTATGATGTCATGGAGTGCTGTTACCTTCCCATCAAAGTGGTACCTATTTATCTACTTGCATTTGAACTGCTAGGTTGGCAGGAGCTGGGGCGAGGACAGGAGCTGACTCTGTCCTACAGCATTTAGATCTTAAACCTGGGCTCCGGGCTTTCTAGCTGACAAACCTAGCATCCTAACTGCTGAGCCATCATGCCAATATTAACCTAAGTATATAAAGAATTGTAACTATTAGTTGATACATATTCTCCTTTGTTTCTTTTCTTTCTGTTGTATTTTTTTTTCCAATTTTAAGCACTTTTCATGCAGTTTTCTTTGTATGTACAGTATTTGCATTATAACTGTCTTTATGTTTTATTTCTTCTTTACTTTTTGCAATACAGAGCAAAAAAGAATGAAATGGTATTAGTTCATGCAATGTACCGGAGCACAATTTAAGGGGCAGTAAATTCTGTCATACAGTTTATTTTCAGTGTATCAGTTGTGCAATGTATCTTAACATAACACTTCTTTGAAAGTACAGCATTGTAAAACATTTGTCTTTGCTGGAATTATTTCACAATAGCTGGAGACTTTTGTTCTAGCTACCAGATGCTCATGAAATGTGTAGATGAACTAAATTACACAGATGAGCTCTGTGATGATGACCACATGAATATGTGTGGGTAATCAAAAATGCCATTTCTGAAGAATGAGTTTTAGGGGAAGTAAGCACTATTTAAATTTAGTTAGAATTGCCTAATGCTATTTCCCCCTCATATCTAAAACATAGATTGGCCTAGAAACTTCAGATTTGTTTAATGCAAGAGCCCATGAAATAATCTAGTGAAGAGGATGATGTACTGCTCAGAAATTATTCACATCAGAGTTAGAAATACAAGACTGCTAAAGCAAGAATCATTATTTCAGAGGAGTCTGTAGAACATTCTGCTCCACATAGTTGCAGAAAAAAAGAAATCCTCATAATGTTAAAAGTGAGCCATTTTCATCTATGCCCAACTGGAGATAATTATATCAAAGTATACCTACTAAAACTCTCATTGCAATGACCTTTAGTTGGGCAAAACAGTGCATCATTGGGCAACAATTTTTGAACCAAGGTACAATTGGAAGAGTACTTGCAAGCTTCAGCTACTTCAGAATACAGTAGTGTGAACAATTCTACACAACCCTAGACTTGCTTGTGTGTCACATCTTCTTCTGTGAGAACTGCACTGGCTGCCAATCCATTTCTAGGTACAATTCAATGCGCTGAAGCCCTGCATGGTTTGAGGCCAGGTTATTTGAAGGACCTCCTCTCCCTTATTACATCTGCCTGACCTACCAGGAAAGGAAGGCGGGGCATGTTATGGGTCCTATCAATTAAAAACTGTCATCTGGTGGTATTCAGCAGGTTCTAACCAGTTCTGGAGAACTGGTAGTGGAAAATTTGAGTAGTTTGGAGAACCAGTAAATACCACCTCTGACTGGAGATTTTACAGTATCCTTCCCCTGCCACGCCCAACAAGCCACACCCAAGAACTGGTAGTTAAAAAAATTGAATCCCAACACTGGTGTGATCACAAAAAAGGCCTTCTCAGGGCTGGCCCTTTCTTTATGAAACATCATTCCCCCAGAGGTACTGTTGGCCCCCACCCTGTTGCTTTTCCTAAAGGTCCTAAAACATGGCTTTGTCAGCAGGCCTGGGACCATAAATGGAAATGGAACTGATCAAGGGGCTGATTTGCTTGTATTGTTGATGTCATGAAGAGAGGGATTTTAGTGGATCTTTACATTTTTTTCAAGGTTGTAAGCTGCCTAGAGTCATTATGTGCGAGTTAGGCAGTTGTATAAATTTGCTGAATAAACAAACAATTTTTGAACCAAGCTACCTCAAATGGGCTAAGAATGTGTCCAAAATCTGGGCCCCACGACTCCTAAGGGAATGAAATTTGAGAAAGTTGTGGCTGCTTCAGCACTAATGACTGTTGCTGGGCTGCTGCTGCTGAGTTGTCTGACAGTTTCTCAACCAATCTGACAATCTCTCACTTCTTCTTCCATCCAGCAGGAGTCACTTACTTGTCTGCTGGAAAGGAAAGGGAAAGAAAGGAAAGGAAAAGAAAAGAAAAGAAAGGGAAGGTAGGAAAGGAAGGAGGAGAAAGGGAGGAAGGGAGGAAGATTTCTGATGCTACCTGACAGTTTCCCACAAGAAAACTCAATGGATAAACCAGCAGGAAGTTAAAAGTTGCTCCCACTACTTTTTTTGCTCATCTGCAACCATTTTGTATCTCTATTTATGTTTACAAAACAATGATCCAGTGGGACACAGGTTGACTAGCTGTTACTATTATTACATATTATCTATGCATAGTCTACCAGATAGTTATGACTGGATTTGGTACTTTTGACTATTAAATACCTTGCAAAGATCTAGGATAGTTAAAGATATAATTGTAATATGAGCTCTTCCAAATAATACTTTTTTTTTTGTAATTGATGACTTGAGATTCTGTCCATTCCTAATGTGGCAAAGGGTTTTTTCAGAACTATTGGTATACAATTGTTGTTATTCAGTATATGTTTTATTAATCTGGGCTATAAAGGAAATAGCTACCTGATAAACAAATTAAAATAAAAGCATTTTTAAAGAAAATTTCCATGGTAATCTTAGGTAAAGCATTTTGGAATAGTTGTAGCTTAGTGATAAAGCAAATTGGGTCTTCTAAAACTCAATCCTCAGCATTTTCAATAACAACAGCACTCAGCTAGTGTTGAGACTATTTCAGATTTCACAGAACACCATCAGATTATTTTAACTCAGGAAAATATAATTTGATATATTTCCTTTTGTTTTCTTTGGTCATGAGTACCAGGTAGATTTGAATTACTGCCTTTTCAGAAGCTGGTCTGCATCCCTGTTCTTTGAGTTACCTAATTGATTTGTATCTGTATTATTCTACTTCTGCTGTTCTCTTTTCTGTTATGATTGATCAAGACCTTTTCTTTCCCTTTTATAATGATTAGCATAATCATGGTAGTGGATCACACCAAAGAGCAAAGGAGATCTTTTTTCCTTTGTCATTTATAGGTAAATTTGGAGAGGTTATCTAGTTTGCAGGTATCTTTAGGAGCTTGCATTGCCAAGCAACTGGGTGATGTTAAGGAAAAATATACCTTGTGACTGTGTGGTACTGTCATGATCTGCCCCAAAGATATTTTTTAAACAAAGTTTCATTGCTTTGGATAATTTTAGGCTGTTCATTTTAGTAAAATTGTCTAGTTTTTTTTATATCACTGGATTCAATGCTAACTTTTAATAATGTGTTCATACAAATGTGTGGTTCACATTCAGGATTTTGTTAACCTAATTATCTGAATTCATATGACATACCAAAGCACAAATTGATAACCATGACTGAGTGTTAGGCTAAAATATTATTGGCTCATTTGTGACTCAGTATCTTAGACAAGCTCAACTAAAACTTTCTTTGTTTCATGATCCTGTAAGTCTTGTCTTGGACCTTCTTCATGCCCGTAGACTATTCCCTTTCAATATTTCTTTAAAATATTTTGATTCGACTAGACAATGGAGAGATGATTCTTAATAATAGTGGGTAGGAGCTCATCATAGCATGGATCACCAATCATGTTGAGAATTCTTTAATATCATGGATGGCATAGTCATGTTTTTCTCAAATTTACAGGAGAGATGTACTGCAAGTCAAATACAAGCAATGTATACAGGGAAGATTCCCCATCACATATTTAGCACATGCTTAGGTCTTTATACTTGCTTTTCATGCAAATGTACAAGCTTTACAATGGTTTCATCAACCAAGTTGGTTGTTGGTTGGTCTGTTTCTAGGCATAATGGAATGTAATTATTTTATCTTTGGAGCCATTCATGGCTTTGGACTTGAGGAAGTGTAGATATCAGAAACTGGCATCCCTGGGTTGATTTTTAGGCTCCAGTAAGGTCTGGTATCTTTCTCCAGAATAATACCAGCCAACATTTCAAATATTGGGTATTGCCCATATTTGGGCATTGCCCATATGCACTATTACTCTTGGGCATTAAGGAAAAACAATTATACTTACTATTTGTCACACTGTTCAATACCAATATTATCAGGTAAAACACCAGAAGTCTTTATTATTGTAAGAATAAGAACACTTAGAACTAAACTTGGTAAATCACTCAGAGAATTGATTCCATACACTGTATTCCTGATTAAGTATAAATATATCCATCACAAGCTTTTCTTAGGATTGCATAAGATTGTCTGAGATAGGACCAGTGATTACATGAAAAAGACACTCTGGAAGCTATCACATAGATCACGGGTGGACAAAATTTAAGAGATCAAGGAGTATAATATTTTTTCCATTTTTTATTTTTAAGGGTAGAAACAGGAGAAAAGTATTTCCCAGAAGGTAACCACATTCTCATCCACCCAGCCCAATCACTATTCCCAATTAGCCAAAACTGTGTTTGAAATTTCTGGGGTTTTAAGATACTGGGAATGAGGGCATTCAAAATAGAATACCAGTGGTTTGCTTCTGGGAAGCATTTTACTCCTATTGATTAAATGATCGATTATGTGCTATCATAATGCTATCAACTACAAGTGATTGCTTAAGATTCACCCCCCCCCCCTGATGATCTATCTCTAATCTGGTCTTTCAGGTCTTCCAATGGTGTACCCACCATCACTGTAATTGAGTTCCTCTACTTGCAGCTGGTCACCATCTTTTTCTTTTTCCTTCCACTTTTCGCACTGTTAGAGCTTTCAAAAGATTTAGATCTTTACATAACGTGTCCAAAGTAGGATAATTTTAACCTGGTCATTTCTCTTGAGTGAGGACTCTGTATTGATTTGTTCAATGATCTATCTCTTTGTTTTATTGGCTATCCATATATTCTCAGAAGTCTTCTTCAACACCAAAGTTCAAAAGTATCAATACTCTCCTATCCTGCTTCTTCAACTCCAACTTCCATTGAATGTCATAGTGTCAGGTGCAAACAACCAGACCCACACATATAGAGTTCAAACTAATTTATTGTTCTCTGCTGATTACACAGTAATCGCCCAAGACTGGCAGCTTTCATCTGGAATCAAGCAAATAAGGCTCTAAGGTAGTGGTCATCAACCGGTGGGCTGGGGACCACTGGTGGTTTGTGAGAAAATTTTGGTGGCCCACGAGAAAATTTTGGTGGTCCACAGAGAAATGTCCCCCCCAAAGCAATTAATCCAGGCTGCACAGGAACACAAGGCTGCACCACCCACATGGCCCTCCCACCGTCTGGCCCCCACCCTTCAGCCAAGTGCAAACCTTACCTTGAGTAGAGCCATGCAAGCTGGAACTGGAAGGTAAGACCAATGGCGGAGGAGGGAAATCCGCCCCGGGGTGGCTTGCTGACATTGATGGGAAAGTCGGTCCCATATTCCAGAGCTGCAGTAGTCACAAGACTGGCCCTTTGGTCATCCCAGAACAGATCCTTCAGTCCATGGCAGGCCGGTGCACCTGGGTGGAGGAGCAGCTGCTCTGAGATGACCAAAGGGCCAGTCCTGTGACTACTGCAGCTCTGGAATATGGGACTGACTTTCCCACCAATGTCAACAAGCCATGGCCAGTCAAAATTCATATTAGTGGTCCGTGGGATTTAAAATTATGAGTTTGGTGGCCCCTGAGGTCCAAAAGGTTGGTGACCCCTGCTCTAAGGCATTCAGAGTGGGTCAGATCCAATCCTCCTGTGTTTATGTAGCTCGTCCATGCTGATTCCTCGCTTGAGTGCTCCTCCTAACTGGGATGGTTGCTCTCCAACACATAGGGAGTACCATGGCTTGCATGATTCTGATTTTGTAGGTAGGGAGACATTACTACATTTGAATAACTTTTCCAAGGCCTTCATGGTTGTTCTAGCAAGTGGTAGTTTTGATTACGTGTTTTTTTTTTACTATTGATGGCTGATGCTAAGAGGTAGAAGACTGATTCTTCTTGATTAATGACAAGTGCAAGCAACCAGAACCACTTATGAATAGACTCTAACAGATACTTTATTGTTGTAATCTATATTACAAAAATCTTGCCAGACTGTCTGCCTTCCCTTGGGAAATGGTAGATATTGACCTAAGGGTTTGACCTTAGAGATTTCCTTCCTGAAAGCAATTCCAAGTTGCAGCCATTGATTCCATCACATTAGAGTCTTGTATAGTGATGGAGCACAATAATTAAATAAATAAATACATTTTATCATTTTATAAGTGATATTGATTGACACCCATTCTTCCATAGGGATCTGAAGATTCTGTCTGTCTATCCATCAGTCTGTCTGTCTACCTCCCTCCCTCCCTATCTACTTACCTATCTACATACCTAATAAATATCTTTAAAAAATCTCACCACAGCAGATTTTACACTAACTTGCAACAGTTCAAAATCAGGAATGATTGTTATGTGGGATGAGAAAGTGAAAATAACCTTTCATAAATGATGAATGCTAAGTATCAAGGCAAACAGTAGTTGGCCAAGACTTGAAGGTAATCTTTAAATCCTTGACATCAAATACATTCAAATATGAAAAATCACTCTTGCCAGATTTATGTAGGCTAAGAGCAAAAACCAAACAACCTCTCAAACTTGAGGAAATAATATGGTTCAATGTATTTTATCTTTTCAACAAAGAACAAGTGATATTTCTGATAGTTTTGTAGACATTTCGGGATGAAAATTATGTTGACCTGTAAGGACCTTGAAAGTAGCCTTTTATGGGTCTCATACACATTGGTCATGATCTAAGAGACTCAGGTGATTGGTTTGCTGCACCCCTTCTTGCATTCAAACTGCAAAACAAATCTTTCAAGACAACTTTTCCTAAATAACTTCTTCATATAATAAACTATAATTTCCATAATTCCAAGCTAACATGTCTCTTTTTTGAACACAAAACATTAGGGAGATGACATGGTGAGTTGCTGTAGGAGAAGAGCAGGCAGAGTCAAGAGAGAACTTAACCCAGAATCATTATGTGTCCACAAACGCTCCAAGTCTAGCCCTCCTTTTGAATTCAATTAACCCTTATCTAGCATCAGTTTAGTGTTGACTTCAGTTGACCAGATTCTTGTGTATAGGTTTGAGCAACAAATCTTCTGAACTAGAACTTACATGTGATCCTGATTCTTTGCACCTGACAGTTGCTGTAAGAAAGACAGCCATCCTCTTCAAATATTTATAGCTCACTTGTGTATCTTTAGACTATGGCTTTCTTTGTTCATTTGCCAGGTATTGTAATATTTCATCTTAGAATCATTGTTCTCAGTCCCAGAGCAACAAGTAACCAATTTTACAATTTGTATATTTTTGGCCAGGAGAAGAAAACAGAATGCATTTTATAAATCCACATGGCCAGTGGTCAGGGATTGTGGAAATCATAATCCCCCACAACTGGAGGAACATGATTGCTATTGTATCACTGACTATGCAATCCACCAACTAAATGCTTTTTTTAATAGCATGAATTGCCTACTAAACATTATAATGATTAGTTTTCAGAAAAAGAAACAAGGAAAAATATCATTATAACTCTATCAAATTAAACATTACATTATACAAAGGATCAAGAAATTAAAATTAAACTGATATTGCAAGTTAGTGTAAAAATAAATTTAAACATAAGAATTTAAGAAGAATTCTACTGAATCAGACCAAAAGGCTTATGGTATCTAGTTAGCATTCTCTTCGTACAGGTGGCCAGTCAGATGATGCACGAAGTCCATTATCAAGATATGACTTATTTCTTTATATCTACTTCTGTATCAACAGCTATATTATTTACCAATCTAGAAATTTCGAATACAGAACTGGCAATCTAAAATAAAACTGGGTGTGACATCTTATAAAGTTTTGATAATTTGACAGTTTATTTTATTTCATTGTAGCATCTTCTATATTGTAGAAGAATCTTCAACATCTACTGAGGATGTGGTGGATAGTCTGGCACCCATGAGGATATCGTCAACACTTACATTAGTTATGGTATTACAGCTACACCACTGTTATGGCGATATTGTAAGCAACTTCTATTTGACAATAAACCAAATGTAAATGTAAACAATTTTTTTTGTTTGGGTGTCGCAGTAGTGGAATTATTGTGCATGCATCTGTACCATATTGTTTGAGAGGGCTTTCAGTGCAGTGTTTGCACTTGTGAAGGAAAATGTTGTCTAAAATATTTATGTTCATCATTTTATATGTATGCCTCATTTTCTCTAATGAACTGCACCAGGTTGATTTATGCATCAGTAAGTTAGATTTTTGCCTATGACCTTTTCATATGTTCTGAAAATTTAGCCAGCTCTAGTACATTAT
This sequence comes from Notechis scutatus, assembly GCF_049901735.1. NCBI lineage: Eukaryota > Metazoa > Chordata > Lepidosauria > Squamata > Elapidae > Notechis > Notechis scutatus. Next base: position 34,062,722 of record NC_142011.1, on the reverse strand, counting down.
GTATTTTTTTTTCCTTTTTGCAACACAGTATTGAAAAAGTATCTTGTTTTGAGCATTTGTGTGACAGAATGTGCCTGGGTGGTATCGGCTGTGAGGCAGATTACCTATGAGAATGGTAGATTTTGTATTATATAGTGGTACAAATTTAGGATTTTTTTTTTCATCCTCGGGTTTGCAACCCTTTCACAGAACCAAAAAGAAGAATTGAGAGAAGTGGCAGTGACAGTAGTTAAGACCCATGAGGTTTGATGGATAGTGAATCCACAGCAAAAGGTCCTAGTATCCCTCTCACAAGGGATAACTTTGAGGGCCTGGGAAAAGTGCTGTCAGATGACAGCTGAGATGTTGTAAATGCTAGGAAAGGGGCAGTGGTGGGATTCAAATTGTTTTACCACCAGTTCAGTGGGCCTGGCTTGGTGGGTGTGCTTTGCCTAACGCCGGCGCACAGCTTTCCCCATACCAGCTGACACCTGCAGCGTCAATTAGCTGAGAGGATAAAGAAGAGAAAAGCTCAGGGGCAGGTGGGAAGGCCGATCTTGCGCTTTTCTTTTTCCTCTCAGCTGATTGGTGGAGGATTTTTTTTCCTCCTCTCAGCTGGTCATTGGCTTTTTTTATTACCAGTTTGGCTGAACCGGTACGAACTGGTAGTATACCACCACTGGAAAGGGGTTTAGGAATGGGGGGTGCATAATTTGGAGTATGGGCAGTGGAGGCTTGGTTGTCCCTCTGCAGAAATTCTGGACTAATTGGTAGGCTCAGATCATATTATGCCAACATTTGTTCTCCATGTGTCCTAGATTATCTGTGCTGGAAGTCTTAGTACAGGATAAAATATTAAGGTGATATGAGAACATTTCCCCTCCAAATAGTTAATGAAGAGTCTTTATGCTGGGGTAAGCAGGATGAGTAAATGAGTCTTCAGTATAACATCTTTCCTTCCCTTGTTACAATGTGCACTGCCAGGGACTGGCAGTGGATAGTTCCTTCATTTATATTACAGCCAGATATTGAAGGGTTATGTTTGTTTTAATCTCTACAGCCACCTATCTCATTATAGTGACTCTGTGAAGCTACAACAGTTATCAACATAGTATACACCACAACAATAAACACATAATTGGCAGGTGAAATGAAACTACAAATAATCCTTCGATATAACCATCTTATAGACCCCAATTTTGTCAGAAGTTTTAATGGGGAAATTGGGGTACCTTGATAAGCAACTGAGACACTGCCTGGTTCTTGAGAATGAGGAAGGGCTGATTCCCCAAGCCCTTCTCAATGTCAGCAACTTTAACTCTCAGAATTCTCCAGCCAGCATGAGACCTGAAGTCTACATATAAAAGTTGTTGGGGCTGAGAAACCCTGATACAGTTCATATTGACTAACCAGCAGGAATAGTCTGGAGCTGTTAAGAGCTCTCTCTGCCTGACTTTATTTCAAGTAGTAGATGAAAGATCAGTTTCTCAGTTGGCTAGTGTGAGGCTTACAGCCAGGCTAGAAATTGCCTAAGAGAAACAAGTAGAGTGCTTGACTGGTAAGCCTGCAGTTACTCCCTTGCTATTCTCTGGAAGTTGCTAACAAATAGTTACCTTTCCCCTTAGCTTTGACTTATTTTTTTTATCTTATTGTGTTTAAATGGAAAGGGTGGTTAGATGGCCAAATGCAGTGTACAAGCCTAGGTATCATTAAATACAATCAAGGTACATGCTTTTGGCAGAGTCTCTATTTGCGTGAGAAATCTCACATGTTGAAGCTATAATTTGTAGAATTCCTAGTCGCATAGATAAAGTCTACAAGCTACATTCCCAACAAGTCAGGGAGACAAAATTGAGTAACTTTCTTTTAAAATTACATTTTAAATGTTATGTATGTTTTTTTAAAAAGACAGAAAAACATAAATAATTCATTACATTTTGGTTCTTTAATGTGTTCAAATGCATCATGTATTTAGTTTAAAAGCCGTTATTACTATAATGTTATAGTCATTGTAATGTTTTCACGGCTTTTTTATTTCAGCTCAACGTTTGTTTTTAAAGAATTCTCTATCAGCTTGGAATCTGTTTGCCTTATGCTCTGGAGACTTTATCCCCAGATCCTTTTACAATGGATTGTAAAAAGTGTGGAATTAATGAAGACTTAGATGTTTTTAAATGTAAAACCACAAGCTTCAGGAGATATTAAAACATACCTCATGCAAATGACAGGATTATTTTCATTTTATATAAGAAACTATTTACAGCATTATTTATGCTAGGAAAAGAATCAGCCAAAGAATACACAAGTTGGAATATAGAACTTGTTCCATTGCACTAAAAGGACATATGTTCTAGTGCTTTTCTTTCAGAGCTCTGTTAGTAAAGCAGACTTATTTTCTATATGATTATCTTGTTTATTGCTTCCCATTAAAGTAATTCCTCTCTTCTATTGTTTTTGTTTAGATGCATTTGAAAGATAATGCTTGGATCAGCCTCCTCATTTTCTTTACAGCAATTCACAGTACAATCTTACACTTGTTTACTCAGAAGTAAGTAAATATTGCATTGTGTAAAATTTCACATATCACACTATGGATGCTTTTTCTGACATTCAGATTAATCACATATAAAGAAAGATACAGTACAATGTAAAAGGATTCTAAAAACTATTGGATATTAAATCCTTAATATAAATAGTATTAACAAAAGTATAATACACCATTTAATGGGCACTTCTAGTTTGCTGTCGCTAAATTTTGCAGTCATCTGATGGTACACTTTGCAACAGTATTGTTTAGCAATGGAAATTTATTGCTTAAATTCCAGTTATTTATTTATTTCGGAATTCCATTCCAATTACTATTATTTAGTGAGGATTGTCTTGTAAATCCTTTTAAAAATATTTTTAAGGCTTCATTTGAAAAGATTTGCATTGATTTTTATGAAGCTTAGCTATAACTTTTATCCCTTTAAAAGAGATGTTTTGAAAACAAAAAATAAATGCTACAGACATTGATGCTTTTTCTTTACTATATTATGGAAATCAGTTTTTTTAAATCTTTTTGTAACATGGTTATTAAGTGAGATATGCCTGTTTTTATCTTCTTTACCAGAAAATATAGATAATCACACTTTACCTATCAACTGAGTGTACATAGAAGTAATATTGACCCACAACAGTTCTCTTAGTGAGTATTCAAAGTTACAAAGGCACTGAATAAAAGTGACTTACAACCACTTTTCACACTTATAACCATTGCAGCATCCCCATAGCTACATGATCAAAATTCAGACGCTTGGCAACTGACTCGCATTTATGACGGTTGTAGTGTCCCGGGGTCATGTGATCAGCATTTGTGACCTTCTGACAAGCAAAGTCAATGGGGAAGCCAGATTCACTGAACAAACATGTAACTAACTTAACAACTATAATGATTCACGTAACAAGTATGGCAAAAAAGTCACAAAATGGGGCAAAACTCATAAAATGTCTCACTTAGCAACAGAAATCTTGGATTCAATTGTGGTTGTAAGTCAAGGACTACTTGTATAACATGAAGTTGAGTAACTTGTTAATATTCATTGGCAACTGAAATATATTTAGTTTTATTCTTTACAACCTAGCAGAATGTTGGGAAAAAATTATGTGAAGAAGGCTCTGTCTCTCCATCCTTCCCTTTGTCAGCAGGGAAACTCTCTGAAAATTGAATTGACTGGGACCAAATTTAGAATGGTAGGAGAAGCCACCAAAGATTAAATTTGAAAATGGGTTAAATTCTCATTGGACCTGAAAGAAAAATGTCCCCAAATCATCTCTATGGGAAAAATGGTTGGACAGCCAATAAGAATGGTGGCAATGGCTCCATTCGGAATCCCCCTTCTTGTCTCCTTCTTATGTCATATGATCCAGAATGGGCATATACAGTTTACCTTGAGCTCTCTTATGCATATACACAAACACCAAGTGGTACAAGAGGAGAGTAGGAACACACACCACAAACTGGCATGTTATTTTGTTACTTAGGAGAAAATAAATATATTGTCTATGGCTCCTTCTAGGAAAGGGCGGAAAAGAATTGCAGAAGCCATTCTCTGCCTTTCCCTCCCTTACCTTGATTGCAATCCAATAACATGTGGGAAATAAATTTTGTAACCGGTTTTGAAATCTGTTGGCCCATTAGCTATCCATCTCTGAAAACAGAACCGAATACAATAGGACAAATTTAGTGTGTAGGAAAAGCTGGGAAAAGAAACATTGATTTTGAAAACGAGCCAGGGTTAGAAAGGAACCCCCACCCCATCCCAAACCAATCAATCACTATAGGAAAAGCTGCTGGACTTGGAATGCTGCCAATGTCTCTATTCTACACCCTATTTCCCTTAGTCATGTGATCCAGAATGGAGCTGTTATTAAGGATTGGAAAGACTTCTAGAAGCCATGGCCTCTATGCTTAATTACATTATGAGTTAAACTTGTTATGGCTGAAATGAAGGAACATGGGCCAAATGTTTTTGATTGGCTGAAATCAATTTGTTTAAATGTTAATTATAATCAGAGAAGCAGAAGTATTCCACATTGCCTTTTGAACATAATAAATAGAAATGGCGTGAAAACAGGAACTCATGTTCTGTTAGTGCCAACTACATAGTATTTTTGTAAGGACAATAAGCATACTGGAAAGCACTGTATATGCCCTGTAATATATTCCTTTACAAAAACCTGTAGTGAACTCCATCCCTTAAATATGCTTCAAGACACTGTCTACTGAATAATGGTCCCAACTTTGTTAATAAACTCCTGTACAAACTTACATGATTTTACCTCCAGCCACTGGAAGAACTGACAACCTGTCAACCTTATATTATATTTGTTAATTCATTACAATATTAGAACAAAGTGGTTGGAAAGTCATCCTTTTACATGATTATTCAATATTAGGACAATGCGCAGCTGGTTGGCCTGAATTTAGTTGTCCGTCCAACATGAAGAAAGTTGAATGCTGTTGCCATGGCACTAATGTATCTCCAGAGAAAAAACAGGATTGTGGTGGTGTAATAATGCATCCATACTTAGTAGCCACTGAAAACAATACACACACATATGCAAATCTTTAAGCATTGGAAAAACTATGGTTTTCCACAGAGTCATATCTATCAATCCATTTCCTGTAGAAAGAAAGCAGAAATTGCCTATTTTGCAGATTAAGGTCTATTCAAGGAGGGTGTAAGGGGAGAGAGTAGAAGACGAAGGGAGTGATGACAATTGAGAAGAAAAGAATAAATCAGTTTTGCCAGCATTCATGACTTATTCATGAGACATGTGAATTTTGCATTTAAATTTGACATTCTCATGATCTCAATATTGTATATGCAAATCTAAAGATTTCTGCATCCCTTCACATTCTTGATTCAAGTGTGCTCTTTTTCAGTCATCCTGTGAATACAAAACTAGCAAAGCTCATAGAGATATTGCTTTATGCAGAATTCAATCTTTTCCATAAATCCAAAGAATGCATTCGATACAATGAATTAATTTTAAAGAAAACATAAGAGTTAATTGTTAATGTTGAACATTGGTTGGTTTATATACAAATTGCTTTTGCCTCCTCTAATGTTATATCATGGTCAAATAAAGATCTCTCTGCATCTAACTGTCAATATATGTAGAAATACTGTAATTCAGAACAGTGTAACAGAATTAGAAAGGATGGTCAGTGCCATACAACCAGAAACAAATCTCCTATACAGTTTGCTATAGCTCTCTGAACATTTTCAAATGCCTATATTTAAAATGTTGGTTAAATAAATAACAAGAAATATTATCTTATTTACTGTCAGTTTTTAAATTACAGAATTAGCGTAGAAATAATAATTTGACAGTTGCTGTCAAGCAAGTAATTGTATTCCCTAAACTGAATAAGCTAAGGTCACAGAAGTGGCTGTGTGAAATTTATAGAGAGAAGTAGTAGTTAATATTATCATGATACTTGATATTTTTATTTTTAATTACTAAGCATTATAAGTATTCTATCTTATGTTAGAGATTGCTTAAATATTATGCATCTCTTTCCTGCAAGAGTATAACAAATTTGTCCAAGCTTAGCAGAAATTCTAAGAATAGTTTTTAACCTTCTTCCAGGCCAGATAATATTATTTTAAGCATCCTGAGTATTCACTTGAGGCACAAATGACAAGCTCATACTATTACATTTTAGACACATTATGCAAAGACCAGGTCTTTTGTGAACTCAGTAATATTGGGAAAGGTGGAAGAAAAGAGAAGGAAGAGGATGACCAGCAGCAATAGTTATACCTATGAAACACCTGAAGAGCAAGGTTGAGAACAGATTGTTTTGGAGAATGGTCTAGCTATATGGGTGCTAAGAGTTTAACACCAACTTGACAGCAAATAATTCATTAATCAAATCTATCACTTTAAACAAAAACTAAGATTCACTAAAAAAAGCATAATAGGAATGCAGAAAAAAATTAGCTCAAAAATTATATATGGTCAGTAACAATAGGAACAGTAAGCTATTGCCGATTGTGGTTTTCCCTGAGGCATTTGATTGTCTAAATCAATATTTCTTAACTTCAGCAACTTTAAGATATGTGAATTTCAGTTCCCAGAATTTCCCAGCCAGCAAGTCCATACATCTTTAAATTGCTAGGTTGAGAAACTGTGATTTAAATTAGGCTGTATTGATCTATTTTAGAAATATAGAATTACTAGCTGGATACCCGTGCTTCACGATGAAACTTTGTGATCAGGCTATGCAGGAGAAACTCAGTTCACCATCAGTTCTCCGTCCAGCTCATTGGTGGTCGGTGATTGAAACAATAAGGGAATGTTGCTCCTGCCACCTCGAGTCTGGAAGCAGTTCCATAGGTGGAAGGCTTAGACATTTTGGTGAGGTACTGACGTTTAGTACTGTAAGGAGCGCCAGACCTCTCCCAAATGAAGGAGTGGAATGTCTGCCAGTTTGAACTGAGGTAACGGAATGTGAGGCAACTGGCAGATGGAACAGAGTTCTTTTCATGTGGGGAGGAGGAGTAGAAGGTCTAACTCCTTAGCATCAGAGCATGTTAATATATGGCACCTGGCAGTTGGAACAGAATTCTTTTCAGGTGGGGAGGGGGAGTAGAACTCCTTAGCTTCAGAGCATGTTAATTATTGTATAAGAAATACTAATGATCTGATGATCATTTCAAAAAAATCCTTTCTTAGGAAGCACCTAGAAGCCAAGAGGAACATATGTGCCAAATTTAGGATTTTTTTGGGAGGAATGTCTTCTATGCATATATGTAGAGGTCTGGTTTAAAATTAATGTAAGCTTCCTCTCTGCTTGTAATATCTAAACATTAAACTGCTAAAAAAGAAAGGGCAATAACCCTTGAAAAATAAATTGACAGTTCCTCTCAAAAACAAAAACAAAACAAAATCAATAACAAAAGGAAGAAATTAGAACTATCTAAAGCCATTGTGCTACAAAATAAATTAATTTTGACATTTAATCCTAGATCCATTGATGAATCTCACAACAGATGGTTTTTCTTGTGACTGGAGCAAATGGTAAATAAATCTGCTAAAAAAAGTGAACCAATTTCCAAAGTTCAGCTACCAACATTTTTCATAATTGAAATTAAAAATAAGATTTTTTTATACCTCCTAAATATTTTGAAAGGTATATAACTTTGTTCTGTTTTTTATTTAAAGTAGCATTTGCTCAACTGAAGAATCTGAGAGAGTTTAATAAAGATTTCATTTTGTTTAAGTTGGAAAATGAGAGTATTGCCAGCTGTCACATATTTTGTCATCAATCATATACTTATTCATCTGGGAGAAAGTTTGATTTAACTCAGTGGGCTTCTTTTTAGGCATATATAAAATATTTTTCATACTTTTCATACCTTTAAAAATATTCCATAAAATATCAGACAAATAGATGATGATAATAATGATGAAGATGATGAAGAAAAAAACTTTGCCTGAAACTTTGGAAAGTTGCTAGCAGCCTGAATACCCAGTACCAGATTTGATGAACAATAGACTGTTTAAAAGTCTAACCCAGCTTATTAATTTTATTAAATTCTTTTTTAATTAGAATATTTCCTTTATTGATACTGGAAACACTACATAAATTAACTGATTATATTGACAGAAGGATGGATTGCTCAATCAATAGATAGAAATGTATTAAGGATTATTTGTGTCCTTTGTGTCCTTAAACTTCATTATTAATTGATAAACATGATGATGATTATGTAGTTTTTGTCTGAATTACAATGAAATAATTTGTTGATGCTATTTCCCAATGTTTCACAGGTGCAAAATCATATGGGGAATTCATGCTTCATTTGCAAATAGTGCTGTGCAAAGCTTCAAAGAGAGATTTTACTTGATTGAATTGCCCATTCAAATCAAATCTTTGAAGACTCTGAATTTTTTATTGATCTGAAGCACTGAATTGAATCAAGTACTTTCACATCACTATGGAGATATCTGAACACAATTTAAGCATTGAAGGGCTACTTGGCTTGGCAGAGTCTCCAATATTGCTTCACTTTTCTTTCCATATATGAAGAAATGTGTGGGGTCTGGAGGAGTTTAAGTAAGGTTTATGGACTCTCAGTGTCCCTTTTCATTCTTTCATTAATCTTATTTCTCTCCATAGATGTTGTCCATGTGCATATGCATGCATGTGCACACAAACACTTGTTTTTCTAATACTACTTGTCTATGGTATTGCAAAATCAGGCCTAGTTAGCATTCAGTTCTAGACCAATGGGGAATAACAGGGCTCTAGGCTAGAAATGTGAGGTGGGTGGCTATAACAATTGGATTTAAATAAATGCATGCAAGCATGCATACACACATAAAGATCTTTTTTTTAAAGTTCTGAAAGAAGGCAAACTGTTTCTTTATGGTTGCCAAGAAAAATGCATGGTTATGTTCATGTGGTCACCAGAAGTTAAGCTTGACATATACAATATGTATATCAAGAAAATCTTACAAGGATTTTTGCTACCGTCAAAAGTATTTATAATTATACTACAACAATATTGGCTCCTTATTAGTAACTGAAAATTGAATCAGAGCTGAAAATGAGTTGTAAGAGAACTGCCTCCTAACACAATAATTAGGTAGCCATTGTAATTGTTGCAGTTGTGTTTTTTTTATGGTTTGTCACACAGTCAGATGTATGTTTAGACTGGATTTGGCATTTTTACCACTCATTGGGTCTTTCACACAATCTGGAATAGGCAGGTGTTGTTATTTGGTGGTGTTAAAGGTATCATTGCAGGATTTAAGCTGTTCCAAGTAAAGCTGCCATTTGCAATTGGCCGATGGTGATTTTGTCAATGCCAATGGCGTTCAAGTGATGCTCCAAATGTTTTAGGATTGCATCCAAGGCACCTATTACTATTTGTACTATCTTTGCTTTCTTTTGCTGCTCCTGTTTTCAGGTGTTTATATTTTGGGATTTTCTTCAGTATTTTTTCTTCACTTCTCTTGCTACTCCATGTCCACTACCCAGACTTTTCTTTCATGTTGGCAATTTTATGTTTGGGATGCCTGTCTGAATTCTAAAATCCCAGTGCACTTTAGTGTCTTCATTTTCTATAGTTCTGCCTATTTTGTGGTCTTATCAGTTCTTGCTTGCAGATAGACTGTATTTCTTGCAGATATTTCAGTGCACCATTGTTGCTTCCTTTTCATGCCATTGTGTGTCATTAGTCCATGCGATCTTCCTGCAGTAACTTCTTGCAGCAACTAACTAGTTTTCACTAGTTTTCCTTTATTGATAGAAAGGGTGCACATTTATCCAGTCTAAACTTCACTGCAATATCTTCGCTGTACATATGAACAATGTTAAGCAGCAATTCATTTCAGATGCTGTTTTTCCATACAGCATCCATGTAAAGTAGGTGGGATTTCTTCAGTATTGTCGACAGAGGAATCATGAAGTAATGAATAGTAGTAGTGATGGTGAATCTCCTTGAAAATTCCTGTCTTGATATTAATCTCTCCCAGTCTATCACCAAATCAAATTTGTCTTCATTGATCTTTGTATAATGCTTCTGCTATTTATCTTGACTCCTGTTATTTCTAATCATTTGATTATCCAGTCATATGGCAGGGAGTCAAATGCCTTCTTGTAATCAATCCAGGCCAGGCTACATTCAAGTTGATCTTCCTTCTCTTGTAGTTTTCCAAAACCATCTTGTCAATTAGAAATTGAACTTTAGTTCTTCTGCTGTTTGGGCAGTTTCCTCTCTGCTCAGGTGGAAACAGCTTGTTTTATCTAGATTAGGGCTGCCAAACTCCTGGCCTGGCAGGCCAGATGCGTCACACACTGGCCATGCCCACACCTGGTTTAGCGAAGGGGAAAAAAAGTCACAATACGTCATGTGATTTTGCCATGATAACATGAGTTTGACACCCCTGATCTAGTTGCTGTTGAATTACAGCAGCTACCATACGAGTTAGCAATTTGAAACTTGCTGGTAAGCAGATAATTTCCTCCTGCTGCTGTGCTGTTCCTTTTGATCGATCTTTCATTATCATGTAGGTTTTGACGGATATTAACCAATCTTCAATTTCATCTCCTTATAGTGTATTGTTAAACTCCTTGGCAATGAGTGTAGACCAGTCAGATTTTTCAATCAAAAAATATGTAGTTCAAGCCTGTCAAACTGGTGGCCTGTGAACCAGATGCATCATGCATAAGCCACAACCACCCTGGCTCTGCAAAGGCAAAAAACATCAAGATACATCATGATACATCACATGACGCGATCGTGTTTGACACCTGTGATGTAGTTCATCTTCATCTCGTGCTGATTCTTGATTTTCCTTGCCTTTTTCTGAACATTTCTGCCATTATTACAAGTTCTTTCATTCAGCTTTTTAAAAATATTGGTATCCACCTCTTCTACCCAAGCTGTATTTGTGTTGTATTTCTTTGAGTTGTCCCATAGCTGTGCACAAAACTGCACTGTTTTTTCTTTGTCTGGTATTGACTGTTCCTCGGCAGTCTCTATTTGATGGATTGGTAAAAGCATTTCTGGTTCAACTGAAATTGTAGATTCTGCCTATAGAATTCAAGCTTCATATCTATCTTTGATATAGTTGAAATTTATTGCTTTATTATTTCTGGTGCTTCCTAAATCTTCCTTGTTTCTAGGTGCAATTTCTTGATTGGGTATTCTTCGATCTTCTTGTTCTTCATCCTCTTTCCTTTCATCTGTTGTACCTTGCTTGCATCTGATCTTACTATACTGATCTTATTTTCCAGCCTAATCTTCCATTTTCATGGTGCACTGTTGACTTTTGCCACCCAAGTATTCAGTTATAGCTGTAACCATTCAGTATATTATTTGGTTTGCTTCTTGTTTATATTTGATATTACAGTATTGGCATCTTTTCATACTTATGCTAGTTATTTCATTGGAAAAAGCTTCAATGCAAGCAACCTTACTCTGTTGTATTTGTGCTATTCTAGATGTTCACTTGCACTTTATTTCAATTCTTCTTTTTTAGTTAGAGGATTTTGTTCTTTCTAAGGAGAAAGCAGAGCAGAGTGTACCTGTTTGGGAATGTAAATGATTCAGTATCTATGCTGGCTTTCTCCACTGCTGTTTCCTCCTGGTTTGCCTCTACAGTCTGAGCTGCTTCTGGCAAGGCTTTCATTCCTTTGCCCTTGATAAACATTTGCAGTTCTTCCAATTCTGCTTCTGTGAATACTTTATTTCGTAGTATAAATCTACATTGATTTGCTAGCCTTTGTTCTGTTATTTCTGAATCTGAATGGTGTTCTTTCCAGAATTGTTGCATTCTTTTCAGATATCTTCTTGTTGGACTTGATTTATTATAATAGATCATTATCCCTATTTTCATTATATATTTATGATGGGTAAACATAGTTTCTTCCAATAGTCTGGCAGCTGCAGGCCCTAATTGTTTAGCCAACAGTTTGAGTCCTATAGCCCATTGGTCATCAGGTGCCCAGGAACTTCAACACTTAGCATGGTCCTTGTTGATTCAAGTGTTGACCAACCCAGTATGGGTTTCTGCAAATTATAATTCACCATATTATTTATGGGAGAGACACTCTTCATTTGACTACTCTGATGAGATCTGTCCAACATGGTTGAACCCAGGGGTGGACTGCTACCGATTCGCACCAGTTTGGGCAAACTGGATGTTAATTTTATATCTGGTTTGATGAACTGGTAGTTGCAATGACTGGCTGGCCCCGCCCACCCTGACCCTCCCATTCCAGGAGTCTCCACACAGCCTGATTTGGATTCTAGGTAAGTGCAGAGCCTGCACGGAGGCTCAGAGAGGGCAAAAAACAGGCCTCCTGAGGGCCTGTAGGGCCAGAAATGGACCTGTTTCTGGTCTCCAGAGAGCCTCTGGAGCACGGGGAGGGAAGAAACGGGCCTCCTTGAGGCTTGAGGAAAACCTCCAAAGCCTGGGGAGGGGGAAGCTCTTCAGCCTGGGGAGGCCATTTTCACCCTCCTGGAGGCTCAAGGAAAGCCTCCAGAGTGCAGGGAGGGTGAAAAACAGGACTCCTGGAAGTCAGGAAGGAAATGAAAATGGCCCATTTCCGGCCTTCACAGAGCTTCTGGAGCCTGGGGAGGCTGTTTTTGCCATCCCAGAGGCTCGAGAAAAGCCTCTGGAGCCAGGGGTGGGTTTCTATCGGTTCTGTCCACCTCTGTAGAACCGGTAGCTCTGAAGAGCAGCAGACATAGAACCGGTTCTATGTCTGCTGATGTTTTTGCCTACCCACCCACCCAGGCTCTTACATGACCTTTATTTCCTGGTTTTTTTAACTTCAGCTGCCGTGCGAGGCATGGCTGCAGTTAAAAAAGCAGGAAAAAAGGACTGTTTGAAAGGCTGCTTCTCTGCATGCAGCATGCTGATGATGATTTACAGGTGCGCACCGGCAGTGTGCAGGGAAGCACATCGTAAATCACTGAACCTCGTAAATGACCGAACTGGTAGTTAACCCTGTCAGATCCCACCCGTCTGGAACCCAGGGAGGGCGAAAATGCCCCCCATTGTGGCGCAGGAGGTAGAATAGGCCACACCCACCATGGCCACACCCACCCTGCAACTGGGTGGAGAACCAGAGAACCGGTTGCTAAATTTTTTGAAGCCCGCTCCTGGTTGAACCTCTGGCATAGCTCTCATCTTCCTCAGAGCACACAAATCCCACAACCACGTCAAGATAGTGCCTCACTGGGGATTATTATTATTACATTAATATAATATATAATAATGTATTAACACTGTATACCCAAAGAAGAGCTCCTATAACACCCTTGCTCCAAGAAACACACTAGTTACCAATTTGCTTTTGGGTCCAGTTCAAGTGTTAGTCATCACCTATACAGCCCTACATGGCATGGGACCAGGTTATCTACAGAACTGGTTTTGTCCAATCTCATCAGCCCATCACATTGGGTCATACAATGAAGATATGCTATATAGACCCCATCAGTCAAATAATTTCAACTGGTGAAATTTAGAAGGAAAGTCTTCTCCGCTGTTGCCCCTGCTTTGTGAAACATCCTGAACCCAGAAGTGAGGGAAGCCCATAATCTCTTGGCCTTTCACAAAGGGGTCAAGACAAGGCTCTGCAGTCTTGCAGAGGATGGGGGGAGAATACCACACAACTGTGGGGCTGGCTAGTCCCTTGAAAGTCTTTAATACTTCAATGTTAAATAACCATAATAGGACCCCGTTTTGATGTTTGTCACTATAATTTTTTTAAAAATCCTAATTTAATTTTAAAATTTAATAGTAATTTTTATATGTTTTTAATTTATTGGTTATATTATATTGTACACCACCCAGTGTCCCTCCTTGAAGCAGAAGGATCATTTAGAAATATGAAAAATAAGTAAACAAACAAACAAATAAATAAATAAAATAAATATTTAGCCCCTTGCTGAGAGAATTTCCATATCTGAAATATAAGGTGAAATGCAGATGCCAAATAAATGGTTAATTCATCTTTGGCCTCTTACACACAAACTGGAATAAAAGCTTCACAGGTCTAGGTATTAATATTCACTACAGCTGAATATAAAACTCATGCAAATATTTACATTGATTGTACATGCATGTGCATTTGTTCTAGGAGCAAAAGAAATAACCACATGTCTTACTTAACCAATTTACATGATGCTTCCTGAATGTTGATTATCAAATCAGGTTCCCAGAAAAAGTAATTTGCGATCAAACTATAATGCAGTATTTTCAAAACTATTCATTGCATTTAAATGGCAAATCAGAGAAAGAACTTTTCTTGCAGCTGCTAGATATTTAAAAAGTACTTTAAAGGGCCTTAGAGAATAAGATGCTTCTGAAATTCTACATGGTGGTGATGATATGATGATATTTGGAAATAATTAGATACAACTGCTTTTATATCCACCAATAGGTATATATGTATACATACACATATGGATATGTATGTATGCTGATCAGTGGTGGGATTCAAAAATTTTTACTATCAGTTCTGTGGGCATGGCTTGGTGGGCATGGCAGGGGAAGGATACTGTAAAATCTCCAGTCAGAGATGGCATTTGCCGTTTCTCAAACTATTCAAAATTTCTGCTACTGGTTCTCCAGAACTGGCCAGAACCTGCTGAACACCACCTCTAATTACAGGTTTTCACAATATTGGTATTTCTGAGCAAAGCCTGAGAAATGAATCAATTTTCTCCAGATGGAAAGGCAAGAGCTATAATATACAACATAGACCCGATTATGTAACCTGCCCATTTTTTCCTCATGATTTCCATATTCCCTGTGCTGCCTCCAGATTATCATTAGAATCAACAAAGTGCTATAACTTTTTTTCATGTTTGACTGAATTGGATAACATTTGCCATTACAATATATACTTAAGAGCAGCTGAAACTTGTCATATTTTAGACAGATGGATTCAGAAGTTTTGTGCTATACATCTTACACTCTGATTTTTCTTTTTTAAGAAATGGGAAGTAGCTGCCAGTAACCTTTCAAAGATGGCCAGAACTGGATGAAAGTATTATATAATATCTCTATCAGCTTTTAGAAGTGTGATAACTTCCAAAAACTGATTCTGAATTTTAAGGATTGCATTCCATCTCATCTGAAGAAAGTTGGGGTAGGCTTATTTTGTGTATAGTTGCTGAACAACAATAAAATCCTGTGTTGTACTAAAACTTAGTTTCTTAACTATAAAGAATAAAAATCTATTGGCCTAACTTTTGCAGCTCAGCAAATTATACAGAAATGCTTTAAAAACTAGTGCAATATGGAAACCTGACATAAATGAAATCAGTGAGAAAGAAATAGAAGAACAGGGAATTCTTTACAAAGTATGTTATATTCTCTTGTGTCTATGATTGGAGGAATCTCTCAGAAGTCAAATACTCTCACTTTCTCTTTCTTTGGAGTGATAGTTTGCACAATCTGTTAAATCTCATTTTCTTGGTATTGATATATAGATTGATTTCTTTACCATATACTCTGCATTATCTATTATAATTTAGCAAACGCCAACAAATAGATATATCATTCCTTATCATCATAGCTTTGGTTAAAAAAATCTTTCACAGAATATTTTTAAATAAAATAAAGAATGGATAGACCTTAATTATACCTATGCCATGTACCATTCCATGCTAACACTAAAAATACAAAGAAAGCCTGGTTTTACTTGAAGCATCTTCACTGTCAGCTTTGGAAGCCATATTTTACTTAGAAGCTTCCACGCTGCCATTGTTTAAAATTTTCCTACCAGTCCAGAGACCTTGCTTTGCGCTCGTGTGTGCATTGTTCAAACACTGCCCTCTATATCAATGCTGGAAGGAATATATCAATGCCTATCGTGTGTGGGCACCACATGTATTGCGCATGTGCATGCAGGGCTCAGAGACTGCCGTCTTTATCAACGATGGTGAGCTTTGCTGTTTCTTAGCTCAGCTGAGGCATGGCAACCAGCTTTGCTGTGTAAACAACAGAATATAGGCGAAATTGGAGAGGTAAGAGCAGAGGTAAGTGGGCAGGGCCAGTCAAAATATTCCCTACTGGTTCTCCAAACCAATCAAAAAATTTTCCTACCAGTCCGCCAGGACTAGTCAGAACTGGCTGAATACCACCTCTGATCTTAGGGCCTGGGAATTTGAGAGGGGGGAATTTCATGAGTGGGGGGAAGTTTAGACATAACAACATTCTTCTCATAAAGTCAAGGACAAGTTGCCCTGCACCTGGAAAGGAGTGGTTGGAGGAATGTCTCTAGTTGGAACGATGGGTAATTGGACCATGTGATGGACTGTTGGGTGCAGAGGATGGGTTTTGATTTTTAATTATGGAGGGAAAACCCGGAACTCTCAGATTCAGGTTTTCCCAGATGTGCCATTGACTTATTTAATAAATTCTTACTTGCATGAACTTTGTTTCTTGAGTGCTGAATGAAATGGGAAGTTTCATTGGAATGCTGGCATTCACACTATTCTATTCAATCTAAAGCGGCATTCTTAATCTTTTTTTTTTTTTTACCTCTCAGGACTCCTTACCACTTTTAAAAATTATGATTATGTGTCGTCATTTGGCCCCTAGTGACCACAAAGATAGATTTTTCTTTCCTCATGACTATCTATTTCTAGCCTGTTCTTTCAAGTCTCCCAATAGTGCACTCATAACCCCACTGAAATTGAGTGGAGTCCATCCACTTTGCTGTTGGTTGTCTTTTTCTTTACTTAATGCTAATCTAAATTTAAAAATTATGGCAAGACCCAAAAGAGCTCTGGATTATGTTTAGCAATGTTTACCATATTAAAATTTAAAACGGATGCATTTATTGCTGCTACAACCTCTCCTGACTGTTCTGTGGGATTTTAACATTGTCTTATTTTTCAACAGTTTGGGGAAATGATTTTAATTTTGAGAACACCTGATAGGGGTCTAAGAAACACTGTTCTAAAGAATAGCTTTCAAGCCTCAAGTTGTTGCATGCCACCAACTAGACCGGGGTCCCCAAACTTGGCAATTTTAAGACTTGTCGACTTCAACTCCCAGCTACGCTGGCTGAGGAATTCTGGGAGTTGAAGTCCACAAGTCTTAAAGTTGCCAGGTTTGGAGACCTCTGAACTAGAGAATAAATTGGATGTTCTCACGCACTCTGGATGTAAGACACATATTGTTTGTTTATTTATTTATTTATTTATTTATTTATTTATTTATTTGCCAATTGTTTACAAGATAATAAGTATAAGTGTATACATAGTTGTGAATACATGAAATGGGTACATATAAGAAAAATAAAAGAAGAATAAGAGAAACAATAGGACAGGGATGGTAGGCACGTTGGTGCGCTTATGCACGCCCCCTACAGACCTCTTAGGAAAGGGGTGAGGTCAATAGTAGACAGTCTAAGGTTAAAGTTTTTGGGGTTTGGGGAAGAAACTACAGAGTCGGGTAGAGTATTCCAGACATTGACCACTCTATTGCTGAAGTCATATTTCCTGCAATCAAGTTTGGTGCGGTTAACTTTGAGTTTGTATCTATTGTGTGCTCTTGTGTTGTTATGGTTGAAGCTGAAGTATTCATTGACAGGTAGGACATTGCAATGTATGATTTTATATACCATGCTTAAATCAGACCGAAGACGGCGTAATTCAAGGTTTTCTAGTTCTAGAATTTCAAGTCTGGTGGCATAAGGTATTCTACAACGAGTAGAGGAGTGGAGAACTCTTCTTGTGAAATATTTCTGGACTTTCTCAATTGTGCTAATATCAGATATGTAATGTGGGTTCCAGACTGATGAACTGTATTCGAGTATTGGTCTAGCAAATGTTTTGTATGCTCTGGTTAGTAGTGTGATATTACCAGAGAAAAAGCTACGTAGGATTAGGTTAACAACTCTTAATGCCTTTTTGGCTATGTAATTGCAGTGGGCTCTAGCACTTAGATCATTAGAGGTGAGTATTCCAAGGTCCTTTACAGAGCTTGGGTCATCAACAAGATCTTGACTATTCAGCTTGTATTTTATTTTCTGATTTTTTTTGCCAATATGTAAGACAGAGCATTTATTTGTTGAGATTTGAAGTTGCCATTTGTTTGACCATTCTGATACATAGTCAAGATCTTTTTGTAGGGTAGCAGTATTGTCTGTGGTATTGAACAGCTTTACATCATCAGCGAAAAGAACGCAATTGCTCTTAATATGATCACAGAGGTCAATTATGTAGAGTATGAAGAGAGTTGGTCCTAGAACACTGCCTTGGGGGACACCACTATTGACAGGTACAGAATTTGATAGGACGCTCCCAATTTTGACCATTTGTTGTCTGTTTGCCAGGAATGCTTCTATCCAGTTATTCAGTTGTCCAGAGATACCATAGGATTTTATTTTTAGGAGTAGTTTGTCGTGTACCACTGAATCAAAGGCTTTACAGAAGTCTATGTAGATTGCGTCTATTGCTTTGCCCTGGTCGAGTTGTGTCGTCCATATGTTTTTTCAGTGTAAGAGTTGCAGATTACAGGATAGTTTTTTTCTGAAACCAAATTGTTTATTGGAGAGTAGGTTGTTTGTCTCTAAGTGGAGGATGATGGATTGGTTAATAATTGATTCCATGACTTTACAGGTGACGCAGCATAAGGAGATTGGTCTGTAATTTTCAACTAGGCTTGGTCCTTCTATGCATATATGGTTAACCTAATCAATGACTTATTTGCTAAAAGATATGAAGTTACCAGAAGAGGAGCTGCTTTAATTTCTATTCCAAGCATGAGATGTCACCTTTTATACTAACAATATTTTCAGGGAGAATACCGTTGCTAGCTGTTTTTCCTCACTAGCTTTGCTCCAGTATCTTTCAAAGCAGAATCACATACAAACATATCGTAGGTGAGGTTTTTCCTATCTTTCGACTTTCTTATCAGAAAAACTTTGCTTAATTGCTTTTTATGCTAAATTCCTTTAAAGTCATGAGCATAGATATTAAAATAAAGTAAATAATCCTAAATCACAAGCAAAATCATATGCTAGAGGAGCTGTTAAACTGACCTAGTAAACCTATTCTTGTATTTTCATATCATTTTGTACCAAGTGAAAATCAAATATAAAATTGCACAGTGCTGCAAAAGAGATTTCATCAGTCTTCTCTTTTCAAATCAAGGTTTTTGATGCCTGTCCAAAAAAGGAAAACATCTTCATGAAATCATTGTAAATGCCAGCTATTTAAACCACCTGTCACTTTGCCATTGATGCCTACTCAATATTTGACAGGAAAAACATTATTTTGTCTACATATTATCTCACAACACAAGCAATCTAACACATACACAATGACGCATACCTATTGTATAAAGATCTGTTTAAACAAAGAAAGGAAATTTCTACTGCAGAACCAAAAGCAGAGCAATTGCTGGCAATTGCTAAGGCTGGTATATTAAACAGTCAAAACATTCAAGAAAAAATAAATACCTCTTGAAAATCTCTTAACAACCTTTAAAAAAATTAATATCTTGTATGTTTCTAAACACAGAACATATTTTTAGGTAGGAGGGCCCTATTCATAAAAAGATATGAAGAATTAGGCCTTTTAAAATTAGCATTCCTGGATTATGCTCTAACTTTAATTTCCCCTATACAGAGATAGGTCTAATGTTTGCATAATTAATAAATAATGTAATTTCATTTCATTGGTTATGTTTTAATAGTGATTAGGATCCTGTCATCTACTCCAATAGTGATTAGGATCCTGTCATCTACTTTTCAAACATGGCAGCTTTAAATGTATGGACTTCAACTCCCAGAATTCTCTAGCCAGCTTTCTGAGAGACTTTTTGTTCCCTGGATTCTTTGAGACTTAACATAAAACTGATGGTCTACCACTGCCATTCCCTATACTGTGTGCTGTATACAGTAGGCAAGACATACAGCAAAAGTGCAGCTTTTCTTTACGCTGATTGATTAAGACCAGTTTGATTCTTTATTTCACCTTAAATACTTGGAAAACAATTTAAAAGTTCCATTACTTTATTTTTTTTGTAAAAACAGAGCGAATAATTTATGAGAGTTAGTTTGGTATAGACTAGAGGCTAAGGCATCAGGCTAGAAACCTAGAAGGAACTGGGCATGCAGTGATGGATACCCTTAAATTTACCCCCATTCTATTACTGTTGCCCTAGCTGCACTGGCTCATTTCCTTCCTGCAATTCAAGTTTCTGATTATTACTTTTAAAATGCTATATAGCATGGAACCAGATTTTTTGGGGGACCTAAGGACATCTGCCATCCTACCAGATTGATAGGGTGGGCACACTCCTAGGTCCTTCCCTTCACTGCTGCCATTCATGGGACCTAAAACCTAGTCTCTTATACCCTATTTCCTAAGAAAAGAT
The DNA here is from genome assembly GCF_049901735.1 of Notechis scutatus. Lineage (NCBI taxonomy): Eukaryota > Metazoa > Chordata > Lepidosauria > Squamata > Elapidae > Notechis > Notechis scutatus. The sequence continues at coordinate 34,042,331 of NC_142011.1, read as the reverse complement.
TTCATAGAACTTCATTTTCAGAGAATGCCAACATCCTATTTGGGTGGAAAATATTTTAAAAAAATCATCAAATACATAATTTTTGCATTTGTAATAACTCATAGACAAAGATTTGAGCCATTACTTATTACATTGTAAATTATATCAGGAACCTAGAGCTAGATTAATTATGCTTTTGTTAATCCATCTGAATCCATCTAATTTAGTAGGAAAAAAAATATTTTCTGTTGACTGATGTACATGAACATGTAATACAAACAAGTTGTGCTGCTTACAATAACTGCAAGGAAGATCTGAAAATACGATGTTGACAAATAGTGGTTAGAGGGCATAAACTGAATTGATATGGACTCTTGCAATTTTATATGAATATTTCTAAAACCTATGGTTGTAAATAAATACCATATATTCTGGTTTTAATATTTTTGGTTTAAATAAAAATATATAAATAAATGCATTTATTTTACAAAGAACTGTTTTTATGTTTGGTTGTGAGTTGCTCAGAGTTTGGAACAAGATGGGTGGCTATATAAATGTTTTAAACAAACAAACAACAAGAAGGAAATGCAGCTGAAGTGATAATTTACACCAAAACATCTACTACACCGCTCCATTTCTTTCTACTCTTGCAAACCATTTTTTCTTTCACTTCACCCATATACCAGTCCATTAATTGCCTTTGGTTCTTCTCACCTCCTTCTTCCTAAGGATTTCAGTAACTTAGTTCAGTCTATCAGTATTCCTCTTTCTTTAAATCCGTTCCTTTTCTTTCATATATTTATTTTGTACTTCAGTTCTCTCCATTCACTCTGTATGACCAGAAGCTTAAATGCAGGTTCATTCAGCACCCATTTATTCTTGCTTTAACCATACACATTATGCAAGTAGCCTACTTTTACTGGACTTAACTTACAAGCAGTCCTCATTTAGTGAATGCCTTCTGTAATGATGGTTCGTAGATTTGAATGTGATGAAAAAAGGAACGTTATGACAAATCCTCACATTTACCACCTTTGAAGATCTGTAAAACACACACAAACTGGAGTAACATCATAAGCTAGTTGTTGTTTCACTTAGTAACCATTTTGCAAAAGCACTGAGTTGCCAGTCCGCCTAAATGAGGATTACCTGTGTTTTTATGCTTCTTTTGACTTATGCAAATATCACTTCTACATAACAAAGTAGGCAAAAGCACATTTTATACTGTACACAGACATTTTCTCTTTTTCCAGCAAATTTCATTATATTAATTTTTTAAAATGAACATTCTAGTATACACATACTGCATCTAACATGGATCTCTTTGTTGGTGGGATGCAGGCAACAATATGTTGGTTTTCAAGTTATTCTCTAGATCAGGGCTATCAAACTCCCGGCCCGCAGGCTGGATGTGTCACAAGCTGGCCACGCCCAGTTTAGCGAAGGAAAAAAAAAACCCAATATGTTACATGATGCTGCCGTGACGCCATGAGTTTAACACTTCTGCTCTAGATTAAATGTTTTCATGTGCAGAGAGTAATGTGAACATGCTTGGGATAAAAATAAATTGTTGCATTTATGTAATACTGCTCAAAATGTGCCAAAAACTGTCTGACTCTATTTTTATCATTACTGTGTTTACCAAATAGCTTTGGCTATTGAGCTGTTTAAAAAATATAATAAAATAAATAAATGTGCCATTTGCATGTATTGCTGCATGTGGCACAAGGACAACTAAATCTAGTTATCTAATCTACACTTTTTCTGTGTTATTAAAAATATTAGATTTGATTTGCAAATACAATCAGTCAATTTTGGAAAGGCTTCTAAGAAATTGGAATCCCAAATAAAAGAAATAATAATTTTAGAACTAATATTTTAGATTTTAGAAAAGTCAACACCAAATGAAAACAATTCCTTGTCCCTTAGCATCTGAAGAATAAGGCAGATGAGATGGTTGATTTTGAAAATAAACAAATACTGGTAGTTGGGTTGAAATGGGACAGCTGGATCAGAGCTATATAATGGAGCATATTTAATTATTTGTTCCACCATAGAATTATTTTCCACCTGCTAGTCATAATGGAGGGAGGATTACTGTGTTCTGACCAAAGCTTTCTGAAACACCAACAAACACACGTTAAATCCAAAACTCTTTTATTTTAGTTCAATGGCTGTGAATTATTGTCATTCACAGCCCGTAATGAGTCTCAACCAGTTACAAATAGTCCCGTGGAAGTCTGCCAAAGTTCTTCGGGAGAAATCTGATAAGAACTCATCTTTATCTTTCTTGAAGTGCTGCCAATGACTAAAATACCAATTAGTCTTTCAAAACCAAACAGAGCAAATTCACCACAGAGCTTTCAGATTCCAAACTGACCAGAGTGAACAACATTGCTTCCTGCAAAGGTTCCTGTCCCTTTGCACTTCCTTTATATCTTATGGGAGGAACAATCACCTCCAAGCCTTACTCCCAAGTCGCCCCTTTTGTCTTAATTGCTCTTGCCTTCTCACAACTCTGCGCACATGTGCACTGGGAACAGGCTCCCCTTCTTCCTCTGCCTCATTGCTATCAGATTCTGGAGGGCCTGGAGTCAGCACATAACTCCCAGATGGCCCTGGCCCCATCTCTGTATTGGACGCAGGACCAACATCTGAGTCCTCCCCAGACTCCTGGACTTGCCCATGTTCTTCCCCACTGTCCGATTCTGCTGCCGTCTCTGCAAGCTGCCAGTAGACCACAACATACTGTTGGTACCATATTTTTGCAAATACTATGTTTGTAAGAATCTCTAGTGTTTTGAGCAGTAGATTCCAGCTGTGACATTAGTAATGATAAAGAGTAAAATCCACCCCCATTCCAGTCCCATTGTCTCCATTAAAAAGTCTTCATAGCACATCATGATAATAAGTAAAGCCCTATACAAAGAGCCTTTGAATTAATATAAAATTAAGAATAGGATCCAGCCAACATTAACATTCTATTAATTTCATTTAGAGAGAATTGAAGAGCCTTGAATTCTCTCACTAAACCTAGAAAGATCCCAATTGTTTTTACTTTGGGTGATTTCTGCCCTATTTTTCTTTTATCACTACATAAATTTGAATAGCGCTAATGAACAGAAATAAATGGGCAATGCAGGAAAAGACAAAAGAATGAATAAACATTTCTACATATTTAAAGGAAGAAATAAAGACTCAGCCAAAAACCAATTGACATTTAAGACAGCTGGAAAAATTATGCTTTTCCATGGGCCTTTGATATAGAGAAATCAATAGGAGTGATGGGTTTTTATTGTGATTTCAATTATGTTTTATTACTGTAAAGTGACTGTAGGCTTGTGAATAGGCAAAATGCAAAATTTGCAAAAGTAAATAAAAATGTACTGAATGTTTATAAAAGTAATTTTTATTAGTTGAGGAAATTATTTATTGTGATAAAATATACTACCTTTTCTTTTATAAAAATTGAATCCTGTTTCATATAGAAAATGCCTATTCTTAACTTTGGAGCTGTAATGGTCTTATATTATACAGTATATTCACTAAAATCATTACATTTATTTATTTGATGCAATAATATTGCATTATGCAAATGTATGATAGGCTCACCACCAATTAATTGTTACATAAATTAGAAAATGTGCTTTGTTTAATTGGTCTCATTAAGTTTTAATTGTTTATTTAATTATCAAGTATTGGACAAGGGCTTTAGATTGATTTTTTAAAACAAGTACTATTGTGTCAGTTATACTGACTAACACCCCTTGGTGAATAAGTAGTAAAATACCTATATAGATAAATAAAATGTAGGGTCAAACAAAAAACAAACAAATAAAAATGAAACAAAAGATTAGAATACCAAAAAAATGGTAGTGTGTCAAGTGTTAAGACTTCCACAGCTCTCATTCAACTCAATAAGTGGATATTTGAGAAATTATTTCAAAGGATAGGAACATTCCAGATACATCCTTGGGAGTCAATTTAAGTCAGGCGGCATATAAATTTAATAAATTATTATAGTTTGTTCCATTGTCAGCCAGATGTTCAGACTGGATTTGGCATTTTTATCTACCTATTGAGTCTTTCCCAAGGACCTGGGATAGGTAGATGTTATTCCTATGGATAGAATCTGGTTTTTTTTGCATTTAGTAAGGTGGCCAATATCCAGCCATGAACTGTGCAGCCATTTAACCCAGGGCTGCCAAATTCATGGCCCAGGGGCTGGATGCATCACGTGCTGGCCATGCCCACATCCAGTTTAGCAAAAGGAGAAAGTCCCAATACGCCACTGTGATGATGCGAGTTTGACACTCCTGATCTAACCAAACTCCCTGAGTTTCCAAGTTTCAATTAAATCCCATAAGAAAAAGTCAGGAGGGAATTCTTCTTTTCAGACTGGGAGAGTGATCAGCTAAAGATGTCTCAGCAATGAGATTTGCAAAAGAAAATAATGTCAATGCTAACATCCTCTTTATTTCCAATTCTGAAGCGAAATGAATGACATTAACAGAAAAATGCAGAGCTTTTACAACTGGCTGCTTGCCTTTTAAAATTAAGCTGAAAACCACTAAAACCACATGACATTGACTGATGTCCATGGCTTTTAATTGGAGAGAGGTACTTATTTTAAATAAATACGTTAATTTGTACTATTGTATCATTAAGAATACATTAATTTGTGCCAGTTTAGCATTATGGCATTGTTGTACATAGCTTTCTACGGCCATTCTCAGTCTTCCTTGTGTACGGCTTTCCTACAATTGATATGGTCAATATCAAGAATAAGCTAAAAAGTTGTTATGCTTTCTATAGCATCAACTTTTTCTTTTTCATAAATAATCGCTTTATCTGTTCTGTTTCTCTAGTAACTTTCCTACTCCAGTAGAATTATAGCTATATCATCTCTTATTTTTTCCCCATAACATCGTAGTCTCTTTTCCCATGATTTTTCTACAGTATCCATTCCTATCCCTCCCCCAAAGTCTTTTCTATGTTTCCTTTTTATTTTTTAGTTATCTTTCCTCATTGAACTTATCCTCTTTTTCTTGGCTATCTAGGAAGATCTAAGTTATAATATAATGACAGTTCATAGATTAAATGTATGAACATATTTGTGGCAAGAAAATAAAATCTCTTCCATCATAATGAAAATGCAAGCATGAATTCATTTGAACTACTATATTTTTTATGTTGTTCTTGTCTCAAATTAAGTCTATACCATATTTTTTGAAAGAACTACAGATCAGGCTACTGAACTAAACCATTTCCTGTACAAAAGAATTTATTTATTTATTTGATTTGTCAATCGCTTACAAAATAATAGGTATAAGTATAAACATGAGTAAGAATACAGAAAATAGGTATGAATAAGTGGGGACAATAGGACAGGGACAGTAGGCACGATTGTGCACTTATGCATGCTTGTTAGGTATAACATTGATACCAAATATGGTTTGGGTGAATAAATATATAAAACTTAGATATCATGGTTTAAGTGCTTATCACTTTAAGCACAATGCAGCAGGCAATTAGCCGATTAAGGGTGCGGTTAGAAGTTACAATATAAGGAAGCATTAGAAGCTGGAAAGCTTACTGTCTGTAACTGTAACTGTGTGCTGCTGCGACTTACTGTGTGTTGCTGTGACTAACTGTGATTACTGACTGTGAGTGCCTGTGACTGAACTGTTTTTGTTTGCTACTGTTTGCTGAATATCCAGCGTTTGTTTCTCTGGAGAGTGAAACCGGAGGAGGAGAAGATATCTTTATCGGCTGATAAAGATATTGCAAGGACTCTTAACTTGGACTATACTAGTGAGTCTTACTGGATGGAAATACTGTGAATGACTTAATGGACTGAATGACAATGCTTTAAACTCTAACTGGATTAAAAACTATTTAAACTACAAACAGTGTTTGTGTTCAGTGTGTGTATACTCTGGGGCCCTTCCACTCTCGTTTGGCTTCCTGGCTTGACTACTGCTGCAATACTCTTCTAGGGGTTAATTCCAAAAACCCTAACATTGGTTATGGGCCCAGCAGCATAGTCTAACTAACCAGGATATAGCAGAGAGAGTTGGTGTGAGTTGCACATTACTGTAAAAACAAACTGTTTTAATTAGTTTAAAATAGTTAAAATATCTGAAGAGCAATGGCACAAGTAAATTTGTCACAACTGTCCATGATATCCAGGCTGGATGGAACAAACTATGTTTCATGGTCAATGAAATGTAGTTTACTTCTACGCAGAGAAGGATTGTGGGACATTATAGCAAACCCACCAGATGTGAGTAGATGGGATCCTGCTGATGATGATGATAACGAAAAGTTACAAGACTTTAAACTGAAGAATGAGCAGGCTTTATGCATCATAGGACTGACTCTCTGTGATCAGCAGCTTGTCCATATTCGTGGAGAAGAAAATGCTGCAAACTGCTGGGAGAACCTCAGGAAGATTTATGTTCGGGACAGTGTAGGAGCACATATAAATCTTACACGGAAGCTTTTTCGAACGCATCTTCAGAGGAATGGAGATATGTTAGTTCATTTAAACTGTATGAAGAGCATTTTTCAAGATTTGCAAGAAAAAGAGCTTATATTTAATGAACTGCAACAAGTCTACATAATATTATCTTCATTAGATCAAAGCTATGATGACTATGTGACTTCGTTAGAGGTATTGCCAAAAGAAAGCCTCTCATTAACCGAGATTACAGGCAGGCTACTAGAAGAAGCCAGAAGAAGGCGTGAGCGTGACGAGCTGAGAGAAGATAAGAAAGAAGAGAAATTATCTTCAAAGCTTGAAAGAAACCAGCAAAGCAAAGTAAAGCACCCGGAAGAAGAGAATTTATCTTCAACAGCATACACAATTAAAAAGTGTTTTAATTGTGGAGGCAGAGGACATTTGGCAAGATTCTGCAAAAAGAGAAAAAGCCAGAATGTAAAAAAGCCAAAGAAAGCATTTGAACTAGCCACGTTAAGCAACTCTGAAGTGAAGAATAATTTATGGGTGGTTGACAGTGGCGCATCCCACTGCATCACAAGAGATAAGACAAAATTTATAAAAATGTCTACAAGTTCTCAACATATATCACTTGCCAATGGCTGGAACCTGAAAGCGAAAGGTCAAGGTTTTGCACGTTGTCCGTACATAAACCAGGATATAAAAATGTTGTATGTACCGCAACTAAAGTTTAATTTGCTTTCAGTAAGGGTATTAGATAAATTAGGTTATGTAATTACTTTTAAAGATAATAATTGCATAATTGAAAAAGATAACAAAAGGGTAACTGCAGCTTTAAATGGAACATTATATGTTTTAGATAATAGTAAGAAAGGGGAGGCTCAAACTGTATTTAATAATATAAAGCCTCATGAAGAATGTATCCATTTATTGCATAGGCGTTTGGGGCATGTAAATTTTAAAATGCTAAAACGTACAGTTGAGTTATCTGAAGGAATAAGGTTAAAACCTTGTGATAAATATTTGCGTTGTAATGTTTGCTGTGAAGATAAGAGCAAAGTATTGCCTGCAAATAGGCTAAATGGTTTCAAAACAAAAGAACCTTTAGAAGTAGTATTTGCAGACATAATAGGTCCAAAGAAACCCAGTATGGGGGGTGCTAGATATATACTGAGCATTATGGACCATTATTCTAGATATGGGTTTTGCTATTTAATGAAAAGCAAAACTGAAACATATCAACATTTTTTCAATTGGATTAGGTTTGCTGAAAGAAAGTCTAAACGTCAACTGATAACCCTGGTGACAGATAATGGCACGGAATTTATTAATAACAAATTCCAGAACAGACTTAAGGTAGCTGGAATAGAGCATAAGAAGTCTGCTCCATACAGGCCAGAACATAATGCTTTTATTGAAAGAAGAGGCCAAACACTACAGGCAATGGTTAGAACAATGTTAAATGATTCTGGGTTACCTGATTCTTTGTGGGGGGAGGCTACAATGTGTGCTAATAACATATTAAACAACGTTGTTAATACAACAACAGGTGAAATTCCATTCACCAGGTGGCATGGCAGGAAACCTGACCTAAGTTACCTGCACACATTTGGTGCACCAGCATGGGTGCATATTCCTGCACAACTCAGGAAAAAAGGGCAACATAGAGCTAAAAGATTTTTTCTTCGTTGGTTATCAGGCAAACCATAGGGCATATAGATTTTGGGAGAAAGGCACATCTAAAGTGTTATGTAGTGCTAGTGCCCAATTTCTAGAACATGAAGGATGGGAGAAATTAGAACAGGATGCCAATAAAGATGTAATTATTGAATCCTATAGAAATCCCATTAGTTATCCCTGTAACTTTAAAAATAAAGTAAAGAGACAAATACAGGATGAAATAGTGCCCATAAAGGAAGAAACAGATTCAATAGCTGAACAGGATGAGGAAGATGAACAGGTAGTAGTTCAACAAAGTCCTCCTGTAAGCCCTGTAATTCCCAGAAGAACTACACGTGTATCTAGACCGCCTGATAGGTACCAGGCTAACACAGTGTGCCAGATTAATCAAGTTCCTAATTCTGTAGAAGAAATTAAAAAGTATCCTATTAAGGAAAAAGAAAGATGGTATGCAGCAATGAATAAGGAACTGAATTCATTAAGTGATATGAAGGTGTATGAAAATGCCAAATTACCTGTAGGAAAGAAATCCATTGGCTGCAAATGGATATTTAAGGTAAAAACAGATAAAGATGGTAATTTAATCCATAAGGCAAGGTTAGTAGCCCAAGGTTTTAGGCAGAATGCTAATGACTATGATGAGGTGTTTGCACCTAGTCTTAAAGCAGCAACCTTGAGGGCAGCTTTAGTGTGGGCAGCTAGTAAAAACTATATAGTTAACCATTTAGATGTGGAAACTGCTTACTTGCACGCCCCATTAAAACATACTATTTATATGAAAAAAACCTGTTGGTATTAAAAGTGAAAATAAGGATAATAATGATTGTTGGTTGTTAAAGAAAAGTCTCTATGGTCTTAAACAATCAGGCTATGAATGGAACCAGTATATTGTAAAGGAACTAGACAATATAGGATTTAAAGCTGGTTTAGCCGATCCATGTCTGTTTAAGAGGGAGACAAATGGGAAAGTATCATTATTATTACTATTCACAGATGATATTGCATTGATAACTGAAACTAATGATGAAGCAAATAAAATAATAACATCATTAGGAAAGAGAATAAAGATCAAGCAATTAGGGGAGATAAAGAAGTATCTCGGTTTGAATATAAAGAAAACACGGAAAGGTTTTAAGATATCTCAGGAAGATAAGATAAGCAAATTGCTAAAAGATTACAAGATGGAGCTTTGTAAGCCAGCTAAGACTCCAATGAGTCAGGAGTTTAGCAACACTGATATACAAAGCCCTGAGTTTGATAAGGTGATTTATCAATCTTTAATTGGTAGTTTGAGTTATATTAGTAATTGGTCTAGACCAGATATTTCGTACTGCGTGAATCAGTTGGCTAGATTCAATTCTGCACCATGTGAAAGACACTGGATTGCAGCTAAGAGGATATTAAGATATCTTAAAAAGACAATGAATTATTCATTGTATTTAGAACCAAAGGGTGATTTAATTCTGTGTGCTTATGCAGATGCTAGCTTTGCATCAGAAAGAGACACTAGAAAGTCGACTTCAGGAACAGCCATAATGCTGGGTAATACATTAATAGGCTGGAAGTCAATAAGACAACAGCATATAAGTTTGTCTACTATGGAGGCAGAATTCTCCTGTTTATCATTGTTATGTACAGAATTAATAATGTATAAACAAATGTTAATTGATATAGGTATAACTGTAGATTATCCTATAATTATACATGAAGATAATCAGGCAGCAATTCAAATGGCCACAAATATTGGAGTAAAAACAAGGAGCAAGCATACAGATCTAAGATACCTAAACGTGAGACAATCTGTAAGAAGTAAGATGATTCAGCTAGAGTACTGTATGTCGGAGGACAATTTAGCTGATAATTTTACTAAAGCCCAAGGTGCCAGTAAGCACCAGGAGAGTTGTGAAAAATATGGGATTAGATTGTAAAGGTATTATATATTTATTTCACCCAAAAGGGGAGTATGTTAGGTATAACATTGATACCAAATATGGTTTGGGTGAATAAATATATAAAACTTAGATATCATGGTTTAAGTGCTTATCACTTTAAGCACAATGCAGCAGGCAATTAGCCGATTAAGGGTGCGGTTAGAAGTTACAATATAAGGAAGCATTAGAAGCTGGAAAGCTTACTGTCTGTAACTGTAACTGTGTGCTGCTGCGACTTACTGTGTGTTGCTGTGACTAACTGTGATTACTGACTGTGAGTGCCTGTGACTGAACTGTTTTTGTTTGCTACTGTTTGCTGAATATCCAGCGTTTGTTTCTCTGGAGAGTGAAACCGGAGGAGGAGAAGATATCTTTATCGGCTGATAAAGATATTGCAAGGACTCTTAACTTGGACTATACTAGTGAGTCTTACTGGATGGAAATACTGTGAATGACTTAATGGACTGAATGACAATGCTTTAAACTCTAACTGGATTAAAAACTATTTAAACTACAAACAGTGTTTGTGTTCAGTGTGTGTATACTCTGGGGCCCTTCCACTCTCGTTTGGCTTCCTGGCTTGACTACTGCTGCAATACTCTTCTAGGGGTTAATCCCCAAACCCTAACAATGCTCCTTACAGACCTCTTAGGAATGGGGTGAGGTCAATAGTGGATAGTTTAAGGTTAAAGGAGTGGGGGTTAGAGGATGCAACAACAGAGTCAGGTAGTGCATTCCAGGCATAGATCACTCTGTTGCTGAAGTTGTATTTTCTGCAATCAAGTTTGGAGTGGTTAACATTGAGTTTGTATCTGTTGTGTGCTCTTGTATTGTTGTGGTTGAAGCTGAAGTAGTTATTGACTGGTAGGACATTGTAGCAGATAATTTTGTGTACTACGATTAAGTCCAACCATAGGTGGCGTAGTTCAAGATTGTCCAAGCCCAGAATTTCAAGTCTGGTGATATAGGGTATTCTGTTGCAAGTAGAGGAGTGTAGTACTCTTCTCGTGAAATACTTCTGGACTTGCTCAATTGTATTAATGTCTGATATACAGTGCAGATTCCAGACAGATGAGCTGTATTCGAGTATTGGTCTAGCAAAGGTTTTGTATGCCCTAGTTAGCAATTCAATATTTCCAGAGGAGAAGCTTCGTAAGATTAGATTTACAACTCTTAATGCCTTTTTGGCAATGCTGTTACAGTGAGCTCTGGTGCTTAGGTCATTAGATATGAGTACTCCTAGGTCCTTGACAGAGTGAGGGTCATCAATGAGGTCATATCTGCCTAGTTTGTATTTGGTGTACTGATTTTTTTTACCAATGTATAGGACAGAGCATTTGTTGGTTGAGATTTGGAGTTGCCGATTGTTTGACCATTCAGACACATAATCAAGGTCACTTTGAAGAGCAGTAGCATTGTTGGTGGTGTTGAATAGTTTTACATCATCCGCAAAGAGGATGCAGTTGCTTTTAAGGTGATTGCAAAGGTCATTTATATAGAGTATAAAGAGTGTGGGTCCTAGAACGCTGCCTTGGGGGACACTGCTGTTAACTGGAGCAGGGTTTGATATAGCGTTCCCTATTTTTACTATTAGTTGCTTGTTTGACAGGAATGCAGTAATCCACTTATGAAGGGATCCAGAAATGCCGTAAGAGTTTAGTTTTAACAGTAGTTTGTCATGTACCATTGAATCAAAGGTTTTGCAGAAGTCTATGTAAATTGCATCTATTGCTTTACCCTGGTTGAGTAGAGTAGTCCATGTTTTTGCAGTGTAGGAGTTGTAGGTTGCAGGACAATTTTTTCCTGAAACCAAATTGTTTTTTGGAGAGTGGGTTGTTTGACTCTAAGTGGAGAGTGATGAATTGGCTAATGATTGATTCCATGACTTTGCACATGACACAACACAGTGAGATTGGTCTGTAGTTTTCAACCAGGTTGGGGTCACCTTTTTGAAGATAGGGATGACTGTAGCTAAGGACCATAGGTTTGCTAAGGAGCTGGTTCTGAATGATATAACATATATAACGTTTAGGGGTTCTGCTATGGTAGACAGCTTTTTAAAGAAATATGCACATAATCCATCAGGGCCAATAGATAGGGATGATTTTAAATTACGTAATGCCTTTTCTATGTTATCTTCTGTACAGTCAATATGTAGTAGATCATTGCAGTTAGTTGTGGTATGACTAGGAAATGTGGGGCATGAGCCATTGCTGTTAACAAAGACTAAGCTGAAGAATGTGTTGAAGAGGTTGGCCTTAACAGCTTCATTGGTGCAGTCTTTCCCATTTGGTCCCTTTAGAGGTGGGATGGTTCTTGAATCTTTAAGTTTGGTGTTTACAAAATTGTAGAAGGCGTGGGTAGATTTTGTATGTAGGTTTTCTTCCTGTTTTCAGTAATAATTTGTACATTCTGCCTTTATCTGTCAGCATAAGGTGTTGTATCGGTTTTTAAAGTTTGCTACATAGCTAGTTTTGTTTTTACACCATAGTGATTTTTTTTAATTGGAGTTTTCTTATTGTTATGGGTAATTTGTTTGTTTTTTTGTTTTTAGGGGTTACTAATGGTTCATATAGTTTAATGACTCTTTCAAGTTCAAGTAAGAATGCATTATAATGGTCTTCTGTAGTATTACAGTTAGAGAAAAGAATGTGCTAATCAAAAGATGATAAGTCAGCATCTATGAGGTCATAGTTGTGTTTTTAGAAATTGTATTTTGGAGATCCATCATTATGATCTTCTTTGTGAGGGCGTAAATTGAGACAAAAGTCAATCATACTGTGGTCACTGTTTGAAAAGGGTTCTTGTATTTGTAGGCCATAAATTGAGTTTGAACTGTTGCAGAAGATGAGGTCGAGGCAGTTGTTGAGTCTAGTGTTGTTAGTTACTAATTGATCCAGTCCCAGGGTAGTAGCGGTATTGTACAGGGTTGCATGTATGGGTTCTGATGTACATTCATTTAGGGTCCAAGAGGTAGATTGAGGTCACCAAGAAAAATAAGAGGGTGTGGACAAGAGGCCCACATCAACAGTGAAGTTAGTTTGCTTGCATGAACTATGTCATAATCAGGGGCTCTGTAGCATAGTAAGAAGCGGATAGTGGTATTTAAGGACAGTTCACAAACGATGGTCTCTGGAAGAGCAAGCTCTTGTGTAATTTGAATCTTTCTTAGATTTGGGGATTTTTTTATAGAAGATAGCAACTCCACCTACTCTACTGATTTCGTGATCTGACCGATAAACGTAATATTCTCTGTGGTAATGGAGTCTGGAAAAGATGCATTCAACCACGTCTCACAAACATATTGAATGTGGCTGTGCTTAGTAAGATGAGGAATTCATGCGTTTTGTTTGCGAGGCTTCTTGTGTTTAGTAGTTTGCATTTTAGATATGTAGTAGTGGGTCTGGAGGAAATAAGGGGCATGCATGCCTATTGTTGGATGTTGGGGTGGTGGTTATTCAACTGCAGAATGTGCCTCTTACTTCAGTATGACTTTTTCCTCCTTTACTTCCTATAGCAATCCATTTCTGGTTGACGACTTCCCAGTATGACTACAGTTTTCTGAGTCTGTAAACTGAATGGTTTCTGTACTGAAACGTTCAAATCAACTTTCTATAATTATTCCATCCATCCATCTTTTATTGTCATTGCCATTATTAATTCAGATTGTACAGTATTTGTTATCTATATTGTTGTCCCTTTTATTTGGGAAGTCTAAGTTTCGTTCTGCCCTTTCATTATTATTGTTATTAAGAAGTAACTATTTTATAAATATGTATCAAGGGCAGGAATGGAAAACAATATTAATTCCATCCTGTTGGCCCCTCTACCTCAAATGTTTCCATCCAATCATAAGAAGAATTCCATAACTTTTAACCAGTGGTACTTGAGTTTATTTTCTCTCTCTTCCCTTTCCTTTGTATAACTTGTTTTGGACTGAGTGTTGCAAAAATGTTTTTTTTTTTGTTGTTTAATTTCTAAAATGTTCAGACACTGTTTGGGGTGAAAGTATGAGGTAAAATATTTTAAATAATTATTTCTCTATTGATTGCTATGTTCAACATGGTCTTGTCCTTTGAAATGCTTGAGATTATATTATACTCCAGATAATATAAAATTATAAATACATGAGAATAATGATTAGTTTTAAGCCTTCAGTTAGTACTACAGCACAAAATTTCCACACTAATATAAGAAAAACAGATTTACTCATTGTTACCTGAAATTATGTACATAAAAAACCCTCCTGTACAAAATCATTATCATCAACCTATACATATTGTTGTGCTAATACACTCTGAGCTGGTATTGTTCCTCTGATGCAGAATATAAAATGGAAAACATAAACAAACCTATACAGCCTTTCCATTCTACCTGCCACTTCTAAATTTTTTAAAAACAGAATCATTTAGAACAAACAAAAATTACATATATTTTGCTAATATCATGCTTCTTTAATGTTGGATTATACTGAGATACAGGCCCAGTTTTAATATTATAGTACTATGTTGTGAAATAGCTCATAATTAAGAGATGATCAGCTTTACTATTTCTGTACTGCAATAAAGTATACAGCTTTGTATATTTTGTTTCCCCTTTCCAGGCAAGTTTATTTACTGAAGATGCATCACTTCTGTCTTCAGTTTCCACAATAGTTTGTTGCAACAAAAATATTAGAGTCTTGTGGCCCTTAAAGAGCCAGAACATTACTTGCAGCATGATTCCCATGCTCCAATTTGTTGGTTGTTAAAGTGCAACACAATTCTTTTGGCATGTCTGGATAGAACGCCTGATAAAGATTGATTTACTCAATGGATGATTAAACCTGGTCCAGACAGTCATGTTGGATTAGGATTGGGGGGAGAGAGATTTAAATTTCTACTAAACCATTTAGATTTTGGGTTTCCTTAGGCCAGCTGCCAATTTTCAGCATAACCTCATAGGCCTGTTGTGGGGACAGGCAAGTAGATAAGTGCATGGGAAAAATCTTTCTATGCCACTGATAACTTCTTGGAAGAAAATGAGAAATACATACTAAATAAACCTGGAGGAATCGTGCATTGTAGGAAAATCTAATTGGAAAACAGGCTGTTCCAACCCTCTTTCTTATGGATTGGTAGGGAAGTTTGACATAACTGAAGCTGTGGTAACGTGTCTTTCTGAAATGTTGAGAAAGGACCCTACCCTTTTTATCACCAGCAGTAGCAAGCAAAACGAGGTTCTGCTCCACTATACAGGGATACACGGGAGAAAAAAAAGAGGAGGGGGGTGCGTGGAAAAGTTTAATTCCAGTTTCTCTGAGAAACAGGACTGCCCGTTACTTTCTTGGGAGAAGGCCTGAACCCTATCTTGGCATTTAGCAGACAACTTGATGGATGCATAGACAGGTTAGGAGGGTCGCGTTCCAACGACCAACTTTTGCTTTCCTTCCTTGGGGGCTTTACTCCGGACAGGTCCGCACAACGTGAAACCCCTGACTACCAAACCATATTTCCGTAGCGAGTAAGGATGAGCCCAGTTCAAAAGCCGCAACAAGAGACGTGCGCCCCTTTTCCTGTGGGGCCACAGAGTCTGGCTTCCCTCCCCCCGGGGGGGGGATACTCCTAGTTCGCACGCGAAAGGGGGATCGAGCCCTGGACGTGTGGCGGTTTCTCCGAGCCTTTTCTTCACCAGGCGGGGGAAAAAAGAAAAAGGAAAACAACCACTTTCTCCTTCCCCATCTCACTCTTTTTCCTACGGACCCTGCCCTACACGTCGGGCCCTCTCCTGCTGGCTTGCCGGCCCCGGCGCTTTCGGGGCAAGGCAAGTCCCGAGCGCGGCGCGGGTATTCAGAGCTGCCCTGTGGCGGTCCCAGCGCCGGCCCGAAAGGCTGCAGGGAGAGGCTTGACCCAGCCCAGCCCGAGCAGGTCCCGGGCGCTCTCCCCTCCCCCTCCTTCCTCCCCCACCCCCTGCCTCGGTGCCTGGAACAATAGAGTGCGAGAGGAGCTGGCTCTGGGCTGCGCGCCCTCCCCTTCTCCCTCTCCCCGCCTCTCCTCCCCTTTCCTCCCGCCCGCCCTGAGCCAGAGGCAGAGCAGCCGCCGCCGGAGGAGCCGGTTCCATGCCCCCTGGAGTCTCCTCTTGCCGCTGCCGCCACCTCTTTCTCCTCCTCAGCGCGCAGTCCCGGCATGGACGTTAGGTTTTACCCTTCCGCCCCCACCGCCGTTGGTTCTTTGCCCGGGGCCGACCCCCCTTGCTTGGCCCCCCTGGACTATTACCACTGCAACAAGGTAACGAGGGGCGGAGGGAGAGAGAGGGACGGGTGCAAACGCTTGGGCAGTTGAGGGGGGGGGAAAGGTGGAGGATGCGAGCGACTGAGGATGGTACCGCCTGGACGAAGTCTCGCCCCGCTCCCCATCGTCACCGCACCTCCCCCCTCTTTCCCGCGACTCCTGCTGCCCCTTTGCCCCGCAGCGGCGGAGGTGGCCGGGGGGGGGTGTTTGCACTTTGCCGCTTTTGCACTGCCCGGGACTTTATCGCGCCCTCGCAGACCGGGGCAGGGCAAGGAGTTGATTTAATGGCACCTCTGAGCCCCGACCTTTCCCGAGCCCTTTGCCCCGCTTGAGACGGGCAGCTTCTCGATATTGGGGGGAAAAGGCGCTGCTTTTTTTTTTTTGCAAGGAGGAGCCCCCTTCCCGAAATCCTTGTGCCCAGGTCGCTTGGCTTGCTGAAGGGCCAAACTTGAAGGCGAAAAGAAAGCCAGTCCTCTCCAACCCCAACCCATCCTAACCTAACATTTAACGACGTTGAAAACTTCTTTTCCTCTGGGAGGCTAAGTGTTGAAGGTGGCAAGCGAGCGGCTGCATCCTGCAGGAGGGAATTTCAAATCTGCTGTACTTGAACAGCACCAAGACTGCCTGCTTAAAGGCTGAAAGTCTTTCCCATCTTGGAAGCAAAAGCCGGTGTACAGGGGGAATACGCGAGGGTGGGAGGAGGAGGAGGAGGAGGAGGAGGGGCAGTTGGTTGTTGGTTGCGAGGTCACTTCAGACCCCTGATTACATCGCTTAGTTTTAGTAAACACTGTTATAAGTGGGAGGGAAAATAAACCAACCAGCTAAAATTCTGATACAGGCTTTTTAGAAGAAATGTATTTGAGGAGGGGGAAGAGTGGATTATCTGGTTTTAAGTGTTTTCCTTCCATGCCTGGCTATGGTTCTTGATGGAAAATGTATAAGCTAAGGGAGGAATACTTTAGGGTGAGTATTTTGTTTTTGGTTTTTTTTTTCTGAATAAATTTCTGTCTTGCTCAAAGAGATCAGCATATTGGCAAGGCTGCAGACCTGGATTTCGGTTTTATACAGTATGTTCTGGTTAGAACCTAAACCATTCATATGCTCATGATTAACATTTCCCTAACACAGGATTCAGATTCTTGGCTCATGGTTGTCAGACTCTTCTGTTGTCTTTTTCCTATTCCCTCAATTATTCCTGTTAAATATAACTGAGAGGACAGTTTTATGACTATTTCATAAAATCTAGACTACAGCACAAAAACCTTACTAACCTAGGTTTGTCTGTGTGCCAACCACAAGCCTTTTACTCTTTTAGTGGGTGAGGAGGAGATAGAGAGAGAAAAAAACACACCCCAACATTTGCTCAGGGGTATTTGAGAGTATATAGTGCTTTAGGCAATAACCCCTTCAACAAACGGGAGAAAGAGGTGAACATCATCATCAGAATGTCAATACTTCATATGAGTAGCCATCATTTCAGGTTGAGAATTACAGCATTGCAACATTTTAATAAAAGAATTCAACTGAAACTAGATTATTTAGTTAAACATGAAAATGTTGCTGCTATTGATAATCAGGTGCCTTCACAAAAGTAATGAAAGTTGTGTCTCAGTAGGGATGTGTGTGTTGATTTGTTTCTATGGTATAATGAGTTCTTCAAAACAGTATAGATTTTCAGTGCTGATGCCTCCCATCCCCATGAAAGTATCTAATTATTCTGAAATGTAAGAGTTACTAAACATGTACCAGTTTATATATTACAGTAAACAGTTATTTCTGAAATACACTTAAGTATCCTTTTAGTAAAATATTAACAATGTTTAACAAAGAATCACTTGCTAACATAAAGAACATCTGAAAATCCATGCAATATCAATCTGCAGGGGAAAAAAACCCAAATACCTTCTGAAATTCTTTGTATTTTAGGAACTCGAACGTTGTAGATTCAAGATATAAAATCAAGATATTTGTGCACCTGATAAGTTATAATATAAACCTCTAAAATTGTAATTGCTAATCGAAAGAAGAGATGGAATGTGCTGCACTTCACAAGAAACTTGTAGGCCCCATAGAAAATCATTCTCAGGGATCTAAAATCATCTTCCACGTGTTGGGAATACACTTGTTGCAATTAGCATAAAGATATTATTCTTTAATTCACCTTTTTTAAAATCACCATTTCCTGTAGTGCTAAAGAGACAGACTTCATCCTGGAAAATTCTTCATCAGTTTTTCCGATAAAGCTAAGTTCAAGTTTGATTGATAACGCTCTGGATGAAGTGATGCAAATGATCATATACAAAATACTGACCTCTGCCACGAGGTGCTGCTGTTGCCACTGTTACCAAGATCTTAGAAAAAGAGAGAGGGAAAAAAAATACAGTCAGTGTATATGTGTGTGTGTGCATGCGCACACATACTGCATTGTAACATTATTCTACTTTATTCCACTTCTTTCAAATTTTATTTACACAATGAGAACATGCAACAAAGTTCTATCATAACAAACTCAAGCGCACAAAGAAAAAGACTGTAGCTGAAGCAGTATCTAAATCTTCTTTCTTTTTCAGCCTTGCCCTGTGTGCTACAAAGATGTTATCACTGCCTATAAAACAGAGGAGAGAGTTTCATTTTGAAGGGCTTTGTTCCCTTCAGGATAATCTAAGAGGTCTTGTTATTGTGGGTGCGCTAGAGCCAAAAGTAGATGAATTACCCAGTTTCTTTCTGCTATTCTTTTCTCTTCCTCTTCATCTGCAAGACTTCCACGGAAAAGATAGATGGGTTTTTCATGTGTTCTAAAGTGATAACTTGCAGAAAGCTTTTCTCTTGCTTCCATCTTCTTTGGTTGCTCTATTTTGATTGCCTTGCCCATTTTTTTCTTTTGCTCTTCTCTTCTTACCTGATTCAAATTGAAGGCCACAGGTTGCCTCCCTGTGTTCCTTCAAGAGAGATGTTTCACAGCCAGATCAGTGGATTGCTCCATGCCAAAGGTCTTGCAATTTGAGAAAGCCAGAGAATTCATAGGTGCAGTTTCTTAGGAAAAGAGAGGTGTCCTTGAATAGTAAGACTTGAAGGAATGTTTCAGTTGAAGCATAAGAAAAATAAAAAAAAAAATTCAACGGGACCTGAATGAAAAGGGAAAAATGGGTTGTGTTTGTAGTTCTTGATTCTTCCTTTCTTTACATTGCAACTTAGAATGATTTGGGGCTGTTTTCAGTTGCTATAATTAAAAGAATACTGGCTTGAAGAAGATTGAAATAGATTAGGCAGGCCTAACTATTCCCTTTTCTTCATTTTCTCCAGGAGTTCAGACATGAAAAAACTCAAAACATATTTTTATGTTGAAAGACTGAAAGTATTTTTTTCGAAAAAATGTAAGGTTGCCTTCAAATCAGGCTTAGATCTTAATGATTCCATATAGGTTTGTGTGTGTGTGTGTGATTTCATATAGTTCCAACTATACTTACAGTTTTAAGTCAAGACAAGGTCAGTTACACAGTTTCCCCCCCTTTTAGACAGTGGTTTTTCTTCTATTGTGAGTGGATAGAAAGAAATTTTGCAGGAGGAAATGTGTGTGGAACCCAGCATATATAAATAGCTGAAATGGAGAGTATAGCAGAAATTCACATTTGTTTTCTTCAGGCTAATTAATACTTCTGGAACCAGCTTGTTCAGGAAATAGTCTGTTTCAAGCATCCAAAGAGTTTGACATATGTTTTGTGCTATGATAGAATGTGATATTCTTATCATGAAATCTCTGATTTCATTTATGTATCATAACAATCCTCATTATCCTATAAATTCAATAGATAATTTTCAAGAAGCATTTTTTCTTCCTCTGTGACACCCAGTCTGTAATACTGTAGAATTTAATATTTCTGACCTATGTTGCAGAACTCTTGATCATTACTAGTTAAGCTGAATAAATGTTCTTCTTAGCATTGTGACTGTGGACATGAGCTCACATGTGAATAGTCTGCAAAATGTTTATAAGCCTGCTTGTTTGTATATTTATATCTGAAAGAAGAGCTGAACACCCATATGAGTTTTTAAATCTTCTTAGTGTTACTACATAGAAGTAGTAGTTACTTGTTATAACTGTGAACAAGTTACTGTTTGCCAATACCATTGGTATTTTGGTGCCAAACTTTCTTTCCTTTTCTTTTAAACATTTAATATATTTGTATTCTCTTGTACTGAGGCTGATTAGTGACCTCTATTTAATGATATATTATTAATGTCATTTTCTTTTCTTCTTAATAAAGCAATTGTATGCTACCCTGGAAAGTATTTCTCCTTTGATTAACATAAATATTATCCTTACTACCTCACTTCTTCACATTTAATGCATTTTATGATGATTTGGGTTGCAAAAATGTGGATTAAGTGACAGCAAAGAGTAACAGTTGTAAGTATCTATTATCATCTTCCGGTTGTCTTCTTTTTGGTAGCCCTTTTGTACACTTGTTTCCTGGATATGGATGAGCTTCATATAGAAAACAAATCAATGTAAAATGGTCCTTATTTTTTTATAGAGTTTGCCTTCTATGGAATCATGTTGGTTTGCAAAAGCCAAAATATGGTCCTGTTGTTTCAGATGCATATTTAGAAACAGAACTTTCCAAGGCCAAGGTTGCATATTCCTTTCAGTTTTTCTTTTTCGAGCATGTTATACATTGAAAATATTGTTTCTTTCTCCTGAAAGTTGTAATACTATGAAGAGGGCATCAATTTATTCTCCATAGAACCTGAGGGCAGGACAAGAAGCAATGGGTAGAAGTTTGTCGGAGGGAGATTCAACCAGGAAATTAGGAGGAATTTCCTGACAGTAAGAATGATTATCAGAGGAACAGCTTGCCTCCTGGAGTTGTGGGTGCACCATGATTGGAGGTTTTCAGAAAAAAAATTGGACAACTATTTGTCCAGGATGGTATAAAGACTCTTGCCTTGGGCAGGGGGTTAGACTGGAATACCTCTAAAGTCCCTTCCAGCCCTGTGATTCTATGATATAAATTGGTATATAAATCTATGTGATCATTAAAAATCAACAACTTGATGACACATGATCAATCAACCAATGGTTAATGTTCACTTTTTATTCCTTTCACAGAGAAAAATTCAATAAATTTTGCTGTACATAAAATTTATATGCCCAGAAAGTGGGGAGAAAATTATAACTTTCTTTTTTAAAAAACTCCATAAGTTTTTATGAGGATAGTAAAAATTATGCATGATGTACCCTCAGTGTCTTTATAGAGCAGAAGGCCCAATTTTCTGTCTTAGTCCTATCAGATCTAAGCTGCAAAAATCCAGACAACCATAGGTGACATCAAAGATATACAGAATAGTCTTTACTACTATTTACTACATTTGGATTTTCTAGACTGCACTTCTCTTGTCTCTCAACAGAAGATACTAGTGCAAAAACACTATACTGTACAAAATGATTGTGTGGTAAGGATGTGTAGGCTCAGGATGGTAAATGTCATATCCCATTTGCTGCTTAATTGTTTTTTGAGAAAACTTGTGAAAGTAGATTAAAGTCTATTTTTGACTGTATGTAAAACTGGCTCTACTCCTTATTTGGATTTTAATTTTTTATTTTCAAAGATCACATTATCTAACAAATATGATAATGTGAAAAAACTATATTGAATAGTGTGCAGCAAGCATGTCAGTTTAACTGACATGTTACACATAGTCATGAAAGGATAGTGCACTTGTCAGAAAATGTGCAGAGCCAAAAGGTTGGACATTATAGGCTACTTGTATGGGACCTGAGTGCCCCAGAATAACATATATTGAGATGTTGGGGATAGAGTGAATGGTGGTTTTGGAATTCCCTTGTGTTCGGAATTTTTATACTGCTTTTAAGAAATATTCTGGTTAATTCAATATATCGAAAATGATTGCAATAAAATATTGCTATTTTGATTCAATTAATTTGTGTCAGTGGAATACTAATTAGAAGAGGATAGATTTCCTTGTTGTAGCTTGTAAGAGAATTGGCTGTGGCTCTCTCCTATTTGCATTCCAGCACTTATCATAAAATCTTCTCTAATTTTGAAATCAGTATCTAAGTAGCTTCTTTTTGCTACTGCATATTGAATTCCATATTTTTCAATCAGAATGTTTAGTCCTTTCAGTTGAATCTTATGCACGAATGATTTGGCACATTAAAACATAGTGAAAAATATCATGGCATTGTGTGCATGACTGAATTAGAATTTTTGGTTGCTTAAATTTTATTCTGTTTTTCATTTAATCAACAAGTCCTTCATTTAAGGCCTTCTTGGTCTGTTAGCTTTCATCATCACCACCAATATTGTCATGTTTTTGTAGAGGAAGGGCACTGTTTCTTTTGCCTATATACAATAATATGCATCCAAGAATGGTTGATTGGGAAACTGACTGAATATTGGGAATTATTCATTTGGAAGACTGGGTAAAAGGAATGTTGATGTGATTATTTATATAATTACAAACAGCAAGATGAAAACATGATTTTAATGCACTTATTGAAGAAACAGAAAGCTATAGCTAGAACAAATTGTGTGTTCCTATTTTCAGAAATTCCTGTTGAAAGAATGTTGGAAAACAAAATAATAAATGCCATAATCAATGAAGTCAAAGAGTGTGATTTTAAAAATGTATTTATATATCAGCTTCCCAAATAGGTAACGGTTCAAAACTTAAAATGTACTCCTTATATTGTAAACATATTGGCATATAGAGATTGCGTATAAAGGGCCTTTAACTGTGTTTTTCATAATATCAGTTCTAAAAGTAACATTTTCTTACTGTCAAAAAGGATTTATTCCTGTTGTTCAAGTAGACAATAAATCTTATCAACACTTCTCTCCCTCCCCCTAAACAGTACTCAGCAGAAATTAGTTTTGCCCTCTCTCTGTAGTGAATATAATGAATACTTATAATAGATTTTTGTTTGTTTCCTTTGGAGTTTTATCTCCAAAAGAAATTGCAATGGTAAACATTTTTCCTCCTCCTCCTCCATTTTAACTCTCCCCCCTCACTTATATATCAGGGAAAGTAGTATAAATTGTAAAGTTTTGATTTGAGCCCTCTATTTGTGGTGTGATTTTGAATATCATTAAGAGGGATAAAACCTTGTCATTAAAATTCTTTACATTCTAGAATGGCCTGAGCCATTGGCTGCACCGTTTCTCTTTCTAGCAGCATAAGCTTTGATGATATGTTCATTCCATCTGCATAATAGAAAGTGTTTGAAGCTCTTTTTTCCAAAGGCTTTATTAAATCAGGGATTCAGAACTAAATAATGAGTACTCATTCATTCACAGAAAATGTTGTTCTAGCTTTATGTGAGGAAGAGGCTTTATTCTAGTTACTTTCAGAATTTAAAAAAAAAGATGTTTTGAACACTATGGGTAGCCATGGCTGCCATGGCACATTCTCATTAATTCTGTTAAAAGAATGATGCATTTAAAGTTGCTCATACATTGAAATGAAACATAAGAAAAGATGGGAAAATGTACATTTATATAAATAGCATAAACCATGTGTGCTATTTAAACAAAGTATGTGTAGTTATATTACAGGTTCTGTTACTTTTAGTGCAGGGATAAAAATTTATTTAGCTTTGTGGGCCTATAATGCATTTGAAAGCTAAGATTAATCTGGATTTATATAAGAAACATAACTTACATATTATTACCTTGATTTTAGTGGATGATGGAATTGGTGGACATGTTCCATTTGTGCAGTACAAAGCAAATTTATTATTTTCTCAAATGTAAAAAATCTATATTGCCTTGGTAATGGGACTAAAAATGAAAACGTACTAATGAAATTAGTATATACACTGAGTTGCACCATGTTCTGATCTCTGCAATCATGAGGATTACACCTATTTAAACATAACTTCATTCTTCCAAGTGCTTTTGGGCTAAATATCTGCAACTCAAAAGCCACAAACATACAGCTCTTGATCTTGAAAGCTGCATTGCTGTTGGTGGTATTAATGCTCATTTCAGTTTGTATTTCATAAATCAAAACACTTCTTTTCTTTCCGAGAAGTGCTGCTTAGGAACAAAAAACCTTTGCTCTTCATATATAAAAAGTGTGACATTGAGTTGGTTAAAAAGCTCAGAGCATAGACATGGTTTCTTTTTCTTTAGAGAATGTTACAAATGTATGGAAAAATCTTTTGATCCATACTGCCTTCTTTTTGCACTATTTATTTTTATTAACCACCATGTGTTTTTACAGGCTCATCTGTGTAGAATCTTGATCTCATGCTTACTCAACCAGTGCTTTTATTATGTGCTTGTATTAATCTGCATAAAATGTGTGCAGAGACCATTTTGAATCTATATTCAGGGTATTCTAGCAGTAGCATTTTATTGTGAAATCACTGGGAGGGCTAATGTGCACTGAATGAATTTTTGCCATTTACCTTTTGTATTCATCTTCTAACAAATAAAGCTCCAAATGTTCTTTTTATTAGAATTTGGATTATGTTGTACGGCATAAATGAAGCATTTAATTGTGTTTTTCTAAGCACTCTGCATTAAAGATTTTTTCTGTTCATGTTGTTTACAATGTTTTTTTCAATGATGAATAGTTTGCTTCTGGTTTGTTTGTTTTTTTGCTGTATTTGTTTATGCAGTCAATTCCCCAAATAGTGTCAAAAGTGATATATGTAGCTCTGGGAACTTGTCATAGGCTATCTGGAAACTTAATTGCCAGTTTGATTTCAGAACAAAACTTTTAAAGCAATGAAGTGAGGCCAGGCTTTTTTTTTTTTTTGAAGTTGTTTTCCAAGTTGTAATGGGCGTCTATTTGCCATCATCTCTGAACTCACTCAAATTTCCACATGGTAATAGCCCTCATCACTATGTAAAACAATGGTGCTATAAATAATTACCTAGAGGAATATCAACTTTGAAGCAGTTAACTATTGGTAAAATCTCCTTCCAATTGAGTTTGATTTTTAGTGGCTTCATGGGCAGTTTCTATATTTTTCTTGGCAACAATATGGAAATGGATTGCCATTGTATTTTCTAGTGCCAAGCTTTATTCATGCATCACACATATGTAGTACATTAAATGTTTAAGTATGGATAAGCCATTGGATTACCTAGATGTTATATGGTCAGGGTTCCTCTATCCTGATGCTTTGAGCTTGGATCAGAGGATCTCATACACATGAGGAAATACTTATGCATAGAATGCCTTTCATTATGTTCTTGATGTTTATAATACAGAGCTAATCCCATTCCCATTTTAGAATACACAAATAAGGCCTATTTTGTAACAAAATGGTGTATTCTTTGCAAGCCAGTACAGATAGATCAAGATCTTTAACATTTAGTATTCTCCAACTATGCTGATTTTGCAAGAATTTGGAAAAAAATAATCACTGATTCTAAATCCAAAGGATCAAGCTGTTGGCTAAAACAAGATGGACAGAATGTGAAAAATCTGATTTTATTTATTTGATTTCTGTGCCCTCCCCCCTAAACTCACAAAACAGGTTCTGGGTGGCTTACCTGGTGTTAAGAGTCATAAAAACTCAAGGGATTAAAAAAAACCACAGCAAACACCAAAACAGAATATATGAGATCAACCACAGCAAGTTAGTCCTTCCTTTGCTCTATCTCAGTGGCAGAAGGAAAAGCCAAAATACTTTTCTTCAAGGGCCTTTTGAAAAATCAGTATGTTTAGGGCCATCCAAATCATTGGAAAAATGTTATTCCGTAAAACAGTTAATGTGACAGAGGAAGCATTCATGGCTTTTTTTCCCCTTTGTTGATTATATTTATTTTATTTAATAGTGTTTCCATGCAAATTTTTCATAACAAATCTTGATAATCTGCATGGATTTAACAGTCTTTTCATAGTGTTCAAGCATTACAGTTAATGATTTACAAACTGCTCCAAGGACTGTATCTTATTATCATTACTACTACTGTTTCCTGCTATTGAAGCAACTAGTTAATGCAGCACTTGTCACGCACAAAAGACTAGCCACTGTGTTGATATATGCTGTCCTTTCTAGATAATTGCACAGAAGAAGATGGCTACCCATTTATTGACGAGAACATCTATTTTTCCATAAAATGTTTTGAGTAGCCTTTTATTAATAGTAGAGAAATAAAAGGGTCTGGGAAGACATATATTACACTTTGAATATTTAGCTATCACGCTGTTTTGCTTTTGAATTGTGGTATTGGAAGACTCTTGAGAGTCCCTTGGATTGCAAGGAGATCAAATCAGTTAATCCCAAAGAATATCAACTCTGACTGTTCTTTGGAAGGACAGATATTGAGCAGAAGCTCAAATACTTTGACCACCAAATGAGAAGTGTGGACTCATTAGAAAAGATCCTGATGTTGGGAAAGATTGAAGGTAAAAGAAGAAGGGCAGAGGATGAGACTGTTAGATATTGTCATCAGTGCAGTAGGTATTGAGTTTGGGAAAACTCCAGGAGAGACTGGAGGACAGGGTGGCTTGGCAATGCTGTGGTTTATGGGGTTGCAAGGAATTGGACACAATTTAGCAACTGAACAATAACAATAAATATCCAAGACAATCTACCATATACACTTACAGTACAATTGGTCTGAAATATGAATACTGTACTATTATTGGGGTCCCTTAAGGAATAGATAGATTTGAAGCATCAGTCACTATCAAGAAATGTTTGCTAGCAACTGCTAGTTTCTGAGATAGCTAGTGAGAAGAAAAATTAGTTCTCTGTGTAATTTGCATGACATTTTTCTTCATTCTTTCCTTCTTGATTATTAGAAGCAGGCAGTTGTCCAAATGTATTACTAAGTCATGTTCTTTCCATCATCTTAGAGTTAGGTGGACTTTAAAATGAAACCTTCAAGTGGAAGAATGAGCAATAGAAAAGCAAAAGAACTGACTTTAAGAAAAAAGCAAAAGAACTGACTTGACCAACTTAGCTAAATTGTGGCTGAAATGGGAAATGAACTAGATATCCCTTACAAAATTCACATTCTGTGGTTTTCCTCAATTTATAAGAATTCATTTAGTGATCATTCAAAGTTATAATGGCACCGAAAAAACGGACTTATGACCATTTTTCACACTTATGACCATTGCAGAATCCCTATGGTCATATGATCAAAATTCAGAAGTTTGGCAACTGATTTATATTTATAATGATTGCAGTATTCCAGGGTTATGTGATCACCTATTGAGACCTGACAAGCAAAGTCAATAGTGAAGCTAGATTCATTTAACAACCATGTTACTAATTTAATAACTTAAGTGATTCACTTAACAACTGTGGCAAGAAAAGTCAAAGCATGAAAATATATTTCAAAGAGAAAACCAGTTATAGTCTGTGCTTCTGTATCGATTATCAGTAAAAATATAAAGATGCCCTCAAGAGTTTGACTGCCAGTTGTTTGCCATTGTATATTCCAGGATGCTTTTAAACTATCCAGTTCATTTTCTGCCCTGGAAATCCCTGGTAGTGTTCTGACCCAAACCTGGTTCCAAGAAAGCAAACACAAGACAAAGGCAGCAGTATAATCTGTTTAAGTTTCAGCTAAGAATCATGTTTCTTCACAGATAAAAGGCTGCTTCCAACTAATTAGCTCCGACAAGAAAGAGCCTTGCCAAGTTTTTTCAAGTCTGACAAAAAACAACAGATAAGAAATAGTTTATAAGAGTCTTCAAATACCAACTGTCATGTCTAAAGGCTGAGTTCAAAACTTTTTTGCCTTCTGCAAAGAAGGTTAATTTCACAGCTGGCTTTTATCTTCTTGAAGGAGGGGCCATTACCTTGCAGCCTTACTCCTGAGTCGCCCGTGCTGTTGTAACTGTTCTTTCCTCTGAGCAATCCTTCGTGCACCTGCACTTGGCACAGGCTCCTTGGGAGCCTCCTCATCACTGCTGCCAGCCCCCCCAATCTCTGAAGGCAACAGTCCACTCCCTAATGGTCCTGGCCCCTCATCTGAGTCCTTACTCTCTTCAGCCATCTGCACCTGCTGCTGGCTAACCACAACAAGTAGTTTCCCATCTAATTACTTTGCTTTCTCTTCCCTGACAAGATTGGCCAGGTGCTACCACTTGCTAAGTTCTGAAATGTTACATATGAATGGAAATCGAACGTACAGTGAATATAGAAAATCTACATGCCACTGTTAAAATGCCAGGTTTTTGAAATGTAAAAAAGTTTAAGATAAATCACTTCAGAATTTAATATAACATATAAGTTGTACAATTCAATTGAAAAACAAATTGAAATCTTTTAGGGGGAACAAATAACAATATGAGTCCTATGACATTCATAGCTGGAAAAGACTGGAAAAGATTCGATGAGCTCCATAGATACAGTTAAACCTGTAAGAAATACTAAATAGGTCCAGTTCTCATAATTATTGTACTGAAGAGATTGCTTGAAAATTGGTTCATATAGGCTAGCCTTGTAAAGCTATTTCCCAGTAGCCTCATCAAAGAAAATCAGGTGGCTTCTTGACTTCTAATTATAATGTGGTCATAAGAAGTGGGGACCATAAATGTGCTGTATATGAAACAAAGTCTTTTTATGCTCCTAAAAATAGTTTTGCTTTTTAAAAGTAGTTTTTTAAACTGTAAAGTGGAACATGCCTTTCCCCCAGAAAACTGCATTGCATAGTTCTTCACCGACTTCTGTTTGCTCCCATTTTATTCCCTTTGAGCATGCTCAGTTCTCACAGAACTGTATTAAGTGCTGTTTCCTCTCCACACCACATTGTTCCTTAACTTAACAACCACATTTGGGATTGGATCTTCCATCGCTAAGTGATGTAGTTGTTAAGTGAGTCATGACCAATTTTACAACCTTTTTTTGCTGTGGTCATTAAATGGTCACACAAACATTAAGTAAATCTGGCTTCCTCCATTGATCTTGTTTGTTGGAAGTCTTTGGGAAGCACACAAAAGATGACCCCATGATAAATAAATGGCAGCTGCTAAACACTCAAATTTTGATAACATGACTGAGGGGATGCTGTGCTAGTAATAAGTGTGAAGACTTGTCATAAATCACTTTTTTCAGTGCTATTTTAACTTTGAAGGGTTGTTAAACAAATGGTTGTAAGTCAAGGACTACCTGTAGATATAGAAAAACACTACTCTTTATTCCCTCTGAGTAAATACTACACATAGCAAATGCAGTACTGTATCTTTATCCCAAGATGCCAAATTGTAATTGCCCAAAGTAATTATTTTGCATTGCTGTTCGAGATGCTTGAAACCTCGTCCTAGTCTTCTTCCCGGTGATAGATTTCTTCATTTTAATGGGGTGAATAACTAGCTAGCTAGCTAGATAATTAAAAAGTCCATTTTGGAAAGGAAAGCAATGTCCGGGAAAATATAGAAAAATAGAAAAAAGGACCTGTATGATGTCATAGTTAAGGTGCTTTACTGATCTTGTGATCTTGAGCAGTCCTAAGAGCAAGTCCATTCAAAATCCTGAATTGTTAGGGCCAGACTACAAACAGCGTACTTGTTGGGTGGAAATATGAGAAAGGAGCAGTATGTGACTTTAAGCTCCCAAAGGAAAATTTAAATACAAATTCACAAATCTATACATTTAAACCAACTTTCAAGACCCTCTTGAAACAATTATTAATTCATCAAGCTTGTTTTATGTCATCTGATCAAAATTGGCCTTATCTCGGTGCTGCAGAAGCTCCTGATGATAGATAGATAGAAAGAAAGATAAGATAGATAGAGATACATAGAAAAAGGTTCTGTTTATCAGCTGCTATCTTTTCCAATATATAAGAAGCCAAGATTATGAGAGTATACTGGTCTTAATCTAGTAGTGTTATAGAAATTTGTTTTCTTGTTTATCTGTTTGGAACACTTGTATAATCTGACAAATATTGTTCTCTAGAAACTCTCATGATTATTCTGTCAGAATCTCTCTTTCTCTTTCTCTCCCCGCCCCATGTGAGCCACTCAAGAGTAATTTGTTTACTATATTTAATAAAAATAAAACTTTTCCCTGGTGAAATAATATAAAAATGGAGATAATATTAAGTTTGTTTTAACTTGGTCTTTGACATTTTCATTTTTACTGAATTATTTTATATTCTATGGATCAGGGGTCTCCAACCTTGGCAACTTTAAGCCTGGCGGACTTCAACTCCCAGATCCCCCCAGCCAGCAAAGCAAAACTGGCTGGGGAATTCTGGGAGTTGAAGTCCACCAGGCTTAAAGTTGCCAAGGTTGGAGATATAGATATAGATTCCTGATATAGATTCCCTTCAGTATCCTAGGATATCTTATTTACATGGTAGGGTAGCTAAAATGAGAGATACTCATTGATTTAATTATTAAATTTATACACTGCTCACTATCCAGATAGGGGCTGAATTTTCCATTTCAGGCAAGTTTGATCAAACCTTGTAAAATAAGCTAGAACGAATGTTTTTCATGCCAAACAATGAGGACCACGTACTTGTAGAGGAACTAGCTAATTGAGATGACTGTACTGGGTGGAATCCATAGGAACATTTTTTGATTCTCAGTTTTCTGGAAACCTCACATTTCAGGCTAAAATTGTAGAAAAAGTGAAAGGTTATAATATTTAATTATAATCAACATTATAGAAAGCTTTTTTTCCAAAGAAAGAAGGAAAGTCAGCTGGTTATCTTTGCTGGTCTAAACTTTTGGCAAAATGAAGGCCTTTTGAAATATATATTTATCTATTTAACTACCTACTTACTTACTCAGTAGATTATAGATACTGAAAAGATTCAAGAAAACTTCCAACTGCCATTTAAAGAAGGAAGAAAAATACTGTTATTTTGTCTTCCATATAATATATATATTCTGTCTTCCATATAATATATTAATTAGCAGAAGAATGAAAAAGTAAACAGCAATGCCTGATAATGTGGCATTTTTGTTTAAAGAATCAAGTGATATCAGTTCATACATACACGTTATCAAAATAAAATCAATTTTGTTACTAGGCAGTGAAACAATCATGTTGCCCTTGAATTGTAACGTAATCTTGCTTTGGCAATGGATAACAGTGATACTTGCTTTTGAATCTGACATTTTTTGAAACAAAGGGCAAGATTGACTGGGTGTCAATGAAACTGAAGCTGCAGTTTTATACTAGATGGTACGAGTTTTTATGCTGTTAGGGGGGAAACAGGACCTTCATTTTATTTTAAGACAGCAGCATCTAATATTGCATATTCTATTAACTTAATTGACATCCTGTGTTCTTACTTGAAGGTGGCAAATTAATTGTGGAAGACCATCTGTTTGAAAATTGGGTATGTATACCATTGCTGGCAATACATCATGTAGTAGTTTTGCAGTATCCAATTTAAATCAGATGGAAATGTTGGCCTTCTGAGAATTATGATCAATCAATATTTCATTTTAGTAATGGGCTCAGAGTAAAAAAAAGAAGCTGCTTGAAGCCTACAACTTTTGAAAAAAATCTTTGTCATCTTAATGGTAGGCTTTGACTTACTTTCCTTGCTCTGAGAAAACAACAAGTAGGTTCATGAACAATTCTAAATATTTTTCTTTATTTCATTTAATATAAAATTTGGGTTTCTGTTCAATATTCCTTTTCGGTAGGAGAAGCTGTTAATTTGAAAGAGAGAATGGGAGATGCGGTGTTACATAGTGCTGCATTGTAGTTCTCATCTCTTTTCATTGGTCTTGCTGGCTAACTCTAATGAAAGATAGGATCCTCTTCCCCAGTTTTCAGTTCTCTAAGACCTTTGTCATATTGGCTATGAATTCTGGGAAGTGTGGTCTTTGATATCTGGAGGGAAATTATTTTGGGAACCATAATATATGGCATCTGAAAGTACATTTAAATCTTGGATGTGTGAAACTGATATAAAAAGATCAAGTCTAGTGGAAAATATGTTGGTCTTCATTCTGAGATAAATTACATAGCTTATGAGATAAAGTGTTTGCTCAAAAGTGAGATCTCAAAACATTTCATTTGAACCCAAATCAGAGGAATAACGTTTGACCAAAGGGAGAGACAAAAGCCATATGTCATATATGGTAGAATACTTTGTCTTAGTTAAGATTTATCTCACATTTTCAGTTTCTTTCAGGAATTGCTATTAATTAATCAATGAAATTTAAACTTTGGAAAGATAAGAGCTGGTTCAGCTTCTACTTAGGATGAAAAAATGCTTTAAGGATTCAAATCTATATTTGGGAGTTGGGCTCATTGTTCTCCAAACAATCTGTCTCACAGGGCTGTTGTGATGGAAATGGAGTGGGGAGAAATAATATAGTTTCTTTTCAGAGTTCTGCAGAGGAACAATTTAAAGAAAATGTAATGGGTATTAAAGAAACATTTTTTTGTGAATGTCATATTTCTGAAGAAATAACTCAAGGTCTTTGGTCCCATTTAACATGATAGCCAGCTCTGTGTAAAAGACTCACTTTTGTTTCCTAAAAGCTGACTGAAAAAAAATATGAAAATTGCTTAAAGATACATATTCTTACAGTACAGGAAACTGTTTTGCATGGAGATTTTGTAACTTTTAGTATGACCTTGTTTTGAATAAAGTAAAAAACTATGTTGAAGTAATTATTAATCAGTGACCCAGGCTACCCAAGGCCATGGATACAAAGGGAGGGAGTTGAATTTCACTGCTTGTTCCTTCATTCCAGATTTTTTTATATATTGATGCAAACCTAACTAGATCTTCTCTTCAACCAAAGATATCCTTTGCACTTACTATCTCAATTTCTCAGTTTTCTTGAAAGGAAGTTGTACATAAGAGACAATGAGTATGGGCTTCTTTTGTCTTACTGTACTTCTAAAACTGAGATGCTGGTGTAAGCTTTTTTTTTTTTTTTTTATTAAAACAAGTTTTATTAAAAGTTTCAACAACAAACAAATCATTACATATTGAATCTTTCCCTGTTTTTCTACAATAATTTCCCCAATATTCTCATAAAACACAAACAAACACAAACAAACATAAAAAAAATCTTTTAGTAAAGTACCTTGGCCCCAGTTACCTCTCTTTGCATGGGCTAAAATAATAACACATATCACTCTTCACATTTCTATCTTATTTAATCCATCTTAATAAATCATTAAATTGTATCTTTTGCCCATTCATTTATCCCTCTATCTCTTCTTATAATAAAAGAAAAAATTTCTCCTGAAATCACTAATCAGAGTATGATGCCTTTCTATCCTCCCCCTAAGTTAGTAAAATTAACATTCAACATAACAAATACCCAATTTGGTTCTGCTTGGTACATTCTATCCACCAAAAATGTTTAAATACATTGTATCCTCCTTTCCTTCGATATTTTATTACATTTTAAAAATCAATCATTAATAAAAACTTCAACATTTTAATTTCTTATTAAATCTTAAAGCATTCTAATTTACTATTTCAAATATAAATATTACAATACCATCTTCTGTACCTTAGCAGAATCTTTCTTACAGAAAATTATATTTCATCCTTTATCTCTAAAAAAATCCCTCTTCTCCCATCCAATTTTAAAGCTTTGAGGCTTTTCTCCGCCTTTCCCCTTTCTTTCTTCCCCACCAAATCTTCCTACCCCCTTCTTCTTCTAACCTCTGCCTTGCTGGGATCCCTTCTCTGTTGCATTCCCTTTTTCTCTTGTTTGTTATCATTATATTTACTTTGCATCATATTTTTCTCTTTCTCAAATGTTTTTTTAGATCTTAAGTCCTTCATTTTCCTTGCTCTCTTCCTTCCTTCTTCCTTAGATAAGTTTTGGAATTCAATGAAGATGGCGTCTTCGTCTCTTCCTTGTTGTTCTTCTTCCATTTCCATCTGTTCCATTGTCTGTTGGTAATTGACCAGCGCCATTTCTAGAAATAGAAAAGCTTTTTCCATGCCATCTTTGCAGATTGCTTTTGTTTGCTCATATTCATCCCTCAGGTCTTCAAAAAGGAAAGCCATTATAAATAAGTCTTTTCTTTTCTTTATTCCTCTTTCTTCTTACACCAACCAAATATTCCGAGAGAAAGGCAAAACAATCCCAAAATCCACAATCCTCAATAAATCCAAGCAAGCCAAAATTCCCCCTTCCTCTTCCAGGGGTGGTATCAAACAAATAAAAAAAAAGAATCCAAGTCTATATTTTAAAGCCTTATTAAGATTGTATTTCTGTCCTCAAGTCTTCAAGGCATCTCCTCCAACAAGATCCAAATTTATATATTTTCTTTATCCTCTCCCTTCCGGCTTAATTCCGTCGGGAGGGAGAGTAAACTTTCCCTTCAGCACCTCAAAACAGCCGCTTTTTTTTCTCTTGTGGAAGAAATCATCAGAAAACCATCTTTTCCAGGAATTAAATTAAATAAATCTCAAAGCCCTGGGTCGACCAAGAAGAACTTTTACTTTCAATAACTTTCTCTTCTTCCTCCTGCGCATACTTGCCCGGCTGTCAACTTCTTTGTGGCGGCCATTACGGACCGCCGCTGCACGTCCTGGTAACAGGGGGTTCTGCCGGCCAGGGAGGGGGTCTGCAACACCCCCAAACCCTTCCTCCGGATCCCCCTTACCTTCAGCTACCCCTGCAGGGCAGCCTTGCTCCGCACCCGTCCGGGTCGAAGCCCCAAAACGGCTAGCGCGGCAGGGATCGCGCAGCTTCGCGAATCCCTACCGCTCGCGAAGCCGACAAACCGGAAACCCTGGTGTAAGCTTTTAATATAGGTAGTCCTCAACATACAACCCCAAAATTGACCCCAAAATTTATGTTGCTAAGAGAGAAATTTGTTAAGTGAGTTTTGCGTCATTTTATGATTTTTCATACCACATTTGTTAAGTGAACCACTGCAGTTGTTAAATTAGTAACATGGTTGTTAAGTGAATCTGGCTTCTCCATTTACTTTGCCTGTCAGAACGTCTCAAAAGGGAATCACATGACCCTGGGACCCTGCCACCATCATAAATGTGAGTCAGTTGTTAGCAATTCTATCTTGTCAGGTTGTATATCTGACAGTTTTTGTTTGGTAGTTAATCTTGCAGGAATTAAGAGTAAGTCTAGTTGTACTTTCTTCGCTGCAATTTGGAATGACTCTCTTACCTGAAAATAATGTGAAATTACAAGTGCTAAAGTCTGGAATTAAACTTGATTGCAACAACTTCTGGGGAACGTAGAACACTGGATTTAAAAAGGCAGCATTCAAAATTGTATTTAAACACTGGGTTTCAAACCAATTTAAATTAATTCTTTTGGTTTAGTTTATTCAGACATCATGGAGTAGATATCCTGCCAAAGATAACTCAGGATTTGGAAGAAAAGGAAAATGGAATCTTAGTGATAATTCAAAGCAAAGTATGAAGATTCTTAAATGTGTACAGGTAGTTCTTGATGTATGACTATCTTTTAATGACTGCTCAAAATTACAGTGGCCTTGGAAAAGGTGCTTCATGGCCTGTAAAGCACTTCTGGTCATCAAATGTGCTGTACCTTCCTCCATGGTTATATGATTATGATCTGGGTGCTTGGCAACCAAGTCTCATGTATGACTGGTTGCCAAGCACCCTGGTATCATGTGATTGCTATTTGCAATCTTCTCTGCCGGCTTCCCCAGGAAGTAAATGGGGACCCAGCATGGAACGTTGCAAGCTGTTCTGCCTACTGAGAGGACTCCCTGTTGTTTCTGGGAACTGGTGAAAGAGCTGCCTGCTGAAGGGAATTGAACTCCTTGGCATGGTGGAGAAACAGATCTGAGCCCTTTTTCTTGCATCCTATTGAAGATCTTCGTTCAGGTGTGCAGAGAGGAAAAGAACAGCTTCAGCAGGCAGCTTGTTTAATCAGTCCCTAGAGGCAAGAGGGAACTGAAATCTCATAGGAGAGGCAGTACAGTAAGATAAGTGCAGTAAGAGAAGAAGTGCAGAATGCCTCAAGCAGGTGGGAGAGGCCCTTGGAGGCTTGGTGTAGGGCATGAGTGAGTGTCTCCTTCAACAAGGACTGCAAATCCTGCTTAGATTTCAGCAAGGAGGAATTTTAGCTTCCCAGGGTCTCCCCATCCTCCGTAATGCACTGGCATGCCATAGCCAGGAGTCTATCAGCTTAACAAGTGATCACTTAAGAACCAGAACTGGGAGTTCCAGGATTGACAGTCATTGAATGAAGCAGGCACAGGGATAGTCACCTCATTTAACAACTGCTTTGCCCAACAACTGAGATGACATCCCAATTGTGGTCATTAAGGAAGTTCTACCTGCAATGCTACTTTTAGAAGACCATTAGAATACTTTTCAATATTTTAACATATAATCTTTTTATCTTTTTTAAAAATGAGCCATTTACAAATAGATGGCTGTAGATCAGGGATCTCTAAACTTGGCAACTTTGAGACATGTGGACTTCAACTTCCAGAATTCCCCACCAGCATGGCTGGCTGAGGAATTCTGGGAGTTCAAGTCCACAAGTCTCAAAGTTGCCAAGTTTGGAGACCTCTGCTGTGGATGTAGAAGAGGAGCAAATATTATCATCAGGAAATTCATTCATTGTTTACTTTTGTGAGTGGTGTTGATAGATATATAAGAATTATTTCTTCCTTATTCATATTAATAATATTAGACAAGAAAAATAAATGGATTTCTATGTTAGGGAATCTGCACCTGGATAGGGAATGGATCTTACTATTGGAGTGTACAATTGATTACTTATTTACTGAAAATGTAAAACTTCATCACATTAAATACTGGAAATGGAGAGTTTGATGTAAGGATTATCATCAAGTTGTACTGCTAGAGCAGGAGTGTCAAACTTGCAGCGTCATGTTGTCATCACATGATGTATCAGGACTTTTCCCCCTTTGCTAAAATGGGTGTGCATGGCCAGTGTGAGTTGCATCCGGCCTTCGGGCTGTGAGTTTGACACCCCTGCACTACAGTAAAGTAGAAAATGTCCTCTGTTTTATTTTTCTTATTCCTTTCCATTCTCTCAGTATTAGGAGTAGTACATTATGTTACCTCAGTAGCTTGGTTGATATATTTTTTATCTGTATCTAAAATTATCCAGGCATGTCTGAATAGAAACCAGAAGTTTTCCTGAATATAATATCTACCTCCTTCTTTGGACAATCACTTCATCAGTGGATAAAACATTGGCAATGGGCTTTGTAATTTTAACATTGGACAGCCAAGGACTTTTAGGACAAATTTGCTCTTCTATTTCTTTAGGTGTATCATATTATTGACTCTTCCCATTACTGTTTAAAGAGTTTTTGGGAAATACAGTGAAATATCAATTTAATGGACTGTTTTGGGGAAAAAAGGTCTGCTACTTCTCTCTTAAATTGTAAATTATGTCATTCATAGTTATTTATATTGCTCCTAGGCTGTGGTTTCCTTTCAAACATGTTTGTATTGAGTTACTGAGTGAGATATAGAAGGAACAAGAAAAATAAATACGGGACCAACTTTTGCTCAACCATAGGGATCTTAGTGCTGATGTTAAGATCAAACTTAAGTTATTCACATCAGATTATATCACTTACAATTGGCTGTAAATTATGTAAGATGAAAGCTAATGTAGGTTTCTTGTCTGATTGCACTGGACATGTCTTTTGTTTCAGGGGAGTCTTCTGATGAAAATTTGGTTTATTGCATGCAACATTTGTTAAATGCGGTCTGTTAAGCTGCTTCACTGTAATTGTGTGAATTGACCTTTAATTCCTAAAATACGAATGAAAAAAACTTATTTCAGACATGTTACGTGGGCAAATGAAAATAAAATAAAACCCACAGGTGAATTTGGCCCATTAATTTGGCTCAGTAACCTAAAAGAAATTGAATAATCCTATGATAGCTAATAGTTAAGGGTCACTCTAAAAATCATTTGTGCTTTCAGTTTTATGGATAAGATAGCCCATATCCTTCCTTCTCTCCTTCTCAAAAGAAGCTATGAGTGACTGTGCTGTGGAATTTTGAAGATTATCCTAAAATCATCAGAAAGCCGAAATGAATCCTCGAATAAACATAGTAACTACAATTTGATCTTGATTTTTAAAGATGACCATATGTTAGAATCTTTTGTGGTTGGTACTGGACCAGTACTTTTCCCAGTAGATTATTTGTTCAATTTATCAATAATCCTTCAATTAGATATTGCAACATACAAAATGCAGGATTAGAGGAGTTTTTTATTCAAATGTTAAAAAAAATTATCAGCTTAGTACTGTAAAATGTAGAGATGAGTTCTTAATATAAATAAGAACAGACTTTTTTCACTTTTATTAAGTGAAAAAGAGCCCACATTTATATCCAAAGAGGGGTGCTGAAGTTTTACACACACGGGCATGCGTGCACATATGCCCACACACAAAGATCTATTTGGCCTGATTTCCATTTGTACAATGTAAGCTGTTATCAAAATGTAAACAACCCTAATGTATAATCTTTTAAACTTGAACTATACTATTGCTTCCAGGAGATTATTTTCTATCTATACAATTGTTCAAAACATTGATGCCACTGAAAAGGATAACAAGCAAAAAGAAAATCAAAACAGATGATTCATGATGCTAAAGTTACATTGCACAAGATGGCAATATATCTCCCTGACCCATTGTCCTCCAGATAGAATTCTGGAATTCCATCTACCAGTAACTGGGAATTCTGGGAGCTGAAATCTCAACAAGTCTGTCTTTCATCAGGGTAAAGAAGGCTGCATTAGGGTCAAATCTAATTTTCACAAACTCTAATCTAATCTTTGCAGATCTGTCTTTGCAAAAGACAGGCTTGTATTATATTTCCCTTTTGTCCCCATAATTTTAACTGTCATCTTGTCTCCTCTCATCCAACAATTGATGGGCACGAGCAAATTTCATTTCCCCACAGTGAAACTCCTTTGTTTGTAGAGGGAGAAAGAGAAACTATTCAGAATGCTAGTTGGATGGTTTTGAAGACCCATCTACTCAAGGAAGAAATTCTGATTTTGATAGATAGAGTGGAATGGATATAATAAGTCTCAAAATGCATGTCTTTTGTTTACTTCTTTTCAGGTTGCTGGAGTATATGCAAAAGATGCATATTATATGCAAACAGATCTGTAGTATTTTTTTCCATGTATAGTAAAACAATCTTAAAAGCTTAGGGGCAGATAAACATTTTCAATCAGAATAGAGCTGGAAAGGGACCTTAGAGGTCTTCTAATCTAACCCCCTGTTCAAACAAGAGATCCCATACCATTTCAGACAGGTGGCTGTCCAGTCTTTTCTTAAAAGCCCCCAATGATAAAGCACCCACAACTTCTGAAGGCAAGCTAAGCTGTTCCACTGGTTACTTGCTCTCACTGTTAGGAAGTTTCTCCTTAATACCAGGTTTCCCTCTCTTTGATTAGTTTCCATCCATTGTTTCTTGTCTTGCCTTCTGGTGTTTTGCAAAATAAAAAGCCATACGTTTTTTTATAACTCCATAGAAGATTTCAAATAATTTACTTTTTTCTGCTGAGTTTTATAACCCTGGTACAAAAATACTTGTTTTCATGCCATGTTGACTGCATGTGCATGTATCATACCACTCTTAAGTAGAGATCAGTTGTTTGCAACACTTCAATGCTATTTTTTAAGCATGCCGTCTACAGGCAAAGCAAATTGAAAGTTAAATGCCTTTTCAATCATATATCTTATTTCTTGAAGTATTTAGTTCACAGATGACTCATCACTTGCAGAGCTCTGACATTGGGTATCATAATATTGTGATATTAAGCTGCAGAAACCCACTGCATTATCAATGTACCTCTGTAGAATGGAGAAGGCAGCAGCTGGGCATTAAAAAACCCCAAGGCTTCAGTATGACAGAACTAAAATTGGAGTTGGCAATTACCACATGCATGATTCACAGTATTGTGAAGTGAAGCTACTATATAAATCAGCCCCAGTAATCATAGGGTTTAAAATTAGTCTGTTACTATTAACTCTGCTAGCTTTGGCATATGCTAAAGCTGCTGTAAAAAGTGAATGGTGTAGCATGTTTGAAATACAGGTTTAAAATAAATTACTTAAGCAACCCCCACTAGGAAGTCTTGGGTATTCACAGGGAGAGAGTTTTGAGGGTGTTTACAAAGATTTCTGTAATAGCAAATTTATTTTATTATGCCATGAAGCCTAATAATAGCTCAGGGCCAGAACATGTGATTTGCATGTATAAGGCTTCACATTGAGGCCTTGGAAACTCCACTTAAAAGGTTTCAGGTATCAAAGTTGAGGATCTTTTGTTTGAGATGACTTGAGTCCTTTTCCAAGATAGGCTAGAGCAGAGCTAGGCAGTGAAAATGCCTAGAATTTTGAGAGTGTTTACAAAATGTCTCAAACATTCATTGGGCAAGCAGGAACACATCCACCCAAAGGGCTAAGCTATAGCAAAATAGCAGTTTCATTTTCTAAGAATGTCTTGAGATGGATAATGTCAGAGACATTTGGAAAAGAAATATGCATGGAGACATCCTTTGCTTTGCAGATATGACATATTTCTATGTATTTATTTATGATTTAATGAGATTACAAAATGGGGTCAATTGATATAGAGACCCCAAAAGGTGGAAGAAAAGTGCCAATTTCAGACTAGTGCCCATGAATTTATTTATTAAATTTATTGTATGCTGCCCATCTCACTGTCACGTGACTTGGGTGGTTTACAACAATCTAAAACCTCATTCTAATTAGAAATTAGAACCTTAGAAATGTTAAAAACATTCAGCATGGAGAATTAAAACATTAACAATTAATTCAGAACTAGATAAAAAGGGACTGATATGTAAATGGTGTGGAAGTGGGATCTTCTCCTAAGCTACTAACCACCTCCAAGGTGGGATGCCCTGATCAGGTCCCAGAAAGAGCCAGATTTTCAGGCCCTTTTGGAAGGCCGAGATGGTGGGAATGTGTACCATGTTGTTTAATCATGGAGTAGAGAGAACTGGTCTAAGCAGATAATAGTTTGAAAACTGCACAAAAGTAGTTATTTATATTGAATGTTTGATATTTTTTGATAAATCTTAGTTTCCACCCTTTTTAAGGGCTCTCTTTAAAAGGAAAATGTTTAAAAATAACCTGGTACTAGAAAGTTTCAGGCAGCTAAGTACATTTATATTGTATGTCTATTCCGAAAGAGAAATGTCTCCATCCACACTTACTGCTTAGGCAGAATTTGTTTTAATCATGGCTAGAACCATAAAACCAAAGTAATTATGGCTTTTTCAGTCAGTTTCTGGTTTGCTTTTTTGCCATATTCTATTACTTATAAGCAACAAATAATTACTTTTCTCATTTTGTTTATTGGACAATGTATGCATATTTATTTTGAGATATATGTTTTCTGTGACTAAAGAAAACTTTAATTCAGTATTTCATTTGCTTGGGCATTTTTATTTTGAAAGTCTTCATTGTTTGCCACCAACTGAATGGCACAAGTTTTATCAGGGAAAGATAAGAATGTGGCTTTTTGCAAATGAGTAAAGTGTCTGATTTTCATTGTTTGCAACTGTTTAGTTTCACCCTTCTGATTACTTAAATAGTATGTATTATTATTACAATTAAGAGGCTATTCAGTGGTTTGAACAAAACACATAGAAGATAGTGTACATGAAAGCAACATGAGAAATCACAGTTCAAGAAGCAGGAAGTGTGCCTTTAACCAGGAAAAAGCTGTCACTGGCATTGTAAAAGAAGTGGTATAAATAAGGCATTGGATAGAAAGCAGGAAACCTTAGTATTGTCTATTTTGCTTTTCTGCTGGCCTAAGATAAGAATATTGACCCTTTTGTGCTCTAGCACTGCTGTTTGCCATTCAAGAAAGTTGGCTTTTTAAAAAATAAAATCCTTCACAGGGATACTGTATTGGAAATAATATTACTTGATGATGTCAGTAAAAGCTTGTCTCTGAGAGGGATGCTTTGTGTTCTGTTACTGAGACATCTCCCAATAGACTTGATTTTGTGATGTTTCCCATTTCCTAGAGGTGACACCAGCATTGCTCTGTCAACCTGCCAGTGGCGATGCAGAGAAAGTGAGA
This sequence comes from Notechis scutatus, assembly GCF_049901735.1. Classification (NCBI taxonomy): domain Eukaryota; kingdom Metazoa; phylum Chordata; class Lepidosauria; order Squamata; family Elapidae; genus Notechis; species Notechis scutatus. The sequence goes on along the minus strand of NC_142011.1, from coordinate 33,999,994 downwards.
CATCTGGCATCATTCCCATAACACATCATCTCTGTAATGTCCTAGCTTGCCTGGGGCTTAAGGTTTTTGCTCTAGTTTCCAGCAAGGCTTTCCCATGAGGGAGCTTGAAGTATTGTCATTGTGCCAGCTGCCTAGATAAATTGAACTTTTTGTGACAGCTCAACTTCATATTTATTACCTAATAATGTAATTAAACATTGATGTCTTTGTTTATAGATTAGAGTAATTTTTCTCTCCCTCTCCTTGTTTTCAATTGTTTGGGCTTTAAAAAAATACTCCAACTTTTTAAAGTATACAGTATTATATTGCAAAAGATTGGTTCTGTTTGCATACGAACAAGTACTACTAAGTAAAAGATGGAAACTTGTCAATTGTCCCACTCTAGGTCTGTCTAGGGTTTTCTTGGAATAAATTCTAATAAATGCAGCACAACTGTTTAGGTACAGACTTATACCTGATAAGATTGTAAGATGATTGCTTCACTGGTTGTCTTAGATCTACTATTGCAGATTGTGGCTAAATAAAGTTTGTTCTGAATAAAATGTGTGTTTGGGATTTGATCGTATGTTCCAATATTTCTCAATCTAGTGCTTTCTGAATGCAACCCACAGAGTTTTTTGTTAATATGGACATCTCATACAATTCAAATATACCGTAGGTGCAACTATAAAGTTGGAAAAGGTTAATTCTGACTATTTCCTCATGTTTTGAAGGACCACACTTCCTTCCTTATTCTTCCCAGCACAAAACACTGCATTCATAATATTTGTCCATATCACCAATTCATATCCTGCCTGTATAGCATTTCTTATAACAATATGATGGATTATATTGTCCATAATTTCCATTGTGGCATTTCTTTGGAAATTGTGATTATTTCCAATTTCTGAATTTCGTTTTCCTCTGTTCCTTGTCATATGTCGTATGACATGGAAGAAAGCCCACATTACCTGGGCTATAATTCAATTATTCATGGATAACAGATCATAATGATTTTCCAAAACCCAGAATTTCTTTCTGACAACATAATTAGTTTAACAGATATAACAGAATAACAGAATTGGAAGGGATCTTGGAGGGCTTCTAGTCCAACTCCCTGCTCAAGCAGGAATACAGATTTTTTTTTTCCAAATCTGTCCCCTTATATAAGAGCACATATTGGGAGTGGGGGGAGAGAAGCCACACAAATCCTCCTAGATCATTTGCAAGCAGGGCTTGAATTCAGCTGTGCTTTCTGGTGGTATTTAAGAATGGTAAATTCTATTTTTTTCCCCAGTATGCGTGGCTTTTATTTAAGGATAGGGCATTTTCAGTACTCTGAAGCAATGCGTTAGGGGAGAAATGGCAGCTATAGAGACAGATTGATAAAGATGAAAAAGTGGCATGTCTAAACCAACTCCAAATGCCCAGGACCTATCTCCGGTCATATGTACAATCCCTGTATTACAATAACGGGAAGTAAAATGTTATAGATACAATGGAGTTTGAAGCTGTAGCAGGAAAGCGTTGGTTAAGCAGAAGAAGGAAAATTGTTTTATTTCAGCACAGGAAGTGATGATAGAAGATGTTTAAATCCAGACTGGGGGCTAACAAAAGCAAGATTCTGTGATAAAGAGAGGACTTGTGTATCAGGTTATTATAGTTCCATTGAAAACTGCTGTTGAAACAAATCCTTTAGTTTGATTAATATGGCCTTAGTATTGGATTTGCATTTGCTACAATATTCAAACAAAGTAAGCATGGAAATGTGATCTGGCATTTGGACATGCAGTGAAAATAAGTCATGTGTTTATCATTGGCTGTGGTTCCTAGTGCATACCCAGAATAATGTACCTGAAGTGTTTTATTGCTTTTGTAAGCTATCTCCAAAGTGTGTTTTCCAGAAAAGTATAATATGGTACTATTGTTTAATATCACATCTGGCATGATTACCACTAATTCTTGGAAGAGAACATTTTAGTGAACCTATGGGCATCTGGGATAGCAATCTTTCACCTTCTGGGGTTGAACCAGTAGTGGGATTCAGTAAGTTCACACCACTTCGGGAGAACCAGTAGTTAACTTTGTGAGAAGTTTTGTGCACTGGTTGTTGGAAGAAATCATCAGGGCAGAGAACTGATTGTTAAATTATTTGAATCCCACTACTGGGTTGAACTGCATGTGGATAAAAAAAACTTAAGTGAATATCAGTATGACTGTGAAGTTTGGGAATTCTTCATCTCACTGCTAGTGGGATTTTCTTTGATTTCAATTCTTAAGTATGATATAATAGAGAACATTTGACAATAAGAACCTGAAAATTTTATGTTTACCTAATAAACATGACACCATTCTATGTCATAGGCTGTGCATGTATGCTTGTTGTGGATACAATTTTGTTTCATTTGACTAATCTTAATCAAACATATGAAGCTCAGAGCTGAAGTATGGAGTTCTTGGTGCTCTCTGAGTTTGGTTTGGTTGCAGGCATTTCATTACCTAACTAGATAACAAAGAACACAGAACATAAAATATACAATAACAGGTTTATTGAAGAATTTGGAGATACAGATACAGATAATCAGAGTTGGAAGGGACCTTGTAGATCATCTAGTCCAACCCCCCACCCAAGCGGGGGACCCTACACCATTTCTGACAAATGGCAGTCTAATCTCTTTTTGAAAGTTTCAACTGATGGCGCTCCCACAACTTCCGAGGGCAAGCTGTTCCCTTGGTTGATTGTTCTCACTGTCAGAAAGTTTCTCCTTGTTTCCAGGTTAAATCTCTCCTTGTTCAGTTTCCATCCATTATTCCTTGTCTGGCCTACAGGAGCTTTAGAAAATAGCTTGACCCCTTCCTCCCTGTGGCAGCCCCTCAAATATTGGAAGACCGCTATCATGTCTCCCCTGGTCCTTCTCTTTACTAGACTAGCCAAGCCCAGTTCCTGCAACCGTTCGTTGTATGTTTTAACCTCCAGTCCCCTAATCATCCTGGTTGCTCTTCTCTGTACTTTTTCTAGAGTCTCAACATCTTTTTTATAATGTGGTGACCAAAACTGGATGCAGTACTCTAGGTGTAGTCTTACTAAGGCTTTATAGAGTGGTATTAGTACTTCCCTTGATCTTGACTGTATCCCTCTGTTAATACAATTTAGGATTGCATTAGCTTTTTTGGCGGCTGCTGCACACTGCTGGCTCATATTTAGCTGGTTGTCCACTAAGACTCCAAGATCCTTCTCACAGTTACTGCTGTTCAGCCTGGTTTCACCCAGTCTATATGTGTACTTTTGGTTTTTCTTGCCTAAGTGTAGGACTTTACTTTTCTCTATATTGAATTTCATTTTATTAGATATGGCCCAGTGTTCTAGTCTGTCAAGATCCATCTGGATCTTGAGCCTATCTTCTTGGCTGTTAGCTATTCCTGCCAGCTTAGTATCATCTGCAAATTTGGTCAATTCACCTTCTATTCCCTCATCTAAGTCATTAATGAAGATATTGAAGAGTACTGGGCCTAAGACAGAACCTTGTGGCACCCCACTGCTTACTTTCCTCCATGTAGACTTAGACCCATTAAGGACTACTTGTTGAGTACGGTTTGCCAGCCAGATCTTCTATCTAGTCCACTTATGATATTATCTCATAAGGTAACAAAACATCTGCAAGCAAAAAAAAAAAAAAAAAAAAAACAAGCTCAGAGAGCATCAAAGATTCCACAATTTAAGAACTAAACATTGTTTAGATGAGCTTTTGTAATAGCTTGCTATTAGGAAAAAAACTCATACTAGTTTTGTCTGGATAAATATTGCAGAAAGATTTAAAACTTGAAGCAAGCTTCTACGGCTTTACCATATTAACATTGGGTTTGCTATTGTACTGGAATACATTAATGGGTGGAACATACATTAAAATATTTGAAAACCCAAGAGGAGTGTTCTTCTCTTAGGCAACTTAGTGCTATCTAATTTGAGTACATTTCCCACAATATCTTTCTTTTACCCATAATGGATAAGGATCAATAAGAGTTATATTTAAAATATCTAACAATGTTATAAGGAAGTATAACAATGATGGGATTAACAGAAGCCTTAAAAAACCAGAATGCTGGGAAAGCACCAGGTCCAGATCGTTTGCCAGCGGAATTTTACAAGACTTTTCAGGAAATATTGAATTTTCATCTTTTAGAAGTTATGAATGAAGTTATATTAAAGAAAAGAATACCAAAAACATGGTCAGAAACATACATTACACTTATACCAAAGGAAGGTACAGACCTACAGCAAGTTAAAAATTATAGTCCTATATCTTTATTGCACTCAGACTATAAAATCTTTGCTTCAGTTTTGGCAGAAAGACTAAAAAGATACTGAAATAATTTTATTCATACTGATCAAAATGGATTTCTGCCAAAGAGACAAATCAAAGACAATGTAAGAATCATTTTGGATACTCTGGAATATTATGAAGCTCACCCTGAGAAGCAAATGGCCTTGATGTTTCTAGATGCTCAAAAAACCTTTGACAATGTGAGTTGGCGATTTATTTTACTGCAATTGATACAAATGGGCTTTGGTAAGAAATTTATCCAAGCCATTGAAACAATATACCATGAACAAACTGCAAAGGTGATGGTGAATGGAGAATTAACAGAATCCATAGATATAAGGAAAGGGACAAGGCAAGGCTGTCCATTGTCGCCTCTGCTGTTTGTGTTAACATTGGAAGTCTTGAATAGGAATATCAGAGAAGAAAAAGAAATAAAAGGAATGAAAATTAAAAAGGAGGCGTATAAATTGCAAGCTTTTGCAGATGACCTGGTATTTATATTAGAAGACCCATTGGAAACAGCACCCAAATTAATAGAAAAAATAGAAGAATATGGAAAAGTAGCAGGTTTGAGAATAAACAAAGACAAAACAAAGATATTAACAAAGAATATGTTAGCAAGACGAGAGAAAGAGTTGGAAGAAATTTTAAAAATACAGGTCACGAACAAGGTTAAATATTTAGGGATTCATATTACACCAAGATGTAGTACGCTGAAGGAAGATAACTATGTTAAACTCAAACAGCAGATTACGACAGATTTGATGAAATGGGAAAAACTGCAACTATCATTGATTGGGAGAATATCCACAGTTAAGATGAATATATTGCCTAGAGTTTTATATTTATTCCAGACAATTCCTATTCAATTAGGGAAAGAGTTTTTTTAAGATTTAAATAGAATTGTGTTGAAATATATTTGGCAGGGTAAAAAAGCAAGAATAAAATTAAAACTGTTACAAGATGCAAGAATAAGAGGAGGGTTTGCCTTGCCCAATTGGGAGCTATATTACCAGGTGGCAAGTTTGATGTGGGCAAAGGAATGGATAACACTAAGGAACAGTAGATTATTGACTTTAGAAGGCCATGACTTGCTGCTGGGATGGCATGCCTTTCTCTGGTATAAGGGAACTAAAACACAAGGGTATTTCAGAAGGCATTATATTCGTGAGGCATTGTTTTTGAACTGGGAGAAGATAAAAAGACAATATTACTTAAAAATTCTAGCATGGATATCAACTATTGAAGCTTTTTCTTATCCAATAATATATAAAAAGGAACAAACAGATATGGGGAGATATTGAATGAAAAGGGTGAACTTAAATCTATGCAAGCGTTGGAAGAACAAGGTGTAAAATGAATTGGTTTTCATATTTGCAAATACAATCTAGGTTTGATAAAGACTCTAAGGCAGAAGGTATTTACAACAAGTTGACTTGATTTAGATACAATTTTGATGGGTACTGATGAAAAGGTAATTAAAAAACTATGGACATCTATTAGAATTTAAATTGGAGGAGGAACAAGTTAAAGAAACGATGATTGCTTGGGGGAAAATTTTGGATGTGGGATTGATTTAGAAAAATGGCAAAAATTGTGGTCTCAGAACTATAAAATGACAATGTCAACTGCATATAAAGAAAATTTGTATAAGATGTTTTACAGGTGGCACTTATCCCCCACGAGACTTGCGAGAATGTTTAAGAATAAATCGGATAAATGCTGGAAATGTCATCAGATACCTGGTTCATATTACCATATGTGGTGGACATGTTTGGACGCGATGAAATATTGAACTAAAATCCACACATGGTTGGAAAAAATGATAAAACGACATATAGACTTTAAACCAGAGATCTTTTTATTGGGAGTCATACCGGACATATACAATAAAGAACTGAAATATTTGATTGTAAATGTTTTAACAGCAGCTAGAATTGTATTTGTGAAGAACTGGAAAAATGACAAAATATCTATGCAGGAGGAAGTTATCAAAAAATTCTGGACTGTGCTGAAATGAGTAAACTGTCATTTGAAATTAGAGAACAAGAAGACAAGCAATTTTATATGATATGGGATTTGTTTTATCAATAGTTGGATAAAAAGGCATGGTAATGTAATAGACTAGATAATTTTGTGACAGAAATTTAATAGACTGATATAAAACATAATATAAATATATATAATCACTGGTTGAAAGTATAACACATTTTAAGATAAAACTTGGAACATCTCGTATAAAATGATGGAATAAATAGTTTAGTCATGGATGATTAATAACTGATAAATATATAAGCATATGTTAGTTCGACAATGTGAAGACTGATATAAGTTGTGAGTAAATGACTACAAAAGGATAGCACAACTGACACACTGTATGTATATAAAATGGAAGATGGTTTTATGTTTTTATGTTTTGTATGTGTATGTTTGTTTTTAAAAATAAAAACCTTTAAAAAAAGAGTCATATTTAAAATATCTGAAAATCATTAAGTTGTCATTTCTACCAATTACTGGTAAAATATTCATGCAAGGGAGTCTACTTCATTTGGTCACTCAATATTTAATGTGCAACTAAAGAAGCTATATTTGGGCTGTTGGAAAGTTTGACCTGAATGTAGCAGAGGATGTTGGTATCTCCCTTTTGTTTCAATTTATTTGGCTTCATTTTGTCCACAATTAGTATTTGAGGAAATGATGATATCACTGAGGAAATGAATACAGTGTAATTTGGCCTTTTTTGCTAGAACTTTTTCCTTGTGGCTTCCTTCTGATAGATCTTTCTCTCTTGTTCGACTATCTTCAGTTTTTACAATATTTTACAATTACAATGTGTTAAAATCTTCTAGATCTGACTGGTTTTCCCCAGAGAAAGATATGACATCTATGTGCATGATTCACTGAAGGCTTGTATTTTTTTCTCCAATTTAACTGGGAAAATCTATGTACAGGGTAATTTTTGGTGTCATTAATCATGAGTGCTAGACAGCTTGATTTTGCCCTCTGTGCATTGTAAAACTCATTGACTGACCTGTTAGAATTTCCAGTTAATTTTGGTGACATTTATAGCATTGAGATCTACAGCTCTGACCTGTTGTGAGGACATACTGTGGTTTGACATCTGTTTTAGGAAAAGGGATTATGCTTTTGAGTGGTGAAAAAAACTCTAAATCAGCTCATGTTGCAATAAGAAAAAAAAATGGTTACCAGTCAATTGAAGCTGCTGACAATTGATTTCTACCATCATGGAAACAAAACAACTGATGCTGGGGAAAAAATTATTGAAATGTACTAGGGGAGAGAAATAAGAGTAAGTTTTGTAATGGTGGTTGTTTCAAATGAAAGTATAGCTGAAATGATATACAGAGGAAGGCTCTTATATTGTGGAAATATTAAATATATAAAACTAAAGGTAGATGTAGAATAACAGGCCTGTGTGTGTATTTCTGTCTATGTTCTGAGCCTCATGTGAGACATGTGGCTATTGTTTGGACATCTGTTATAGATATCACAAGAGATAGCAATTTTCGTTGCTGTTGCAAGACATTCTAATTAAAAATAACATTTAAGGTGGGAAATATTATTGAAAATGTTGGCATTTTAAGATATATCATTACACCTATATTTTAACATTTTTTAAACTATGATGTCAGTTTCCTGAAAATTTGGTCCGTCTTTTGTAAAGATTGCCCTGATTTTGTTCTGGAGCCATGAATTTCACATCTGTCTACATTGCCTTTTAAATCAACATTTCTTTGTTTCCTTCAACATAACTTCATGATTTAAAAAAAGATGCAGCAGCTTTAAGGGGTTTACAGATAACTGCTGCATTTCTACACTTGCACGCTGTGAAGTAGTTTATGCGCTGTAATCCAAGCTCCTGCACAGCCACAGCATTTGATATGATGCAGCATCTGGTAACATAGAGGCAATTTTAATCATATAGTTGACTTCTTTACGAATCTTAGAAAATTTCAATGGAAGTTTATCTAATGTCTCAGTCAATCCAATATAGTTTACTCTCAAATACTTTTAAAAAAATAGCAGTGTATGTCTGACCCTTAATTAAGCTTAAATATCCCCTAAACTCCACTGAAGCTCAGAAAACAAACCTTCACTCTCATCCTAGACCCCAGCTACAGATGTTCACCACTATTGCTAAGCTTAAATAATTGAGAGGCATGCAACTTCTTTTGGGCCATAAACTGGATTTGATCAGAGTCTACATTCTGAAACATATCATGGGGAATGAAGACAAAAACTAAAATTGACTTAATTTAATTTATATTTATATTATTTTAAAATATAACCACAGCATTATTAGTCTCCATCTATGCATTTATTGTCTTTAACTATGAAATTCTGATACCAGTTGTGGGAGGTTTTTTTTTTTGGGGGGGGGGGCTTGCTGTGTATACAATATTTATCTGGTCATTCATGCTTTGAAATATTTTCAAGTAATCTCAAAGGGTCTTTTTTGTTTTAAAATAATGTAAAATATATGAAGAGCTTTTTTTTAATTTAATCTATCCTCATATCAAATGGAGCTTTTATATTTTGCAGCTGTAACACTAACCCCTGTGCATTGTTTGTTTACACTGGTACTACTCATCTCTATCTATGTATTAGTGAATTATTTAAGTAAATCTCACCTACAACAGAAGGGCAGCTGATCCTCTTCTTGGAATAGTTTCTCCAAATTGCAAATACTCAAGGGCTTAGTGCTCTCTACTGAAGTGCTGTACTCTGTTATGGCTGCATTTGCTAAACATCTGAGAGCCTTAATCCTGGGAAGTCATCAAATATGACAGCCCATGGTAAATCTTCAGGGAAATAATACATAAAAAGAAGTGAGCATGAATTTCTAATTAACTAAATTTGCAACTGATACATATGAGTTAAAGGGCACCTGATTTATCACTTGTCAATAAAAATGTTGGTTACAGTTGCTGTTGCTGTCAGTACAGCAATGTATGCAGCTGTGACACCCAAGATAAAGGGCATCTGATTTATCACCTGACAGGAATTGTGTTCATTAAGCTATCTTGCCTTCGGGATGCAGCAGAAAATGCACTGTGTGTTTCTTGTTTGAACACTACACCTTCTGGAATGTGTACAATTGTTGAAGTAAATACCAGGATGCTTTTATTTATATATCGAAAAATTGGGGTAGATGTAACTGATCCCCAGTTTCTTCTATCAAATACTACATGCACTGTATTGGAGGTGCAAGCAAGCAATCATCTACAGAGTGGCTATTAGTTGTGCATTAATTCTATAATCTGCAGATAGTTATATCTGTGACATCCATTTTTAGAAAAATCAGTGGATTTAAAAAAAAATATCTGAGATTGACTTAAGGGCCAGTTTACACAAAGGTTTATTCCCATTGCATGCATTTTTTTTTCATTCTATGTCTTTTTGCCCAATATAATATCTATTACAATTTTTCATGTACATTATTTGGTTATCCAATTATATTAGGATATGGTAACTAAAGTTACCACATGAAAGTAGCTTGATACAGGGATAAAGTAACAGACCCACATTCATAGGATAATGGCTTTGTGCTCATTATAAAATGGTAGTGTCAGCCGTAGGGAAAAAAAGCTGTTGTTATTGAGTTCACAGAGACATAAAAGAATCTTGTATTATATTAACAAACCTATTAAAAACAAGCAGGTTTGACACGTTAAATGTAGAGGTTTTTTTTAATATCTGAGTATCCAGTTTTGTAATGATGTGCATCTTTGGCTCATTTTGTAGTAATTTAAATGCATGTAATGAATTGCGGGAAGGGAAGAAAGTGTGAGCCAGGTGTCAGGGACCTATTAGGTATTATTGTAAATCATAGAGAGGCAACCTGTGGCACTGCAGCTGTTTACCAAATGGCAACCTCTATCATCTTGGCCACAGTTTCTAGGGATGCTGAATACCGTTTCAGTAGTGTTTGGAATACTCTTGGCTGCTTAACCTAGCAAATAATTAGCACCATAATCTCTGTGTTATTTAAAATTAATGGGAAAGCAGAAACTAATGACAAAGGACTTTCCTCTTGTGGTTAATAACATTTGGGGGAAGACATTTTTTGAGGGTAGCAATGGTAAGAAAAAGGTAAACCCCCTCTTCTCATGTGCTGTAATTTCAACAGGCAATCTTTCATAGATTGTTCCATAAAATCATAAGGCTGGAAGGGACCTCGGAGGTTTTCTAGTCCAACCCTCTGTTGTTTCTGTCAGTCATGAAAGATAAGCTTTGCACATGAAGATCCAATTGAACATTTATTGCTAATGATGCCTATTCACAGAAATATTTTCTAGCTAATGGTTAGCACCTGTTTGAGGTTAGATAAGGGTCAGCTGAATTCAAGGAAGGTTGGATTTAGTTTGCTTGTGGCTATGTAGGGATTCTAGGCTGTTCTCCGTAGAACTGCTGCGAGCATCCAGAGAGTGGGAGGTGCTCCAGTCTTCATTTCTCACAGGCTAAGTTATAATTAGGGAACGCTCCTCCTTCCTCCACGTGACCCCTCCTTGCGTTTCCCAGTTTTCGCTTAGCCTTCGAGAAATACAGGCTGCTAATTTACTGTTCCTTGGCCGTTTCAGGTTTCTTTCGTTTTCGTTGTGTCAGGTTTGATTAATACTATTTTCTCCTTGTCCCTGTGCATTGGTATTTGCTCTAAATTTAGTTCAAGAGTTTTTTCGCTCTCAGGAGGGAGATAAGGGAACGGAGCCTTTCGCCCCCCACCCCCACCCCTCCTCCCTCTTTCCTCTGCTGTTTCAAGCGTGCTGGGCTCAGCCGCTTGAATAGCCTGCGCTATTTTTAGCGCTCTGATTGCGTCTTCCCCCCAGAATGCCTTAGAGGAAGCAACGCTTCCTCTCCCAGCCCTTTATTTGTGATTTTGGATTTCTTGATTTCTGATTAGGGCTGGTGCGCCTCTGAAACGTGCGCTCAGTGCCGGGCGGCCATTTTGAGCGCGCCTCGTGGCCGGCGCCATTTTTAATTCATTCAAAAAAAGAATAAAACGAATTTTATTTTTCTTTTCGTTGAGCTGCGTGGTCTTTGCAGGCCCTTAGCGGGACCGTCAGGCCGCGTGGACCAATTTTTTTATTTTTAGAGAGTACTGTGGCTCCGTGCCCTGTTGCTTTTCTTAATTTTATTGTTGGCTTCTTTCCTTGCCCGCAGCTCTTTCAGAGGCGCTGGCACATACTCCCCATTGTTGTTGGGGGGCTGCCTAGGAGGCCTATTTGTTCACTATTTGTTCACTCTTTATATATATATATTTTCATAGTTTGGCCTCAGCGTTCATTTGATTTATTTGGGTTTTAGGTTTGAGGTAGAAGGCCTTTTTTTGCTGCTAAAATTTAATTGGCCTCATTTTCCTTTGGGCCTAGCCCACAACTTAAGACATAGTAAATAATTTTTGTTTATATAGTTAATAGCTTTAGATAGATTTTTCTTCCTTTATAAAAAATTTTTTTTGAATTTGATTAATAAGAATAATTCTAGTAATTAATAAATAGTTACATAAGTTAAGAATTAGAATTAAGAGAATAAAATTTTTTTTATTCCAAAAGGGGGACGTGACCCAACCTTGGGAAAACCGGCTTGCATTGTAGGCCGAACTCCTGGGCGTGCCAACCGCCTTTCTTATTGACAATTATTTGTTTGTTAGCATGGCAGAGGCTAATCCTACTGGCTCTTCTTTGAAGGCCAAATCTAAAACGCACTACCTTCGCAAAAGGGACAAGGATTCTTCCAGTACCGCTCAAAGAGATGCATTAAGACGCCATAAGGCCCTAGAGAAAGAGTTTTGCAAACGGGCTAGAGAATCACACTCTGTTACACCTGCCTTACCTTCTACCTCCGCCCCCCCCTCTGCCAAGTCAATCTTCCCCCTCCAGGTGCGGTAACACCCAGGGCCGCCAGCCCACCCGTGCGCCCGAGGCGACCTTCACGCCAACCGCTGCAGGCCTTCGCCCTGAAGATCCTGTTGCAGTCATCATCCCGGATAGTGTTAAGGAATGGATGCAGTCTGCCATCCGTCAAGGGATAGCCGAAGGAATGCAACAGCTGTCCAGACCGGACAACCGTGAAAGGACTCCCGAGGTTGGCTCCTTATCTGGAAGCTCTCTCTCCGGACCAGCGTCTCAGCATGGTCAGGTACCTTCCCATATGGATGCCCCATTCCCAGAGGGGGAGGACACCCGCGAGGAGGAGGCAGCGGGCTTTGAGCCCTTCGAGGAGGACGAAGGCTCTGATAGAGGGTCCTTACAGTATTCCGAGCCTTTTTTTTGAGACAGAGCCTATGGAAGGGGAGATGTCAGAAGATGAGGGCATTCTTCCTGAACAATCTCCTACTGTTGGTCTTTTCAAACCTCATTTATTTAAGTCTTTACTTTTCAAACCAAAAAACGCTTCAGGTCTGTCTTCCCAGTCTCCCTCTGACCCTCCTCCATCGAACCCAGAGGATCCAGATGACCTAATGTTCAGGCAGCCGGTGGTAGAGGCTGACACCATTCCGACCCCCCCGATCTTTTCAGATTTGGTTGCCAGACAGTTGGCTTCGGTGGGCCCTTCCCCCGCCCCCTCTAGTCAGGACAAGAGGTTATTTAATCTTGACCCGGATTTCTCCGCTATGTTGGATATCCCGGAGGTGGATGACCCAATTGTAAGACTAGCCTCTTCCTCCAACCCTACCGATGCACTGGAAGCGTTGAAGCCGGAGGACAAGCGAGCAGAGATGGCGCTCCGACGAGCGCACCAATCTGATGCTTGGGCCATTCGGTCAGCCACTGCCGCCTCCTTCTTCACCCAGTCTTCCATTAGGTGGCTTAGACAGGTGAAGCAGCATATCCCCCCAGATAACACCAGGGCCCATCAGGATATTGCAAAAATCACGGCGGCGGCAGAATTTGCAGCCGACGCCACCTTTCACTCTGTTAAGTTTTCATCCCGAGCCATCTCTTCCCATGTAACTGCCAGGAGATTACTTTGGCTTCGGCACTGGCAAGCTGACATAAAAAATAAGTCCAAGTTGGCTTCAGCCCCTGTCTCAAAGGGAAAACTGTTCGGGCCCGCGCTTGAACCTTTACTGCTGGAAACTCGGAACAAGAAAAAGTTCTTGCCCTCGCTTTTTCGTAGACAGGAATCTAGGGGATCCCAGCCCTTTCGGAGGGGCTCCTTTCGTTCCTCCTTCCAGCCATCATTCACCCCTAGGTTTCAGGGTTCCCCGTCATTCCGGTCATCCTACCAGGACCAGAGTGATTCGGGAGACAGAAGCAGAAGAGGGGGCAGCTACAGAAGGCCCTTTAGGGGGCTGGGGGAAGGGAGTCCCGCCGACCTAGATAGGATTACAGGTCTTTATCCCATAGGCGGCCGCCTCAGGCATTTTGCCGGCCAATGGGAGGAATCCACTTCAGATGCTTGGGTCAGAAGCTCCGTGCGTTTTGGCCTGGTCCTACAGTTTCGTACTTCCCCGCCTGAACATTTCAGGATTTCACCCATTTCCAGGGATCCTACTAAGCGGGCCCTCATGGTCTCCGCAATCAAACATCTGTCTGATATTAAGGCCATCCAACCTGTACCAACTTCACAACGAGGAAGGGGTTTCTATTCCCTTCTATTCTTGGTGCCTAAGCATTCCGGCGGTTGGAGACCCATTTTAGACCTTAAGAGACTCAATCGCTTTGTTATTCACCATAAGTTCAAAATGCAGACTTTACAGTCTATTTTGCAAAGTATCAGAGAAGGAGATTGGCTTACGTCTGTCGGCCTCTCCGAGGCTTATCTCCATATTCCCATCCATCCCTCGTATTCTAAATATCTGAGATTTCGCTATAACAATCAGCATTTTCAGTATGTGGCCCTCCCCTTTGGTCTCGTCTCGGCCCCGAGATCCTTCACTAAGGTGTTGGCGGCTATAGCAGCGCACTTTAGACAGGTCCCCATACGTATCCATTGCTATCTTGACGATATCCTTGTCGCATCCCCTTCCCGACATCAGGCCGAGAGTGATACTAACACTACCCTCTCGGTTCTCCAGGCCCACGGTTTTTTAGTCAATTGGGAGAAATGTCAGCTTAGTCCTTCCACGCGTTTAGCCCACCTGGGGGCTGTGATTGATTCTGTGGAAGGGAGAGTTTTTCTCTCTCAGGAGAGGCTCATTAGTATCCACGCAGCTATCAGGGCTATCCGGCAAAAGGGGAAGGCATCTTTGCTCAGTCTATCCAAGCTGCTGGGAAAGCTGGTTTCTTGCATCTCTATTATCCCTTGGGCTCGCTTGCATTCCAGATCCTTGCAGTGGTTCCTCCTACCATACCAGCGTTCAGGAAGGAGCACATCAGGCCTGGTGGTGAAAGTACCTCCAAGGGTCCTCGCCTCTCTCCTTTGGTGGACTCGTCCATCTGTCAACTCAGGACATCTGTTCAAGGAGCCTCAAAGGATCACTCTCACGACGGACGCAAGTCTTTCCGGATGGGGGGCTCACCTGCAATCGCTATCGGCCCAGGGAGTTTGGTCTCCTGCGGAGCAAAACCGAAACATCAACTGGTTAGAGCTTCGCACAGTGTACTTGGCCCTCCGAGCTTTCATTCCTCAGGTGAGAGGGCACCATGTCCTGGTCCTTACGGACAACACTACGACCAAGGCCCACATCAATCGTCAAGGGGGTACCCACTCCATTCTCCTCATGAGGGAGGCCGAGCAACTGTGTCGGTGGGCAGAAGCATACCTGCTGTCCATCAGAGCGGAGCACATCTCCGGAACCTCCAACGTCCAAGCAGACTGGCTCAGCAGGGCCACGCTGGACCAAGCAGAGTGGCGTCTACACCCACGCCTGTTCAGGGAGGCAGCAGCCAGGTTCGGCCAGCCTTTGGTAGACCTCTTTGCTTCGCCACTCAACGCGCAAACACCACGGTTCTTTTCCCGTTATCCCTCCAACGGTGCGGAGGACCACGATGCCCTGCGTTGCCCGTGGCCTCCCGGGCTGCTGTACGCCTTCCCTCCATTTCCGTTGATTCCCAGGGTGATTCGGAAACTAATATTCGAGAGAGCAGAGGTCCTATTGGTGGCTCCGTATTGGCCCAGGAGACCGTGGTTTGCGGACCTGCGCAATCTGTCGATAGCCCCGCCGTGGAGGATTCCACCAGAGCAGAACTCTCTGTCACAAGGCCCACTCCTTCATCCAGAGCCGCAATGGCTTCAGTTAGCCGTTTGGAGGTTGAGCGGGAAAGACTAATTGAGGAGGGCTTGTCGGCCCAGGTCATTAATACCATTTTGGCTGCCAGGAGACCTTCTACTACTCGTATCTATGATGCAACCTGGAACAGTTTTTGTAAGTGGTGTCACAAATCATTCGTCGATCCACGTTCTCCTTCCATTGCCCAGATCCTGGCCTTTCTGCAAGACGGCCTAGATGGGGGCTTATCACCCAATACCTTCAGGAGGCAGGTCGCAGCTCTCTCAACGGTGGTGGCTGGCGGCTCATTCGGTCCTCTTTCCCACCACCCTCAGATTAAGGCCTTTCTTAAAGGGGCTTCCAACTTGCGTTCTCCAGTGGTGCACAGATACCCGACATGGGACCTTAACAAGGTTCTCTTGGCCTTGACTAAGCCTCCATTTGAGCCTCTCAGAGAGGCGACACTTTAATTTCTTACCTTTAAAGTGGTTTTTCTGGTGGCAATAACCTCAGCTAGAAGGATATCTGAAATTGCAGCTCTATCCGTGAGAAAAGATCTGTGTATTTTTCATCCTGATCGGGTGGTTTTGAGACCAGACCCTTCCTTTCTACCAAAAATCAATTCAGCATTCCACAGGGCACAGGCGTTGGTCCTCCCTAATTTCTGTCCAAAGCCTTTGCATGAAAGGGAAAGACAGTGGCACACCCTCGATGTTCGTAGGGCGTTGCGTATTTACATCTATCGCACACGGTCCATCAGGAAATCGGAGTCTCTGTTTCTGTCCTTTCAGCCAAAGACGTTAGGTTGTAAGGTATCCCCGTCCACAGTGGGCCGTTGGATTAGAGCCACCATAGCCAAGGCCTATTTGGTTCAGGCTCTTCCGGTCCCTAGTGGAATAACCGCTCACTCTACCAGGAGTGCTGCTACATCAGTTGCCTGGGCCACTCAGGCTTCCATTCTTGACATTTGCCGGGCTGCCACCTGGGCTTCCCCGTCACCCTTCATACGCCACTATAAAATTGATACCTATGCTTCAGCTGAAGCATCCTTTGGCAGGCGAGTCCTGCAACAGGTGGCGAGAGATACCCAGGAGATTCCGATCCAGACGGAGTCCCGCCCGTAGGACACACATGCTTTGGTATGTCCCACTCTTTGGATGCTCGCAGCAGTTCTACGGAGAATGGGCGTTGGTTCTTACCTGATACGCCTCTTCTCGTGGAACTGCGTAGAGCATCCAGCCCCACCCTTTTTTGGTCCGTCTGGTGGGGAATCCTGTTTCGGCCAATGACGTTGTTGTATATAGTTGAGTTTGTACTATAGTTAAGATTAGAGGGTGTTTTTGTCCTCTCGTCTTCGCGAAACTGGGAAACGCAAGGAGGGGTCACGTGGAGGAAGGAGGAGCGTTCCCTAATTATAACTTAGCCTGTGAGAAATGAAGACTGGAGCACCTCCCACTCTCTGGATGCTCTACGCCAGTGATCCCCAACCTTTTTTATGCTGCGGCCCGGTACCGGCATCAGCTGGGCGCCGCGGCCCGGTACCGGCATCAGCTGGGCGCCGCCATCTTTTTTTGATGAAAAAGTGCTTCCGGTACCTCAGAAAAGCTCACCGGAAGCACTTTTTCATCAAAGAAAGATGGCGGCGCCCAGCAACCAGCGGCCCAGTAGGACTTGTTCCACGGACCGGGACCGGTCCACGGACCGGTGGTTGGGGACCCCTGCTCTACGCAGTTCCACGAGAAGAGGCGTATCAGGTAAGAACCAACGCCCAATCTCTCTTTTAACTCGACCCTGCCACTCCTCCTTTTACAATTTCCCTGTTGCTGAACGTAGTTATATATTTGTGTATAGTGTTTCAATATTATGTCTAGCTGCTGAAAGCAAGGATTGTAAAATGAAAGTTTCAAATTTGTGCATGAAAGTTCTGGTTATTATTGCACCTTGGCCCAGACTTTTTATCTAAACATTAAGCAATTATAGTTTCTTATTATTTTTTAAATAATGCAACAATATCCTTAATAATATGAGGGAAGGAACTAAAGAATACCTTAAGCTGACCATGATCACAAAACGATAATCCACTACAACCTAAATGTAACTCTTTTCCAGTGTTTGTGAATATACAGTACTAATTTCCACCAATCAAGGAGCAACATTTATGATGCCTAAATGTTAGCCATACTAAATATCTACTAGCTAATCTGGTACAGTAGTCAGAGGATGACTGTGCTAAGAGACCATACTGCTAGTGCCCGAAACCTATTCTGAAAACCGCTGAGGTGATTTACACAGTGACAGACCTGGAAAACTGCCATAGCTTTCATTGGAAACACGATACAGGGAATTCTGACAGGTTACTAACCTTGTTTAAGTAGGGCTGCTTTCTATTTCAGAGGTGCACAGAAAGAGAGATAACAAAAGAACGCAAGAATTCCCATGTAACTTGTTAACAAAATTCTTTCTCACTCAGTTTGCCAAGGTTATAGGGACACACTAGAATAAAAGAGCTGGACCACACTAACTGCTGATGGTGAACTTGCAATTAACTTTAGGGATTTTTTTTTTTGCAAGGAGAAACTATTTAAAAATATTATTATTAAAATAACAGAAGAAAGCCCAGGGATTTGCTCTTTTTCACATGAAAGAAGAGACTTCCTTATCCATGTAAAAGTGAGAGAGTGCTGTTTTTTTGCTCTGAATGAAAAAGGAGCATGTGGGGAGATAACAGTAGTGGTGGTTTCCAAAAAGGAGAAGGCACATTGTTCTCAATCTCTAACATCTAGTTTTATCCTGATACAGATTTTAAAAGGTATGATAACAAGTATAAGAATTATTAATTAGGAGAGAGAGAGGAAGGAACTCAAGCTTGTTTTTATTGGTCATAAAGACCATAGAAATTTAGTTGGATTGGATTGCTTTCTTGAATTGCAATTAGATATAGATTGTTCAAAAGTAATTGGAAGGAGGAGACTTAATCTCAGTTCATGTTTTTTTAGAATTGCTTTCTCAGTAACGTCCTGTTCATCATCGTCTCTTTAAGAGTTATGGATAAATAATACATTTATTCCATAATAGCAAACTAGTAATACCAGAAATGGATATTGTAACACATAGGATGAGTTGCTTACTTTGCAAATAATATTGTAAATCTATAGATGTGTATTGGAGACTATTAAATGTTGAGGAAAGAAGCATTATTTAACCAAATATGCAGTCTCCAGATATTATAATGGGAAAAGGGAAATATGAGGAACAGTGAAATTTTAAGTGATATTTTAAATGATGTATGACAAGGGTCCCCAATCCCCAGTCCATGGACTGGGCTGCGGTATGCCAGAAATCAGGCCATGCAAACAAGTGAAGGCCCATCCACTGGATGCAGGCAGCACCCAAAACTATGCCCCCTCTGGTTCTCAGAAAAGCCTCTTTCCATGGAACCATTCCCTGGTGCCCAATAGGTTGGGGGCCGCTGATGTATGAGGAACATTGTCATAATATTTCTTAATTTGAAAAATGAAGCTTAGAATCTTATGTAATATGTGAAGATTCTCATAGAATGTGAGAAAATAAATGTCTTTTTTTTTGCTTGTAGATATTTTTAAAACCTTACAATTAAATCTTCTTAAAAGACTTTATAAGTAACAGCTATATATAAAAACTATAAATCTAAAATAAACTGTAATGAAACAAATCATAACAAACTGCTTTATTTTTATTCTGAATTCAATGCTTCTTTAGGCATGGTTCCCATCACTGAATGCTTTTAAATGCCAAAGGTATAAAGAAGGAGTAATAATAGTTTCCTCATCTGAAATATGAGTTCCTTGGGAGGAATTTGTATGATACTGTGGATGAGCTACAACTGGCTGCAGAGTTAGTCAAAATTTTATTTCTCTAGGCAGATTTGGAGGAGATGTATTGTATAATCTGTTTTGAGTTCAGTGGGAACATTTTAATTTAGACTGTAGAAGGGTTTATTCTATGCTGCTGTTTGGAGTACAACTGTGGTCTGAGGAAGCTTATATCAGTTAATTTCTGTTCCTCTTGGGACACATAAGCATTCTCATTTTTTTTTCTGCAATAGCGAGGTAATCTCTAATGAATATGTCTCAAAAGTTAAAAAAAAAAAAGCCTGCATAGTCCTAGGCTGCATCAACAAAGAGATAGTATCAAGATCACTAGAAGTGATAGTGCGACTTTATACTGCAGTAGTGAGGCCACACTTGGAATACTGTGTGCAGTTCAGATCATCACAATATAAAAAAGATGCTGAGAGGATCCAATCTGAGTCAGTCTGGGACCAAAGGTTTATTCTTTCCAACCTTTCTGGCTCTTGCTGGAGCCCATCATCAGGACTTTGAACCTTTCTCTCTCAGCACAAGCCTGACTGCTTGGAAGAATAAACTTTTGGTCCAATGACCATCACAGATTGTATCCTGTAACATTATCCTGGGATGTTTATATTTACCTTCATTTGCAAGATGTTGAGACCAGTGGTGGGATTCAATTTTTTTTACTACTGGTTCTGTGGGCATGGGTTGCTTGGGAAAGTAGAGCAAATCTGTGCTGCCACCACTGCGTTCAATATTTCCCGACGTGCCTGCAGGGGTGGTGCCTCCCAGCAGCGGCAGCAGCACATTGGGAAGCTCTACTTTCCCAACGTGCTGCTGCTGCCTGCCCTGGGCTTCCTCAACCTTGCTTTGTACCAGCTCTAGGAAGAAGGGAACAGTACCGCCCTCTATGACGTGAGTGCCCCGGGAGGGGGGCACCTTGGGAGGCGGATCCCTGGTGGGAGGGGCAGCCTGTGAACTTGCTTTCAGGCACGGCAACTACAAAGAGGGGCGGGCTTGGCTGAGTGGGTTCCTGGATATTGGGCATGTGGTCAAAGCCCCCCTTCCTCTGCCTCCCCCTTGGTGATCCATGGATGCCATTGATTGTTGCACCGGAGTTGTGCAAGGGGCTCAATGGGGTGAGCCTGCGGAGTCAGCGCCTCAAATGCCCCCTGCTGCCTTTTAGCGCCTCCCTACCGGCCCTCTTGCCTCTTAGCACCCCCCTAAGGCATCCCACTGCCTCCCAGGGGCGATACCACCCACTTTGGGAACCACTGGACTAGAAGGCATCCAAGATCCCTTCCTAAACCTATAATTCTATGAAAAGTATACCATTGCAGAAACTTAGTATGAATCCTAAATTTGAATAGAACTGTACCCAAAATGTTCAGTTCCCTAGCATACATGTCTTGAAATACGTGTCTTGAAGTCCATGAATTAATGTATATTATTGGACTACCAGGCTCCATTACAGTTGTTGGTTAAACAAATTATATCATTTATTTTCTTCATGAGCTCAAAGAGAATATCCAGCATACAACAGTCCTATATGGTAGACAGGGCAGAAAGTAGTAATTAGCTTAAAGGCAGTGACGGCTTAAGAATTTTAGATAGACTTCCTCAGCAGTAACTGAAACAGCCAATGACTCAACCCAGGATCTTGTTCATGCAAGGCAACTACAAGCTGCATCTACCAAAGTTATTTTTTCTGTAGAACCTTTAAAGCTCTAGGAGCCTTCTCTCTCCTACCTTTTTTGCTATTAGCTATCTTAAATCTAAACATGTTCACAAATATGTGTTTATTAAAAGCAACAGTTTAAACTATGTCATTCTGGTTGAATATTGCCAGATTTTCCCCTTCATTGTGGAATGCTGCACACTCATGGGTGTGATCATTGTTGGTCATTCATTTATCATCTAAGAATTATCCTAAAGACTCCACCTGTGGTAAATAGGTTCATTTAATAACACATCACTTCATTTTCCTGTGGAAGTTGGATTTCCACACATTTAAGAAGCACATCTGCTACCTAGGGTTTTCATCCAAGATCTATGTTAGAGTAGTTGTGCATTCAGTATGAGGAATGTAAACTAAGACAGTATGGAATCTTATCTTTAATGAAACCACATTTGCAGAGTAGCAAAAAATAAAAAAAAATATTCTGTTGAATTCTAATAAGTTGCTACTCTGCTTCATCAATTCCATCTCATTCACTGCCTATAATTTTTGTTTAACTTTTCTTTAAGTAGGAGGAAAACTTCGCCAGCTGCTTCTATAATTAGAATGGGAAAGCTATATTCATTATTTGATAATTCCCATTGACGTACTTGCCTAGCTATACATGGGCTTGAGATGCAGGTCCTATATTTTCTTTCAGATGTTTGTATAAATGATGTTATGGACCCATCAAAAATTGAAAGTGTTTTTATTTTGGTTTGTTGCATACACAGCAAGATGTTCATACTGGATTTGGCACTTTTCTCCACTATCAAGTCCTACCCAAGGATTGGGATAGGCAGATGTTGATGTTTCATGGTGTTAGAAGTACTGTCACAAGATGTAAGCTGTTCTTAGTAAAGCTGCCTTTTGCAATTTGACTGATGGTGAATTTATCAAAGTTGATGGTGCTCCAGTTGTTTTGAGGATGTACCTAGGGCCCTTATTATTATTGGTACTACCTTTGCTTTCTTTTGCCACAGTTGTTCTCCGTAGAAATGCTACGAGCATCCATAGAATGGGAAGTGCTCTAGTCTCGCGTTACACAGGCTGAGCTGTAATTAAGGGAATGCCCTCCTCCTCCACGTGGCACCTCCTTGCGTTCCCTCCCAGTTCAGCTCAGCCTTCGATCGAACAGGCAGCTAATTATATTCCTTGGCCGTTTCAGGATTCCTTGTTGCTCATTATAGCGTGTTTTCAGGTTGGATCTAATTTTTCTCATTAATCCTTGTTCCTTGTGCTATCTGGGGAGTTGGAGCTTTGCCCCCCCCACCCCCCTCCTTTCTCTGCCGCTCCGAGGCTGCGTTTCTGTAAACCAGCCATTTTTGTTTTTTTTTCCTTTCTGGGTGCTTATCTTTCCGATCGTTGCGTCTTCCCCCCCAACGCTATCGGAGGAAGCGTCACTTCTTCCCCCGGCCCTTCTGACTTCTTTCCTACTTTTAAGGGCTGGTGTGTCTCTGGGCTGCTGGTGCCATTGCGGGCGGCCATTTTAGGTGCGCCTCGTGATCAGCGCCATTTTGAATAAGCATAAAGTTGCGTGGTGGTTTTTTCAGAGCCTTCAGCGTGATTACTAGGCCGCGTGGGCTCTGTATTGCAGGGAATACCGTGGCTCCGGGCCCAGTTATTCCCCTTTGCTTGTCCTTTCTCTACCTCGATTAGTGCTGCTGTGTTATTGCCTGCAACTAACCCAGAGACCCTGGCAGAAACCTTCCAAGTTCGCTGGGAGGCTGCCCTTGAGGCCTTGTTTTTTTCCTCACTAAGATTTACTGGTGCAGTGATCTTTTTCCTGTGTGTGTGTGCGTAAAGAGGACTAAAAAAAGTTTTTTTTTTCCTTTCTCTGTGTATTGGCCTCAGCGTTGTATTTGGCTTCCTTGTACATTTTCTAGTTATTTAGTTTTACAGTAAGTTTTCGTTTTCCTGTTTACTACCTGGGGTCCGCCTCATTCATATATATATATATACCAAGCCGAACACCATACATGTAAGTACCCGCGAAAACTTAAGAAAACATATATATATATATATATATATATATATATATATATATATATATATATATATATATCTCAAAAAAATAAATAAATAAACTAAAAATAAAAATTATTATTATTATTAATAATAATAATAATAATAATAATAATAATAATAATAATTAAAATTTTTAAAATTTAAAGAATTAAAAATTATTATTATAAGTTAGGTTAGAATTAAACTTTTTTAGAGGTAGTTATTTAGGAGGAATTTCTCCTTTTCCCTTCCAAAAAGGGGGACGTGACCCAACTTAGGAAAACCGACCTAGGTGATAGGCCGGACTCCTCAGCACATAAAGCACCTCCTTCTCCTTTTTACTTCTATATCATGGCAGAGCGCAATCCTAGTGGGCCTTCCTTAAAGGCCAAATCCAAAACCCACTATTTACGCACAAGGGACAAGGATTCCTCCAGTGCCTCCCAGAGGGACGCCTTGCGTCGTCATAAGGCTCTGGAGAAGGAGTTCAGTAAACGCTCCAAGGGTTCACCTTCTGTAGCCATTGCTTCTCCCTCTTACTGTTCAGCCCCCCCTGCCGGGGCAGTCTTCCCCATCCAGGTGCAGCTCTACTCAAAGTCTTCAGTCTCCTCGTGTCCCCAAAGCAACTTTTACTCCCACTGCAGCGGGCCTACGAGGTGAAGATCCGGCCTCTTCTGTCATCCCTGACAGCATCAAGGAGTGGATACAGCTCGCCATCCGGCAGGGGATTGCCGAGGGCATGCAGCAGATGTCCAGACCGGAGGCTCAGAGAGCGCCGCCTGCACAGGCAGCCATGCTCGCACCCATCACGGAATCTACATCTCCGCAGGGTCAGGTACCTCTCCCATTGGACGTTCCGTGCCTGGAGGGTGAGGAAGCCCTGGTAGAAGAGGAAGGGGACTTTCAGTCCTTCGGGGATGAAGAGGACTTCGATAGGGGGTCATTTCAGTACTCCGAACCTATGTTTGAGGGGGATCCTATGGAGGGGGAAATGTCAGAGGACGAGGGCATTTCCCCTGAACAACCAACCATAGTGGGTCTGTTCAAGCCCCAGTTATTTAAATCTTTGTTGTTCAAAGCCAAAAATATCTCAGGTCTTCTTCCCCAACCCACCTCTGAGCCACCTCCTGCTACCCCAGGGGGTCATGAAGATGCTGTTTTCAGTCATCCCATTGTAGAGGCTGAGGTTATTCCCACCCCCCCGATATTTGCCGACCTAGTAGCTAGACAGCTGGCGTCGACTGGTCCTTCTCCTGCCCCTTCTAATCAGGACAAAAGGTTGTTCAACCTTGACCCGGAATTTTCAGCAATGCTGGCTACTCCAGAGGTTGACGACCCTATCATCAGATTGGCTGCTTCTTCTTCCAATCCCACTGACTCCCTAGAGGCACTCAAACCGGAGGATAAACGAGCAGAGCTGGCGCTTCGGCGGGCGCACCAATCAGACGCCTGGGCCATAAGATCGGCCATAGCAGCCTCCTTTTTCACCCGCTCCTCTATTAGGTGGCTTAAGCAGCTCAAGCAACATGTCCCGGCCTCTAACACAAGAGCCCAGCAGGACATCGCCAAACTTACAGCCGCGGCGGAATTTGCAGCTGACGCCACGTTTCATTCAGTAAAATTCTCAGCACGGGCCATTTCTTCTCACGTGGCTGCTCGTCGGCTACTCTGGCTCCGGCAATGGCACGCCGATGTGAAAAATAAATCAAAACTGGCATCAGCGCCCATTTCGGGGGGAAAACTTTTTGGCCCCGCCCTAGAACCTTTGCTTCTAGAGACACGCAATAAAAAGAAGTTTCTCCCATCCATCTTGCGTAGACCAGATGCCAGAGGTTCCCATCCCTTTCGGAGGGGCTCCTTTCGTCCCTCCTTCCAGCAGTCCTTCACCCCCAGGTATCAGGCCTCTCAGTCCTTTCGCCCAGCCTATCAGGATAGAGGGGACTCAAGTGATAGGGGCAGGAGAGGGGGAAATTACAGGAGGCCCTTCAGGGGTTCAGGAAGCAGGACGTCCCGTAGACCCAGATAGCCTTTTCGGCTCCTTTCCCATTGGCGGTCGCCTTAGGCACTTTGCTAACCAATGGGCAGCATCCACCTCGGATGCTTGGGTGAGAGACACTGTTAAATTTGGCCTCTCCCTTCAATTTCATTCTTCCCCTCCGAATCATTTTATGGTTTCTCCCCTATCCAGAGACCCGGCTAAGCGGGCGCTTATGTCCTCAGCTATCCAGCACCTAACTGACATTAGGGCTATCCAGCCTGTACCTGCCTCGGAGCGAGGACAGGGATTCTATTCCCTTCTCTTTTTAGTCCCTAAGCATTCGGGAGGCTGGAGGCCCATTCTGGATTTGAAAAGACTCAATCGCTTCATTGTTAGACACAAATTTAAGATGCACACCCTCCAGTCCATCCTGCAGGGTATTAGAAAGGGAGACTGGATGACCTCAATAGATCTATCCGAGGCTTACCTCCATGTTCCTATTCTTCCAACACACTCCAAATTCTTGAGGTTTTGTTATGGTCATCAGCATTTTCAATATGTAGCTCTGCCCTTTGGGTTGGTTTCGGCCCCAAGAACCTTTACTAAGGTACTAGCAGCTCTAGCGGCTCACCTCAGACACGTCCCAATCCGGATTCATTGTTATCTTGATGATTTTTTAGTGGTGTCGCCCAATCAAACCCAGGCCTCACATGACACTAACACCACCCTTTCGGTGTTGCAGGCTCACGGCTTCCTGGTAAACTGGGAAAAGAGTCAACTTACTCCTGCCACTCGGATAGCCCATTTGGGAACCATTATCGATTCGGTTGGGGAAAGAGTTTTCCTTTCCCAGGATAGGTTTATTAGCATCCAAACCTCCATCAGGGCCATCAGGCAGTCTCCCAGGGTATCGTTACTTACTTTATCCAAGCTATTGGGTAAACTCGTTTCCTGCATTTCCATTATTCCCTGGGAACGCTTGCATTCTAGGTCTCTGCAGTGGTTCCTCCTGCCATACCAATGCTCCGGGCGAAGCAATTCCAACACCATGGTCCAGGTCCCTCCACGAGTACTCACCTCCCTTCTATGGTGGACGAGGCCTTCCATCAACAGCGGCCATCTGTTCAAAGATCCTCCAAGAGTCACGCTCACCACGGATGCCAGTCTCTTAGGATGGGGAGCGCACCTTCACTCCCTCTCGGCTCAGGGCGTTTGGTCCGTCACCGAGCAGCGATGCAGTATAAATTGGTTGGAGCTTCACGCAGTGTACTTGGCTCTGAAGGCCTTCCTTCCTCAGGTACAGCAAAGACACGTGTTGATTCTCACCGACAACACTACAACCAAGGCACACATCAATCGCCAAGGGGGCACTCACTCTCTTCGGCTGATGAGGGAAGCCGAACGTCTTTGTCGCTGGGCAGAAAAACATCTTCTGTCCATCAAAGCGGACCACATCTCGGGAGCCTCGAACGTGCACGCGGATTGGCTCAGCAGAACCGTGCTGGACCAAGCGGAATGGCGCCTTCATCCTCTTCTATTCAAGGAGGCAACAACCATCTTCGGCCAGCCTCTAGTAGACCTCTTTGCTTCTCCGTGCAACGCTCAGACGCCAAGGTTCTTCTCCCGCTACCCAACCAACGGAGCAGAGAATTTCGATGCCCTCCGTTGCCCCTGGCCTCCCGGCCTTCTCTATGCCTTCCCTCCTCTTCCGCTAATCCCCAAAGTGGTTCGGAAATTGGTTCTGGAAAAGGCGGAGGTTCTCCTAGTAGCGCCATATTGGCCCAGGAGACCGTGGTTCGCGGACCTTCGCGACCTGTCGGTGGCCCCTCCTTGGAGGATTCCAGCGGACAAAGTCTCACTGTCTCAGGGTCCTCTCCTCCATCCAGATCCACAGTGGCTTCAGCTAGCCGTTTGGAGGTTGAGCGGGAAAAGCTAAAGGCAGAGGGTTTTTCGCCTCAAGTTATCGCTACCATCTTGGCAGCTAGGCGTCCTTCCACCACTCGCATTTATAATGCAACCTGGAATGCTTTCTACAAATGGTGCCGCTTATCTGCTATCGATCCGCTCTCTCCTTCCGTGGCGCAAGTTCTAGCCTTCTTGCAAGACGCTCTAGACAAAGGTCTCTCTCCAAACACTCTAAGACGCCAAGTCTCAGCTCTTTCAACGGTTATATCTGGTGACTCGTCTGTGCCGCTCTCCCACCATCCTCGTATCAAGGCTTTTCTCAGAGGAGCCTCCAATCTGCGCCCCCCAATGGTCCACAGATACCCTACCTGGGACCTTAATAAAGTCTTGTTGGCGTTAACCAAACCTCCCTTCGAGCCTCTCAGGGAGACCTCGCTTCAGTTCCTCACCTTCAAAACGGTGTTTTTAGTGGCCATTACTTCTGCAAGAAGGATATCTGAAATTGCAGCTCTATCCGTCAGAAAAGACCTGTGTATCTTCCATCCTGATCGGGTGATTCTAAGACCTGACCCCGTATTTATGCCAAAGGTTAATTCGGCCTTTCACAGAGCACAGGAATTGGTCCTGCCTAACTTTTGCCCGAAGCCTGTATGGGAGAGGGAGCAGCAATGGCACACCCTTGATGTGCGCAGAGCCCTCCGCATCTACATCCATCGTACTCAGCCCATTAGAAAATCTGAGTCACTTTTCATTTCCTTTCAACCAAAGACGCTGGGTTGCAAAGTCTCCCCGTCTACTGTAGGACGATGGATCAGAGCTACCATATCTAAGGCCTATTTAACTCAAGCCTTACCGGTCCCCCGTGGAATCACTGCTCACTCTACCAGGAGTGCGGCTACTTCGGTAGCCTGGGCCACTCAGGCTTCTATTAATGACATATGTAGGGCGGCCACCTGGGCTTCCCCATCTCCTTTTATTAGACACTATAGGATTGACACTTACGCTTCAGCTGAGGCATCTTTTGGTAGACGAGTCCTTCAGCAGGTGGCGAGAGAGTCAGAGGAGATTCCGACCCAGACGGACTCCCACCCGTAGGACACACATGCTTTGGTATGTCCCATTCTATGGATGCTCGTAGCATTTCTACGGAGAATGGGCGTTGGTTCTTACCTGATACGCTTCTTCTCATAGAAATGCGTAGAGCGTCCATCCCCACCCTTCTCTCTCCGTCTGGTAGGGAATCCTGTTTCGGCCAATGATTTGTTATTATTACTATTGTTCAGAGTTGAATTGTTAATTGAGTTAGAGGCTTAGTTTGTCCTCTCGTTTCGCTGAACTGGGAGGGAACGCAAGGAGGTGCCACGTGGAGGAGGAGGGCGTTCCCTTAATTACAGCTCAGCCTGTGTAACGCGAGACTAGAGCACTTCCCATTCTATGGATGCTCTACGCATTTCTACGAGAAGAAGCGTATCAGGTAAGAACCAACGCCCATTCTATTTCTGTTTGCATTTTGTTATCTTCCCCAGTTCTTTCCCTTCTCTTCTGTTGTCTCCAGGTATTGTCATGTCCATTATCCAGATTTTTTTGTCTTTCTTATCAACAATTGTTAAGTCTGGGTGTTATATGGCAAGGGACTTTCTGTTTGAATTCTAATGCCCCATAGTCAGGGGTGGGTTTCTACCGGTTCTGTCCACCTCTGTAGAACTGGTAGCTCTGAAGAGCAGCAGACATAGAACCGGTTCTATGTCTGCTGATGTTTTTGCCCACCCGCCCACCTGGGCTCTTACCTGACCTTTATTTCCTGATTTTTTTCAACTTCAGCTGCCATGCGAGGCACAGCTGCAGTTTAAAAAGCAGGAAAAAAGGGCTTTTTGAAAGGCTGCTTCTCTGCACGCAGCATGCTGATGACGATTTACAGGCGCGTGCTGGCAGCGTGCAGGGAAGCACATCATAAATCACCGAACCTCGTAAATGATCAAACTGGTAGTTAACCCTGTTGGATCCCACCCCTGCCCATAGTATTTTAGCTTCTTCATTTTCTACTGCTTTCTCTATTTTACAGTCGCACCATTTCTTTCTGGCAAGCAAATGGTATTTCTTATAGATCTTCCATTGCACCATTGATGCTACTTTGTCATTCCACTGTTTGTAGTCAATCTGTGCAATCTTCTTGCAGAGCTGCCCAGGTGTATCTCATTGTTTCTTCAACTTCCTTGCAGAGGTAGCCCTTGCTGTCTTCCCGTTCTGGCTTTGTATGCATTTGTTCTTAAGACTTGGTCTTATTGCAGCCCCCAGCCTCCTTTTTGCTGTCAGAGGCCTTCAGGAACTTCTTTGGCCGGCAAGAAAAGCAAGGGTTTCCTCTTCAGCTGATAACAGAGCTTTGGAATGATCTGGAGTTCTGTTATCAGCTACATAGGTCTTCAGGAGAGTCTTGTGGGCTACAGAAGAAATGGGCTGAGGTATGCAAGGCCTGGCTGCAACTATCTGAAGATAAGTAGTAGGGCAGCTCCACCCCCTATCCCCACTTTAGCTTAATTTTTACCTGTGCACCCTGGAGTCGGTGTTGTCTTAATTAGGGCTTATTTTGGGTGGTGGTGGTGGAGGGCTTATATTGGGCACACATGTTAAAATCAAGTTAGGACTTACTTTCTGAGTAGGTCATATTTTTGGGGAAACACGGTAATGCTTTGTCCTCCCATGCCACTTTTCTGTTTTTCATTTGGTGTTTCTTCTTGGCCAATAAGCCTTCCTGGTATACTAGCTTCATTGCATCTTTTTCACAGATATTCTTCCAATGCACCTTTGTAATGGTTGTCACATTTGACTGCTAGCTTCTTTCCTGGGAAAGATTCAAATCAAGGTTCAGCAATCTCTGGGTTGCAGGAAGCTTCCAGACCAACCCAGGTTGCATCAGCCTTTCTTTTTCTTGGTCTGACATTTTTCTGGGGTTTTGTTATAAAATAAGGTCTAAAATTGTAATGTTGCCTCTACAAGGCTTAAGATACCTATTTCATCCCCCTAGATCATTCTTCCAAATAGAAGTCATCAGATTAATGTCTATTCTGATGCCATCAACCTCTAGAAGAATTATTTAAAAAATCCTTAATAAATAATGTATGTGTGGCCTTTGAATCAATGTTGACTCCTGGAAACTGCCTGGAAAAGTTCCTGCAATTTACTTGGCATTACTTGCTTCCTAGGTCTGAGAGAGAATTATTGCGCCAAAGTCACCCAGCTGGCTTTATGTTTAAGGCAAAACTAAAACTCACATTATCCTGATTTCTAACCTGTTGCCATAACCAAACTCACTTTCTATTGGAAAATCAATGGTATTTGGGAGATGGCTCTATTTTAATATTGGTTGAATGTTATTACTTATATATAATATATAATATTATATGGCATCTTTGCAGATTTTGGAGGAAAGGTATGATACTATGCTGAGTATATTTACTAAAGTATAATATCTTTTAAATTTTATTTATTTAATAAGCTACTTCTTTCTACTGTGGCTCTGGGCAGCATATATTAAAACAATAAGAAATATAAATAATAAATACTTGGAGAAAAACAAATAATCTCTGACAAATCATTCATCACATAAGGCAGTCATACATGTCTGGGAGGAATATAATTCTAGAAGGCAGGTGCTATGATTGGGAAGGCATGTTTCCTAGTTCCCATCAGGTGATACTGTTTGAACCAAGGGTTTCAAACTTCAATGAATATGGGAATCACGTTATATATAGTATGCTAATTGATGAACTGCATTTATGCACATGCAAAAATTCAACAAATATTCAATATTAAAAATGAATTAAAGCTGCATTTCTTATTTTGAACATACTAAGTAATAATATTCAATTTGCTCCATATGATGTTCCTGTTACTGCAGCAAGCCATGTTTCCTTTTTGCCAGTAATTTTATAGTTTATTGTCTAAATTGGAATTTTTCAAAACAGGTAGCTGTAAAATAAGTAATCAATTCATATCAGTAGTGATGACGATGTTTCCTAGTTTGGGTAATGAAACAGCAAGCTCAGAGAGCACCAAGGACCCCTCAAAATCATATCAAAATAAATGTGTTTTTGTATGTGTATGCATGCACACATTCCACACTGGCAACACATTTCCCTGTTATTCATTGTGTCATTGGCAGACAGACAAACTAGCTGGCTCAGGGGAACAGAAGCAGAAGGTGTGCAATCCAGCGCTATGGGGGAAAAGAAGGAAAGGCAGCACTAGACATGGATTTGCTGGTATCATGCCTGATACTGTGATTTTGTACATAGACTTTTTATCTGATTCATTTTTCAATAATAACTGTAGCTAAGGTTCTCATGCTATTGAAAATTTTATGTGAGTTCCTTTGCTCTTCTAAACTTTTGCTTAATTGAAACTTGCTTTTAAATAAACCTGCAGAGGATTCAATGATAAGCAATTAAAATCTCTCATTGTAATACTTGGCAATAGTAGATCCTAGAGGTTTTTTTCTTGAATAATTTTATGAAAGAAAGGTATTTATTTGCTTACTGCCCCTTCTCCAGTTTGCAATATTCATAGACCCCATGTTTTACTGACAAATGTTCAGTCTGGCTGGTGAAAACCTTGGGGCGGAGGAATGTTTTGAAATATTAGAGAATACATATGATCCATGTTTTCCCAAGTAATTAAGCAGCCAGCTTGTTTTAGAAGTAGCTGGTAGCAGTTTCTAAATTTGGGAGAACCTTAGAAAAAATATGGCTACTTTTTAAAAATTGTCTTCTTTTTAAATACTTCCCCTTATTCCAAACAACTTCTTTTGAAGGGTATACACAACAATAATGATCTACTTTTTCTTGCATTATTTAGTTAAGGGACAAAGCTGGGTGGTCTTTTAACTATAGACCCGTGATGGCGAACCTATGGCACGTGTGCCACAAGTGGCACGCAGAGCCATTTGTGCGGGCATGCGAGCCTCAGCCAAACTTACCTGCAATGCTCATGCGCGTGCCTCCCAGCTGATTTTCAGCCCATTTGAGGCCATTTTCACCCTCCTGGAGGCTTGAGGGAAGCCTCTGCAGCCTCAAGAGGCCGAAAAACGGGCCTTTTGGAAATACCGGTAGTGCCAAAACGGGCCCGTTTTTGGCCTCCTGAGGCTGCAGAGGCTTCCCTTGAGCCTCCAGGAGGGCGAAAACGGCCTCAAATGGGCTGAAAATCAGCTGGGAGGCACGCACATGTGCAGTGCAGGTAAGGGGTGGGGCGGGGGTGTTGCGTGCGCATGCACAGGGGGTGGTGGGGCAGATTGCATGCTGGGTGCCAGCATGCACATGCGCGTGCTATTACACACACACATGTTTTCAGCACACCACAACAAAAAGTTTTGCCATCACTGCTGATGAGATCCTGCTGGTACATTACGATTGCTGTGGCAAATTGAAAATAGTGCTTTTTTAAGAAGAATTGACTTGAAGCCCGATGAAAAAGAACCAATGATATAGCACCCCCTCTGGAAAAATAAAACAAAATAGTCATTCCCCTTAAAATAATTAATTTAAAAATGTACCTTCACACACACACACACACACACACACACACGTAAAATAAAATAAAAACCATGCCAGGTGTTTATATAGGAAGTCAAGTTGCGTAATTTTCAGTCATGAGGCCTGAATCAGAAGTTCAGAGATCTCTAGCTACTTTTGCTCAGTATTATTGGTTTACTGAACTTAAGGGGTTTTACCTTTCTGAGAATGTTATAAGAGAAGAAAGAAAAACTATAGAGATTGTATTTAGATAATCAATTATGTGAGAGAGGAAATAACTTTTTTTTCCACTGCTTTTATCAGATATTGTGGTCACCTGAGGCAATACAAAGCAACTCAGAATGCTGTTGCATTTATTTTTGCTACAATCATTCCATCTCTGTTTACCATATTCAGTTAAATTTGCTTGTTTGCTACATCCTGCCAAAATAACCTCATTTATTCTTCAAAGGAAGTTATCAGTGCTGCTGTAGCATTGTTGCTTCACAAATAAAAACTTGGTTGTGCTTGGAGATGATAGCTTGATATTTCCCTTCACTTCAAAATAACCTATGGATGAAGTGCATTTTTGGAAAATTATACATTTTGCAGATTATTCTTTAAACTCTTAGAAGGTTGGATAATTGTTATCTTGGCATTCTTTTCTTTTAAATCCATCCAGTTTTGTTCCAAATAGAGCAGTCTTTTCTAATAAAAATTACACAAAGTGAACTATGAATTCAATGGCGTATCTAAGCACTGGCAGAATTAAGAAAAAAATTGTACTATTTTAATATTAATGTTAATAAATATTGTAGTCTCAGTGTTCCTTATCATTTGAGTATTTAGGTATTCCCACCATTTTCATTTTTATTTTCCCCCCTTACCAAGCAACTTGTATTTTTAATTTGGATGTTTCTGATTTGACCAGTGATTGTAATGATTGCTGAATGCATCTGAAAAAATAGAAGGTGAGTAACAATGCTTCTTTCATTAACACTTCTTCCCTACCTCACCCCACACTCACTAACTATAGTATTAACCAGTTCTTAGATAAGAAGATACAATATAAAATATGGCTTTGCAGAAATATGACTTGGAGTCAGATACAGCACCTGTTCAGAAAATTTCCCTGTGCATCTGACATGTGTTCCCAGGAAAATCCTCATTTGATTTAAGACTAGCTGAAGTCTAATGACTCCCCGCTGTTAATAAATAAAGTGGAAAAATTAGGCAGCATGGCACCTTGAGTCCTGCATGGTTTTTACATTAAGAAACAAGTTTTTGGTTTGGCACCAAATTCTGTAACATGATAATTTATGTTAATCTACCTAGGAGAAAAAAAAGGGCCAAAGATTGGTTTTTAAAAATATTTAAAATTTGCAATTAGCTTGATTCATCTTATACGTTAACTCTAGGTATTCTGATATATTTTGGGGTATTTATTAAGATGTAAATTTAGGCATGTATGGATAAATCACCACTGACTTGACTCAGTGTTCAGTTGATATATTTGATAATTAATGTAAATATATTCTTGACAATTTTAGAATTAAATTTTGCAATGAAAAACAGTTCCAACTCACCCCAAAATGGGAGCTAGAGACATAGTTTGAGAGACATAGCTAGTGAATAAGTACAATGTCATTTGCAATCCAATGTTATCTGAGAGTCCCCAAGTTTCAGGTTCCTCAAACAGTGTTGTTTAATATGGTATCTGAATGCATTTTTAATAATGCACACTATTTTTTAAAAAAATTGTAGTGATGACAAGATTTAGGGGCTTTATCTTTTTTGTAAAGAGAAGAAATACAATGGCAGGAGACTAAATCTATGTTCTCAAGAAACATTGTGGATGCCAAAGATGTTAAATGAATTATATGAATTATTTTATGCCTCCCAAAGCCCCAAATGAACGAACCATGAAGAAGCTGAAAATTTAGGTGTGCCTCTCTTTGTAAATTCACTGCTATGTTTCTACGATTATTGGAATTGGAAAAAAAAAATGTGGAGCAGCAGCAACTCCCCCTCCAAAAAACCTAAAAAAGCAAAAATTTGTAGACAATGCTAATGCTAAAATGAAATAAAAATTAAATGCAATTTTGTATTTCAAAAAAGTTTAATATATTCAGTGAAGCTTGATTCTACAGTTAACTTTTCCACTGTAGGTGCCTGGAAAGCAATACATTTGTGCTAATGTAAATAAAAGTGGCAAATTCTACTCTCATTTTTTGGTAGTAGGATTTCTAGTGTTAAGACCAGAAAACTCAGAGTTTTGGTGAAATTAGTATAGTGATAAACAACCTTATGTGTGTTTTTGGTAGAACAAATGCCTGTGGGGAAAATGTTAACATTTCAGCTCAGTTATAGAGAGCTGCTTTAAAAATTTTCTTTGTCAGCATGACTCAGGGTGGAGTAAGCAAACAAATGTGTCTCCTTGAAAAATAAGTCTTATTAAGATCTTATTTATGAATATATGAATAGTTTTGTAAATATTGCATCTGAAATTTATGAATGATATGACACTGACAGGATGAAATGAACTATGCAATTCTATTGTATTAGATTTAATAGGTCAGAGAGAGGAATGCAAAGTAGAAGTGACCTAGAAAACATTTCTAAGTCAAAGCAAAATAAGTTATTGGTTTCTTTCTCACCTTTTTATACCCCCAAGGACAAAATCACACAATTTTCTGCTTACCCCAACTTTTTTTATTTAAAAAATGTAGCACTCTGTTTGAAATATGATTTAGGGCTTATTTCATAACTTAGAGGAAAATAAATATACTTCTTTGTATAATAGTTATTCCTTCACTTGCCTTTCTTTTTTTATAGACTTATGTAAATTAAGGAGCTGTTTACTGAGTACAATTTTTGCCCTATAAATATATAAGTAATGCTAAATCTCATTGTTTGAAAGAGGGCTTCTAGGAAGATTCATTCTTTCAAAGAAAAATATATTTACTTAAATAAACAACGGGAATAACTTCTTGTTTGAATACTGTATTCAGCAATATACCCAAGTAATTTTCAAAAACATAATAAATGCAATAAAAATAAATGGATACATTAAAAATATTAAAAAGGAGGGGGAAATTATAAAAGACTTGTGCTGCTAAATGTAGGAAGGAAGTACAGACTAGTGGTGCCAAGCATGTTTTTCTAGAGAGAAAATTGCATAAGATCATGATCACAGAGCACTTCGTTGCATTATACCAAGCATCCATCTAACCTAAATTTTTAGTGGCCTGCTAAGTATTTTTAAGAAAAGGAACAAGTTGGAGAAAGCATTCTTAGCTGTTAGTTTTATATGTATAGAAGTAATATTTCTTCTCCTTTAATACAGAGACTTGATTCATAGTTTATTAATAAAATGATTTGCCAGTTACTGATAAGGATTCTTAAAGACAGAAATTTTAAAATATAGAAAACGGTATCATAAAAATCATGCTAAGAAGATTAAACAGGAAAGAAAAACATTATTTTAGAATTATGTCAGTACAGGAAAAACAACAGTGTTTTAATGATCTGAGGTTTTACTTGCCATAACAAATATAAAAATATATAGAACATAAGATATCCATATTTACAATAAGTAATAAATAGCTAATAACTATTGATAGATTTATCTTTACAAATATATTTAAATAGTGTCTACCTTGGCATTTTTTGGAAACTAATTGCATATTTCATAAATAATAGATGAACACAAACTCTGGCTTTCATTCATTCAACTTAGTTGTCTTTGCCATTTTTCCATTGATAGAAGAGGAAAGAAATAACTACTTACAGATAGGTTTTTTTTTCTGTTTTTTCATTTTTAAATTCTAACATAGAAAATGCCTTTCAAATTGATAAAGTCAAGCTGGAACATGTACCATTTATTCCATGCAGTATATTCTTGTTCTGTTTAGTATTCTGTAGCTCTCAACTCCCCACAGCTGGAAAGTGAGATGAGCTCAATATTCTAGACAAGTTATGTTTGATTTCTGAACATGAGCAGGATGCAGCGTTATAGCTATTGAATCCATATTCAGACTTCGTATTCCTCTTACCAGGTGTTTGGTCAAACTGAATGTGTGTGTGTGTGTGTGTGTGAGTCATTACTTTACAAGTTTCAAGGGAATGTATTGCTTCCTCTTGCAACATAACTAGGTTTTACTTAATTCCATCCTATGTTTGATGTGAGTTACTGTTTTTCCTCTTCATTCTTAAGGTGTATGAGTATGGTGAAAGCAGAGTATTATAACAAAATTATGGTAATTTTGGATTTTAGATGACTGGACTTGATAATGTGGTAAACCTTTATCCCTTAAGATGTTCTCAAAAAACAACTAATGACATCTGTCCCCCTGAACCATGCTGGGTAATTTGCTAGAAGTTGTAGTGAATGTAGAAGAGCTGCAGCAAAAACCGTTATTCCTGTTGTAGACACTTATCTCCGTACCTGATCTCTTTGTTACTTCAATGCTTCTTATGTCATGGACTGGCTAGAAATAAAACTGACATTTTTCCCAGTCCAAATCACACGAAGTACCTGAGCTCTAGGGATCAGAAAAAATCATTTAAGAAGGGGACTGCTACTAGAATTTTCCACCATCAAATGTGAAGTCTGGTTCTTTTGCTTCTAGCAAATAGGAGGACATTTCCTACTTCATTAAAAGAGAAATTAACACTAACTGGGAGACTTTTCTCTTTCATAGGCTTGTTGAAAGCTCTTTCGACAGGATGTCAGGTATCTTCAGTATGTTGATAATATTCAGTGGTAGATCTTGATCCCTTCCTGACCAGGTGATATTGTCAAAGTCTTACCCCAGTGTCTGGAAGCTGTGCTGGTTTGACTGGAGAGGAAAAGAGCTCAAGCAAGATTGAAAGATTGAATGGTTGAGGATATTTGGATATGAAGATGCTTCACCTTTAGCCCTGAATGGGGTTACATATCCCCCTTAGGACTGGTATACAGTTTGGACTCGTTCACAGTATGATCTGGTGGAGCATATGTGCTCTAGGTCCCATCAATTAAACAGTGTTATCTGATGAGGCCCAAGAAGGCTTTGCAGCACCAGTCCATTGGAATGATATCCCTTCAGAGACATATATGGTTCCCTCCTTCACTTTGATCAAATGAGCTCTTAAGGCCTGGTTGTTTCCTCAGACCTTGGCCTAGAATGGGTGGGAGGCCTCTGCAGGTTAACTGTTGTTTTGTGAGAATTCTGTCTTATTTTTCCAGATGTCTGCTTTTTTTAATTGTTTGTACTTTGTTGCTTGGATTGCCCATTAAGTTAATAAATAAAACAGACACCATGATTTCAAACTACATATTCTAAAGCACTGTTTCAGTATAACCTAACAGAAAGAGAGCTATACAGTAAGTTACAGTTACATTATTTTCTTATAGTGCCAAATAAGGTGAGAAGCCCCATTTATGTAAGAAGAATACATCTTGTAGCTTCTTTAGTTCGTAAATTAGGAGGAAGGTACATATAGTCGTCCCCTACATGGGGCTTGTTCCTTTCCCCGGTAGTGCAGAAAGGAGCAGATCCCCACATTTAAAACAAACAAACCAATATAAAAATTGAAGCAACTTCTGATATCCCAGCTGAGCATTAAATTCTGTGGCTGTGGTGCCTTCTGAACAATTACAGCTCACAGCAGTCCAAATGAAAATGTTTGTTGAAAACAACATGTGCATAATTAAGGCTTAATGAGCCCTTGTCTGTTTGGAATCTGCAATTAGATTTATAATAGAAAATACTAGCAAATGCCAAATCATTTAAAAAGAAACTGCAATGAAAGGTAATTTTGTTGTAAATCTTTAGTAATACTGTAATTGAATGAGCTGGATGTATAGCAGGAAAGGCTGGTGAGAGCATTGGGCAGGTGTGTATCGTTTTATCTTATCTGTATTTTCCTATCTTTGAAGCTGTCAGTTCCATTTTTAACTGCTGAGCAAAACTACACAACTTCTCTGAAATGAACATAGATTCAATGAACATAGATTCAATCTGGTTTTCTCCCACTGAGCCATTAATTAGTTGGACAAAGCTCCTTTTACATTGTTTCACCAACATATTTTAAATGTATTGTTGGTTGTAATGGTAATAATAAAGTATCAAATAGAGAAGCACAATAAGTTTTAAGGATTCAAATATTTTAAAATTTTACAAGCTGTCGAAATTGCTGAATGCTAACATTTCCTTATTCTGTCATTGCATGACTCACAAAGCTAGATAATATCTTTACCGTATTTGCCGGCGTATAAGACGACTTTTTTGCCCTGAAAAACATGCCTCCAAGTGGGGGGGTCGTCTTATACGCCGGGAGGACTCCGACTCCCACTTCGAGCTTGAGTTGCAGCCGGGAGGGAGGCTGGGGGGCGGTGTGTGTGTGTGTGTGTGTGTGTGTGTGTGTGGCGGGTGTCACTCGCCACGCGCTGCGCAACCTTTCCCCCTCTTCCTTCCTTAGCGGTGTGGGGAGGAGAGGATTCAAAGATCCTCACGTGCGGCGTACTTTTTCTTTTTTTCTTTTTGCACGCAGGTTTTGCATGCGGGCGGCTGTAGGTTAAGGATGGGGGAGCCCCGGGTGGGTTATCAGGTTTTACGGTGCTTCCAACATGTGCGAACGGTGGGAGAGCGGAGAAGAGAAGCGGCGAGCGCCCTGCTGTGTGAAATCCTGCCGTCAAAGCAACACTGGGGGAGGCAGGGTATAAATTTACCAGGTTAATGTAGCAATGGTGATTAATGCCCAGAACATTGTTTGCGGGTATTGGTGTGTGTGTGTGTGTGTGGTGGTGGTGGTGAGGAGAGGTTGTCCTTTGAATGCGGAAAAGTAGGTGTGACCTTGTGTAGGAAAATAAAGAGATCCTTTTTAGCGTGTTTGGCTTCTTTGCCTCCCCTCGTTCGTTTTGATGTGGAGATAATGGCCTTCGGGCGGGAGGGGAAGAAAACTGTAGCTGGATCATTTCAAATTTCACTTACTCTCCTGCCTCACTTCAATATGTCTGAGCGACTC
Organism: Notechis scutatus; assembly: GCF_049901735.1. NCBI lineage: Eukaryota > Metazoa > Chordata > Lepidosauria > Squamata > Elapidae > Notechis > Notechis scutatus. The sequence continues at coordinate 33,960,565 of NC_142011.1, read as the reverse complement.
CAGATACTGGAAGACTTTTTGAATGAAAGTGTTACCTCCATATATTTTTTTAAAGAGGGCCACTTGGGGAAAAAAAAAGATTCTAAGGAATTCCTTGTTTCTTGATTAAAGAGAAGGCATTGAATATACTGTTCCTTGGCAGCCTTTTCAGTGTCCGGGTTTTTGGTGTGTGTGTGTGTGTGTGTGTGTGTGTGTGTGTGTGTAAGTGTGTGTGTGTGTGAGAGAGAGAGAGAGAGATCAGCTGTATTGAGAAGAGAACGTTTCCTGTGTTCTCATTTTATTTACAACATATTTTACGCTTAATGGTAAGCAATGAAAAATATTTTTAAAACTCATTTCTAAACTCCATAGCTATTGGCATATTCTTGGTTCAAAATTGGATTAGCTCATTTCAAAATTGTCCAAAGCAGAAAAGTGCGTCAAAAAAAAAAAAGTGCAAAAGTGGAAGGTGTGTGGAAGAGGGGGTAGTCTTATACGGCGAGTATATAACAAACTCTATATTTTGAGTGGAAATGTTGGGGGGTCGTCTTATACGCCCAGTCGTCTTATACGCCGGCAAATACGGTAAATGTATGTTTCCCTGTATTGATCTGTGCAGCTTTTGCCAAAGCTGTTTATTCATTTCCTGCCTTCCTTCCAAATACAAAATTTAAAATATGAAAATATATAAAATTAATTAAACAGCAATAGGACACAGTTGAGCCAATTTATAATAAACCCTAAAATTAAATTTTGTAGAGCCAGTTTGGTGTAATGATTCAGACACCAGGCTATAAACTAGAGGACTGAGTTTTATTACCTACCACCTTAAGCCCAAAGCCAGCTGGGTGATCTTGGGCCAGTCACTCTCTCTCAGACCTTAAAAGGAGGCAATGGCAAACCACTTCTGAAAATCTTTGCCAAGAAAATGACAGGAACCTGTCCAAGTAGTCACCAGGAATCAATAGTGACTCAAAGGGACAAAATAAAAATTAAAAAGTTTATTAATAAACAAGTCTTACTAATAAGAAGTAAAAGTTTTTAGAAATATGAGATAATAATAAATTTGATGCATAAAAATAGGGAAAATATATTAAATGTTATTAAGGCTTTGAGCCCTAAAAATTTTTCAGAGCAAGTTTTCTGAAAGGTCATCAGCACCCAAGCTATATTTAACATTAGCAGCGAAACTGATTATTACCACATACAGAGACCTCAGCAAATGTGTATGTGTGACATATTTGCAAAAAAATATACAAATCTCTATATAACTGCTGAAATGAATCCTATATAGACTGGGATACAATAACTATCTAAATATTGCTGAATTAATAACTAATAACTAAATTAATTGCCTGTAACATGATTTATTTATCTTATGTACAAAACTGATTCTTATCTTAGTATGCAAACTATTTTATTTTCTACACATGGATGACTGTCAATTACAGAAATTTATAGTATACATCTATACTCCATCCATTCTTTGCTCCTTCCAGCATATGGAAACCAAGAAACTGTATGGGATTAATGATTGTCAGGAAACCCTCCAAACCCTCTTTTGAAGTATATTTCTATCCTATACAGAGTCAATCCAATGGAAAGGGCCATCTGTATGGAGCTCCAGATCATCACTTTCACAAGGAAGTGACTATGATAGATGGTAGAATCACTGGAAAGAGATATGGGTGGCATATAAATTAAACAAACAAACAAACAAATAAATAGATGTTGGGATGCTTTATCTTCAGATCATATTTAGTCTGATCTGAAGTAAAACCAGGTCACATATATGCCCAATATTACTTGAAACTGATGCATAATTGCTATGAAAGTCATGAACATAAAAACTACATCTGAACCCTCCCCCAATAATTAATCTGATAACAGATAATCAGAGTTGGAAGGGACCTTATAGGTCATCTAGTCCAACCCCCGCCCAAGCAGGAGACCCTACACCATTTCTTTCTTTCTTTCTTTCTCTTTTTTTTTGGTAAATTTTATTTGAGTTTTCACAAAAAAATACAAATAAAACATCTTTTTTGAAAGTAGCATAATCTCGGGTTACATTTCTTCGTACAGACACAAATTCAATTTCATGCTCATTTTTATGTTCTATTCCATATCTTATTACTGTTTTACATTTTCTACATAGCTTCTCCCCTCTTTTAATTTTCTCAATTTTATTTTAATTATCTGGTCTCAATTCAAATAATTATATTTATACTTTTTGTCTGTCCTGTTTCAATTTCATATTATCTTTTCTCATTAAACAAAGTTTCTCCTGTAGTTGCTGATTGGAGTATGACACCTTTATATCTTTTAAGTTTATCCATTTAACTCTTATTTAGGCTTCAATATATACCTTAAAGTTATAACATTCAGTATAATACATAACTTCCATTCGGATTCTGCTTGGTACATTCTTAAAATACACACTATATTCTTTAAAAAAAAAGATTATAAATATATGTAATTAAAACAACACATTCCATTCCAATTCAATTCTGTCATCAATATTAATATTCATTAAATTCTTTAACATTACTTTTCAATTAAATATCATATTTCTATGGGAACAGTTATAAGCTTTCCATAATTAATTCCTCCCCCCTCTCTTCACTTATATTTTATAAAATATTAACTAATTAATATGTTCCCGTCCCTTCCTAATTCAATTTTCTCATTTATTTTATTTCATTTATTTTATTAACAAACATTTCACTAGATTACAGTAACTATTTTATCCCTCATTTTAATCATACATTGTTTCCAATTTTCTAAAATTATTTCTATTACTAATATAACAATACAATCTTATGTACCTTTACAGAATCCCCTTTTCAGTTAATTTTTCATCCATTATCTCTAAATAGGCCCTGTTTCTCTATATCTTGTTTCTGTACTTTTGTTTCCCTCTCTTCTTTTCTCTTCCCTTTTTACCCCCTTGTCTCTCTACCTCTATTTCTCTCTTCTGTGTTCCCCTCTTCTGTTGCATTCCAATATTATACTTATTTTTCAAACTATTTTTCTTTTCTTTGGTTTTTTTTTAAGTCTTAAATTCTCCATTCTCTTCCCCCCCTTTCCTTTTTCTTCCCCACATAGAATTACTTGTTCATTAAAGATGGCTTCTTCTTTGTCCCAGTCTTCTTGTTTTGCAGATGTTTCTTGTTGTTTCTCATAGTTTCAAATCTCCATTTCTAAGAATTGAAAAACGAAGCCAAAAGAACCCCTCCCTTCTTGTGCATTTTCTTTGTACTTTTTAAGTTCCATTTTCAATTCATCCAGAAGTAGTGCCATTGTATAAATTTTTAATCAACCACCCGATTAATTTTAGTCATTCGAATGCAATAACTAAGAATCCAAAGATTACCAAGTAATCCAAATATACGCAAGCTGTTTCTTTTTGCTTTTGGTTCTACTATTTAGTTGCCAAGTTTCAGTTAAAATGTATCTTTTAGAAGTCTTGTTGAAGTTTTACTGTAGATTCCTTTTAATTCCAGGCAGTCTCCTCCCTTTTTTCCAGATCCTGCCCTTTTATTCTTTTTCTCTCCTTTCCTGCTTATAAAATTTTTTTAGTGTCCAGAAATCTTTATTATCCCTTTGGCATTTTGTTTTATTTTCAGCTTAATTGCCTGTTGATGTCAAAGCAGATTTTTTTTCTGATTTCTTATTCAAGTCTCTTAGTTGTCAGTATAGGGAAAGGGAGAGAAGAAAAAAAACCCAAATCTTTCCCTTTTCACTTTCCTTCGCTGCTTCAGACTCTTCTTTGGGAACGATGTTATTTTTTTTTTAGTTTAAATTCCAGGGTACCTTAGTTGTTGCTTTTGCAATTTAACCCGGTCAGCCAAAACTTTCACTTCTTATTTTCCTCCTGCACATTCTTTCCGGTCGAATTCTTCTTTGAGGTGACCATTTCTGACCACCGCTGCAACCGCCTTCGGGAAAGGGAGTAATGGCCAGCTGAGGAGGAGAGATGCGGCTTTCCTCAAACCTACTGGCAGTCTCTCCCCTCTTCGCCACCTCTACGGGGTGGCTTAGCCCCAAAACCAGCTGGCTCGGGGCACTCCAGCGGCGAGCCCAGACCGAAACCACGCACGATTGCAGATTTCTGTCTGTCGCCAAAGAAACTCAAACCGGAAGCCGACCCTACACCATTTCTGACAAATGGCAGTCCAATCTCTTCTTGAAAGTTTCAACTGATGGCACTCCCACAACTTCCAAGGCCAAGCTGTTCAACTGGTTGATTGTTCTCACTGTCAGAAAGTTTATAATATAGATCAGGGGTGTCAAACTCAAGCCTTAGGGACCAGAGCCAGTCCGCAGGGTGCTTAGATCTGGCCTACAGGGCTGCCCTTGAAACATTGAAGAACCAGCCTGTGGTGCCTCTGCCAGCAAAAAGGGAACTCAGAAGTGCCATGCACTTCTTGAGCTCCATTTTTGCTGGCAGACTGCTGCAGGAGGCCATCGCAGCTGAAAACAGAGCTTGGGATGCTTGCCCTCTGTTGCCTAGGGCTCTGGACAGCCTGTGGTGCCATCTGGGGTCGTCCGTGTGGCTTGAGAGGGACAGGGAGGCTCCTCTGGAGGACAAGGGTTTGATGCTTTCCTTGGTCTAGCCTTCCTCTGCTGGAGACAGTGGATTTCCCCAGCCCCAACCAGGCCACCTGGATGAGTGATGTCGAGCTAGCCATGCCCACTCTAGCCATGCCTATCCGGCCCCCCAAAGTCAAACAACTGTGATGCAGCCCTCATTGAAATTGAGTTTGACACCCCTGATCTAGATACTTATAACACCATCACCCAAAAGGAGATCCTGATACTTAGGGAAAGCAACTGCTTGGCAGTTAATATAGTAGCATTAATCTTAGCTATTGCTGTGGTTTGGTTCCTCCTGGTAGTCTTTCTCATAACCATGAAGATCTCTCATATCACCTCAGCTGTTTAACCTTTACAGTGAAGACTTTTCAGTGAAAGCTGTACTATCTGGGGCAACTGGTTTAGAAAAAGGATTTTGTACTAATACATTTGCTTTTTGCAAGCCATCGTTAAGAGCCTTTTAATGAGTTAAAATGAGTTGAAAAAAAAGATGTTCATAGAATAAAAAAGTACATAACAATAAACAGTCCATCCCCAAATTAAACCATATATAAAATCAAATAAAAAAGCAATAAAAATAGATATTGAACCTCTCTAAATCAAAGGCTGTCTTAAAAAGTTCTATTTTTAATAATTTCATGAAACCTAACAAAGTAGGAGCTGATCAGATTTCAGGAAAGATGGAATTCCATTATACTGGCAACACACAAAATTGTACACCCATTTGTGGGTGTACATTATCTTAATCTCATGGAAACGAGAGGTTACTAATAGAGTATCCTTGGGTGGGTCAAAATTGAATGGAAGAGACAGTCCTGGAAATATCTTAGTGACAAGCTACATAGGACTTTGCAAGTCAAAAATATTTCTTTGAATTGCACACAGAAACTAATTACACACAGGAAGCCAGTGCAGAATCTGAAGCACAGGTGCAAAGTGCTTACAGCAGCAACTATCCACTAACAACCAGACTGTGGTATCTGAACTAACTGAATCTTCCACGTGATCTTTAAAGGCAGCTTCATGTAGAGCACATTGTAATAACCCAACTGAGAGGTGTTACGGCCTTAAGTTATAAACGCATCGATCATAAAACTAATAGCATTTCAACCCCTTGCTAACAACAGTCTTCCTTTGACTATACAAATGTCTTCACTCCAGACCTCCATTTGTGGAAGCTGTCATGTTGCCAGAATTCCTATTACTACTAATAAAAAAAACTCCCAATCCCAGATTCTATTCTATTTTGTTCTGTTCTGTTCTATTCTTTGAATGCAGAGAAACAGGAACCCTCGTCCGTTATCCTTAGCTGCCACCAAGGACGTGCAATAAAAAAATCCTCATCGTATTAATTCAGTTAACAATTCCCAGAACCATCTGAGTTTTGCTTCGAACATAACTCCTCTTGGGGAACTGTCCATATAGAGATTGTCAATACCAGTGGTTCTTAACCTGGGTGATATCACACCCCCAGAGGGTGATTTCATTTTTTGGGGGGTGATGGAACGAAAAGGGGCAATGCAGGGGTGAAGGAATGGAAAGGGGGCAATATGGGGGTGATGGAGCGAGAAGTTTTGGGGACACTTTTGAGACTTTTTTCGTACAGTGAACTGCTGTATATCTGTCATGCAAAAATGGGCATTGGTAGAAGTTACCGTGAACGCCCTTTCTTATCTATGCTGCGAGAGAGCCCAGGATGGGTTGACTCATTCCTATGACATCATAGCTGAGTCTGTACTAAGATATAAAAGCCAGCCCCCGGGAGAGACCCCAGCTTTGGCAAAGATACTTGACAGACTGAAAGGTGTCTCTGAAAGCCCAGAATAAATACAGAAACATGTCTTACCCTTTCCGGACGACTCAAGGGAGGGGCTGGGCTCTCTCGCAGCATAGATAGAAAGGGCGTTCACGGTAACTTCTACCAACGCCCATTCTCCTCCATGCTGCATCGAGAGCCCAGGATGGGACATACCAAAGCTTGCATGTCCACGGGTGGGTCCTCGTCTGGCTCATCACACCGATTGTGGAACCACTCATTGAAGCACCCGTCTGCCGAAGGCTGCATTCGCCGAGGCAAAAGGATCCAGATGGTAGTGTCTGATGAAAGGAGACGGGGATGTCCACGTGGCCGCACGACAAATCTCCTCCAAGGATGCTTGGGTCGCCCAGGCAGCAGAAGTGGCCGCGCTTCTGGTAGAGTGCGCTGTCAGACCTTGGGGAACTGGAAGGGCCGCAGCTTTGTAGGCCTGCTCAATGCAAGACCTGACCCACCTGCTAATAGTAGGAGAAGAGGCCTTGTGCCCCAAGTGAGAAGGGAAAAAGGAAACAAACATGGCTTTCGACTTCCTGAAGGAGGAAGTGCGCTTAATGTATATTCTAAGAGCCCTTCTTACGTCTAGCGTGTGCCACTGCCGCTCTAAGTCATGGTGCGGGAGAGGACAGAAGTCAGGCAAAACAATGTCCTGGGACCTGTGAAACCAGGTGTTAACCTTCGGAATAAATGAAGGGTCCAGACGAAGAACAACCCTATCATTGTGAAAGGAACAAAGGTCCTTCTCTGATGGAAAGAGCAGCAAGCTCGGAAACCCTCCTGGCAGAAGTGATGGCAACAAGGAACACTACCTTCAGAGTCAGGAAATGGAGAGACACTGTTCTAAGGGGTTCAAAGGGGGGCTTTGTAAGGGCGTTAAGGACCAAATGAAGGTCCCAGGAAGGATACCTGTGAACCACTGGAGGGTGCAGGTTGGAAGCCCCTTTCAAAAACCTCCTGACTGAAGTGTGATGGGATAAGGAAGGAAGCGAACCCCATGAAAGGACTGAGGAGAGGGCCGCAACCTGCCTGCGTAAGGTGTTGGGGGCCAAACCTTTCTCCAGCCCATGCTGAAGGAAGCTAAGAACTTCTGCCAACTGGGCTGAAGCAGGAGAAAGACCCTCCCTGAGGCACCGTCGGGAAAAAGCCTTCCAGGTGGCATCATAGATGCGCCTTGTAGAAGGTTTGCGAGAAGCCAGGATAGTGAGGATGACCCTTTCTGGAAGATCAGCCTCCTCTAGCCGCTGCCGCTCAAGTGCCACATGGTCAGCTTGAACCACTGGGGCTCTGGGTGGAGCAGGGCCCCCTGGTGAAGGGAGATTAGATGGGTTGGGATCCTCCAAGGAGAAGCCACCAATAGGTTGACAGGTCCGCAAACCAGGGCCTCCTTGGCCAATAGGGTGCCAGGAGGAGCTCCGCACGTTCCTCCAACCTCTTCCGAATTACTGCCGGAATGATGGGAAGTGGGGGAAAGGCGTAGAGGAGACCCTTGGGCCATTTGCACCAAAGAGCATTTGGCCACTCTACTCCCTGGCAAGGAAACCTGGTGAAGGATCTGGTGACTTGGGCGTTTTGAGGAGTGGAGAAAAGATCCACCTCCGGTGTTCTGAATCTGAGGGAAAGATCCCTGAATAGAGATGGAGGAATGGACCATTCTGCCTGGTCAACTAGGCTCCTGCTGAGCCAGTCGGCCTGGGAGTTGCTGACCCCGGAGATGTGGTCCACCAAGATTGATAACAGGTGTTTCTCTGCCCATAACCCCAACCGTAGAGCCTCCCTCATGAGGGCTTTGGACCTCGTCCCCCCTTGCCAGTTGACATGAGCCTTTGCGGCCATGTTGTCCATAAGGACTAGAACATGAGAGCCGGTCACTGATTGCCTGAAATGCTTGAGAGCCAGAAAAATGGCTCTGACCTCTAGCCAATTTATGGGAAGGGTCTGTTCGGATCTGGACCACACGTCCTGAGCTATCTGGCCCTGCATAAGGGAACCCCAACCCAGGAGGCTGGCATCGGTGGTTATCACTAGCCTGTCTGGGTCCCTGAACAGGAGTCCCCTCCAGATAGATGGGGAATGCCACCAATTGAGAGATCTCTGGATTTGTGGTGGGAGTGAGACCTTGATGGATGAGTGGCTGGTTCCTGCTCATTGGTAGGGAAGCAGGAATCATTGGAGGGCTCGGGAGTGGAGCCGAGCCCACGGGACAATGCCAATACAGGAAACCATGTTCCCCAGAAGTTTGGACAGCAGTGACAGGGGGACAATTTGATGTTGCTGGATCTGGCTGATGATCTCTGCAAGGCTCTTTCCATGAGCTGGGGACAGGAAAACCTGGCACGACATGGTATCGATGACTGCTCCCAAGTGTTGCAATTTGGTTGTAGGAGAGAGCTGGCTGTTTTTGGTGTTGATGGAAAATCCGTGGCTCTGGAGACATGACAGGGTAATTTGCAGATCCCAATGGGTTGCAAGGATGGAAGAGGAAAGAATCAAAATGTCATCCAAGTAGCATTGGATCCTCACTGGAATAGAACGCAGAGATGCCACCAATGCTGCCAGAACCTTTGTGAAGACCCTTGGAGCCGATGAGAGGCCAAAGGGAAGTGCTCGATAATGGGTATTCTGATAACAGAAACGGAGAAACTGGCGATGATGAGGCCAAATTGGGAGGTGGAGGTAAACCTCAGTGAGATCAATGGAAGAGAGGAGGTTTCCCTCCCGAACGCTCTCTAAAATAGAATGCAGAGTCTGCATTTTAAATCGCCTGTATTTTACAAATTGGTTGAGAAATTTTAGATCAAGTATGGCTCGCCACCCCCCTGAGGCTTTGGGAACGATGAAAAGGTGAGAGTAAAGTCCACACCCCCATTGAGACGAGGGAACAGGTTGAATAGCCCTGATTTCAAGAAGGTGCTGAATGGCCTGATTCATGAGGGCTCGCCTGGAAATGTCCTGAGACACAGGACAGATGAAAAAAAATGGGGGGGAATTTAGGAAGTCAATTGTAACCCTGAACTCATAGTGCTGAGCATGCAGGCGTCCGTCGTTGACTCCTCCCATTTGGAGGCAAAGAAGGCTAGGTGACCTCCGATGGGTGGGGAGAACGAGGGATTACTTAGAGCGACAGAAGGAACGACCCCCTCCCCCCGAAAGGGCCGTTTACCAGCAGAAGGTTGTTGCCTGCCAGATGTTTCTGCCCGTTGGTCTGTTTGGAACATTTATCATCCAGTTTCAGGATATCTTCTGGCTCCATGGGATTGCCAGAAGATGAGAACGAGGCCAGAACCAGAATGTCAACAGAAGGCACTGCCAGGGCATTGTCCAGAGCTGCGCTGACATTGTAGAAACGCTTATCTAGAGAAGATGGGCGAGGACCTGCCGAAGGAGAAGTGCACTGTTCCTTGACCATGTCCAGGAACAAAATGGGAGAAGGCAAAACCTCTGCATGCACTACAGGCTTGGAGAAAAGCGAATCCCCTTGGCTAGAGGGATTTCCTTGTGACTCGGGAGCCACTTCCTCTGGCGACAGCTTGGCAGTGACCAAGGCCTTGCTGAGTAATGGTCTAAAGAAAGTAGGTTTGAAGACCAATGCAGAGGATGTCTGTTCTGGGTGAGAATCCTCTTCCTCTGAAAGATTTTGGTCAAAAATTTCACCCTGTTCACATTCTGAATGAGAAGAGTAACTGTGTTCAGGTGGTGAAGGCCTTCTTTCCTCATCAACCTCCTCCCATTCTGGTAGAGAAGAATGGACCCCGAGGTCCTGAGGCCTGTGTAAATCAGGATGATGAGGCAAGGAACTTATAGATTGAGAAGGGAGAAGTGCCTGAACCCTTTCCAGAGGTTGAAGAATTTGCTTCAGCCAATCCCTACCTAATGGCTGATGAGACTACATCTTGGATATACCTTGGTCTATGCTCAAAGATAGAGGCAGAAGGCTGAAGGCCCGCTGCTGTGGGAGTGAAGGTGGCTTCAGGCCTAGATTGAGGAGAGGTTTGAGGCCTGGATGGAGGGGGAGGAGCATAGGGCACAGAAGCCTGTTGGAAATAAGGCCCAGATGTGCTTAAATCCTGAGGATCTGACTGTACAGCAAGAGCCTCAGGAGACCAGGATGGAAAGGCTCATAGATAACTTCTCCCCTGGGAGGGCTTGGTTGGGGCCCATGAGTATCACCTGAAACATGCTGTAATTGCAGTCCCTTTTGTTGAATAGTTCTATTGAACTGCCTCTCTAGAGCTGCATGTCTGCGCTTCTCTGCCCGCAATTCAGCCTGAGTTGCCTTCTTAGGGGCTAGAGCCTTAGCTTTGATTTTAGCAGCCACCTCTCTCTGGACTGATTGGGTGTGTTGCCTACGTCTTTTTCTCCTATTGGGCTTAAGAGACTGTTCCACTGGGGGGGGGGGGGGAAAGCTCTGCCTGAGCCTTATCTTGCTCCATTTGTAAAATAAAGGCTGTTGCATTGGAAAAAAGCTGCTTAGAAATTTTTCTATTAAGCCCCTTAGGGTATAAATGGCCCCCGGGCTTACAAAATGGCTGCTCACCTCGTGGTGGAAGGCTTGAATCCAAGATGGCCACTGACTACAGGAAAACAGGCTCCAAAATTGAAGAATCGCTTCTTCGGCTATACAAAGCCCCGAGTGAAGTCAGCAACGGAAAAACACAGCAACCAGCTACACGATCAGCTGACTGGAGTTCTTATCAGTTTGCCGATCATGTTTACGATCGCTCCAAACTGCAGGCGTGGGGGAGGTCTGCAGACGCTGCCCAGCTTGCCTGCACAGAGCTCTGTGACGGTGCTCCCAACGTTGCAGGAGAGAGAGAGAGAGAGAGAGAGAGAGAGAGAGAGAGAGAGAGATCCCTGGGAGCTGCTTGAAGAGAGGAAAAAAGTAATGAAGATTGCTGGTGATTGCTATCTAACAGAACGCTTTCAGAGACACAGCTACTGACTGAAAGGAGCTGAGTCAAAAGCTGGGGTCTCTCCCGGGGGCTGGCTTTTATAACTTAGTACAGACTCAGCTATGACGTCATAGGAAAGAGTCAACCCATCCTGGGCTCTCAATGCAGCATGGAGGAGAACATCAGATCTCTCGCTATTAGTGAATTGAACTATGTTTTGAAATGTTCCTCCAGCTAGCTTCAGTACAGAACCCCGTACATATGTGAATACGCATTGCTCATCTTCATGCGCATTGTGCAGCAGCCTCTATTACTCTACCCATTAAATTTGTCGCTCTGATTTTTGTTGCTTTCCTTCTGTAAAAATTTTCTTTGTGTCTTTTTAACCCTTTTTACAGTGTGCATGAATATATATTATCCTCAAATCTTAATTTAGTTTCAGAGTTTTCGTCTTAAAATTCTTAGTTCCTGTATTGCAGTTTGTTTTATGCCCTTTTTATATTTCTTTTTGCGTCTTAAAATTCACTTGTAATTAAATCATTAAATGTTACTGTTTTCTCGGGCATTTCATTTTCTTGCAATTGAATTTTGTTTTCAGTGGTCATTGCATTTAAGTGTCTTGAATAAATAAGATAATAATGAAATACATGTATCACGAAGTTTGGGAGTAAAGTGATGGGTGGCATCAGAATTTTTTGAGATATGGAAAAAAGACTGGAAATAAATTATTTGCATCGATATGTCCTGATGACAATTTTAAAGAAAACAAAAAACATGTTTGCATAAATTGAAGAATTATTTTCCTGTGTTGTGATTGAGAGGTTATGTTGGGGGAGGGGGGCGATGATAACTTCCTCAATGGCTCAAGGGGGCGATCCTTTGAAAAAGGTTAAGAACCACTGGTCTATACCAGTGGTCCCAAACCTTTTTGGCACCAGAGACCGGTGGGAAACAATTTTTCTACAGACCATGGGAAGGGGTAATGGTTTTGATTTTGCTCGCTCGCCTACTGCTCACTTCTAGCTGTGTGGCCCAGTTCCTAACAGATCATGGACCATTACAAGTCCATGGCTCAAGGGGTTGGGGACTCCTGGTCTATACATTCAAATAAGGTGGCTGGCTCCTGCTTTATTCCCACAGGAGCCTTTCACCCATTAGTTCTGCTGTGATTCAGTATCCTCCTGAGTCAGATAGCTAGCATATGAGAACCAAGATCTTTCCCCTTGTTTCTGCTTCAATTACTCTTCTCCTTGAGGCCACTCTGTTGATAATCATGGTAGCAGCAAGCTTTCTTTGTTGGTTTCTAGTTTGCTCCTTCTTACAACGCTATAAGATAGCTCACCTTCAGTCAGGAGGATAATCTGTTTTTGGTGAATACTGTTGTCTTTGTAGTGGTGCAGTATGGGGGACAGCAGTCGCCACTAGGGATTTCTTCTGTATGTACCTTTCCAATTTTACTATCATTTTCATACCTGCCCTTTTCATTATCTTTCAGTTACCAGAACGTGGCTGCTATTGTTTATCATCTGCCTTCTGCCACAGCAACACTATGCAAGGAGGTGATCTGTAGCATTTGCAGGACTTTCTTAGGATATTATCAACAAATCACAATTTTATTAACAAATCTGCACTATATGTGAATCCACTCCTGCAAAGCTACCCTTTTCCATAGTGAATCTGTACTGCCCAAAAGGTGGGGTAGAACATTGACAGGGCAACCCTACATGTGTCTTATTCACAAATAAAACCTATAAGTTACACTGGACTTATTCCTAGTAAATATATCTAGGATTGCAGACTATCGTTCTAGCACTGAATCTTATCTTCTGTTGTCAGTAGGGCACAGCGTAAAGCTAAATCATTATTATTTCCTTTCCCAGGTTTTTCATTTTCCAAGTCAAGTTAACCTTTTTCTATTACATTTAAAAAAATACTGTCCTTTTTTCCATTTCAACAAAAAATCCACTTTCAAAAGCATTCACTTGCTTAATTTGTGTGATATCTCAGTGTTCTGTCATTGTTTATATCAAGTACAATGATAATTCTTATTTCCCAAACTTAAAATGAATCTGTAATTTTATCTGATCACTACAGCACAAATTAGCATATATTCTAAAATATCTTTCAAATTGTTTCATAATGTCTACTAATGCCACAACATTTTTAACAACTGTCCTTTACCCAGATATAATTAAGCAGATGGTACAACTGTTTCTTCATCCTCCATCTTGTTTGCTTTCTTTCTGTGTTGATGTTTCCTTTTAGCATCCTTATGGATGGTAGCTGACATCTTGTTCTGTATAAGACACCTAGGGCAGCATGTTTTGGATAAGTCAGTTGCACACTTTTGTTAAAATAGGACTACTGTGAAGGGTTTTTTTTGTCTCCTTGTTGCCATCTAGTAGTTATTTGGATTTTTACACTCAGGTATTAAAACCATTTTTTTCAGCGGCCAAACTGTAATTGGCATAATAATAATGTAGTGCGTTACTAGAGGAAAAGGGAACAGGATATTTTTTTTAAAAAGTGTTTTCTAAGTATACTACCTGATTTACAGTTGAAAAATCAGTAGAAAATTATACCTGTTTGATATTTTCAAGTAAATTTGGCTGCCTGCATATCACAATGTACTGCTCTATCCCTGTGATGAAGTACCATTATTTTATCGTACAGTATTTATGATTATGATGAAATAATTTAAGCTGGAATTCTTATTAAATTAAATTAGATTTTTCTGCAGTGTACACTTGCTTAAAGAAAGCAGATATATCATTCTTAATTCCAGATAATATGCATAAGAATGCATCACAAAAACCATTTACCTTCAGGAGAATTTAGCTTGTTTTTCTACCAGTGTTTTGGATGAAAAGTTTGCAAGACAAAGAGTACAAGAGTTTTTACTGAAAGGCTTCACTTTTCTCTAAGCAAGTCAGCCAAATCTGTACTTCAGAACACCATTCAAAAATAAGCTTTATTTTGCTTAAAATTTTGCCTAAAAGCCACCTCTACAAAAAAGTATTAATTGCTATTTAGAAGACAGACTAAATATTGAGGGTGGTATTTGCTCTTACAAAATTTTATTCCTGTAGAAGTTCTGTGTTTCAAAATTCACATGTGACAATAAGCACAAATCAAATTTCACAAGCCAGTTTCAAACGAATATTTCATATTGAGTTATTCAAGCTAAAAAAAATCAGGTAGTCATATAAATAAACCACAAATGAGGTAAAGAAACCACATTTTTAGTGTTATGCCTCACTCTAAGCTTAACCCTAACATTAACTCTCACTTAAATGTGAGTGTCTATATGGGCTACCTATAGGGTGATACTAATATAGTTATCTGGACCTCTAAGTTGAAATATACAATAGATCTAAAAACATGCCAAAGACAGTGGGACCCTGATAGAAGGGAAAGCCTGTTTTGTTAGTAATAGATAATGAATGAAGCAAATTCCTGTATTTGGAAGTTCAGTGTAAAATTAATTATTTCATGTTTGAAGTATTAAAGAACCTTTCTTTAATTTAAGACAATCATGTAGACTAATTCTACTCATTTTTAAACTTCAAACTTAAGCTGATTACTTACAGGATCTATTGAAAAATCTCAGTATTACACTGGGCATTCCATTATTTGCATTTTTGTTTACACTATTTCTTCTCATTTGTGATGGATCTTCTAGGCATCACCCCAAAAGTTCTAAATTCTAAATTCAGTATTTAATCTGTGCTTTTATGGACAGCTTTTTTTTTCTTTCAAATCAAGCTTTCTGTCCATGAAGATATACATACTACTGCATATGGAACAAAACTTCAAAGCATGAGGACAAGGCCTGATAAACAGTTCTGTTTAGCAACTGTGTTTCAATTATAGAAGACTTTGTTTATAAAGATTAAAGGAACATTTTAGTTCTGGCTCATTGGATATCATCACATCTTACTTTTAAAGGCAGTTGAATGGTATAGTTAGATTTGAATAAAGGTCACATTTCATTTGCAAGTTTCATAGCTTTTCAGAACAAAGTAGTCTCTCTCTCTCTCTCTCTCTCTCCCTCTCCCCCTCCTCCTCCCTCTTTCTGTGTGTATTTAGTCATTGAACCACCAAGGCACTGGAGAACATTTCAAACAGCATACCAAGCATTACTAGTTGAACTGGAATTTCTGTAAGTTCTACCAGTTCTATACAGACAGATTGCAAGATTTTGTTAGGGAAGCTTTATAATAAAGTAGAATAAACTCATCTGGTCATGCTTTCCAGTCTGTTCTTCCTTGTAAGGTTGAAATCAGTCTTGCAAGTCTGAAAATACAATTATTCTCGTATCACCTGAGAAAACCAGGGAGAGTCTCTTCTGAGCCTTTTGCTCCACTCACAATTCAGCTGTAAACTATGCCAATCCTTATTTGACTATACCTTGGCAGCATCTCTTGGGCAAGTTCCCTATTCAAGGGTACTTTTACAATTTGGGGATCTTCCTGGATGTCCAGTTCCACTTGATAAGCAGGTGGCAGCTGTCACCAAGAAGGCCTTTTCCCAGGTTCATCAGTTGCATCCTTTCTTAGATTGAGGGTCTCTGCAGACAACCACTAATGCCCTGCTCCCCTCACAACCTATTGCAATGTGGTCTACGTGGGTCTGTCCTTGAAAACCACCCAAAGACTTCAACTAGTTGAGAATGTAGCTGTGCAGACAGTGAAGTGAATGCTTTGATATACTCAGATATACTTCTGCTTTACAAGCTGCACTGGTTGCTAATTTGTTTTCCAGTATGATTCAAGGTACTGGACTCTATCTCTAAAGCCTTACATAGGATAAGGCCCAGCTACTTGAGGGATTGTGTAATGGTGAATGGGAATAAGCTGGGAAGAAAAGAGAAAAAGCTCCAGACTAGGCACTGGTCAGATAAGAGGCAGTTGAACTTGAAGAAGAAATGACAGACATTCATGATATTCATCCCTAAAAATAATATATATTCAAAAGCTGACAGAGTCAGTTTGTTTGCATAATCTTACATTTTAGTGATTTAATTTTGAGAGGGAAAAATGTTTCTGATTTCAGTTAATGTTAACTATTGGCAAACTTTGTGGATTTTTTATTCTATGCATATTTTCTCTACATATACATGTTTCCTCCATTTCCTGTGATTTACAGATATTGTACAGATATGAAATCTTTACCATTGTCACTAAAGCTTATTTGTTCTTTTGTTCTTTTCAAAAAATATTTTACTGACAAAAGTAAAGGAGGTAGCTTGTGATCTGCACAATGTGTTACTCACTGAATCAAAATCCAAGTAATTTATTGTGACTTGCCAGGAACTCAGCAACTTTTGTTTTGCTGTTGTAGCAAGCTATATAAATGAATGAACTATTAATTATCATTTGTTCACAATGCTTGGTTGGCAAGGTATTTTGTTTCTCAGGTCACAGATTAGACATGAAAAATAGTCCAAGGCTTCTAATCTCAGTAAATTGATTTATCAGAAATCTAAAGTTGCAGTGCTTGAGAGAAGGATTTTCCATATAATATTGGGTAGGGCCACTCAGTGCTTTTTTCAGTATTTTCTTCTTCCAGAACAGTAATATTAAAATAATTTTGATGGAGTTTGAGAGACCCAGAAAGAAATATATGGTGCTTTCTAGGAAAAAAGCTTGATTTTTGCTTTTCTGTTTCTGCCATCCCTGTCCTATCATGATTCCAATCACTTTGCTGATGGCACATATTTCTTTTTTATTGAAAAATTTTCATTTTATGTTTATTTGGTCTTAGTGACATATGTTTTCTTCTTCGCCAATTGTAGGTATATATGTGTTTTACAGTTCTCAGATTATTGTGTTATATTATGAACTGCATGAACATGGTGATTATTTTGTAAATATTTACCTTTAACTGAATTGTTGGAAATAATACTTTCTGAAGTGTTTAAAATTTTAGCTGTGTTCTTCCATTCTCTCTCTCTCTCTCGTGTGTGTGTGTATGTGTTGGAATGGATTTTAATCTACCTAAGTTTAGATAACCATAGTGTTATTAATTTTAAGGTGCTTACTGTCATAACTATATACTGTGTGAATACTATTTCAAAGTAGGAGAGACAAGGTAGAAGAGGTGATGTAAAGACATTGAGAAGCCACAAGCCCTTCCTCCACTTCCTCCTTTCTACATCCTTTGGTAGTGGTTTTTTTTAAATCTTTCTGTGTTTTGTTTATTGAAAGTAAACTACTAGTGAACAGCTTTGTAGAGAAAAAAGTACTGAAATAAAATTTAGGTCAATTTGAATATTTCAGATACTAAACTGTTCTTTAATTTTGAATGGCTATTATCATTCTACATATGGCACCAAAGGCAGTTGCTCCCTGGGTAGAAGATGTATCAGTTGAACATTTGTATTTTACTATGAATTTATAAAAGTTCATATTTTCTTATTTTGTAAGGAAAAACAAAATGTCTATCATGCAATGTTACTCTGACAGTGAAAATGAACTCAGGGTACAAAACTTTTTCATAAGCACTGAGTACATTAAAAATGGATGAGGCATTGATAAATTAAACCTTTTTGATTCAACATACAGTTGAATGCATTATTTTTTGTGAGGGGATTAAGATATATTGAAATGTATGGGATTTGTATCCAAGCAGATCTTATAGGATTGTACTGTAAATCTTACTACTGAATCATAGAACCATAGAATTATAGAAACAGAGAACAGAAAAAACCTCAAATAAGCTAAAAAAATCCTTTCTCGGTGTAAGAATCCAATTTAAAGCATCTATGACAAATATCTGAGATATCAGTGGTACTTCTCTAATTTACTATTTTTAATATTGAACTGTTTTTAACATTCATTCAGAAACTGTTTCTTCTATGGTCAAAGCAAGGGAAGTTTGATCAAGATTTTAAGTAGAGTTGGAGACAGAATCCTTGATTAAGGATTTCTGATAAAAACTTGTGCACTTTGAGAGCTACTAAAGAAGTAGAAAGAACTTTGACTCATAATATTTATGATCTTGATAGTCTATATATGAATGGTCATAGTATGGGAAATAAGCAGATTGAGCTTGAAGATTTAGTACATGAAAGCAAGTATGTCTTAAAAAGTATAATGAGTCCTGATGGGAAGAAAACCATGACTGGAATATAATAACTGAAGTATGAGTTATTCAGAAGAAACCAACATAATAGGAAATGATAGAAAAAAAGGAAGAATGACATGCAGTTAAACATTTAAAGTCATTGTGTTAAAATAATCTCTTTTCACAAATCCAAGTCAGTACACTTACCTCTTAACATGTGACTTTAAAGTAAATGAATAAAAAGCAATGTTGTTGATAATATTATAATATTGAATGTTAAGAAAAAAGAACTTTGAGCAATGAAATCAGTCTATTCTGCTTGTCATTTGAATATATTTGCAGCAGCACATAACATTCATGTCTCCTTTATCATTTTTGGATGTCATTCAGTACTATTAAAAATGTTTAATTTTACTTCCTTCTTGGAGAATTCGTTTGGACTCTGCAGTGTGACTTTCCCCTTTTAACTAAATCCAATGGAATAATACTTAGATTAGACAGATTACGGTAAAGAATATTGTTTGAAGAAGTTCTGCTTTCCAGGATGATGACATTTGTAGTTTATCTATTTGTAAGCTTTCTAAATCAGCTCATTCAGTTATAATGGTGCATCAAGTTGACCCTTTGCTTTTCTAAAGTAAGTGTTTCTATTTTTCCATAGAGTTGTATAAAGTCAGGGAGAAGAAAACTAGTTTTGCAAATGAAGAATACTATTTCTTTAGGATTACTTTTGGACTAATTTTGCTTTTGTACTTATTTTCTATTTTCTTTCTGTATTTTATATAAAGTAATAAGCATACATTAGGAATTCATTTCAACTCAACCCCCCAAAAAATCCATAAAGCTTGTTTCTGGCTTATTTATAAGCCATTTTTTTTCTTTCATAGAACTCAAGGTTAGATTACTCGGGATTTAATTGTGAGGTAGTCTTTCATCTGTGCGCTGAATAATTGTTTCAGTAAGATTTGCCTTGTTGCCATGTGGGGGAAGTAGGGAGTGTAAATTTTTTAGGTCCAAGGACATTTGGAAATGTTCATCAACAAGTGAAAGCAATGATAATACACACCATGCAAAGAGCTACCACAGTATGAAAGAGCATAATTGTTTCTATTAATGAATCCATTCTGTCAATGAATAAATAATGGTTGCTATATTTTATCGTGGAGTTGGCTGATTAATTAGATCAGCCAGGGATTTCTAAGCCTTTTTGCTAAAGTCCGTCTCTATTGGCTAGCTCTAGGGTGACTTGCCCAAAGTTTGAGAAATCTGAAGGCTAACAAAATGTTGTGAAAAGTCCTAGGAATACCAGGCAGCACTTTGTGAAAATAACTCCTACCCAAGGGAATTTTTTTTGGTGAAAAATTTCCTGTCATAACAATCTACTAAATTGTCCAGTATAATGATATATTTGGGAAAAGGGAAAGAACATTAATAAGCGAAAGCAAGAATTGCATTCAGCTAAAATTTGAAATGAAAGCAATAAAGTAAATCTAAGAGTATAAGAACTAATGTAAGTGAGAACATATTCAGAGTTTCTTGCAGAAAGTAGGGATCGAAAGAAAACATAATTGTACACCTAATGTGTTAGAGAAAGTTAGATTTGGACTGAGTCTCATTTTATAGAAGATTATTTATGTAATAATCAACCTCTTAATAGAATTAGATCCATTTTATATTTGTACTATAAATCAATTAGACAGTTTCAATCTAATAAATAGCTCGAAGGGAGGGGGTTTAAATTGATAGTATATATTTTTAGATAAAATTAGAATAAACATTTTTTTTCTGGCAGAGTCTTGAGTCAAAGCTCTCTGGTGTGGAGTGCTGAGTTGTATTGAATATTGTTTTGTTCTAATTAAAAAGTTGAGCATCTTGCTCTTTCTATTAGTTTCACACTTTGCTTCTAATTTCTATGACAAATTCTCTAGAAATGAACATATACAGAAGGCTATCAAGAGGCTATCTATCCCATGGTCTGGGGTTACATGTGGCTCTAGACAGCTAGTAATGCAGTTCCACAAGATTGTAAACTTTTAACATTATGCAATTTTCAGCAATATTTATATACATTAACTATTTTACATATTTTATATGCAGCCCAAGATAATTCCTCTTCACTCAATGCAGCACAGGCAAGCTAAAAGGTTGGACACCCATGCTACAAAAGGAAAATGAGATAGTCAGGCACTGCTTGATGCGACAGCAAGAAAATAGTTGTGCTTACAAGAGAAACTAGGTTAAAATTCAGGCCATTTCAAATTCAATCTTAAAAGTTATTTCCATGGTGTTATGGGTAGTCCTTGGTTAACAAACAATTGATACTAGAATTGCCATTGATAAGTGACTGAGCCACTTAGGAATGGCAATTCTGACAGTCCTGGTTGTCATTGTTAAGCAAAGGACCATGCAGGTCAATAAGTGAAGATGTCATGTGGTTGCCATTTGCAGCCCCCTGCTGACTTTCTTATGGTCTGGTAGCAAAAAGTGGCTTTTGCATCCTGGGATTAGTAACTACATTTATAATATTACTTAATATGTGTACTGCTCTGCTTACAGACAGCCTCAGTAAGTCTATAGCTGTACAGAAAACAATTTTCAAAATGAAAAATGTAAGCCTAAATCAGATTAAAAGATACAGCAATAGTTTAAATTAAACCAAAATTTGGTGAGTTATTGTTCCCTTTTTTGTCTTTATGTAGACTTTAATAGACTAATTTAGATTTTGTGGAACCCAGTCTGAAGAATGATAAAAGCAGGCCCTTGACTTCTCTATAGGGGGGTATAGAAAATTGAACATCAGGCATAAAACAAATCAGTAAGTTCAATATTTCTGACTAGACAATTTATCTACTTATACAGAAATAGAAAACATCATGAAGCAAAATGACTATTGCCTTCAAGATTCCTGTATTGGTCCAGCTTCTTGGAGTTCCAGTATTCCAAATCTTCTCTGCTTCTATTTTTTCTGGTGGATTCTAAATATGAATAAGAACAATATTTACCAGTTGGGATAAGGATTAAATGTCTTGGTCTGCAGCATGTGTGCAATTGACATTCACAATGTGGATGAAAAGGTTTTTTATTTTGATATTTCAACCATTCAACTGATTTATGTTGCTTATCCTACTTTGCAATGCTGTCAGATATTTTATTTATTTTATTTATTTATTTGATTTGCCAATTGTTTACAAGATAATAAGTACAAGTGTATACATAGTTGTGAATACATGAAATGGGTACATATAAGAAAAATAAAAGAATAAGAGAAACAATAGGACAGGGACGGTAGGCACGTTGGTGTGCTTATGCACGCCCCCTACAGACCTCTTAGGAAAGGGGTGAGGTCAATAGTAGACAGTCTAAGGTTAAAGTTTTTGGGGTTTGGGGAAGAGACTACAGAGTCGGGTAGAGTATTCCAGACATTGACCACTCTATTGCTGAAGTCGTATTTCCTGCAATCAAGTTTGGTGCGGTTTACTTTGAGTTTGTATCTATTGTGTGCTCTTGTGTTGTTATGGTTGAAGCTGAAGTATTCATTGACAGGTAGGACATTGCAATGTATGATTTTATATACCATGCTTAAGTCAGACCCGAAGACGGTAATTCAAGGTTTTCTAGTTCTAGAATTTCAAGTCTGGTGGCATAAGGTATTCTACAACGAGTAGAAGAGTGGAGAACTCTTCTTGTGAAATATTTCTGGACTTTCTCAATTGTGCTAATATCAGATATGTAATGAGGGTTCCAGACTGATGAACTGTATTCGAGTATTGGTCTAGCAAATGTTTTGTATGCTCTGGTTAGTAGTGTGATATTACCAGAGAAAAAGCTACGTAGGATTAGGTTAACAACTCTTAATGCCTTTTTGGCTATGTAGTTGCAGTGGGCTCTAGCACTTAGATCATTAGAGGTGAGTATTCCAAGGTCCTTTACAGAGCTTGGGTCAGATTCTATTTCAATGTAGTCTTTTTTCTTCAGAAATGTCTTGTTTTCCCAGAATAACTTCTTCTTCTTTATCTGTAAATCAACCTTCATGTCTGAGGATGATTGGAAATATTCAACATAATTGGGTACCAAATTGGAATAGTTTGCCAGCACCTTTAATCCCTTGTCTGTTTCTTGTGAAATCTCACATTTTCAGTTTGTTTGCTACCCTTTCACATACCTTTTTATTTGGGGTACATATTTTTCTTGGAATGCCCCATCTTGCTCTGATCTTGAAAAGATTTTAATGGCCCATTTGAACTTTGTAAGTATCATCAGTTGCAAATAATTCTATCCTTGTTTCTCTTTCCATTTCCATTAATTTTTCATCGTCATTGAGATAATGGGCGTTGGTTCTTACCTGATACGCCTCTTCTCGTGGAACTGCGTAGAGCATCCAGAGAGTGGGAGGTGCTTCAGTCCTTCCTTCTCACAGGCTGAGTTATAATTGAAGAACGCTCCTCCTTCCTCCACGTGGCTCCTCCATGCGTTCTCCCAGTTTCACGAAGACGAGAGGACAACCACAATCCTCTAACTGAACTAGTAAACAACTCAAGTATATACAATAACGATCATTGGCCGAAAAACAGAATTCTCCTGAGAGCCGTTCGGATCATCCAGAGAGTGGGAGGTGCTTCAGTCTACGTCGTTGATGGCTGAGCTCAATCACTGAGGAACGCTCCGCCCTCCATCACGTGGCTCTCTTGCGTTCCCCAGTTTGCGCTCAGCCGTCGTCAAGTTAGGCTGTGCATTTCTCACTCCTTGGCCGATCCAAGACTGCTCTCAGGTTTGAATCTATTTATAGAAAAAAACAAGTTATTTTCCTTAGCCTTCTGGCGCAGGACTGGGGATTTAAGGGGAGCGCGTTTCTTTCGCCCCCAGGGGGGTTGTAGAACGGGCGACTTTCGCGCTTCGGCGCTAATTCCCCCCCCCCCCCCAATTTGATCTCTTGCCTGCCGTTTCTCTCGCTGCGCTTGCAGCAGCTTTACTGATCGCACTGATAAGTGCTGCTGGTATTCCCCCCCACCGCAAACGCCGCTCGCCCTAAGAAGGGGCGAAAACTTACTGCTTGGCTTCCTCGGCCTCTTTTAAGGCCGGAGAAGTAAAAAACTTCATTGCCCTGAGCAGCCCGGGACTTTAGAAACGTGGGCGATCGCCTCTAGGGCGCCCCCACGTGGCGGGCGCCATCTTTAAAAAATAAATAAATAAAGTGATTGAGGCCTCATAGCGCTGCGAAGTAACCGGCCCTAGCACAGGCCTCTCAGCCTGTAGGGCCTTTGCTAATTGGTACAATTTAGTAATTGTTGGCTTCCCGCAGCACGCTCAGGGCAAGTGATTGCAGCCTATCCCTCCCGGTTGTTGCCTGGGAGCTCCAGCTGCCAGAGGCCTCTCTTCCAGCCTCAGGCGTTTAATTCGGATAATTGGCAATCTTTCATTAATAGAATAATAATAATAATATTAATAATTACAATAATAATAATTATAATAATAATAATATTAATAATAATCATATATTACTAATAATAATATTAGAACAAGAATATTAACAATAGTTCTAATTCTAATAGACATTGGAATATCTGCCTGTATGCAGGTCTAGATATTTCCTCATATATAGGTTTATATTTATACTCACATATAGATAGACCTGAGTGAGTTTATTCCTGTAATTTTTTTCTTATTGATATTGTACCTTAGCATTCCAAGTCTCATTGGATTGTTATCCTGCTTGTGCAGATAAGTATTAAGAATTATTTCAACATCTATATTACAGAATTTATACATCTAAATTCCAAAAGGGGTGTGGGCCAGCTGAAAGGACACCCGACCTTTGTTGTAGGTCGAACCCTTGGCGAGCCAACCGCCTTTAACTGTATTACTGTCCTTTCTTGTACAATGGCAGATGACATTCCCACCAAAGGCCCTTCTTTGAAGGCCAAATCCAAATCCTACCACCTGCGCAAACAGGCTAAGGAAACTCCTAAGGAAACACCTAAAGAGACCTCTAAGGCTTCTCAGAGAGACGCCCACGACGTCACAGGGCTCTCGAGAGGGAATTTGACAGGCGGTCCAGAGAGACACAACCGGTACTTCCAGCACCCTCCGCTCCTTCTACCTCCAGACACCCCCCCTCCTCCAGATTGTTTTTCCGTCTCCAGGCGCAGCCCATCCCAGGGACACCAGGCTCCCGGCCCATCAACCAGACAACCTCCTGAAGCTACTTTCACGCCCACGGCCGCTGGTCTTCGCCAGGAGGAGGCCCCCTCATCCGAGATCCCTGCGCACATACAGGCATTGATGGAATGGGCCATTTGCCAGGGGATAGCAGAGGGCCTTCAACAGATGTCCAGGTCTACTCCCCCTCACTGGCGCCCGAACACGACCCACCATCAATGAGGTCCTCGCCTAGATCGGACCCTACTCGTGGTCAGGTACCTTCTCAAGGGGCAGTCCTCTCCCAGAAAGGGACCCGGAGGAGGATATAGAGTATCTAGACCAATTTGGGGGAAGAGGAAATGGAATGGGGTCTATGCAACAAGAGGAGCCCCTATCGGAGGTAGATCCTATGGAGGGGACATGTCCGAGGATGAGGGTCTCACCCGGACCAACCCACTGTTGCGGGCCTGTTCAAGCCCCACATGTTTAAATCCCTTTTATTCAAAGCCAGGAACATCTCTGGCCTGTCGGTGCAAACCTCCTCAGCTCTCCCTCCCGGCAGAAGGTCAGGAGGACACCATCTTTAGTCAACCCGTGGTGGAGGCGGAGGTAATCCCGGCTCCACCCCTATTTCATGACCTGGTCTCAAATCAACTGAATTCTACTAGGGCCCCTCCCGCCCCATCCAGCCTGGACAGGAGGTTCTTTAACCTCGAGTCGAGTTTCTGTGACTTACTCAACACCCCCGAGGTGGATGAGCCCATTGTTGGGTTGGCCTCCTCGTCCTCCCCAGTGACCCCCTAGAGGCTCTGAAACCCGAGGACAAGAGGTCCGAGCTCGCCCTACGTAGAGCTCACCAAGCGGACTCCTGGGCCATTAGATCAGCCACTGCGGCTTCTTTCTTCACCAGATCCTCGATCCGGTGGCTTCAGCAACTGAAGCAACATGTTCCCCCCTCCAACACAAGGGCTCACCAGGACATAGCAAAATTGACGGCCGCGGCGGAATTTTCCGCTGACGCCACCTTCCATGCGGTCAAGTTCTCCGCCCGGGCAATAACGTCCCATGTCACTGCTCGCCGCCTGCTCTGGCTTAAACACTGGCAGGCGGACGTTAAAAACAAAGTTAAGCTGGCTACTGCCCCCATAAAAGGGGACAAACTATTTGGCACGGCTCTGGACCCCTTGCTATCTGAAACCCGGAGCAAGAGAAAATTTCTCCCTCCTCTGTTTCGGAGGTCAGAGTCTAGAGGCCCCCAGCCATTTTGGAGAGGCTCCTCCCGCCCTTTCTACCAGTCTCCCTTCCTGCCAAGGTATTCGAGACCCCCCTCCTCCCAACCGTTCCAGCCCCAGGATCGAACCGATCCGGCCGATAGGAACAGGAGGGGCAGCGGCTACAGGCGCCCTTTCAGGGGCTCAGGAGGGAGGCCCTTCCGGCGTAGATAGATCCCGTCCCTCCCCTCCCATCGGCGGACGCCTCAAGCACTTTGCCGACCGATGGGACTCTTCCACCTCTGATACCTGGGTCCGTGATACCATCAGACTCGGCCTCACGCTCGAATTCAAGAGCGCCCCCTGACTTCTTTCTGGCGTCCCCCTCAAGGGACCCCATCAAACGCAACCTAATGGATTCAGCAATCCATCATCTTCTCCAAATACAGGCCATTCAACCCGTCCCACCCTCCCAGCGGGGGCAGGGGTTCTACTCCCACCTTTTTGTAGTCCCCAAATCCTCCGGAGGATGGAGGGCCATCTTGGACCTTAAACGCCTTAACCGTTATCTGGTCTATCGCAGGTTCAAGATGCACACCCTGCAGTCCATCCTCCTCAGCATCCGCCAAGGGGACTGGCTATCCTCCATAGACCTCTCCGAGGCCTACCTCCACATTCCAATCCGACCCTCCCATTTCAAATTCCTCAGGTTCTGCTACAACCACCGCCACTTCCAATATGTCGCCCTTCCCTTTGGGCTAGCCTCTGCCCCGAGGACCTTCACTAAGGTCCTCGCGGCCCTGCGGCTCATCTCAGGAATCTCCCGGTCCGCCTCCATTGCTACCTGGATGACATCCTCATCCTCTCTCCCTCCAGACCCCAAGCAGAGAGGGACATCAGGGTTACTATCTCGGCCCTCCAAGACCATGGTTTCCTAGTTAATTGGCAAAAGAGCCAACTATCCCCATCTACAAGGATCTCCCACTTGGGGGCTGTCATTGACTCAGTGCAGGGTAAGGTGTTCCTCTCCCCGAGAGATTCCTTAGTATCCAGGAAGCCGTCAGGCATATCAGACGCTCCAGGAAGGTTACAATTTTAGAATTGTCCAAATTACTGGGTAAAATGGTTTCTTGTATCTCCATTGTTCCATGGGCCCGTTTACACGCTAGCCCCTACAATGGTTCCTGCTCCCATTCCAGCGGACCGGCAGAAGCAACTCAAAGGCCACAGTCAAGGTACCTCCAAAAGTCCTTACATCTCTCCTCTGGTGGACCAGCCCCACCATCAACAAGGGTCACTTCATCAAGGAGCCCCACCGCCTCACCCTTACCACAGATGCCAGCCTGTCCGGATGGGGCGCTCACATCCTCTCGCTCTCAACTCAGGGCACATGGTCTCAGGTAGAACGGGGGTGCAGTATAAACTGGCTGGAGCTCCACGCCATCTTCCTGGCCCTGCGCAGTTTCCTCCCCCAAGTGCACGCGGGCGGCATGTCCTCATACTCACGGACAACGTCACCGCCAAGGCTCACGTCAACCGTCGGGGCACACAGTCCATCCGCTTGATGAGGGAGGCCGAACGCCTCTGCCGTTGGGCAGAGCGCAATCTCCTCTCCCTCAGAGCCGAACACATCTCAGGGGACTCAAACACCCAAGCGGATTGGCTAAGCAGGACCACGGTGGACCAGTCCGAATGGCGCATCCACCGTCACTATTCAGGGAAGCGACCAGAATGTTCGGTCTCCCGTTAGTAGACCTCTTCGCCTCTCCACTCAACACGCAACTCCCCAGGTTTTTCTCCAGGTACCCCTCCCACGGGGCCGAGAATCACGATGCCCTCCGTTGCCCCTGGCCCACAGGGCTCCTCTATGCCTTCCCGCCTCTAGCCCTGGTTCCCAGAGTTCTCCAGAAGCTCATCTCCGAGAGGGCAGAGCTGATTCTAGTAGCACCCTTCTGGCCCAGGCGCCCCTGGTTTGCGGACCTCCGCAACTTATCGGTGGCCCCTCCCTGGAGAATCCCCCCGACCAGGATATCCCTCTCCCAGGGGCCCCTTCAACACCCAGACCCTCAGTGGCTCCAGTTAGCCGTTTGGAGGTTGAGCGGGAACGCTTAAGGAAAGAACGGTTTTCCGACCAAGTTATTGAGACCATTTTAGCAGCCAGGCGACCTTCAACAACCCGCATATACAACGCCACTTGGAAGGGATTCTGCGAGTGGTGTCATGGTCTCCAGATCAACCCGCTGTCACCTTCCATAGCTCAGGTCTTGGAGTTCCTCCAAGAGGGCCTGAGGAAAGGGCTTTCCCCCAACACCCTAAGGCGTCAGGTCGCAGCGCTATCCACAGTCATTGACCGTGATAACCTGGGTTCCCTTTCCCACCACCCCCGTATCCGGGCATTCCTCAGGGGGGCCACCAACCTGTGTCCCCCAACCATACACCGATACCCTACCTGGGACCTTAACAAGGTCCTGGTGTCTCTGACTAAAGCAACCCTTTGAGCCTCTCAGGGAAGCCTCTCTCCAATTCCTCACATTCAAAGTGGTATTCCTGGTAGCTATTACTTCGACCCGCCGCATATCGGAGTTAGCAGCCTTGTCGGTAAGGAAGGACCTTTGCATATTTCATGCCGATAGGGTGGTCCTCCGACCGGACCCTACCTTCCTGCCCAAGGTTAACTCGACCTTTCACAGGGCTCAAGAACTCATACTCCCGAACTTCTGTCCCAATCCCTCGCGGGAAAGGGAGAAGCTTTGGCACTCACTGGACGTAAGACGGGCCCTACGCATTTACATTAAGCGTACCCAACCCTTCCGGAGGTCAGAATCTCTCTTCCTTTCCTTCCAGTCCAAATCCTTAGGCCACAAAGTGTCCCCATCAACCATCGGCCGCTGGATTAGGGCTACCATTTCCAAAGCTTATTTGTCCCAGGCACTGCCGGTACCCAGGGGGATCACAGCACACTCCACCAGAAGTGCAGCCACCTCGGCGGCTTGGGCCACCCAGGCTCCAATTTCTGATATTTGTCGGGCAGCCACTTGGGCATCCCCCTCTCCTTTCATTAGACACTATAAGATTGACACCTTTGCCTCGGCGGAGGCTTCGTTTGGTAGGCGAGTCCTCCAGCGAGTCTTCAGGGAACCTCGGAGATTGCAGGACCAGACGGGGTCCCTCCCGTGGGACAGCCAAGCTTTGGTATGTCCCACTCTCTGGATGATCCGAACGGCTCTCAGGAGAATGGGCGTTGGTTCTTACCTGAGACGCCATTTCTCTGGAGCCGTTCGGATCATCCAGCCCCACCCTTTAATTGCCGTCTGGTGGGGCCTTGTTTCGACCAATGACCTATTTAGCATAGGAGAGCAGAGCAACGTCCTTCTCTTCACCTTCGTCTTCACGCAAACTGGGGAACGCAAGAGAGCCACGTGATGGAGGGCGGAGCGTTCCTCAGTGATTGAGCTCAGCCATCAACGACGTGAGACTGAAGCACCTCCCACTCTCTGGATGATCCTCACGGCTCCAGAGAAATGGCGTGTCAGGTAAGAACCAACGCCCATTCCCTACCAGACGGACCAAGAAGGGTGGGGCTGGATGCTCTACGCAGTTCCACGAGAAGAGGCGTATCAGGTAAGAACCAACGCCCATTCTCCGTAGAACTGCTGCGAGCATCCAGAGAGTGGGACATACCAAAGCATGTTTGTCCTACGGGCGGGACTCCGTCTGGATCGGAATCTCCTTAGGATCCCCAACCACTTGCTGTAGGACTCGCCTGCCAAAGGACGCTTCAGCCGAAGCGAAAGTGTCAATCTTATAGTGGCGTATGAAAGGTGACGGAGAGGCCCAAGTGGCCACCCGGCAAATGTCAAGAAGCGAGGCTTGAGTAGCCCAAGCTATTGATGTAGCTGCGCTCCTGGTGGAATGAGCCATTATCCCACTGGGGATTGGAAGAGCTTGAACTGAATAGGCCTTGGAAATGGTCGCCCTAATCCACCGGCCTACCGTGGATGGTGGTACCTTTTGACCCAGCGTTTTAGGCTGAAATGACAAAAACAGGGACTCCGATGTCCTGATGGATTGCGTGCGACATATGTAAATACGCAACGCCCTTCGAACATCGGGTGTGCCATTGCCTCTCCCTATCATGCAGAGGCTTTGGACAAAAATTAGGTAGGACCAACTCCTGCGCCCTGTGAAAAGCAGAATTGATTTTTGGTAAAAGGAGGGGTCTGGTCTCAAGACAACTCGATCAGAATGAAAAATGCACAAGTCCTTCCTCACGGATAGAGCTGCAATTTCAGATATCCTTCTAGCTGAGGTGATCGCTACAAGAAAGACCACCTTAAAGGTGAGAAACTGGAGTGGTACCTCCTGAGAGGTTCAAAGGGAGACCTAGTCAAGGCCAGGAGAACTTTGTTAAGGTCCCATGTTGGATATCTATGCACTACCGGCGGGCGCAAATTAGAAGCCCCTTTTAAAAGGCCTTAATGCGAGGGTGGTGGGAAAGAGAGCTGAAGGAGCCGCCAGCCACCACCGTTGAGAGGGCAGACCTGTCTTCTCAACATGTTGGGAGAGAGACCTTCATTTAGGCCATCCTGTAAAAAGGCTAGAATTTGTGCTATAGAAGGAGAGCGAGGATTGACAGAGGATTTTCGGCACCACTTACAGAAACTGTTCCAAGTTGAATCATAAATTCGAGTAGTGGAAGGCCTCCTGGCAGCCAGAATGGTATCTATGACCTGGGTAGACAAGCCTTCTTCAATCATCGTTTCTCGCTCAACCTCCAGACGGCTAGCTGCAGCCACTGTGGTTCTGGATGAAGCAGAGGTCCCTGTGACAGGGAGATCTGGTCCAGCGGGATCCTCCACGGCGGAACCACCGATAGACCGTGAAGATCCGCAAACCACGGCCTCCTGGGCCAATATGGGGCCACTAGTAGGATCTCCGCCCTCTCGAACAGCAACTTCCGAATTACCCTGGGGATCAGCGGAAGCGGAGGGAAGGCGTACAGGAGGCCGGGAGGCCACGGGCAACGCAGGGCGTCGTGGTTCTCTGCCCGTGGGAAGGGAACCGAGAGAAGAACCTTGGTGTCTGCGTGTTGAGCGGCGAGGCAAAGAGGTCTACCAGAGGAGACCCGAACCTGTCTGCTGCTTCCCTGAACAACCGCGGATGCAGGCGCCACTCTGCTGGGTCCAACGTGGCCCTGCTCAGCCAGTCTGCCTGGACGTTGGAGACCCCGGAAATGTGCTCTGCCCTGATGGAGGAAAGATGCGTCTCTGCCCACCGACATAGTCGTTCGGCTTCTCTCATGAGGATGATGGAGTGGGTGCCTCCCTGACGGTTGATATGGGCTTTGGTGGTGGTGTTGTCCGTAAGGACCAGAATGTGGTGCCTTCTCACCTGAGGAGCGAAAGCTCGCAGGGCTAGGTATACCGCATGAAGCTCCAACCAGTTGATGTTGTGTCGTCGTTCCGAAGGAGACCAAACTCCCTGGGCTGACAGAGACTGCAGATGGGCCCCCATCCGGAAAGGCTTGCGTCTGTCGTAAGAGTGACCCTTTGGGGCTCCTTGAATAGATGACCTCTGTTGGTAGAAGGTCGAGTCCACCAAAGAAGGGATGAGAGAACCCTTGGAGGTATCCTTACCACTCGACTTGATGTGCTCCTTCCCGAGCGCTGGTACGGCAGAAGGAACCACTGCAAGGATCTGGAATGCAAACGAGCCCATGGGATAATAGAAATGCAGGAAACAAGTTTCCCCAGAAGCTTGGATAAACTGAGTAAGGACGCTTTACCAGTTCGCCTGATAGTCCGGATAGCAGTATGAATACTATGAAGCCTCTCCTGGGAGAGGAAGACCTTACCCTTAACAGAGTCAATTACAGCTCCTAGGTGAGCTATGCGGGTGGAAGGGCTAAGTTGGCTCTTCTCCCAATTCACTAAAAACCCGTGATCTTGTAGCACTGAAAGGGTAACACTAGTATCCCTCTCGGCCTGCTGTCGGGAAGGGGATACGATAAGGATATCGTCGAGGTAACAATGGATGCGGATGGGAACCTGTCTAAGATGGGCCGCCAGAGCTGCCAGCACCTTCGTGAAAGACCTCGGGGCTGAAACAAGGCCGAAAGGAGGGCCACATACTGGAAATGTTGGTTATTATAACAGAATCTCAAATACTTTGAGTATGAGGGATGAATGGGAATATGGAGGTATGCCTCCGACAGGTCAACTGACGTGAGCCAGTCCCCTTCCCTGATACCCTGTAAAATAGACTGTAGAGTCTGCATCTTGAACTTCTGGCGCCTGACAAAGCGATTAAGTCGCTTGAGATCTAAAATAGGTCTCCAACCCCTGAATGTTTAGGCACCAAGAACAAGAGAGAATAAAAACCTCTTCCTCGTTGAGAGGATGGGACAGGTTGGATGGCCCTAATGTCAGCCAGATGTTTAATGGCGGAATCCATAAGAGCCCGCTTTGTAGAATCCCTAGAGACAGGTGAAATCCTGAAATGTTCAGGGGGGAGAGGAATTGTAGAACGAGTCCAAAACGCACGGAACTCCTCACCCAGGCATCCGAAGTGGACCTCTCCCAGAGGTCTGCAAAATGCCTGAGACGACCGCCTATGGGGAGAAGGTCTGAGGCCCTATCTGGGCCGGCGGGAGGCCCTGTGACCGGAGCCTCTAAAGGGTCTCCTAAAGCTGCCTCCTCTTCGGCTCCTGTCTCCTGTATCACTTCGGTCGTGGTAGGATGACCGAAACGATGGGGAACCCTGGAATCTAGGGGAGAATGGCGACTGGTATGGGGGCAAAAGGCCCCTCCGAAGGGCTGGGACCCTCTAGACTCCTGCCTGCGAAAGCGAAGGAAGAAACTTCTTCTTACTTGAGTTTCCAAAAGCAAGGGTTCAAGGGCAGGCCCGAACAGCTTCCCTTCTGCCAAGGGGCTGAAGCCAACTTGGATTTATTTTTAACATCGGCCTGCCAATGCCGAAGCCAAAGTAATCTCCTAGCTGTAACATGGGAGGAGATGGCCCGTGAAGCGAACTTAACCGAATGAAAGGTGGCATCAGCCGCGAACTCCGCCGCTGCTGTGATTTTTGCAATATCCTGATGGGCCCTGGTATTAGTCGGGGATATGCTGCTTGAGCTGCCTGAGCCACTTGATGGAGGAACGGGTGAAAAAGGAGGCGGCCGTGGCCGACCTGATGGCCAGGCATCGGACTGGTGAGCTCGCCGAAGAGCCATCTCCGCCCGCTTGTCCTCTGGCTTCAGCGCCTCCAACGCATCCGTAGGGTTGGAAGAGGAGGTCAGCCTCACAATTGGATCGTCTACCTCCGGGTGTCTAACATAGAAGAGAATGCTGGGTCCAGATTAAACATCCTCTTATCCTGACTAGAGGGGGCGGGTGTAGGACCCACCGAGGCCAACTGCCTCGCAACCAAGTCTGAGAAGATTGGGGGGGCCGGAATAACTTCTGCTTCCACAATCGGTTGCCTGAACATGAGGTCATCTGGATCCTCCGAAGTTGATGGCGGTGGATCAGAAGGAGATTGAGAGGCCAGGCCTGAGCTATTCTTAGCCTTAAATAATAAGGACTTAAATAACTGGGGTTTAAAGAGGCCCACAACCGTCGGTTGTTCGGGAGAAATGCCCTCGTCCTCTGACATTTCCCCCTCCATAGGGTCCCCGAGAAGGAAATCAGAATACTGCGAGGACCCCCTCTCAGAGCCTTCCTCCTCCCTGAAGGGCTCAAAGCCCATTTCCTCCTGTTCCTGCGAGACCTCCTGAGGCTCCTCCCCTCCTGGGGATGGGGCATCCGTATGAGAAGGTACCTGACCCTGCTGGGGCGCCTGCCCGAGAGAGAGATCGACCAGATAAAGATTCAACGTCGGAAGTCCTCCCTCGAGAACCAGGTCTGGATAGCTGCTGCATTCCATCAGCTATACCCTGACGGATAGCAAATTGCATCCATTCCCTGATACTATCAGGGATGATGGTTGACGGCGGCTCCTCAGGCGAAGACCTGCAGCGGTTGGCGTGAAGGTCGCCTCTGGAGCACGGGATGGCTGGCGGCTCCGGGTGGATGTACTGCACCTGGAGGGGAAGAGCGACTCGGCAGGGGAGGGGATGGGCAGAGGTAGAAGGTGGGGTAGTTATAGTGTGCAGTTCTTTAGATCGTTTGCTGAACTCCTTTTCCAGAGCTTTGTGACGCCTTAGGCGTCCTTTTGAAAGCACTGGAGGAGTCCTTGTCCCTCTTACGAAGATAGTGCGTCTTCGATTTGGCCTTCAGGGAAGAGCCAGTTGGATTGTTCTCTGCCATGGTATCAAGGAAAAAAAACCTTACAACAAATATGGCGGTTGGCACGCCTAGGAGTTCGCTTACAAGCGCAACCGGTTTTCCCAAAACCAGATCACGTCCCCCTTTGAATAAATTTTTTTTTTTTTAATTATTTATTTATTTATTTATTTATTAATTTTTTGAATTTGTTTTTTAAAACACCAAGTACTAAAAAACACAAGGAGAAAACTATCCAAAAATATCTACACAAAAGCTTGCTGGAATATATTATAAAATAACTAATAATAATAATTTCTTTTTTTTTTTTTTAAGGGCGGGGCCCGAGGACAGGGCCAAATAGGCACAAGGAGAAAATAATAATAAAAATTATTAAATACAAATCCAAATGAGCCAAATGAACATGAGGCCAAAAAATAAGTATAATAGGTAGGCCTCTTTAGGCAGCCTCCCAACACAATGGGAAGTACGTGCCCGCGCCTCTGAACAAGCTGATTGATACAGACAGAAAAGGCCAACAAGAAAAAACCTCTAAAGGAAAGACAGCAGGGCCGGAACCACAGTGTCCTCCAATAAAAAAACGGGCTCCACGCGGCCTGATGGTCCCGCTTAGGGCCTCAATCCACACAGCTTAAATCCAAAAATAAAAATTACACACAGCCAGGAAAAAATATTATTTAAAATAAAACAAAATGGCGCCGGCCACGAGGCAGTTCCAAAATGGCCGCCCGGCACGACGCGAGGCAATCAGAGGCGCACCAGCCCTATTTGCTTACCAGGCAATCAGGAACAACGAAAAGCCAGGGCTGGGAGAGGAAGCGTTGCTTCCTCTAAAGCGTTCTAGGGGGGGAATGATGATAGTGCAATAAATCAAGGCACGGAGACAAGCGGCTGGATAAAGGCACGCTTGGAAATGCAGAGAAAGGGAGGAGGGGTGGGGGGGGGCGAAGTAAAGCTCCGAGCCCTTAAACCCCTTCCTACAGGCAAAAAAACGCCTCACCAATTAAATTTAAGAGCACACTATCAACGCAGGGACAAGGAGGAAAGGAATAAAGGCAAACCTGAACACTTAGAAGCAAAAAACTCTGAAAAACGGCCAAGGAACAAGAGATCGCTGCCTGCTTTCTCAAAGGCTGAGTGAAAACTGGGAGAACGCATGGAGGAGCCACGTGGAGGAAGGAGGAGCGTTCTTCAATTATAACTCAGCCTGTGAGAAGGAAGGACTGAAGCACCTCCCACTCTCTGGATGCTCGCAGCAGTTCTACGGAGAATGACTATACTGTCCTGATTTCCTTTTGTTTTTACTATATACTGACCAATATTATATTTGGGCATGTATTAACTAACAGGTAGGAACAGCAATAGAATGTCATAATGGCAAAATAAAAATTAGGAAGAAAAGCACTTATAACATCTAGATACTTGACCATGTCTTCAGTAGAAAGCTAGATAATTTAATAGAGAATAAAAGGCTAAAACGAAAGATCCATGTATTTGAAGTTCAGGAAATGGGTATCAATAAAGCTTAATTAAAAAAATAAATCCAGATATGTTTTGATCCTGAATGTGGCTTCACATCTCACATGAAGAAGTAAAGCTGAATGGCATATAATAAAACCGGCAATAATCTTCCAGATGAGATATTTTGTTTTAAACTCACATCTTCAACTGGCTTAATTGTTCTTCATATTCTTAGCATTTGCCCCAATGAATAGTTACCACTTGTTTTTACACTGTACTGCCTAGTCTAATGTTTACGTGATGCATGATGTGATGTGTGTTTGGGCGGGGCAGGGGGGATTGTTTTATCAGTCAGCTTGTAGGAGAGATTGATGTTGATTTGGACTGAGAATGGGTGGCTAGTTCAAGGTCACCCACCTGGTTTTCATGCACAACAGAGAACTAGAACCTGAATCTTCCCATTACTAGTTCAGCACCTTAACTACTGTACCATGTTGATTTTCTTCAACCAGCTTGATTATTTCTTTTTCTTTTTAAATTATTGCTTATTTTTAAAAAGAAATATGTATTTATATCATTTATGTTCATACACTTGAGAGTAGGCATATTCAAAACCAAAAAGAAAAGATCTGTTTTTAAGATCTGGAAAGGCACTGCACTATGAAATATTATGTAATCTCTAGTCTAAACCTATTTTGATGTTAATTTATTGATTTTCTGTTAACTGTGTGTGTGCAAATTAATATGTAATTAACCCATTAAATTAGAATAGTTAGATTACATGGCTGTACTGTGATTAGATATCACCATACTTTTTCTGTTGCAAAAGGCAGAAAAGCAATATCAAAATATATTTCAATAATCAGTGACATAGGAGAAAGAATAACTAGCATAATAGTTCTGAACTATTCCCCTGCCATTAACAGAAAAGTTTTTATTGTCTACCATGCTTAGTTGATTAAAAATAAATTGGATCAATTTTGATTGGAAATAGAGTATAATAAATGTATTAACCTTATTTCCTGAAATTGATTCGCATCTCTATATACATGAGGAGATAGTTCTAATCAAAACTAAAAGAAAATCATTTTAACAAATGGAAAATATTAAAATGTTTTGTTTCTGTCATAAAGAGAGTGCAATTATAAAGCTGATTGTCTCCAACTGCTTTCTGCCACTGAGTGATAATACATCATACATCTGTTCATCTGGCTATAGCATAAGTTGCAATCATTTAATTGAAAAAAGTAAACTAGCAGCAAGTTTTCTTTAATTTTTTTTTGTTCTTAAAGCTTTCAGGGGTTAAAACAAATCTAATCTTCAGGGAGGAAGTTCTGAAGTTTTCATTGAATTTTGAGAGTTGATTTTCAGCCTCACTGCTTGGCAATCAGAAGCATAGTCATTTCCAAGATAGGCTTCATTATAGTTACTGGGCTAGGGAAAGAATAGCGTATAAAGCAATAAAATAGATATGTATTACCAAATTGGAATTATGAAAAGGGAGTGTTTGAATTGGCTTTCAAGCAAATAGCACAGTTAAGAAAGGAATACACATATCTTCTAAAATCTAAAGTAACAGTGATGATATTAGACCGGCTCCTGAAGATGGAAAATAACAGATACATGAATATGTGTGATTTGAAAAATGTGCATTAATACCTTCTTTGCTCAAAAGTATAGCTTTCATGTGAAGTAAAATAAGTTGTCTATTGGTGCATCTCTTAGTTTGATTTCTAGAAGTCGCTCGGCAGTTGCTAGAACCAAGTCTGGTGGCTTTGAATCTGTAGCATTTTCTGGTTCATGTCCATATATTAGGAAAATAGCATATGAGCTAAAAAATAAAAAGATAGTTTTAAAAAGATAACTTTCCTTACTTTCCAAAGAAAGATGAATTCATTTTTCTTCATACCACTTTCTTGGTAAACCTAAGATAATTCTTTCATTGCGAACTAAACTGTTTGGTGGAATTATTGTAGAAAATGCAGTAGTTGAGAGTTCGAAATGATACAAAGTAATGCAAGGGTAATGTATGAATGTTAGAAAGAAGGCAATAATGTGCTAATGGAAGTAGCACCTGCTGATGGAATGACAGCTGTAATTTTCCCTTCCCCTTATTATCCTCAGACATTTAGAGAGAAAAAATCTCTATGGGAGATATATAGATATGTATGTATTCATGTATATAAATTATAATAGTAGCTCCAATACAGGTAGTCCTCGACTTACAACAGTTCGCTTAGTGACTGTTTGAAGTTACAACGGCACTGAAAAAAGTGACTTATGACCATTTTTCACACATGACCATTGCAGCATCCCCGTGGTCACATGAGTTATCTTCAGATGCTTGACAACTGACTCACATTTATGACAGTTTCAGTGTCATCCCCCTTTGCAACCTACTGACAAGCAAATTCAGTGGGGAAACCAGGTTCACTTAACAGCCATGTTACTAATTTAACAACTATGGTGATTCACTTAACAAATGTGGCAAAAAAAGCCGTAAATTGGGACAAATCTGACTTAACAAATTTCTTATTAGCAACATAAATTTTGGGCTCAATTATGATGGTAAGTTGAGGACTACCTTTTTGGCAAGAAAATAGTTTTGCATTTTTACAACTCCCCAAGTATATTTAAGGAAAATAAAAGAAAATTAAGAATCCAAATGCCAATTTATACACTCATTCCATGAAAACGATTCAGTAGACCAGTTTTCCAGTTCTTCAGTGGCCTACATTTCTGCGAGAAACTAAGGGAGAAAAAAATTGCAGCCAATATTCTAACACTAGAGCTTTGCGTCTTGATGAGGGTTTCTTGGATTTTTCTTTTTTCTTTATTAACATGTTATGTGATCTGAAAAAGTTGGAAACCACTTGCTGTAGACCAGGGGTGTCAAATTTGATTTCATTGAGGGCTGCATCAAGTTTGCGTTTGACCTTGGAGGTCCAAGGGGCGTGGCCGGAACTGGGCATGATCAATTCAACATCACTCATGTCAGCAGGACCTGTGGTGGCCAAGTGCTAAGGCAGGACTTTCCCGAGACCCTCACTCTCATTATAATTTCCTTCCTTCCTTCCTTCCCTCCCTCCTTCCCTCCCTCCCTCCCTTTTTATTCTCCTTTCTTCTTCCCCTCTTTCCTTATTTTTCCTTCCTTTCTCTTTTCCCATCTTTTCCTTCTTTTTCTTCGTCTTTCCTCTTTCCCTTTCTCCTTTCCTGTCCCTTCTTGCATGCTCAGATGCAAAAGGGGAAACATTTCTCCTTTTGTTTTGTTTTTAGTTTGTATTGATAGCCCTCTGCCAGCGAAAATGGAACTCGGTGGGGGGGGGGGGCTGTGCACACCCCCTTTTCGGCCACAACAGCCTCCTGCAGCCCTCTAAAAAATAATTATTCAATGTGAAGTATATAAAATAATCAGAATATTTGTTACGTTATAGCAAAATATACAAGGCAGGTGAAATGTTTACATTCTTATCTATAGTCAAAGTTTTATGAATGAACAGTCAAAGTATATAGGGCATAGAAACTTACAGAAAACATGCTGTGATGGCAAATAAAAGTTTATCATGGTAAGAAAATTATTGTATAGTTATAATATAAAACATAGCTCAAAACCCTCAATTGATCTTTCAATTATAATTATGATCATTTAATGTTTTATTATTTATAATTATGGTAATTATGATTATTTAATAATAATAAAAAACGACTCAAGGTGGCTCACAAAACACCAGACAATATTAAAAAATAACATAAGAAATGGCGAACAGCAAAACCAACTAGAATATCCTTTTCTTCATAGCAAATGAATTTATCCCAAAGTTTTCTTGTTTCTCATAATAAATATAAGATTAAAAAATCACTGCTGATCCTGGAGAAATACTAATAAAATAAATGCATGTTTAGTTCTTTGAAAGGATTCTCCAGGCTAGTTTTTGCAATTAAACCTTCATTTGTTATGACTAAAAACTAAATAAACACCATTTCATCATTCAGCATGTACCTCACTCCCAAGATCACCTGAAGAAACATTTCCAGTGAAGATGTTTTGGGCCCAGTAACATGAGATTGAAATACTAAAATAGATGATCTTCTTTCTGATAATCTGGTCCAACTATTTAGTTTCAATTCTATGGTTTTCTGAAGTAAGGTGATTTAGATCCATCTATTATTTATAAAAGGACTTTCCTAATCTAAGGCCTGATAGGGAATTGCCTTACCAGTATGGAGAACAACCTATTGTTTACTAACTTATGTTTTCCTTCATGCAAGTAGCTATGTGTGATATGAGACTTTGTGTCTTAGACCCAGTTTTTCAATTAATCTTAAATTTAATTTCCTAATCATCTTCCTTTTTTCCCATATGATTTCTACAAACAGCCCATTTTTCTTTAGAAGTTATAAAAATTATTTCCCTACTTTTACAGTAGTAAAAGTCCATTAACTGATACATGCAGTCTTATAAACTTTCCACCATACTGACTTTCAATTTCACACAGTGGTGATGCAACTTTTGGGGATAACTACAGACCAGTTTATATAAAATTTCTATAAGACCCATGCTGTGATTTTGGTTTATTTTGTGCTAAATTTTTGTAACATTTAGAATTATTATCAGCAGTCAATCAAACAATCAGTCAATCGATCAATCAAGCAGTTAGATGGGCTGCTTATAGAATTTAGCAATTACTTGACGGTTCCAGCATACTTGCATTTTGATTATTTTTTTCCCCTGTCATTCCAGTTTGACGGAGAGAACATGTATATGGGAATGAATGACAATAACCAGGAATTCCTCTCAGCAAATCAGGTAAAATGAATTGTCTTTTCAAATGTGTGTTGGTTTAGGATATCCTCATAATTTGCTTGTGCAATATTGAAGATAAAATTCAATCTAGTGTGATAAAATGAAGATGGGAGTAGCAATACACAACAGATTATCAGCTCCAAAGACTAGCCTGTTGAATGTAAAAAGATAAGTAGTCTGGGCAGAAAAAAAACTGTTTATTTAGATTCATGGCACACCCTTCCTCCCTCCCCCCATAGCCATAGCAAAAGCGCTTCTGTTGGGGGGCTTTTGATATGCCTCTTGGCCAGATAGCTACTTCTACTAAATGAGCAAGTAAGTGACAGATATTTGCAAATCTCTTTCATCCATTCTATTGTTCCACCAGATTGTTCCACTGGAAGTTGATGGAAGACTAAAATACACATTTTTTATATAATGCTGTGCTTTATGTATGTACATTGTACAGGAATGTGGGTGTGTCTGTCTTGTATTTATGTATATGCATCTATTTTCCTCCCTTTGGTGACTTCACTTTCATGTTTCTTGGACAGTGTTACTATATAGTAAGTTTTCACTTACTACTGATTATATCCACAAATTCTTCAGCAATCCACAAACTAAATAATACAAAAGAAAAATAAAGGCATTGGAGGGGAAGTTTGGATTTATTTATCATATAGCTTAGAAAAATACAGAAATTAGGTCATCTTGACTCCAAGTGATTTTGGGTAGCTTACACTTTAAAAGCAAGAATAAAAAATTTAAGAAACCATTCCTGGATATTCAGAAATGTAAAAACAAACATACCTTCAAAAACCTACTTGTTTAAGCAGCCATCCTTACCCTGATGGCTAAGAAAACAGCCATATTTTCAAAGACATTCAGAGCATTACCATGGTGGGAATTGTATCAATATCTGGGGCAGGATATCAAACCAGAGAACAGGCACCACAATGTAGATAGCCATGCTTTCTACATTCTACTAGATAGCATTCTTTATTAGAGGGGACTTGGCGGCTATCCATTCTGCTTGATCTTACCAGCCTGGAAGAAATAATGGAAGATAGGTTGGCCCTCAACTCTGCTAGCTAGATTACAAATGTTAAATCAAATCACTGCAAAATTACGTGAATGTGTTGAGGGCAACTGTGGGAAATCTATGTAATATGTGCAGCTTATATGTTTTGTGTATATAGGTCTTTGTATATATAGGTTTCCTCCCTTGATGATAGTGTGTGCGTATGTGTGCATGCACTTTCAAGTCATCCTTGACTCCTCACAGAATTGCTTGGACTAGTCCTTGCATTATTTTTTGGCAAGGTTTTTCAAAAGCGGTTCACCATTGCCTCTTTCCTAGGACTGAGAAAGAGGGATTGGCCTAAGGTTTCATGACTAAGGCAGAACTAGAATTCAGTTCCTTGCTTAATAATCTAGTGCCTTAAATAATATCTTGGTGATAAACCCCAAGTAAATTCTATTAATTGTATGGTTTTTCCTCACTTTTTTCAAATACTTTTGCAGAATTTCCCTGTATTCAAATACATTTTTCTTCATCTTTCACAGTGAGGTCGGAATAGCTGGATACAATGCCAAAGCATGCACTGCCGAGATTCTAATTTATTAAAGTTCCAATCAAGGAAATTCTGAAATTTTGCTTGCTTTTGGGAAGATAAATATATAAAAGTTGGATTTTTAGGAAAGTTTCTTGCAGCAATTGCCATACATTCTCCAAATGGACAATTTGTCCTTTTCTTAAATTCTGATAAGTCTGTACACATTGAAAAAAGAATGTAAAATGCATTTTCTCTACCATGAATAAGTTGTGTAGTATTTGTTGATCCTTTATGTTTTCAACCATGACAATTTTACTTATTTATATATTGTTTTATTAAGAGTCTATTTTTAAATCCAACTTCTCTTCATACATTTCTAAAATGATTTATATTGGAAAACTGAACTATTCATATAGCAAAACTTCACAACATAGTGAAATGTAAGGAATATATAACCAAAATAAAATCAAGAAAATAACTGGCAGCAGAGTGGACAAAAACTTATTTGCTGTATCAGCTTTTGGAAATGGAAAGAGAAAAGGAAACCTTAAATCTCCTTGTGGAAAGATAACAAAGAACAAATCTCAGAGATTTGTTCAAGAGAAATTCTGAGATTTCCCAAGAGAAAAAAATGCAAATAATGGAAGAATATGAACAGGGAAATTCTGTGAGCTCTGTTCTTCTTTAAACATGGTTTACAATGCTCTCTTTTTTGGTTTGATTCTGTAATCTCATAAATGATAGAATAGTCTTTTAAAAAGATATTTATTACACCGCAGAGAAGATCTTTGGCAGTGGGATTAAGGCTAAGTGAAAGAATGGAAAATAAAATTAGTAATGTATTATTAAAAAATCAATGTATTTTGATGTAGTTTTAAAGAAGAATTATAATTATTCCCATAATTAGATTTCTGATTTAACAAAATACTAAAAGCATTCATGCTTTTATTTAATATCTGATTTCTGCTCTGGAAACAGCTAGTGAGCTTTCTGTTTTATTGTTCATCACTATAACAGAAGATCTTTAGAATCTCATTTACTTAAGTGACTGGAAACAGAAATTTACTACTGAGCTTTTAAATGAAATTCAAAGTTTATTTATTAACAGACCAGCTAGATGCTCTATTTTTTTATGGAAAAATGTGAAGAACTATTTTGCATAGTAATGTAAAAAGTAAAACCAGTAACAGGTTCTTAGAGCCAGTTTGGTATAATGGTTAAGGCATTAGGCTAGAGTCCAGGAGGTTGTGAGTTGTGGTCTTGCCTTAGGCACAAAAGTAGCTGGGTAATCTTGGGCCAGTGACATCTTCTCAACCCTAGGAAGAAAGTAATGGCAAACCACTTCCAAAAATCTTGCCAAGAAAATTACAGGGACTTGTCCAGACAGTTGCGAATAGTCAAAAAGTGACTTAAAGATGCACACACACATTCCATTCCAGGAGCCAGAATTATTTACCTATCCACACAGAACATGAAATGGGTAAATATTTACCCTATATTAGACCCGTTATGCAAAGGCCTCTAGAAAAGCCTTTAATTCTGGGAAAGGGGGAAGGAAGTGAAGAGGAGCATGACTTAGACTCAGGTATAGTGGCGATGAGAGCACTGTTGAGGGACTTGGGAGAATAAACTAGGGATAGGTCGTCATGAAGAAAAAATGGTTAAGAATTCTCAAAAATGACTTGAAAGAACAGAATCAGGCAAAGTATGAGGCAGAACAGATTATAAATAGTAAAGATATCTATGAATCAAGCCTCTTGTGACTGCATCTACTGGTAGTCCTCAATCTACAATCATTCTTTCAGCAGTTTGAAGTTACAAAAGCACTAAATGACTGATTGTGACCAGTCCTTGGAGTTCTGGCCATCCCAGCATTCCCAGAGTCATGAGATTGAGATCAGGGTGCTTGGCAACTGGTTTGCCCTTATGATCAGTTGCAGTGCCCCATGATCATTTGATCACCATCTGCAACCTTCCCTGCTGGTTTCCTCAGAAGATCAGTGGGAAAGCAGACAAGGAAAGCTGCAAGTTGATGGGGTAAGTTTTCCTTACCCGTGGACCTCAGACAATCTGCACTTGTGCTACCCCAGGTGCTTGTGCACCCCTGCACCCCTGACCCACATCACTTCTCTTGTGCTCCCTCTCACACCCTTAT
The DNA here is from genome assembly GCF_049901735.1 of Notechis scutatus. Lineage (NCBI taxonomy): Eukaryota > Metazoa > Chordata > Lepidosauria > Squamata > Elapidae > Notechis > Notechis scutatus. The sequence continues at coordinate 33,916,634 of NC_142011.1, read as the reverse complement.
GCACTTCTCTGACCATTGCTGCACCTCTCATGCACCCTCCCTGGCCTTCATTGTCCCCTCCTATGCACTTACTCACTCATTCTGTCTCCCATTTACTTGCCTGTGGTCTGGGACTTGCAACTTCCTGCTGGCTTTTCCACTGGCTTTGTTTGTATGAAACCAACAGAGGGTTGACTTGCATAATGACCATGAGATTCAGCTAACAGCAGCAATTGAAACTGCTGGGATTGCCATTGCTAAGCAACATGGTCTCACTTTATGATAACATCATTTAGTGACAGAAATATTGTTCCAATTCGGATCAAGGATTGCCTGAATAAGGTTTTCCTTTTGTGTGTGTAGTTTCCATTGCTTTTTCAGGCTTGCCAGCTGAAGGAAACACACCCAAGGACAATCCAGGATTAAGTACATTTTGCTTCCTAAATCATTCAAAAAAGGTTTGCTGAGACTTGAAGTAGAGTATGGTAGGGCTGAAAGAAATTTGGATTGAGAACTGATGCTGCTTATTATTCCTTTTTAAAACTCTATACATGTATTATATAAAGGTTCCCTTAAAAATATATATAAAATAGGGTTGGTTGAATAGGGGCATGAGAACAGTGAATAAACTTTAATACACTCCACACTCTCTGCCCCCTCATACCTAACACATTATTCCTGCTATAGGGTCATTAAGAGTGCCACTTGCATCTATGGATTCCATTCTTACAAGAGTTTCAGGCTGGTCAATGGAAATCATTGCTTTTTTCACATTGCAATGAAAAGTTCCAAATGACTATCAGGAATGTTCATGTTTGTGGTTAAACCAAGTCAATTATTAAGAGAATTTAAGATAACATGTTGCAGCAAATGTACTTCTAGTTCTCATGTTTTTCCTGCTGGATCATGATAAATAATCTTGTATGAAGAATAACATGATCTTCTCCATGGGTATATTTTTTAAATATACAGAAGAGGGCTGTAAGGGATAGTGATGACCTCAAATTTTAGAACATTTTTCCTAGAAAGATGAATGGAGCATTCTTATGTTTTCTATAGGAAAATTAAAATGTCATTTTTGCAGTGGGTTTTGGTTGTACAATGCTACTGTTGCAATCTCACTTTGTTTAATTCCTTTTTACTATTTTATCTTGGATGGTATTTCATTTATTTTATGCTGTTTTCAGTATTATTGATATCTGAATAGCTTTATCCAATATTTAATGCAACTGTAGCCTTAGATCCTAGCTGTTGTTCTTGTAAGTCCTCTAAACTTTTATGCCTGTTTGAACAATATTTATCTATTGATTTGTATCCTGTCTTTATTATTTTTACAAATAACTCAAGGTAGTGAACATATCCTACACATCTTCCTCTCCTGTTTTCTCCACAACCACCATCCTGTGAGGTGGGTCGGGTTGAGAGACAGTGCCTGGCCCAAAATCACCCAGCTGACTTTTATGGCTAAGCAAGGACTTACACTCATATTTTCTTGCTTTCTAGCCTGGTGCCTTAGCAAACAGACCAAACTGTAGAAAAGCTCATTGTCACCCAGCTATAGTGATATACTAGCAGCATCCATTGGTATACACAGGCAGGTTGCCTTATGATACAATCAAATGCCTTCTCCATATAAATCCTTTATTTATTTATTTTTAAAAAAGGAGGGGGGAGAGATATTAAGGCAATAGTTACCTAGATGATTTCTGAATGATGATTTCTGTTCAAGGAAGTGAAAAAGTCATATTTTAATGGTTAATAAATTGCAGTTTGTAGAATTAAATATTCTACAAGATGATTTGATATACAGAAAATAAATTTACTTGGTCAAAGATGAAAGGAAATGGATAGTTATAAGTGTGTGAGGCACATTAAAAATCCTTAATAGCTGATATAATTTGTTGCTTCTAAAACTACTGCAATTAGGAATAATTCTAATATAATAATGTAGTCTATTCCTGACTGATTGCTTTTCGCCTTACAGTCAAGAAACACTGTCAAACTATTTTCTGTCTCCTTTAACTCTTGATTAAGATACTAATTTCAGCAGCACAGCAGTATATCATAATTTGGTTAGCCATTCTGTCTCTGAGATTCACGCTGCGACAATTGTCTGATAATTCATTCTTTATTTAGTAATATATATCTTAATGTAAGGTAAATTAAAGGACCTACTAGTAATGTATAGCCTGCTATGTCTATTTGGCTTTCTGAAACTGTTAAAGAAATGCTCTGGATATGCCTACCATATGTGTTGGGGAAGACAAAATAAATTTTCTTCTCTCAGCTGACCAACTTTTTTTGCATTCTTTTTAAGCCATTTTAACATGTAACAGGCTAAGTTTTGGGTTACTTAACATTTATTTTCAAAGATATAAAAAATTCCAGAGCCACTTTAAAATTAAATCAAGATTGAAGGCAGTATTCCAATATTTGAGGGGCTGCCACAGAAGAAGATGTCAAGCTATTTTCCAAGGCACCCAAAGGACAGACAAGGAATAATGGATGGAAATTGATCAAGGAGAGATTCACCTAGACATAAGGAGAAATTTTCTGACAGTGAGGACAATCAACCAATGGAACAGCTTGCCTTCAGAAGTTGTGGGAGCTTCATCACTGGAAGCTTTCAAGAAGAGACTGGACTGCCATTTATCAGAAATGGCGTAGGGTGGGGGTCGGCAACGTGTGGCTCCAGAGCTGCATGCAGCTCTTTGGGCCCTTTCCTGCATCTCCCTGTTGGATGATCCCACCACTGGCTGGCCCCACCCCTCACCTTCCCACTCCTAGCCTGAGAAGATAAGGTGATGGCAGTGGATAGAGACTTGTTCCATATTCCGGGGTGGGAACGAAGTGCCCCTCTACTTGCCTCTTCTCTGCACGCACCTTGGGGAGATGCGTGACTTGTTCTCAACTCCGAGATGCTGGCTGGGCTGGCTGCAGCTGATGCTCCATGTCATAATGGGCTCCAGGTGGAGGAGGGGATGCTGTCTCCCCCCATTATGAAGTGCTCTCAATTGAAGTGTGCTGCGCAAGGCGCTGCAAGATCAGTGAACAGACCATGGAGGTGGGAAGAGGGATATGGGGAAACACGTGTCTTTCTCTCCACCCCGAGACACTGCTGCTCTTGCTGCATGGAGCATTGGCTGCAGCCAGCCCAGCCAGTGTCTCAGGGTTGAGAGCATCTCCCGGTGGTGCATGCAATACCAACAAGGGCCAGAAAAAGGGGCAAGTAGAGGGATGCTTTGCTCCCACTCTTGAATACAGAGTGAGTCTCCATCTGCCACCATCGCCCTTCCTTTCTCAGGACAGGTGAATAGTGAGTGGGAAGGGAGGGCGAGGAGTGGGGTAGCCACTGGTGGATTCAGCTGATAGGAAGCCACCACAGGGGGACAAAAGAACTTCATTTATCTGGGAACCTGAAATGGCTCTTGATTTAAACCATATGGTTAAAAAACACCCGAAGAAGAAGGAACAACATCAGCAAAAAACCAAACAAACCCAATTCTCAGCTGTTTGTGGAAATGGTTCAAGAGGGAACATACAAAAGTGCAAGAGAGAGATATGAAAGGGAGAAAGAGAGATGAGAGGGAGAGAGAGGGAGAAAAAGAGATGAGAGAGAAAGATGAGACAGAGAGAAAGAAATGAGAGAGGGAGAAAGATGTGAGAGAAAGAGTGAGAGAAAGAGAGAGAGAGATGAGAAAAGGAGAAAGGAGAGAGAGAGAGAGAGAGAGAGAGAGAGAGAGAGAGAGAGAGAGAGAGACAGGAAGAGTGGGAGAGAGATAAGAGAGAAAGAGAAATGAGCGAGAGACAGATTAGAGAGAAAGAGACAGAAAGAGAGGAGAAAGAGATGAGAGAGAGAAAGAGTTGAGAGAGGGAGAGAGAGGGGAAAAAAGAGAAAGATAGAGATCAGAAAGAGATGAGAGAGAGATACCTCTTTCCCAGAGAAAAGAAAATACTGGGAGCCACAAAACCTGGGTAGGCATGGCTGGGGTGGTGGTCATGTGACTGGGTGGGAGTGAGTGACATCAAGTTGCCCACACCCACCCAGGTTTTGTGGCTCCCGGAATTTTCTTGTCTCTGGGTAATGGGTCCAAATGGCTCTTTGTGTTTAAGTTTTGCATTCATGAAAAGAACACAAGGGTGTTGATATAGATTACAAAGAGTTTCAGGGAGTTGTATTTGGATGCTTATCTCTTCTTTTTAAGGACCTCTAGTGATAACAGCTTCACTATCTGTGATTATATTCATACTATGTGCCCATCCGGATTTAAGGTTAGTTATGAATGTACCGTATTAAAAAATCAGGCTTTTCACTTCATATTTGGTCTAAACTGTTTATGTTAATAAGGTTATACAATCATGAATCTGCTTGAGCTAGGTTTTATTGATACCACAGAGCTAGAATCTGTCTGCCATTCTTTAAGGCATTCCTTTCTGGAATTATACAGAAGTTCCAGAGGGTAACCATACACTTTTGGAAAGACAGCTGTTTTAGCATTTGTAGAGAGGTGCTTCTCTAGTACTCCAAAGCAGTTTTTTTGAAATTGAATTTGAAGTGCTGTATCACAGTTTGCATCCACATTATTCATGGCATGTTTTGCTTTTGTAATGATTGAGGATGAACCCATTTTGTTGATAGTAGGTTTTCATAGGACTTCCTGGTGATCCAAATAAACTATCTGGCAACTCATTTAAAAATAACTTTTCCAAACTAATTTATTGTTATTGTACATGTTGGGAAACTTGGTGAATGGTTTAAGTTCACCATAAAATAGCTTGTACATTGAAAAGTCATATCTCAGTATGCGCAATTAAAAACTCTGGAAGTTTTCCAGAAAATAGCAGGTGGGGAGGACACAATTACCATTAGCTACATTATTCTTATAGCTGGCAAACTTAAAAGTTAGCAATTTGTTACCTTTTATGATTGGATTCTCTCTCTCTTGCTATACAGACACATCTTATTGCTGCTTGATGTTTTGTAATAAATACAAAGAATTGGAAACGCAAAAATGCTCTGTCAAAAATAAGATTAATAAAATGATACTGTAATATAATTTGTGAGTGAAAAATATTTTAAGATAATATAAACAGAAATTGGAAAGAGAAAAAATAACTGGCAAAGAAAAAATGAAATAAGATATGAATAAAAGTTTGATGAAGTTAACATAGTTATGGTACTGTAATATGATTATTTTGCACAATAAAGATATTTTATTTCCCTCCCATTAATTTCGTATTCTCAGTCTCTAAATGCCTAGGGGGGATTGAAAAATGTTTTATTCTGTTTGTAGTGTTTGTGCTATTAGAATATGATGATATTTATATGGAAGAACTCAAGCTGTACGAATAGCATAATATAAATATTATATTAATGGATGTATCTAATAATATCAACTGTTTCAGTTTTAAAAACATTTTTTATTTTAAGAAAAGTAGAAAGAAAGTACACAAACACAGATATTAAACAATTCCTTGTATTATTGCACACAGAATTATAAAGTTTGGGCTGATTTTAGGTATCTAGAAATTGCCTAGAATATCTGGGCCAACTGATATTAATCTTAATTACACTTCTAGAAATACACCAGTTTCAAATAATAGTCTTGTCTGCTGGCTTGTTTCTGCTGGCTATAGTTACTAAACAAAGTTTTAGATTTAGCAAACACATTAATCTGCAATTAAAGCAGGCAGAAACTTCTCATTTCTGCTGTTTGTGGAACTTGTAAATTAGGATGTAATTAGGGTGCCAGCTCAAGATAATATAGTACTTCTAGCTTGACTGATAATGCCAACATGGAAAACTGTATTCTTAGAATGATTCAGAAGGGGAAGTAGCATTGGTGACCCCTAAGATTTGGCCTTCTAGGCAAATGCCTACTCAACTTTAGCCAAAAGTCAGCCCCATGTTGAGCTTTTGAGGGCCTATATATGGAGCAAAGTTCTTTACTATGGCTTTGAGATTTCAATCTTGTTCCATTAAGATTTAGTTGCTTTAAAAGTTTAAATCAAAAATTGGTTTAAATAGTGAATTAGTCTGGGATTTAAACTAGAAAGTATGTTGTTAATTCACACCTAGAAAACTCAACATAAGCAAGCATATTATTTTTTACAGAACACATCTGTTATACTAAAGTGATTAATCCGACTGTTTTGGTTGGAGCAGTAGAAATTCTTACATGACTTGATATTATGAGGTCTAAGATTTTATACAACAGTTAGAAGGAACATATTGGTGGTACCCAGAATAAAAAACTATTATTACCAATGACAATGATAGTTCTACTAGGTGTGAACATGTACATGTAAATTTCTGCTGGTCAGAGATCAGACAGACCTTTCATAATTTTTTTCATGTGAAATTTGAAAGTCATGAAATATAAACAAGCAATAATTTAGTTGGTAGCAGCCAATTTAGCTATTCATTCAGTGCAGAAATTCAGCTTAACACATCTGTCTATCTTCTACTTTAAAATTACCACTGAAAGAGAACCCATCACTTTCCTTGGTGATTGTCTATCTGCTCTTAGATACACAAACTGTTCTATGAACAAAAAGAGCCAATTTGTGTCCAAATCAAAATACATGTATTTTATCTGGGTGTGGACCTAAAACATGCATGTTCTGAGTAGGAATGTTTCAGAATGGAGGATGCTTGAAAAAGGCAAGATCATAAGTGATGGCAAAGCATTGATAACTTAAGAGGAAATAGGGCAAAGAAAAGTTAGGCAGATTGATGCACAGGTAAGAGAGAAGTTGGGGGTGCCAAAGCTTTGCTTCACTTGCACTGTAAGGTCCTCCAGGTTTTATTCAAATGAAACCCAAAACAACCAAAGCGGTCTGGGTTTCAGCTGGATCAAAGAGTAACCTGCCCAGAAGAATTCAACAAACAGAAATTTCTGTGTTTGGGGTTTGAATTAAAACATGTTTTCTATTTCATATGCTGCAATCTGTAATTTTTTTTAAAAAGCAGGCCTTAACTTTTTTGTGATATTTTGAGGTATTTGAAGAGTGTTATCATGTACTTCCCCAATTGTCTGTTCTCAAGGCTAAACATATCCAGCTATTTCTAATCTCTTGATTATCCTTTTCCCCATGTTTGAACTTGTTTCAATTTCTCTGAACCTTTCTTAAAGTATCTTGTTTGCAATCAACTACTGTTTCAAGATCGTTTTCATAAATATCATTACCAGGTCAAGTTATCCCGTCCTATATCCAAATATATTATTTTTGTTTCTTCAATGAAGAAGCTTCTGTAAAAAAATATTTCTGTTGGAAAGAAAAATCCTTTGAGGAATATGGGATAATAATTATTAAATGAAATTATTAAAAATAAAGTCCTGCCTGTTAGGGCTTCGTGATTCTTACACACGGATAGCAGAAAAAAGTGTAAGAAATATTATCAGGCTAAAAGTCACAAAATACTGCAGATTGTTCAATGAAACATACTTTTTTTGTTATTGATTTAAAGGCAAGAGTTTTTGAGGAAATAATTCATTTTGCAATGAGAAAATAAAGATTTTAAAGATTAAAATAAATTGGTCTGTTTATTAAAGGTTTAGAGTTATATCAGCTCATTTGACTAGGGGAACAAATCAAAACACAAAAAGCAAACCAACACAGCTGACTAACTTTATATGTTTCTTATTCAGGCTATATTAAACAAAATAATAAATTGAGAAGAAGTGGGTTGGAGCATGGCAAGAATAATAACAGTGTTATTCCTGCTGTTAATTCAGAAATACTTGAAATGTAAGTTCAGTATTAAAATAGAAAACTATTTTGATTGTGCACGCTTGAATGAGTTGGATCATTATCTGCATAGGAGAAGAGGTGTTTCATACACGCACACACAATGATGCTGGAATATTAAATTAGCTGTGTATTCTGCTCTCTCCATAGATACCACAGAATAGCTTTGGATGAGGTAAATGAAAAGGCCAATGGACATTTTATAGATTTTACAGCCAATTTATATATCCACTGCATTGCAAAAAATAGTGCAACAAAATCTCAAAGTTATAAACTGACATCCATTCTGTTAATCTAACACATGAATTAATTATTTCTAAAAACCCAGATACGCTTTTTCAAGAGGCAACTGGACTTTCTGGTTTTTATTTGAAGATGTTTTGCTTCTTATCCAAGAAGCTTCTTCAGCTTCTAAAGAAGCTTGTCGATGAGGAGCAAAACATCTTCAAAGAAAAACCAGAAGTCCAGTTACCTTTGAGACAACCATGAGAATCTCCATAGACATATTTCTAAAAACGTACCTTCCTTGCTTTATTCCCCCCCCCCCTCTAATAAAAACTGCAATTGTGGAACTTGCTTGCTGGCTTGCAGACATTTCATTACCCCACTAATGAGTGTGTGCGATTTGCTCCCTGTTTATATGCAGTAATGTGCCCTGCCAGTTTTGATGGAAGTGTGGTTTTCTCCTTGTTAATTTCTTGATTAAGGTGGTGTTTTCTGCTTGATTGTTTGCCTTTGTTAATTCCTGTTATTTGGGGCCACAGCTCATTTTGTTCCCCTCCCTTCAGCAAAGTGGCAGACTTTGGGGTCAGCTGAGGAGGAGGAGGAATGATTTCTGGTGCTCTCTGCCAGCTTTCCACAAGCAGCATCAATGGGGGGAAGCTGGCAGGCAGTTGAAAGTTGCCCCCATTCCAACTGCTTTTTTGCGCCATTCTGTTTCTCTGTTTATGTAAGGAAATATCTTTGAAAAGATGAGCCAATGTGTCTAGTATTCTCTTAAAACTCTCATTGTGTTTATTTCTTTGTCTGCTTGTATCCTCAAGTTAGCCTAAACAATGTATTATATTGAGACAATCTTTGAATCATGGTCCCTAAAATCCGCCAACTTAAGGAATGTGTAAAAATATCTGGGACACTACTTCTGTACAATTGACATTTCCATGATGTTAAGTTTTATTTATAAAAGTTGTAGCTGTTGCATCATCCCTGCCATCAGCTTCCCACAAGCAGTCATTAAGGAAACTTAGATGAAGTTGCTTTCAGTACTTTTTTGCCTGCCCGTGGTCTTTCTGCTTTGGTACATAATTACTGAATTATTATCTAAGTTTGTTTACCACTACAATTATTTTTCTATTTATGGTATATACTCTTCTTATATGATCATGGGACCACTCATCATTGTTGTAAAAAAATGGTCAGCCTAAAATATAATATTCATTCTGATTATATCAGATTGCACTACCTTTCTTTCAAAGGATGACCCAATGGACCACATGGTTGTCTAGTAAATTATATTTCTTTATGATTTTTATGCATTGCAAATTCTGTTTAAATTAGTTCTATTTTTAAACAACACTTCTTTATGGTATGACGCTGATCATGGCAAGGAATGTTTTAGTAGAAAGCATTGGATTGTAAGAAGATCTCTACTGCTAAATCAAATCTGAATTAGAATAATTGATGATAGAAAACATTACTTGGAAAATATTATCTATATTTATATTCACACATACACACACACACACACACACACACACACACAGAGAGAGAGAGAGAGAGAGAGAGAGAGAGAGAGAGAGAGAGAGAGAGAATAATATTGTAAGGAAAAGAAGTGCAGATTTATTTAAGGCAAGGTTGAAAGACAGCAAAAGTTCCCACTAGAATTGTTTTAAAGTAGGTGGCATGTACATTTTTAATTGCATTGTCAAAAGTAGCCAGCAATAGTACAATAACAAAGTTAAAAACTCTTAAATCACAGTGTGCTGCATGAGAATAATTTCTCATGTTCAATCAAATCAGAAGGGGTTTTGACCCTTGGAATGAGTCAATGCAAAATGTAATGCAATCCCCAACAGGGGCCTAGGTATTAATGGAACCTGACATGTGATCAAACAGTGATGGCCATTTGACCCCAGAGATGAGCGAAGAATCTATTGTGTCTAATAAAAGAGGCAGGTTTTCATTCTTCATCCTAATCAATTTTCTCTCAAATATACTGTCTGCCTATCTCTTATTGGAGTGGTGATGTTAGGTTCTAAACAGTGTAGATTTATTATAGGTGTTTCTTCATTCTGTATTTGTTAGAATTTGTCAGCGTGGTACAGTGCTACAGTGGGAAAAATAATTTGATGCATTATAATGGCAATAATCTCTCCTTAAGCAATAAACAAAGATACAGGAAAGAAACAAAATTACAACATAACATTAGTTTAAAAACCTGGCAAGCAAGATTTAGCTATGAATTGAAATTAATTTAATTGATATTTATACCAGACTTTCCTAACTTGGTATCTACCAGATATGTTTGGGCATAACTCTCAGCATTCCCAGCCAGCAAGAAGACATTAAATTGGGAAGGACTAAGCTTGTACATTAGGTTAGTTTTAATGCTGGAAGCTGGAGCCAATATTCAGTTGACTTGTTATCTGAATGACTGAATTCTTGTGCAGCTGGTTTAAACTGTTGGAATCAAATCTGCTTAGCGTTAGAAGTATGCTGAGTATCTATTAGAAGAAGGTGGATGAAGCTAGCCTTATTATTAAATCACCAGTAATCAAAGCAGCAAGTAAGAATGTAGTTTAGCCACAGATCAAGAGTTAAACAAAACAGTCTCAAAAATTCATTCACCAAAAGTATAAATAAAGAGTAAAAATAAGTAACAGATCAGGAATTTGTCCATAGTTGCAAAGCAGAGGTCCAGAAAACCAATCAATATGAAACACGAAGTACCAACATGCTAGTCCAGGATAACTTTATTTAGTGGCTTGGTTAGATTGCCGTAGGGAGTAAAATAATTCTCTGATCCAAAGACTGCATGTTTGATCTGTCTGTTTAGATTATCGTGAACTGTACCCATAGTGAACAAATATTTCCTGCACTAGAACTATTGAAGCAAATTGCTATTGTAATATTCTTCTTATGGTAGAATATTATAAACAAAATATAGTTTTTTTTCTACAAGAATATTAAGGAGCTGCTAACTTTGAAACTTATATATATGTATGTATCTGAGATCAGTTTAAATAGATATTTTCTAATAGTTGCAGTCAAGCAATTTATATTGGACTGAAAATTTTAAATGTTTGTTTTTTTAATACAGTGTAAACACAAATAAAGAATAAAATATTAACCTTTTAAAAATCAATTATAAATTTAAATACTTTTTTTAAAAAATTGAAATTTCTTCCTGCATCCCAAACCATGTATTTCACTTGATGCTGATTTTCTATTTATTTTAGCCTAGTTGTGGAACAACTCTAAAGAAGTAAAAGCATTGATGTTGTAAATATAGATTGAGCGTGAACACATATGTAAGTTTTATGTTCCAAACAGAGTTTTGCGGGAAGGACAGTTTTAAAAACAAAAACTGGAAATCAGTTGCAATTCATTTTGTGTTTGAAACATAGGACAAGATCCTAGTTCCTCTTTTGGAAAAATAGGCTTATAATCTGAGGCTCCAAGATCAATCCTAAATAGATTCAGAAAAATGTCTGTGTCATCAAGTCATTGTTAATACTTCGAGACCACATGGATAGATTTTCTCTATGATGATCTGTCCCTAACTTCATCCATCAGATCTCCCAATGTGCATTCATTACCATTGTAACTGACTCTATCCACATTCTGTCAGTTGCCCTTTTCTTCTCTTTCTTTTACCTTTCTCAGCATTTAAGCCTTCTCTAAAGCCTTTGCTCCATCATGGAAATGGTGGTGGTGGGAGTTCTCTCTGTTCCTGGGAGGGATGAATGAAGAATTTTGGGACTGTATTTCAAGAGTGAACATTCCCATCAGAGTCACCCAAGGCACGAAGGTCATTCCTGCTGTCCTAGCTAAAGCAAACAGGCATCCATATTGGCAACAGTATGTTCTGACCCACGCCCTTTTCCAACAAATCAAACACAATCCAAACGGAACAGAAACCTTGTAATACTTCTGCAAAATAATTAGCTGTGATAAGCACAAGCCTTGCCAAACTGTGCGAGACTTGCCAAAAGATAACAGACAAGAAATAATTTTCAATACAAGAATCTTCAAATATAAACTCAGGATACTGGAATATCCACGAGGCTGGAGTTTCAAAACGGCTTTGCCTTCTGCAGAGTACTTCATTTCAAAGCTGGCTTTTATCTTCTTGAAGGAGGGGCCATTACCTTGCAGCTTTACTCCCGAGTCGCCTGTGTTGTTGTAGCTGCTCTTTCCTACAAGCAATCCTGGACGCACATGCACTTGGCACAGGCTCCTCAGGAACCACCTCATCACTGCTGCCAGCCCCCACAATCTCTGAAGGCAGCAGTTCACTCCCTAATGGTCCTGGCCCCTCATCTGAGTCCTTGCTCTCCTCAGCTGCCCGCACCTGCTGTCGGCTAACCACAACACTGTGATATAGGAAGATGTTGGAGCCAAATGGACATTTTAATGAATATAGCAAATGCATCAATTCATACTGTGTGGGAGAAAACAATGGTAAACCACTTCTGCACTTTGACAAGAAAATCTCATGGATAGTAGTAAATATTTAACAGACTGACAACTTCGGGGAAAAGCAGTCTACTTAAAATAAGTCACTCAGAATTTGTAGCTCAGATTTACCATGATCAGAAGGATCTTGTCTATAATTTGAAGCAACTGCCAGTGCAGAATGGCTTCAAGGTATCAAAGAAGTAGAATGCGTAGTTTTGTTACCATAGATAACCAAGAGTAAACCATTTGGAGCAATCTTGAAATAGAATTAAACAATTCTACTTTTAATAAATTAATGTGGAGATTTCTATCCCAATTGCTCATATATACAAATCAGTATGTGTATCCAAAAATAAATCCTGAGTTTCATCTTCTTTGCAATGTGGTCTGAAGGAAGTTGCAAGACAAACTATGCTTTGCCATTCTTGAGAGCTAAATATGAGGTCAAATGGTCAGGTTGCTTGATCAGATGTCAGGATGCATTACGACTCTGTCCTCTGTTGGGTGCTGAATTACAACTCTTATTTAACTCATTTCTAGGGTCAATATGTCCCTCTCATTTGATCAGATGGCAGAAATTGTATAATTTGTATATATCCCTGAGCCATATGGGCTCTGAGTGGTGCTTAATGTGTTTTATAAAGGCACAGCTGTCTGAGTGACTTATTTAAAATGGGATTTTGGAGTAGCATTTTTGCTACTAAATGTCTTTATTCAGGGTTAGCCAAGGTTTATCTGTTAATAAATTGCATTTGGGTGCTTGCTTTATAATCACAATAGTTTTGCTATTTATGAAGCATTGCCTATTGCAATGTGTTGGTGAGCAACCTAAAATGTAAAAATAAATAATAGTATAATAAGGGCTTAATGAGAATTCTGAAAATGTTATATTTGTTGCTAGTCAGACAAAGAGCTTTTTTCCCTTTAGCATTGCATGTTACAAGATATGATATAAATATTCTAAATAAGCATGTTGTTTCACTGTAAAAAATTGTCTAATATATATTGCAGTAAGATAGCAGGGCAAGTTTTTAATGTAAAATGAAACAGGTGTCCAGGCAAAAGAATTAATATAATTAAAATCAGTTGCCTAACACATTGAGGACTGAACATCAGACTAAACTTGCATCATAGAAACAAATATATTCCAACTAAGAGAGGATAAGTTTAAAAAAAGAACCTGGAATTTTCAACATTACAATTGTGTGCTATACAATGCACATGCTTGTTAATTTCAATTAAAAGTCCAGTTGAATTAATTGGAGCTTGTTCCTAAGAAATTGCTGATGGCATTCTTAATTTATTTTTTTTAATGTTTATCCTACAAGGTGGCATAGATACATAGCATGTAGTTCCCCAATTTTATCTCTGCAATAATAATCTTTCAGTGAGTAAACCAGAGACAGTTCACGAATTTCCAGGAACCCAGTCCTGGATCTTTCTGGCTACAGTTACAGCTACATAGCCACTATGCTAAGCTTGTGTGTTCCAAATTAGTTGTTTTCAAATAAATGTAATGTGGTTTGCTATAATTTATGAGGAGGAAACACCAAATCTTCTTATACAATTTATTGATTAGAAAGGACTAACTTAGAATTAAATATACTGGAATAGATACAGCAGTATGCTCCTACGTTAATTTGTGGATGCTCAAAAATGGCTATTCAGCTGAACAAGTTCATGTAAATAAATTGCTTATGTTCTTCTGTTGAGCCATATTTGGTAAATTAAACAAAAAACTTAGCAAAAGTTACTTTGCACAGAAAGGGAAAAGAAAGGTCAATAGTATTTAATTCAGTTGGGGACAGCATAGGAGAAGGCCCATTGTTGTAAAGACAGAAAAATTGAAAGGAAGAATAATGTTTCCTGGCTTTCTCCTGACATTTCTCATTCTAAAACAATCACTTTAGGTAGATGAATCAGCTAATAGAAGGCAACTAGAATGCCAGGTCTTGTGGTTAAAGTCTGTGTAATTTCTCTAGTTATTTCTCCTATATTGTTCATGCAACATGTTTGGCTACTCTAAATATTTGCGCACATTAATTCATCTCAGTCTGGATCAATATATCACATTTGTCTTTTCTACATCATAAACTTCTGATCTATGTGCTGTGTGTGAATAACATAAGGGAACTGGTTGTAGTGTATATCCTAAAGCTATACACAGTTTTAAATTGTGTTGGATATTTTGTTGTATAAAGTTAGTTAAAAGTCAGTTAATAGAGATTGAACAACATCAACATACAATTAGCAATTTGTTCTGATAAATGCTCAAATGTCAACTCTTATATCATTAATTAACCCAAGCGGTCATATGGAGAAAAATCACAAGTAGCTCCCGAGGGCTGATTTTGGAGGGAAATGAATCCAATTTTCCTGGATTAGAGAATTAGCTGAAGATGCCTAATTTTGAAGGAAAGTGGATCCCATTTCTCAGGGAAATAGAGAAGGACTAATTGCAAGAATCCCACAGTTGGAGATTTTACCAAGGAAAAAAAATCAACAAATGTAGGGGGGGGGGGGAAGCATTCATGTAAATGAAACAATATGAGAAAGTGTATTTGAGACAATGAATGTATTATGTCTTTGTCTTAAAAGATTTATTTATCAATCTGATAACAAGTTTAATTGGACTGAGCCATAATAGTGGTGAAAGTCATTGAACTTGTTGCTGTTTCTCCTGATTGGGAAAATAACAGCACATCAAGATAATACACTGATCCAGAACTTCAGGGCAGGTGAAAATATGTATGTAGCATCAGGTAATATCATTGGATAATTTTGAGCTATTTTTAAAGTCCAATATACTTACATATTTGCCTTGAGCTTTTATGGGGAAAAGATGAGAAATAAATATTGTAATGATTAAATAGGCTTGAATCGATATGAAATGTTATGATGATCATCTGCAAAACTGTCTAGTCTCATTTAATTTTATAGATTATGGAATGGACAGAAAATCAGATTTTAAGTGCTTTCCATTGATATTAATATTTACACAAAATTAAACTTACTGCAAAATGAAGCCTAAATTTGGAAGTGCCAAAGGGAAGGATAAGTGAGAAGTTCTGCCTTCTTTCTATTGTAGTTATATATGAAGATATCCTGTTTATTGATAATAGTTTTTCTTAAATAACTCTTTAATCTCTGTGTGTGTGAGAGAGAAGAGATGATGGATTAGATTACATTAGATTATAATAGATAGATAGATAGATAGATAGATAGATAGATAGATAGATAGATAGATAGATAGATAGATAGAGATAGATGGAATATGCAACATTGGAAGAATAAATACAAGGAAGTACTGTACTATAAGGAATGTAGTGATTAATATTAAACACCTTTCCCAGCATGATGCATGGCAGTACTCTCGTGCCATTTTGAAATAATCACTATAATGTTATATTCAGTGTAATGGAATTCAGACCCACCATATATCATTTTACCCTCGAACAAGAGTAATATTGAACCAAATGTGAGTGCAAGGGAAGATCTAGGCACCTGAATTTTGCATGAGCTCCTGTCTGACAAAAGATTTTTTAAAGCACTGAACCAGGAACTATGATTTAGCTTGAAAGTAATGAAAATCCTAGTAGTAAAAACATGGATGTCTCAGTACTAGTCTTTGTTTTACCATGATGGCTGATGGAGCCTAAATGAATAGGTCTGTGTCTCCTGTGTTTACTATGATGCAGTAAAATAGCATAGTTTGAGAGAGCAGAAAAAACAGAAAAATGATGCTTAAAGTTGTTTTTGCGCATAGATCAGAGTTCCCCAACTTTTCCAGCTTTCAGACTGGCTTGGGGGGGGGGTTAGAGGGGATGGTTCTGCATCAGTGGCGGGCAAGCGTGCGTACACAACTCCATTTGCGTGACTGGTAAGCACATGCACCCATCCTGTGCACTCACCACTCACTTCCATGGCACTCACTTCTGAAAGGCTTAAAGCCTGATAGTGGGCTGCAGCCCAGGGTTGGAGACCTCTAGAATAGATGGTTTCAGAAAGTAAAATTTTGTACAAAATCCACTGCCTCGTTTAATGATCATCTGCAAACATGAAAGTGATAAAAATGTAACTGTCAGGCACAAGAAACAGGAGCTAGGATAGAGTTCAAAAGCCCTGCAAGTTTATTCCACTCTATCTGTACACAAGAATCTGAATTACTAACGGACAGTGTGAATTGACACCAGATAAGAGTCAACAAGACTCCAAGAGGGGAGTGATCATTGGTATCTTTTGGGCATGTAGGGACTCCAGAGTGATGATGCATTTGAACCTCCATTGGTCATCTTCTACAGTAACTTTATGACCAATCTTCATGGTTACAATTTTCACAGATCTGTAAAGGAAAGAAAAGCTGATGTAAGATTTAAACACAGTCACAGTTTACTTAGTGACCACTTAATCCTAATCATTGAATGGCCAGGGTGATCTGTGGTCACTAAACAAGGACCACCTGTTTATGAATGTCTTAAACAATAATTGGAAAATCTTCCTGGATTAGATAGGATATCACCTATGAGTAATAAGTATAATTATTGTGTGTGTTATGGGAGGAGTTGGAGGAAATAGTCTATAACACAAAGTGATTAGAGCAAGGCAGAACTTCCTGCTGGAATCATATCATAGTGATCGCTATTATTTTTGATTATCTCGATTTCAATTTCTTCAAACATTGAAGGAACTTGTTTAAATTCAGTACCAGGTCCACAAATTTTGACTGGCTCTGAAACAACCAAAAACTATGTCTCAGAAATGTGGCTGTGTTTAAGAGGTTCTCAGAACTAGGAAAAACTGAAGCAAGTTAAAAGGGCGAGGACTCCTAGTCACACTTAATGGGTTATTTAAAGCAGTGAAAACATACAGAACATAGATTATTAATCAGAGATAAGATTTTCTCACAGTCACATTTTCCAAAAATTTATATAGCAAAAATGATAAGCTAATTGGCCACAAATTCAGATTAAAATATTTGGGGAAACTCATGCAACAGATTAGTGAGAAATTTGATGGAAAGTAATAAGTGTTTTGTTTCATAGAAATGTAGTTGTCTAGGAGAAAAAAGATATTAATCTAATGAAAATGAGTTTCAACAAAATCTCATAGAATGACTCAGCATTTGGAATAGTTTTTCTCAAGGTTTTTTTCCAAATAATCTGATTTTTTAAATGAGGATTTCTAAGCTTCTGTTCTTTCCATCTTATTTATGATCAATACTGTGACTATTTGTTTACATCTTTTAGTTCCCTGTGTTTACGTAGGCATTTCTTTGTAAAATTTAATAATATGTGCTGTATGTATCAAAAAAACCCCACACATGACAATTTCTAAACTATCATTTACACAGATTGTTAATCAGTGGCCCCAAGATTTTTGCATTCTACTTTTTCCTTTGACCATTAGAGCTGAGAATTGGACATTTTCAGATAGAACATACAATATCATGCTTAAAATATGCTTAATACACAGCTAATTATTTTTATTTCCTTGATATTTCTACCAGTTGGGATATTTCCCCTTCTAGTTTCCAAAATGTCTATTGTTGTGTACACTGTTGTTGCAAGAGATTGTCAAGAAACAGATACATAATGAGATTTCTGAGGTAATTCTGATAAATGGCTGTGTTAACCATTGCTGTTCTTTCAGTACTGGCACCTTAGCTTAGATTTATTGCTCTTCTATTTAGCATTTTTCCCGCTTAGTTGCAGTGTCCACTTGCACTTGCCTACTACTTATAGTAAAGCTATTAAAACATGATGCAATTTGGATTTTAATATAGTTAATTGCAGATGCTAATTTAGGTTGAGAGGAAATGACTGGCCCAAGAACATCCTGCTATCTTCCATGCCTAAGGGAAGACAAGTTCTGTGTTCTTCCACTTTAGTCCATTACTTTAACCACCATATTATATTGGTTATCAGGTTTAAAACTGTATTTTTGGGATTATATAACATATACCCCATTTAACAATGTTCTGTGAGCTTCTCCTTATGCTGCTTTATGCTAGATCTCCTTAGGCACCTTTACAATATATCAAGCAGTCAGTTTATTTCTTTACACTCTTGTTATTTGAGGTGTTCTGTTCTCTCTCCCGCTTTTTAAATTTTATTTTGAAATAAAATGCCATAAATATATATTTGAATTTTCTTTAACCCTTCATCTCAGTAGTTTCTTCACTCCTTTTAAGACCTGCCTCGGTGAAACATTTATATTTATACCTTCTTCACAACAGGATACTTAGCATGTAAGAGGTTACTTGGGAGCCATTTGCTTCAAACAGGAAAGCCTTATTGTCCACTTTAGTGTTTGGATGGAGGCCTGTGCAAACAGGAAGAAGACTTAGCAAAAAAAATTGACTAAGAAAATGCAGTTCTAATATTCTTTTTTGCATCCGTTCCCCATCTCCTAGAAAAGTATCTTTGTGAACTTTAATTATGAGTGGAGAATTAATAGCTTTGAGATAAATAAGTTTCTAAAGTTTTGTTCCTAGCCTTTTAACTTTTCAGACATTGAAAAGTAGGTTCATATTAATGTGGGTTCCATATTAAGAACTGATTCTGTACAGACAGCAGACTTGTAAGGAAATAGATTTTCTGTTCACACAATGGTCAACTTTGATCCTATCCAGGATTACAACAAGAACACATTTGCTTCTCCCGAATCACTATCACCATCCTTCAAATTCAAAATTAACAATCAGAATTAAAAATTATATAGACTGTACCTCTGTGCTGTTTGTTGTATCTGTGTATTCCTAACAACCTGCCCACACAGAAAACACAGAAAATAAATTCATATGCATGTAGAACAATCGATAATTTTTGTGCCAGTTTCAGTATCTGTGCATTTTTATTTTTTATTTATTTTGTGCAAGAACAACCCCACCCTTTCCACATTATGTACCTCAGAAATTGCTATGAATGCCCTCTACATCTGAATGAACTTTCTTCTCTTTCTGTCCCATAGTCCCGTATAGAAAGACATCAAGTTCTCATATAATCTTGGGGTTGCATGAATCACAGTTTGAAAAATCCTGCTAGCAATGTTGCTCCCTCTTTTTTTTTTTAAGTTTGTACACAATCAGATTTACACTCTAAACTTTCATGGGTCATCAAAGAACTCTGTATTGTTGATATAAAAGAAAAACTATAGTTTAGGTTTTTATTACTTAAAATTTGAGCAAAGAGAGTGAAATTCATATTGCATTGTCTTTTTCCTGCTTCCTTTGTTAGGGAACTAATGGATCTAATTACTATGAAGATTACAGACTATCAGTGAGAAAAAGGTGTTTCTGCAAACATTTTGTATTAAACATTCAAACATAACAGTTTACAAATAATGATACTTTTAATATTAGCATTTCTTGGAACTGATCCTTGAATTTTTATTTAATTATAATATCAATGAAATTATAAGGGTTCGAAGACTGTACTATTAATTCTAGCTAGATGAAAGTTAGCTTCCATTTTGTAGCAGTAGAATAAATGGAGTGGGGGGAAGGTACTGAACAGTATTGCATTTGCTGGACTAAACTAATGAGGTATTTTTTGTCATTGACTTTAAGCATGCACTCAAGCAAATGGAAAAACCATTCTAATTTCCAGAAAAGAAAGGTGCCAGAGAAAAAGGATGGTGGTATGGTGATAGAATGGTTGCAGTTGTTTGTTAAAATATAACTATCTGTATTTGTAATATTATGTATGGAGAGATTTCAGATCTCTTCTGCAGAATGTTTGAATTGATTGTTAAAAGCCCTGTAAGAAAAAGAATCTTACATTCTTTTTTTAAAAAGAGAATAAAGGAAGAACTTGAACTGGAAAATTTATTAGAATTCCCATTGGGCTATAATAAAGATTCATTTTACACAATACACAGACGGTTTACAGTGGACAATTTAGTTTCCTTCCAACAATTATGAGTGAAATTGAATCTCAGGAAATGTTACTTTTCTCCAAAATTAGAAATAACAATAAAGATATCCCTGAAAGTTTATAGAATGGGTGAAGCTGGGGAGGAAAAAGAGGGTGGTGGGGGGAAGAACTATTAGCTTTTATTTAAAGAATTTCAAATGGCTTATAAACAAAAGCATAGCTTTGTGCCATGATTAAAGATTGAACATTTTCCCTGCAGCTCTGTCTGTGTAGCATGGAGATAGGATTATGCTCTGTGTGCAGGGCTGCTGCTGACAAGACTCCAAAGAGCACTTTGTGTGTGAGAGCAATGTGGGCTCATCTTGATTTTGTAAATGGTAATTAAATTTAGCATGAGGTGTTTCTTTGTGAATAATGTAAAGCTTTCGGCTAGCCATTTGGAAGGCACAGCTGTGCTATGTTTACTTTTGCTCCTATAGCAATGATAAATCCTGTCCCTCATTATACAAAAGGAAGGGTGATACTTATCTGACAGGGCTTGCTAAAAGAAGGAAGTGTATGTGTATTCTTTTTTTTTTCTTTTCTGTTTGTTCCTTTTTCTGAAAGCAAACAAAAGTGAGCAAGAGAGAGTTAAACAGTTAAAACTAATGACAGCCTAACAGATTCATTTCTGTTCTAATTCTGTCATCCATCCATAATAGTAAGCTTAATAATTCACACATGAAAGACTTAACACAGACTTTCTCTGTGTTTTACTATTTTGGATCAGAAAGAGAAAGAGTGGGAGAGATAATTATTTCATTCTGAGAAAAGTTACAGCTGCTTCTTTGGACGTGTCTAAAAGAAATTACATAGATCTAAACTCTCCTATAAAATACATTTATCTTTCAACAAAAGTTATGATTTGGCATACCAGACATAATCTTCTGTATATTTACAGGGAATAGTGCTTGCTCATCCGTATATTCTACAGTCGTCTATATTTCCCATATAGTCTTCTCAAAAATTTGGGACAGTGTGGAGTTAATGAGAGAACTATTGCAGGATGGGAAAATTGACAGCTCCTCCCTGTTGCCCTATATACAGAAATAATATATACGTATATAAAAGCCTTTTTTAAAAAGATTCTAAACAAGATACAGCAGCTTCCACCCTTTGGGAATTTGGGAAGATAATTAAAACGTGGTTGTTCCAGGAAACCTATAGGGACTAAAGTGGATATCTGAAGTGGATATTGCTCTTCTGCAGTTTGTGATGGTGTATACTTTTATTGATGCAAAAGGTTTATTAATGATTAAGTATTGTTGATGCATTGTTTTAGCCCTTGTTATGGATGGAGTGTGTATCTCACTTGGAGATTGTTCCAGTTGAAGTGGCTGATAAGTAGTAAATAAATTAACAAATATGCATTCACATTTACAGGTCCTCATATAATTTCTGTAGTAGGGCATTGATAGCTACTCTTACTCTTCATTTCAATCATTTTTATGTTGCCTTAAAACTTCTGGACCAGTTACCATCCAATGTCAAAAGTTATGACATTTGATGAACATAAGAAACAGAAGAGCTATATTGTTGACAGTCAGGAACATTCTTAAAGTGGTGAAAATCATGCTTATTTTGTCAAAACATTTGGAATATTTGGTTTATCAGATCACTGAATGCCAATTTTAATTTATATTTCAGTACATGTGAAGATATACTTTTTGCATAAATACATGGCCTTGTAAGTAAACCTTATGCAAATTCCAAAAATAAAAGGATGTTTTTGTATCTGAGTAGGTGGGAAAATACCAACTGAGCAATTAAATAACAAATCTGAAAAAATAAGCCTGTAGAAAAAATATAATTAGACTCCTGAAATAAAATTGCAAGTAGTAAGCAATATATGTACATAGCAGCAATTCTCAACCTGTAGTGCCAGGATTGTTGTTTTGGTAGTCTGTATGATATTGCAGATGGTCTTTGGTGTAGGTATAAATATAACACGAGAAAGGGATGGAAGTGGAGAGAGAATGATTATTTTTAATAATCATATAGATGCTATTTGACTAATATGATTTTCCAAAGATTTTAAGGAAAAAGTTGACTGAGTCTGGGAATCATTACTCTAGACAAATTTCCACGCTGTAATATATAAAGTCAAGAAACTAATCTATATTACTCAAAATTCAACTTACTCAATTTCTTTCACAATCCTATTTTCAGCATGCATCTCGGGGTGCGTATCTCTAACAGAAAGTTTGTTCAAGCTAGATTTACATAGACTTAATACATCCTGAAAGTGGTTTTGAAATTTAAATGTTTCCGTGTATTAGTAGCTTAAATATACAATGCACTATATGTTATTCTGGTTACTATATTGTTATTAGTAATTGCATAATTTGATGGCTGAATTAACTACTTTCATGCAGATGTTTGATCACCCAAGGTTAGCACTAATGGTGTTGCCTAGTTTGGATAATGAAACATCATCAAGAAAACAACCAAGCTCAGAGAGCACGAAGGTCAAGCTTGCACTAAACTATTTTCCTTTATTGACACTACTTTCAGCATAATAAGCATAGAAGTGTATAAGTGAGCAGTTTGGAAATATTTACAAGTAAATAAAATGCTCAACACAAGTTCTGAAGTGCACTTTTTATCTCAGTTTTAAAGTTGGTCAAAACACTTTTAGGTTGACCAGTCTTGTTTTTCTCTCTTTCTGTTTGGGACTCTAAATACATACTTGCCTTCTCCAATTTAATTGTTTTACAAAGGCATTAAGACACCAATTCCCAGTATCCAGACTGATATAATGTGCCATTTTTACTGGGGATTGGGAAATACTTCTATACCACTTTCCCATTCAAAATCCTTTGTAGTTCTCAAATTTGTGATACATTTGGTAGAAGTTTAGAGATATTTAGTCAAACTCTTCCTTATGTTTCTACTAAGAATTGCATATTGGTAAAGCTCTGAAAAGTAAAAGTAAGAGTCCAGTATTTACTTTTGAAAGTGAAGAACATGTAGCAAGGAACAAACATATATTAACACTATTTTCAGTATGATGCCTTGAGTGTTTTGAAGGAAAGCTACTAATTTGTGTTTGTCTGCATCCTATGATGTGAGACTCTATACCAGTGTAAAATATATGGTAATTGAGAATACAGTTTTTCAAGTTTTTTTAAAATTTTGATTGGGAGCCTCTGAAGAGTTTGTTATAAGATTAGGAAGCTATATAAATCTTTTAAATAAATAAGTAAAAATTGGTGTTTGTCTATTACAACTCAGCTATCATTGGTAAATATATTATACAATACAACTTTTTCCTTTGGACTGAAAAGATATAGACCTCCTTGAAAGAGGAAAACACTCATTCCTTTTATTTGCTAATAAAGGGGATATATGTGTTTCTTATGATTTAATATAACAGAAGACAATATGGAAAATAAAACAATAGTAAAAAGAAAGGAATAAAAACAATAATAAATAATGCATATATTTGCATGTTACACTTGAGATCAATAGGAGCTGAGATCATAATAAAAGAAACAATATTACTGAGCAATTAAAATGACATGGCTAAAACTACCCTCATTCTAATGTATTCATGGCATTAATGCAAATACCAACCACATGAAAATACGTGGAATGAAAATTGTATTTCCTTGTATGAAGGGTCATGATTATCTGTTTTCAAAAAAGAGGAAAGTAAAGACCATGATTGTTTTTGTCCATAAAAGTCTGAACCTAGCCTAAACATTCTTTTTTGTCATTTTGGTTGGTCCTAGTAATATTGTTACACAATCATGGGTTTTGAATTTGTTTCTTTCTAGTATAATGAATGAAATTGCTGAGTTTATAATTTATCCATAGCAGGACTTAATGAAATGGGTGAAAGAGGGCTGACTGCATGAACTCTCATGAGAAAGTCAATTTCTGAAAAAGACTAAATGATGTTACATTTCTCTTCATTTAATGATGGAATCTTATTTTCTTTCTGTTTCTTGATGTTGTTGTCTTCAGTTTCTGCCTAACGTTCTGAGGTTGAGTCCCACTAGTGCTGCTATAGAAGCCTTTTTTTGCAAAATTTTAAAATCATTCCTAATTTTTACAACATTTTTAAAAATAAGAGATCCTTAACAACTGCAAAAGTAGCCAATGTGTTTTAAAAGGATTTATCTTTTCCTTGTTCTTCTTTTTGATTAGAGGCTTCCTTTCTGACTGTTGCAAGTTCAAAGTATAAAGATACAGGCACTGTGGAATAATACAACAACATGGGTTATTAGCAACAACTCTGTGTTGAGCGTCCTAGTCTGTTTGAAGGACTCTCTATTATATCAGTGCTGCTTCAGTGAGTTTTGCCCCCAGAAGGTAATGTAAGTGAATTCTGTACGGGATGTGAACATGGAGTTAGACTTCATTTTATAAGTGCACTTCCTTTCTTGTATCGATTGACATGAATGTGTTGGTGTTGTTCTACAGTAAGTGCCATGGATTTATTTATTGACTGTAGGACTCTGCTAAATCATCTATTCTCTGTTTGTAGGTCTCTCTGTGTCTGCTATCCTGTCCGGCACCATCCCTCTGCAATAAAAGCCACCTTGTGGCAATACAGGGAAATATTTATAAACAAGTACCCAATCTGTGTTGGTTTGTAAATCTGGTTTCTTAAATTACAGGATAAGAAGAGCAGCACAGATACAATCCATTAAGAAATAACTAGGTGGGTGATTCACTACCATTTGTGTAAATGACATTAACTCTAAGCTGCCTGCACAATTTATTAATACTTCATGGGAGGAAAAAAATATTTTAATCTCATAATGGATGATGAGCTGTGAAATTGCTTCTGCAGCAGCTGGGCACCCTGGGGGAGGTGCTAGATTCTGCCACATTATGTAAGTTTCCTTTGAGATCTACTATAGTGTGCTAATCAGGCACCATCAAATGCTGAAGGGAAAGCAGTACTGTAGAGTGGAAGTGGTGTGCAGGAAGATTGTAATTGTCTTTTCTGCTTCTGGGTAGACAAAAAGGAGCTTGCTTTGCAAATGGTATAAATGCTGTGAAACTAGGATGAATTCACTGTATATGACATGATAACATAGTGAAAAGGCTATTATTTCTTTGGAATAATATCTTCCAGTGTTATAAATTGTCTATGGGGTTAATGTATCTGATTTGTAGGAGACAAAGTAATAAATTGGGATTAAAGAGGACTGAATTTGCTAGTAAATGAGAAGGCATAATCTTAACTCAGTTTGTCACTGAGAATGATACTGATTTATATATGAAATTTTTTAAAAATGGCAAACTGGTAGAATTTAGATTTTCTTGGACTCATAATCTGCAGGAAGTAAGTTAGAAGAGCTGCTGTTGAAAATGTTCAATTTAGAGACTACGGGGTCTAAAAGGATTTCTATGCCCTGCAGATCTGTTGAATTTCAACTACAAAAGTTTTGTTTCTTAAAGATGTGGTAGATATTAATGCCAGAAGGTGAAATACCACATATTTGAAGAGAGTCAAATAAGGGAAACTGTTCTAGGACTTATTTCTGAGTGTCAGAGCTCATGTAACTTTCAAATTTTTGACTGCTATTCTGAATGCTGGTTCCAACAAAACTACAGGCTTTTTCTTGTTGATGTTGTTTGTGGGGGAGGAATTGTGAATTGATTTTGGACATAGAAATTGACTTTGCTGGAGCATATGTAATAGGAATTGAATAAAGGAAATGTGTAACTGGTAGTTCTTTTAGTGAATGAATTGGGCGTTGGTTCTTACCTGACACGCCATTTCTCTGGAGCCGTGAGGATCATCCAGAGAGTGGGAGGTGCTTCAGTCTACGTCGTTGATGGCTGAGCTCAATCACTGAGGAACGCTCCGCCCTCCATCACGTGGCTCTCTTGCGTTCCCCAGTTTGCGTGAAGACGAAGGTGAAGAGAAGGCGTTGCTCTGCTCTCCCTATGCTAAATAGGTCATTGGCCGAAACAAGGCCCCCCCAGACGGCAATTAAAGGGTGGGGCTGGATGATCCTCACGGCTCCAGAGAAATGGCGTGTCAGGTAAGAACCAACGCCCATTCTCCTGAGAGCCGTTCGGATCATCCAGAGAGTGGGACATACCAAAGCTTGGCTGTCCTACGGGAGGGACCCCGTCTGGTCCTGCAATCTCCGAGGTTCCCTGAAGACTCGCTGGAGGACTCGCCACAAACGAAGCCTCCGCCGAGGCAAAGGTGTCAATCTTATAGTGTCTAATGAAAGGAGAGAGGGATGCCCAAGTGGCTGCCCGACAAATATCAGAAATTGGAGCCTGGGTGGCCCAAGCCACCGAGGTGGCTGCACTTCTGGTGGAGTGTGCTGTGATCCCCCTGGGTACCGGCAGTGCCTGGGACAAATAAGCCTTGGAAATGGTAGCCCTAATCCAGCGGCCGATGGTTGATGGGGACACTTTGTGGCCTAAGGATTTGGGCTGGAAGGAAAGGAAGAGAGATTCTGACCTCCGGAAGGGTTGGGTACGCTTAATGTAAATGCGTAGGGCCCGTCTTACGTCCAGTGAGTGCCAAAGCTTCTCCCTTTCCCGCGAGGGATTGGGACAGAAGTTCGGGAGTATGAGTTCTTGAGCCCTGTGAAAGGTCGAGTTAACCTTGGGCAGGAAGGTAGGGTCCGGTCGGAGGACCACCCTATCGGCATGAAATATGCAAAGGTCCTTCCTTACCGACAAGGCTGCTAACTCCGATATGCGGCGGGCCGAAGTAATAGCTACCAGGAATACCACTTTGAATGTGAGGAATTGGAGAGAGGCTTCCCTGAGAGGCTCAAAGGGTTGCTTAGTCAGAGACACCAGGACCTTGTTAAGGTCCCAGGTAGGGTATCGGTGTATGGTTGGGGGACACACGTTGGTGGCCCCCCTGAGGAATGCCCGAATACGGGGGTGGTGGGAAAGGGAACCCAGGTTATCACGGTCAATGACTGTGGATAGCGCTGCGACCTGACGCCTTAGGGTGTTGGGGGAAAGCCCTTTCCTCAGGCCCTCTTGGAGGAACTCCAAGACCTGAGCTATGGAAGGTGACAGCGGGTTGATCTGGAGACCATGACACCACTCGCAGAATCCCTTCCAAGTGGCGTTGTATATGCGGGTTGTTGAAGGCCGCCTGGCGGCTAAAATGGTCTCAATAACTTGGTCGGAAAACCGTTCTTTCCTTAAGCGTTCCCGCTCAACCTCCAAACGGCTAACTGGAGCCACTGAGGGTCTGGGTGTTGAAGGGGCCCCTGGGAGAGGGATATCCTGGTCAGGGGGATTCTCCAGGGAGGGGCCACCGATAAGTTGCGGAGGTCCGCAAACCAGGGGCGCCTGGGCCAGAAGGGTGCTACTAGAATCAGCTCTGCCCTCTCGGAGATGAGTTTCTGGAGAACTCTGGGAACCAGGGCTAGAGGCGGGAAGGCATAGAGGAGCCCTGTGGGCCAGGGGCAATGGAGGGCGTCGTGATTCTCGGCCCCGTGGGAGGGGTACCTGGAGAAAAACCTGGGGAGTTGCGTGTTGAGTGGGGAGGCGAAGAGGTCTACTAACGGGAGACCGAACATTCTGGTCGCTTCCCTGAATAGTGACGGGTGGATGCGCCATTCGGACTGGTCCACCGTGGTCCTGCTTAGCCAATCTGCTTGGGTGTTTGAGTCCCCTGAGATGTGTTCGGCTCTGAGGGAGAGGAGATTGCGCTCTGCCCAACGGCAGAGGCGTTCGGCCTCCCTCATCAAGCGGATGGACTAAGTGCCCCCCTGACGGTTGACGTGAGCCTTGGCGGTGACGTTGTCCGTGAGTATGAGGACATGCCGCCCACGTACTTGGGGGAGGAAACTGCGCAGGGCCAGGAAGATGGCGTGGAGCTCCAGCCTGTTTATACTGCACCCCCGTTCTACCTGAGACCATGTGCCCTGAGTTGAGAGCGAGAGGATGTGAGCGCCCCATCCGGACAGGCTGGCATCTGTGGTAAGGGTGAGGTGGTGGGACTCCTTGATGAAGTGACCCTTGTTGATGGTGGGGCTGGTCCACCAGAGGAGAGATGTAAGGACTTTTGGAGGTACCTTGACTGTGGCCTTTGAGTTGCTTCTGCCGGTCCGCTGGAATGGGAGCAGGAACCATTGTAGGGGTCTAGCGTGTAAACGGGCCCATGGAACAATGGAGATACAAGAAACCATTTTACCCAGTAATTTGGACAATTCTAAAATTGTAACCTTCCTGGAGCGTCTGATATGCCTGACGGCTTCCTGGATACTAAGGAATCTCTCGGGGGAGAGGAACACCTTACCCTGCACTGAGTCAATGACAGCCCCCAAGTGGGAGATCCTTGTAGAAGGGGATAGTTGGCTCTTTTGCCAATTAACTAGGAAACCATGGTCTTGGAGGGCCGAGATAGTAACACTGATGTCCCTCTCTGCTTGGGGTTTAGAGGGAGAGAGGATGAGGATGTCATCCAGGTAGCAATGGAGGCGGACCGGGAGATTCCTGAGATGAGCCGCCAGGGCCGCGAGGACCTTAGTGAAGGTCCTCGGGGCAGAGGCTAGCCCAAAGGGAAGGGCGACATATTGGAAGTGGCGGTGGTTGTAGCAGAACCTGAGGAATTTGAAATGGGAGGGTCGGATTGGAATGTGGAGGTAGGCCTCGGAGAGGTCTATGGAGGATAGCCAGTCCCCTTGGCGGATGCTGAGGAGGATGGACTGCAGGGTGTGCATCTTGAACCTGCGATAGACCAGATAACGGTTAAGGCGTTTAAGGTCCAAGATGGCCCTCCATCCTCCGGAGGATTTGGGGACTAAAAAAGGTGGGAGTAGAACCCCTGCCCCCGCTGGGAGGGTGGGACGGGTTGAATGGCCTGTATTTGGAGAAGATGATGGATTGCTGAATCCATTAGGTTACGTTTGATGGGGTCCCTTGAGGGGGGGGACGCCAGAAAAGAAGTCAGGGGGCGCTCTGAATTCGAGCGTGAGGCCGAGTCTGATGGTATCACGGACCCAGGTATCAGAGGTGGAAGAGTCCCATCGGTCGGCAAATGCTTGAGGCGTCCGCCGATGGGAGGGAGGGACGGGATCTATCTACGCCAGAAGGGCCTCCCTCCTGAGCCCCTGAAAGGGCGCCTGTAGCCACTGCCCCTCCTGTTCCTATCGGCCGGATCGGTTCGATCCTGGGGCTGGAACGGTCGGGAGGAGGGGGTCTCGAGTACCTTGGCGGGAAGGGAGACTGGTAGAAAGGGCGGGAGGAGCCTCTCCGAAATGGCTGGGGGCCTCTAGACTCTGACCTCCGAAACAGAGGAGGGAGAAATTTTCTCTTGCTCCGGGTTTCAGATAGCAAGGGGTCCAGAGCCGTGCCAAATAGTTTGTCCCCTTTTATGGGGGCAGAAGCCAGCTTAACTTTGTTTTTAACGTCCGCCTGCCAGTGTTTAAGCCAGAGCAGGCGGCGAGCAGTGACATGGGACGTTATTGCCCGGGCAGAGAACTTGACCGCATGGAAGGTGGCGTCAGCGGAAAATTCCGCCGCGGCCGTCAGTTTTGCTATGTCCTGGTGAGCCCTTGTGTTGGAGGGGGGAACATGTTGCTTCAGTTGCCGAAGCCACCGGATCGAGGATCTGGTGAAGAAAGAAGCCGCAGTGGCTGATCTAATGGCCCAGGAGTCCGCTTGGTGAGCTCTACGTAGGGCGAGCTCGGACCTCTTGTCCTCGGGTTTCAGAGCCTCTAGGGGGTCACTGGGGGAGGACGAGGAGGCCAACCCAACAATGGGCTCATCCACCTCGGGGGTGTTGAGTAAGTCACAGAAACTCGACTCGAGGTTAAAGAACCTCCTGTCCAGGCTGGATGGGGCGGGAGGGGCCCTAGTAGAATTCAGTTGATTTGAGACCAGGTCATGAAATAGGGGTGGAGCCGGGATTACCTCCGCCTCCACCACGGGTTGACTAAAGATGGCGTCCTCCTGACCTTCTGCCGGGGAGGGGAGAGCTGAGGAGGTTTGCACCGACAGGCCAGAGATGTTCCTGGCTTTGAATAACAGGGATTTGAACATGTGGGGCTTGAACAGGCCCGCAACAGTGGGTTGGTCCGGGGTGAGACCCTCATCCTCGGACATGTCCCCCTCCATAGGATCTACCTCCGATAGGGGCTCCTCTTGTTGCATAGACCCCCATTCCATTTCCTCTTCCCCCCCAAATTGGTCTAGATACTCTATATCCTCCTCCGGGTCCCTTTCTGGGAGAGGGCTGCCCCCTTGAGAAGGTACCTGACCACGAGTAGGGTCTGATCTAGGCGAGGACCTCATTGATGGTGGGTCATGTTCGGGTGCCAGTGAGGGGGGAGTAGACCTGGACATCTGTTGAAGGCCCTCTGCTATCCCCTGGCGAATGGCCCGTTCCATCAATGCCTGTATGTGCGCAGGGATCTCGGATGAGGGGACCTCCTCCTGGCGAAGACCAGCGGCCGTGGGCGTGAAAGTAGCTTCAGGAGGTTGTCTGGTTGATGGGCCAGGAGCCTGGTGTCCCTGGGATGGGCTGCGCCTGGAGACGGAAAAACAATCTGGAGGAGGGGGGTCTGGAGGTAGAAGGAGCGGAGGGTGCTGGAAGTACCGGTTGTGTCTCTCTGGACCGCCTGTCAAATTCCCTCTCGAGAGCCCTGTGACGTCGTAGGGCGCTCTCTGAGAAGCCTTAGAGGTCTCTTTAGGTGTTTCCTTAGGAGTTTCCTTAGGAATTTCCTTAGCCTGTTTGCGCAGGTGGTAGGATTTGGATTTGGCCTTCAAAGAAGGGCCTTTGGTGGGAATGTCATCTGCCATTGTACAAGAAAGGACAGTAATACAGTTAAAGGCGGTTGGCTCGCCAAGGGTTCGACCTACAACAAAGGTCGGGTGTCCTTTCAGCTGGCCCACACCCCCTTTTGGAATTTAGATGTATAAATTCTGTAATA
The DNA here is from genome assembly GCF_049901735.1 of Notechis scutatus. NCBI lineage: Eukaryota > Metazoa > Chordata > Lepidosauria > Squamata > Elapidae > Notechis > Notechis scutatus. The sequence goes on along the minus strand of NC_142011.1, from coordinate 33,885,430 downwards.
TAGATGTTGAAATAATTTTTAATACTTATCTGCACAAGCAGGATAACAATCCAATGAGACTTGGAATGCTAAGGTACAATATCAATAAGAAAAAAATCACAGGAATAAACTCACTCAGGTCTATCTATATGTGAGTATAAATATAAACCAATATATGAGGAAATATCTAGACCTGCATACAGGCAGATATTCCAATGTCTATTAGAATTAGAACTATTGTTAATATTCTTGTTCTAATATTATTATTAGTAATATATGATTATTATTAATATTATTATTATTATAAATATTATTATTGTAATTATTAATATTATTATTATTACTTTATTAATGAAAGATTGCCAATTATCCGAATTAAACGCCTGAGGCTGGAAGAGAGGCCTCTGGCAGCTGGAGCTCCCAGGCAACAACCGGGAGGGATAGGCTGCAATCACTTGCCCTGAGCGTGCTGCGGGAAGCCAACAATTACTAAATTGTACCAATTAGCAAAGGCCCTACAGGCTGAGAGGCCTGTGCTAGGGCCGGTTACTTCGCAGCGCTATGAGGCCTCAATCACTTTATTTTTTTTATTTTTTATTTTTTAAAGATGGCGCCCGCCACGTGGGGGTGCCCTAGAGGCGATCGCCCACGTTTCTAAAGTCCCGGGCTGCTCAGGGCAATGAAGTTTTTTAATTCTCCGGCCTTAAAAGAGGCCGAGGAAGCCAAGCAGTAAGTTTTCGCCCCTTCTTAGGGCAGCGGCGTTTCGGTGGGGGGGAATACCAGCAGCACTTATCAGTGCGATCAGTAAAGCTGCTGCAAGCGCAGCGAGAGAAACGGCAGGCAAGAGATCAAATTGGGGGAAATTAGCGCCGAAGCGCGAAAGTCGCCCGTTCTACAACCCCCCTGGGGGCGAAAGAAACGCGCTCCCCTTAAATCCCCAGTCCTGCGCCAGAAGGCTAAGGAAAATAACTTGTTTTTTTGTATAAATAGATTCAAACCTGAGAGCAGTCTTGGATCGGCCAAGGAGTGAGAAATGCACAGCCTAACTTGACGACGGCTGAGGGCAAACTGGGGAACGCAAGAGAGCCACGTGATGGAGGGCGGAGCGTTCCTCAGTGATTGAGCTCAGCCATCAACGACGTAGACTGAAGCACCTCCCACTCTCTGGATGATCCGAACGGCTCTCAGGAGAACTCACTGATATTCAGTGCAATTAATCATGTCATTCTGGATTTGGATTTGAAGAACTATTTTTTTAGTAGTTCTAATTGTGTTTTGTTGATCATTTCCACAAGTTGGTTCTTATAGCTCAGACAACCTTGCCATGATTTGTAGAATGACTCAGGCTTTATTTTTATCCATTTTGCTGTTTTGGGGCAGCATAGATCATGTGGAGCTGGATCTCATAATAATGTGGACATAATTGTATTTGGAACTCTCTACCTTTTTAAACAAAAGTCAAAGATACTGTGAAATCTTGAGCCAACAATTAAGTAGTGTTTGGGATTTATGTGGATTGATTGGTGGAAGTTCAATCCAGAAAAAATTAAATAAACAGTCTGACTTGGATCTGTTCTGTATAGATTTCCTACCCTCCAAAAGTGCATGTCGTAATTTCGAGGACCTCTTAGAAGTTTTGATGTTGACAGTAGAGAAGAGTGTACCACTACTGGTTGACAAAGATTTTACATTTGTTGCCTCCTAACTCCTATGCAGTTTAATTCTGGATACATTCTGGATAGGGCTATTGTTTATAAACTGTGGCTTTCTTTGCAATGCCCACCCATCCATTCCCCAATTCTAGAACATGCTTCACAAAAGGATGAATCAGCTTCTTGACTACTCATCTATAAGCTTACTGAAGCCATTTACATTTTTAGATCATTAATGATTGCACAGATTAACTAATTATTGCTTTTCTGTATCCATACATTTTGAAGGTTTGAGGGGTTTATTTTTATAAATCTTTTTCAAGAAGACTTCAATTTACAATCCATAGCCTGCTAATAATTGGCAAGGGATTATTAGTAGGGAGGCTGGACAAAATATTAATAGTAATCTAGTGTACTTATATATTACATTTAAAGTTATGCTACACTTTTCAGTGTAATTTGCTTCACAGATGTCTATTTGTATAATAGTCCCTCAATTTGAATAGTGACTTCTATGTAATGCTGGTGTGAACTAACCTTTACACTTATAGTGTTTGTACCGTAATCAGGATCAGTGGCTTTTATCTGTAGTGTTAAAAAGGGAATGGTTGATATTAGGAATAGCAATAGCACTTACATACTACTCCATAGTGCTTTACAGCCCGCTCTAAGCAGTTTAGAGAGTCAGCATATTTCTCCCAACAATGAGAACCATATTTTCTGACCTCAGAAGGATGGAAGACTGAGTCAACCTTCATCCAGTGAGAATCGAACTGCTGGCAGCCAGCAGCCAGCACCAGTAGCCTGACTGAGCCATCTAACTGAGCCATCACGGTAGAATCCTGGTTTAAGATTTTTAACTGACATTTTCCCAGGATTTTCTCTTTTAGATATTATATGAGATTTTGTTTTAAAACAAATTGGGATCATGGAACAACAGGTGGAAGTATAGAAAGAGAAAAAGAATCACACTTATGTTTTATTTGTTCAACCAAAGAGACCAATAACATTATTTCTAATAAGCGCCAAGGAGCTCTGAGATCAATATGAAATTTAAATATGTTGTAGGTAGTAGTCTCTGATGATTCTGTTCCATTGGGTCTCCCTTTGTTCTTCTAATGTTTACATTTATCAGATACACAAATGAAAAATGTTGGTTGAAAATTACAGCAAGATTCTTCATTCTTTGATTACTGGAATTCAGCAACATAACTGCTATTATACACAGGATACAATAAATGTGGCACATTTGTTTTGGTGGTAATTGCAAGCTGGAAATCAAGGGTTTCCTGAAGTCTCTCTTGAGACTTTTGTGGGATTTTTCTGAATACTTCTTTGTAAATACATGGTTGCAAATTGTGTTATGGCATCCCCTAACTATTATGGAACAATGAAAGGCAAGAATTGACATCACATACATAAAGTTGGTATTAGGTATGCCAAAGCAATCCTTTGCAACAATTGCCTGTTATATCATATTCTATTTCTTGCTTGTAAATAAGAGTCTCTAAAAATATTAAATCTTAGATCCAGCCTAACCATAGTTTAGTTTTTCATTTTGGATTATGTACAATGTGACTTTGGAGGGACATTTTTATTCTAAGAAAATGACAAGCCAACAAGAAGCTATAATTGCCCTGATTTTTAGAAGTGGTGCAATACTACAGATCTGATGTACTGCAAGACATGAATCAGAAAAATTCTATTAAAAAATCTCTTGAATGGCTGACACAGGAGTATTCTCCACAATGATTAATTTGACTTGGTCATTATGAACACAGACAAGTCTGACAAAATTGCATTTCATTCCCCACTGAATTCATAAAATTGCTGTACACATAATAAGAAATTATAGTCCTATGCTATCTACTACCGATATATTTGACAGGATTTCAGCTCTGGGGAAAAAGGGGATGGGGGAAAGACCAGGAAAGGAAATTGGGAAACAGTTTAAAAGCCTACAATTTACTATCTTTTGCTATACCTTGCATATCCCAGTTATTCAGTTCAAATTCCCAATGAACATTCCAGTGAAAGTCACTTTGAATGATTCTGGAAATAACTGCTTTATAATTCCCAGAATTGAAAGGCAAGAGTTTTTATTTCTATGAGGCTATGTAACCAAATTGTGAAGGAAATACACATACAGGATTGAGAAAAAAAATGATTTTGCCAAAATTGCCTCTTTTGCACTTACTGAAACAATAAGCTCCTGCAGTCCTTTACAACAAATGAGAATATTTACTTCCCAGCTAAACACTCTTAGTGGAAAAACAATACTATGCTACTGTTGTTGACTTTTCTTGTTCATCAGCAACTTCACCAGCTGCCACAGAATTAAGGGAGACCCCGCAAAAATACATGCATTTGAATCAGTGTAATCGTCTGTATGTAGACTAGAACATTAGACTCCTCAAAGCAGGGAACCTTGAGAAGTTAGACAAAATATTATCCAGCACGGTGTAATTGTATTTAGAATAAAAAATTCCAAAGTCCTGAAATAAATAATGCAAATTATATCAAGTGGTGGTTGATTAGTTGTAGGAATGTTTAGATATGGGCAGTATAACATCAAAAGATACATAAATTTGGCAAAGTAAAACCAAATAAATGTTATGTGGATTCCTGTAGTGAACTAGAGCATGCATTCTATAGCCCTTGTGAATCTTTCCAATTTTGTGGAGGAAAGTACAAAGTTCAAAGTACATCCCTTTATATAAATTATACCCAATTCAATACCTGTGATTTTAAGATGTGGCTGAAAAAAAATGCTGCCTAAACATTGAAGAATCACTATCAGTCTGTGACCTAGAATTCATATTTCATTAAGCCATGTGTCAGTGTTGCAACAAACCTCCATTCCACAACTCCGAGACAAACATATCTCAAAAGTACCTTTGTTAGAATAGCACCTAGCACATCTGTGGAATCCCAAATCTAAAAGTTTTTGGGCTTTCCACAGATTTCCAAACTACAAATCGATCCCCCCTTTGGTCGTCATCACACCACATGGCCTAATCATGATCCATCCAAAAGTAAGATCCTTATTTTATCCTGCACCATACTAAATGAATTTGAACTAACAGAAGAATTTTATTTTGTCTACTTAGAGCTACTTAATTGAAATCAAACCCCCCCCACTTTCTCAGGCTATGTGGCAACGTGGAATATGGCGTTCAAAGCCAACACCATGATTGATTTAACTAGGGTTCATTGAATGCATCACAATTGGTTGGGCATTCCCAGCTGACTTTCATGGCTAAGGTAGGATCAGAATTGATGTTCTCCCATTTTTTTTAGCCTGGTGCCTTAACCACAAGACCTAATTAACTCCCTTATTATTAATGGTATGACACATAGAAAATATAATTTTTGAAAGAATGACTGTGGTGTTATGCAGCAAAAGTTGTGTGGCCAGTAATTACCTCCAGGAGAAGACAGAATGGGATGTTATATCCACCCTGTTCCATTTTACACTGACAGATGAATTTATATTACTTGGTCAGTTTTCCTTGCAGTTCACCAGAAACAATTTCTCTACTGCTTTCTCTCTTAAACTTATATTTGTTCTGAATGTTATTTGACAGGGCAAATATTTACCTCCAATAATGATGAAAATCTCCATCCTTCTAACTGTGAATAACATTCTTTGAATCAATGTTTGTCTGAAGCTTCCAGGATCCCAGCAGATAATCACAGTGAACATGACATGACAGAGAATTGGGGTCACTTGATATTTGTCAGGTTTCTAAGGAGAGCATTTTTCTTGAATTCCTGCCTGCCCAAGTAATGTTCTTTGTGATTAACAATTGCACACAATGTCTGTCTTGATGGAACTGTTCATCTATAGAATTGAAAGGATTTTTCATTTACTATCCATTTTACACGTGAGGAGTATTGAGGCATAAAAAGGGATTTGTTTTTATTGTTATTGAGCAAGAGATGACATGAATAGCCAGATTTGTGCAAGATTACATTAATTTGGAATTAAAGTATTCAGATGCAAAAGAGGATAGGAGTCACAAAGCTTTACAATGGCATGGAAGGAGTAATTTTGCAATTCCCACATGTTGCTCCGGAATGCAGATTGCCCATCTTTGGTCTAGAAGTTTTAAATGTGGATGTTATAGTTCTGAATGGCGTCTCATCCATTTGCTCTGCTTCCTTCCACAGGAAGTACATAAGAACATTGGAGACCAGTAGTTTTCCAGAGGCCTCTCTGGGAAGCTCCCAGGCAGGACGCAAGGATAGTAGCATTTTGTCATTCAGTGTTCTGACCCAACTGGGTTCCCAAAGAGCAAACACAGACAAAGGCAGCAGCCCCCATCTTTTAAGGTTTAATAACGAATTCTGTTCCTTTACAGATAAAAGGCTGCTTTCCACTAATTAGCTCCGACAAGAAAGAGCCTTGCCAAGGTGTTTGTCAATGCTGCCAAAAACCCAGAGATAAGAATTAATTTACAAGATTCTCCAAATACGAACTAAGATGTCCACAAGTTGAACTTCACAGCTTCTTTGCTTTCTGCAAAGAACGATTTTTCAAACCTGGCTTTTATCCTTTTGAGGAAGGGGCCATTACCTTGCAGCCTTACTCCTGAGTCGCCTGTGCTGCTGTAATTGTTCTATCCTCCGAGTAATCCTTCGTGCACGTGCACTTGGCACAGGCTCCTCGGAAACCTCCTCATCACTGCTGCCAGCCCCCCCAATCTCTGAAGGCAGCAGTCCACTCTCTGATGGTCCTGGCCCCTCATCAGAATCCTCACTCTCCTCAGCCATCTGCACCTGCTGCCGGCTAACCACAACATTGAGTTACAGGTAGTCCTCAACTTACAACCATTCATTTAGCGACCATTCAAAGTTACAACAGTACTGAAAGAAATGAACTATGACTGGTTCACACACTTACGACTGTTGCAACATCCCTAAGGTCACGTGATGAAGATTTGGGTGCTTGGCAACCAGCATGTATTTATGATTGCAGCCTCCCAAAGTCATGTGAGCGTCATTTATGATCTTCCCAGCTGGATTTGCTTAAAGACCTCATGATCCACTTAACAACTGCAGTGATTTGGTTAACATCCATTGCAAAAATTGTCATAACATTGGGGATGACTCACTTAAGAACTATCTTGCTTAACAACAAAAAATTTGGATCCAGTTGTGGTCATAAGCCACGGACTCTCTGTACTAGCCCTGAGAACAGGGGTGGGATATGACAGGGTTAACTACCGGTTTGGGATTTATGAGCTTCCCTGCAGGCTGTGAGCTACACACCTGTAAATTGTCATCAGCAGCTGCCTGCAGAGAAGCAGCCTTTGAAACAGCCCTCTTTTCTTGCTTTTCTAACTGCAACTGTGCCTCATTCGGCAGCTGAAGTTAAAAAATCAGGAAATAAAGATCAGGTAAGAGCCCGGGTGGGTGGGCAGGCAAAAACATCAGCAGACATAGAACCAGTTCTATGTCTGCTGCTCTTCAGAGCTACCGGTTCTTCAGAGGTGGACAGAACCGATAGAAACCCACCCCGCCTGAGAATCATAAATTATCCATTATGAAAATAATACAGAATTAGCATCACTGGTAGACCTTTATAAGATTATTCCCCATTAATTTGTCAAGTCTCATTTTCAAACCCAAATCAGCCTGTGCTGAACTCTGTTATTATTATTATATGAATTACAGAGTTTGTTAATGTGTTGTATGAAGAAGCATTTCTTTTTATCTATCCTAAATCCCACCCCCTTTGAATTTCCTGGAAGAATCCTAAATTCTAGTATTACAAAAGGTAGAAAAACATGCTATTATCCACTTTCTTCCCTTCATATATGACACTTGTCCTTTATTGCATCTTAAAGGGAATAATAATGAGTGTGGTTTTGCACTTGTGGTTTTCCTACTACTAGAATATCTACTGTTAGTCTGTCCCAACTCCAGCTGTGTTGAATTACATTCCCAGATGCTTTTCATATTGTTTACTAAAAGGTTTTTTTTTTTGCATGTATAAAACTTATATTTCACATCTAACTGTTTTCTGTTTTGTTCAGCGATCAAGAGTTGAGCCAAGTAAGGGAAACCCCACACAACTGGGGTGGAAAATGGAAGCAAAATGGGGGTAAAAATACCTCTCTCCCCTTTTTTGGGAGGAAGTTGGCATGCTTCCAAACCAAGTGCTAGGTTGCATCTTTCCTTTTAAACATTTTCCATGATAATATGGAGGCTAATATGGTTCTCTCTGCAGCAAATCAATATATTTAGACATGGAAAAATAATCATGTGGTACAAGAATCCTGGTAGATACTAAGTAGGTGCCAGTGATATATTGCTGTTCTTGAAAGTCACATTGGGAATTGCAGCTCTAGAACATGTATAGTAAAGATTTTAAGGTTTGCATTCTTGGATCAGGCTCTAACAGTTTGTCTTTATTCCTGCTGATTTTTACATTCTGTAATATGCAGTATGCAGAAAAGCTTTTGAAGCTGGTATAACAGGAGAGATTTGAACAAAATAAAGGCTTAGATTAAAGGCTCATGCAGCCATGTAGAGAGGATTAAAAGCAATATTTTCAGAAAGGCTTTTGCAGATGAACTTTTAATGAGGTTTTCAAGTGGAACTATTGCATTTGTGGTTTGTTATTATGACTTTATACTAATGGTAGACTCTGCACAGCATTTTATTGTTTTTTGTTATTGTTTTAAAGCTGGCTGAAACATATACTACCATTAGAAGAAAAAAAGATACTTCATTAAATTATCAACTAATTGTATCAGTAAAAAGCAGATTGAAGTACATCAATAAAACCCTGAAGAGAATTCAGTGTATATCTTTTAGGAGTCCCAGTGAAAAGGATCTGCAGATAATTATACCTTCTTAAAGGTAAATCTATAAGTCAGGCCTTTGTAAGCAAACTTAATGTGTGGGGAGGATCATATTGGCAAAAGTGGACTTAATATTAATTAAGCAAAACAATATATGTATGATACGTTTCCAAGTCACATATAAAAAGTGTTAATAGAAACCTTGTAATATCGCTCTAAGTGACATTGGTACTATTTTGGATTTTTGAAACTTTTTTGGGTCCTAGCAGCTGGAAAAAGCTACACAATATAAACATACATCCCATAATCCATTCACTACAGCCATTTTTGTCTCTTTCTATCTATACACTTACAAACACACTCAGGAACTTTAAAAGAGATGATAGACACTCCTTTCTTCTTGGCCATTATGAAGGAAATTTGCTGTTTCTCTGCTATGTTGGCAGAGAAATAATGATCCTTCTTTAAAAAAATTGCTGGGAGAGAAGAGAAAAGAAGAAAAATGTCCTCTCCTCAAAAATCATTACCAAAATTGTTGTTTCTGAAGTATTAGCAGTGGGAAAATGGCAGATATGATTTTCACTACCTAGCAGACAGCCGATCAGTTGGATGATAGCAAAAAGTTAGGGCTCCACATACTCTGGCAGGTGGCCAGGAGAGTGGTAGAGGGCCTCTTGTATCCTGTGGTTACCCATATGGAATCTGAGTAGTGACATCATGCATGCAAATCTTTCTGTGCACCAGATTTTCTATAGGTGTTATTAGTATGCATCTCTCTTCACCATTCCTTCAATCAGTCAATTCGTTATTATCTTCAGTGACCAGCATTCCATTTAGAAAAGCATGAAGGTTAAACATCTTACCAGTTTTTTTTTAAAAAAAAACACCAAAATATTATAAAATAAAATTTGATAGAAAAAATATAATGATAAAATAAACAGCCATGTTGAAATGATTTATATAATTAATGGTGGTGAGTTTTACAGACAGTGAAAGAAATTTTAATCACATTCAAAGAAATTGAATTATACTGGGTCAGTTAATAAAATATATACAATCTGTGCCACCTGGAAATTTAGTTAATGAATGAATTAGCACTACTTTACAGCTTATGTATCATCTTTGGGGGCTGCTCAAAATGCTCCTCCAGAATACATAATATAAGTTATATATGTGTTTGTCAGAATCTAAGGGGAGATGATTCCCAAGGTAACTCTTGCTTGCCTCAATCTGTGTTAGTGGCATTGTGCAGCACAGTGATAACAGCCAAACAGAATTGTTTTATTGTAGCCCATTGCAAGTGACAGGCAGAACTGTGTTTTTTGTCAGACATATCTTATGCAGAGTAGATCTATACATTGAAAAAACTTAGTCTGGCTTGAAATTTGCCAATTGCTGGTATTCAGCATTTTAAGTAAAAATATATTGCCCTCTATATTGATGACTATATCTCCTAGGTCTATTTTGTTTATTTGAATTGACATCTTAAATATATTGTGTATGTAGTTTTAGATAGCATTATATTTATGTGGCACTTGATTGCATTGTGGATACTGTGGTGGAAGCCAGGTTAATGGGAATTATCTTTAACAAAATAATATTTTGAAATATCAGTACTTTTCAAAAATAATTAAAATTCTTTCTCTCCTAGACAGTTATTTACTTCCTGTTCTCTAGCTTGCATTTTTCTCATCCATATTCCATGCTCTCTATATAAAACAATGATATGCAGCATTTTTTTTTACATCATAGGGTGTATTCACACATCAGTAACATGCTAGAAGCTGAAGACAACATTGGAGAAACACAGCTGTATAGACATGTACATTCTTAGTGCTCTCTCTCTTTTTCTATCCACCTTGCTGCTGTTTATCCTCTTCTTCTCTTTCCTTCCACCTTTCTCTGCATTGTAAACTTTCCCAGAGAGCTAGATTTTTCCTAATGGGTCCAAAATATGAAAATTTGGGCCTGGACATTTGTGCTTCAAGTGAAAATTCTGTGTTTATATATTTGTTTTCTTAGCTATCCATAGTATTCTCAGTTCTCTAATAAAACAAAAGATAAAGTACATTAATAAATAAAAATCCAGAGTATGAAAACTCATAACATTGCCAAGATGGGCAATCTAGATTCAAGTCAGTTGAGTTGGAAAAATGGTACTTTCTGGTCTTATCCCCTTCATGGATCTGGGACACCACTAGTAGCTTTAGTTACGTAAATATTCAGATGGGTTGACTAGGGATGGAATAGGTTATCCAAAACATACTTTGGCACAAAGCCATAGAGAGCTTTATCATGCAAGGCTAGCACTTTGAATTATACTCTGAAATGTATTATCAGGGCCGATAAGATAGGTGTAATATATACATATTGCAGCAGCAAACACCAGTCAATAAGCATTTTGAACCAAGAATGATTTCCAGCCAGTCTATCAAGGTAGCACTTAAAACACAGAAAAACTAGAGGTGATTTTGTTCCCTCCAGATTACTAGAGGAAAATAAAGATTGGTGGGCCAGTGTTGCCTGCCTTATTTTACTTATATTACCAGCTAAACACATTTTCTGTCTGAAGGGAATGGGGCCATAGTCTATAAGGATAGAGGAAATGGACTTAATGGACTTAAATTACACATTAAATTTGTCATTTAAATTACAAACTTAGTAGCTTGCTTCATACTTAGGCAATCTATAAAATACCTTTATTTAAAATTATTGGATCAGGCCTAAAGTGAAAATATCTTTCTGATGAGCAGATGGGATTTAGACTATTTAACTGAAAAAAAAAATAGCCCAAAGGATTCCTTTTTGCAACCTTTGTGGATTTCAAATCATCTTTTGATTTGATTCCAAGGAACTGGATATGGGAAAAACTAATAGCATCCTCAGTGGCTAAAATATTGTTCCTTCTTAACTTGACTCTTTATTCCAAGACCTTACTTAATATATTTCCTGGAGGTTATTTTTCTGGAGCGGTAAGGCAAGAATATATTCTAGTACTCTTATTTTTCAATATGTAAATTAATTCAATAATTCAAGCTCTGAGGTCTTCTGATTGTCACTCTCCATGGCTGTAGATTGTGCAACTCTAGCTTTGCTATATGCAGACAACATAGCAAGTTTGTCTGTCTTTACCAATGAGAATGAAACAGGCATTGAGGTCATAGACTTTCTTTTGCCTAAACAACAAATTGCAACAAATCTTCAAAAGACTATACAGTGTTGTTGTTTTGCACTATGTATTCATAAGATGGATAAATATCTAATTAACGGAACCCCAATAGACCAAGTGAATACTTATAAACATCTTGGAGTACAATTCCAGGCCTCCTTATCTTGGACTTCACATTTATCAGGGCCAACATAGCTCCTCAACCATCTACAGATTTCTTCCATTCAAAGGGGCACATTTTATTCCTGCAGCTCTCAAGGTCTTCCTTGCTAAGGTTATTTCTAAGCTTCTTCATGTTGTTGAGATTTGCACTTTTAAGCCTTGGAAGCTAACCAAGGTGCATCAAGAACACTGCCTTACACTTAGAGACACGTTTAGTTTCCATGGGTGCCAATGCCTGGTACTATCTCATTAATTTCCAGTTAAAATTGTTATTTTTTTCCCTGGCTCCGGTGATTTTCAGACACCATTTTAATTCAACCTGGCTAATAAAAGTTATCCCCAGACTCTAATCTTTTCTGGAAAGGTTCTGTTTATTAGAGTTTGAAAATGCCAAGAACCATAATAAAGAACTTATCTGGAATATTGATTTACAAGCCACTCCAAACCTAGTATTCAACCCCATAGTTTCAAAATTGTTTTCAGATTGGCATGTGTCATCATCCTATCTCACTTCTATTATAACTCTAAACTGTTATTGGGCATTCACCTTGGCCAGAGGGGATCCATCACTCGCCCACAGTCCTATAGGGGAATTACAAAGCATCCCCCTTCAGCAATGTATATGCAAATATGGACACATTTCTGTGGAATTCATAAACCACATATTCCTTTGTTACTTTTATTACAGGGAATATTGAAAGACTTTCATTTGTCCCTTTTTAAAGAACTACCTTGGTAGAGAATGTGATGCTGATCAATCACTTCTTCTATCCTGTCAGGGCACTGATATATTTGTCCAAGTTGCCTGATTTTGTGCCTCAATTTATATTCCCCCACTATGATTATAGATTAGCACTAATCTTGTTGATTTCCACCACTATTATTGTTACATTTATTTTTGGTGATTGTAGTGCTCAATGATCTATGCTTCTCCTTACTGTATATTTGGTAGTGCTATATAATTATGATTGCAAGAATAGGATCAGAACAAGGAAATAATAGCAAAACCCAAAACCATTTCACTGTTTTAATTTAATAATTTTCAAGAGCTGATTATTATCTTACAGATTTGTAGATACCAGTTGAAAACTAAATGCATATATCTAATCAGACATATTCCATGTAGTTTTATTCATTTTAGTGGATTAAGGAAATTAACTCCCAACTATCTTAAATCAAAGATATTAAGTACCAGGACTGCGAGAAATGGGCATGATTCAATTTGAGATTTTAAGGCAAACCAATTAAATTTAATCTGCTTTGAGATTTCAAAGGGGGAAACATTAGCACTTCTTCAATTACATTTGTTGTCAAAATGAAATGATTGTTTTGAGAACCAAGCCATCAAGTTTTAGGTTGAAAATTTACATAGAGCTCCAGTACTAGTACAGAGTCATAAACTGATGCATTGATCCAACTGTTTCCACATTGACTTCACCATGATTAATCAGCTTTTCTTCTACTGTATTGTCCATTAATACAGTATCTCCCTCTTGTAATTTCAATATCAGTTGAAATCAATTATATGCTAGGCATTTCTCTGGTTTATTTGCAAATTCAAAATTTTGACCTTACGTAGTTCATTTTTATTTTTATTTTACTGTTAACATGATGTTGTAAAAGTTTAATCTGTTAAAACATACTTATCTTCTGGAATATTGAAATTTGTTGAAATGTTGAAATTTATTTTTTTCTCATTTAAAATAGCTTGTGTTTTTTCTTCTTTTTTAATTCATTATTATGTTGTCATATAAAATAACCTCTAATAAAAACTTTATTTTCATCCCAAATCATTTTAAGTCAATACCTTTACCTACATTATTTTTAAAAAATGTTTAAATTTCAATTTACAATTTTCCACCATTGCATCTTTCTGTCCCCATCAAAAAGAACTAATTTTTTAATAACCCAAACTTAAAATATTATGATCGAAAATTGTCTTTGGTAATATCTCTACTTGAGAAACTTCAGTAGCCATGTTCTTTGAAATCCAAATCATGTTTTTATTTAAGGGATAATTTTCCATCATCAAAGTCTTAATCCCATTGCAGCCCAACATCTGCCATGCTCATCAATCAGTACAAGTTCTGGTTGTACTTGGGGATTTGTATACAAAACAACTCCGTTTCCTTTTTTGTCTTCCTGTTGAAATACATTATTCACCCAATTTTTTAAATAAATCAAATACCTTATGTCCTTTTTTTCTAATGTGTCTTTTGTGAGCAAATTACATTGTAATTTTTTTCAAATAACGATTTCTTCCCTTTTGAGGAGCATTTGCTCCATTTATATTTCATGTTAAGTATTTGTAAGCCATAATTAAATCAAAAATTTTCTAAAAATCAATATATATAACACCTAGTTCAATATCATCCATTTCAGTTTCCGGTTAGAATTTTTGTATAATCTCTTCTGATGCCGCAATTAGGTATTGCTTTTCTAGAAATTCTCTTGCCTTTTGGATTGAATTCAATTGAAACCTCTGCTGTTTAAATGTAAAAAATATACCTTCCAATTTGTCCCATAGAAATGGAATCTTTTTCTGCTTTAGTTTCCCATCAAAGGAAAAAAAAACACCTCTTTTCTCTCATGAAAAAAATCTAATCAAATAATTCCAAACAAAACAAAAACAAGTATTATTAATCTATTATTAATCTTCAGTCTTCTGTTAAAAAGCTGCTGCAAAATGTGATCCCTTGTCTTCTTCCTGACAAATTGCACCAAAACGTTGGAATATTTCTTAGTCTTGGAAACTTTATATTTATTTTGTATATTTCTGCTTCTGTTTCTTCCAATCCCAATTTAAAAAATACTACAGCTTTAGTAATCTTTTCTTTAATATCTTCACTAGAATCCTCTGTGATTGATCTAAATCTCAATCAAAATTCTTTTTCTCTTAATTCAAATAGACCCAGATCTTCTAGTTCTCTTTCCAACTCTTAGTCTATAATTTACGGTACTTCTTACTCTCTGAGGGTTCCCACATTGTCATTAATTTGTTTTATATCCCCAGACACCTATTCTACTGAGCTTTCCATCTTCCATCCATAATTTCTTTCAACCTCTCTTTCATCTTTACAATGTCTTACATGTCTACCCAGTCTCTTTTTTCAAAAGCTGTCCAAATTATTCAGCTAGGTTATTGGATAGTTGCTGAAATATTTTCTGAAGCGAATCTGATGTAATTCTTCTCTCTGCAGGTTGCTCTAGTCCTCCTCTGTCTTTATATACCTAGTCCTAGTGGATCCAGGTTTTGTCATTCTACATGTTCCTATCCATCATATCTTTTATTCTCTGTCCACATATCTGGCCTTATTGTAATCCATAATAATGAAGTATTCATTTAAAAGACCATAAGAAGCTAGTTTGGGTTATAAAAGACCAATGCAACTTAAACTAAATATTTCAGAATTAAATCTTTCTTCAGCTCGAAAGTATTCTGCTGATTTTCAGAGCATCAAGAACTGCCACATTTCGATCATTCTCTGAGCAACTAAAATATGCTACAACTCTTTGGTTATCTATGGTTGGCTATTTGGAATTCTTGCTCAAACTTTTCCAGACCTCAGTAGCTTATGTGACAGAATCAAAGAACAAGGAGTCTTAAAATATACCATTATTTAAAGTCATACATTCTCCATCAATAGTTACTTCTCATAAAGATGGACTTGATGGCTTAAATTATGGTATTATTTAGTAAATAAATTATTGTATTAAATAGTTACAATACATACGTTATTGTATATACTAATATTTAATTAAAACAAGTAACAGCCAACAGACTATTTTAACTCACTCAAATATGGTCCTTCATATTATTATAAATATATCTCAAATAAGTAGTCACTGCATTGAAGGAACAGAGATTCCTCATTATTTAAAACAGTATTGAATGGAAAAATGTATATAAATTTTGTCCATTACAGCTAGTCCTTGATTTACAAATATATATTTAGTGAATGTTCAAAGTTACAACAGCACTGAAAACAATAATTTATGACAATTTTTCACACTTATGATGTTGCAACATCTCCATGGTGATATGAACAAAATTTGGACTCTTAGCAACTAGCATGTACTTATGACAGTTGCAATGTCCCAGGGTCATGTGATCACCTTTTGCGACCTTCTGACAAGCAAAGTCAATGAAAAAGCCAAATTCACTTAATCACCATGATACTAACTTACCAAGTGCAGTGAGTCACTTGAGAACTGTGGCAAGAAAGATCATAAAATGGGGCAAAACGCACTTAAACAATTGTCTTGTTTAGCAATAGAAATTTTGAGTTTGACTGTGGTTCTAAGTCAAGGACTGCCTGTACTAAATAGGTTTTAGAGAAAAAGTATGGGGTTTTTTAAAAAAACATGAGAAGTTGTCAAACTATCTTTTGTTGTGTTTTTATTTTAGACATACAATGGTCAGAATGAAAATAATGAAGATTATGAAATCCCTCCTATTACTCCTCCTAATCTCCCTGATCCATCCCTCCTTCACTTGGTGGATCATGAAACTGGATATCATTCACTGTGCCACAGTCTCCCCCCAAATAGCCTGATACCAGCATATTCCTACCAGAATATGGATCTTCCTGCTATCATGGTATCTAATATGTTGAGCCAAGATGGGCACCTCCTGTCTAGTCAGCTGCCTACCGTGAGTAATATTTTTTTCTATTATTATACCTCATTTTGCATACCTCTACCTTTCTATATGATTATTCCAAATATAATGGAATACAATTTAGAAGAGAGGACATCCATTTCTACTTATTCCTGAGATAAAAAGCTGTTTTGGATTTGATACCTTTTAAAATTCAAGATGTCCTTGACTATGATAAATGAAGATTCTTAGTTCTGTGCAGAGCCCATAGTTTATTTTAAGAACCACCATTAAGTAACTAAGTATTTCTGTTTTGCTATCCCAGATATTTTTGTTAATCTGTCATCTTGTATATTGTTTTGCTGACATAATAACAACATGCATACAAATAAAACCTTTTATGAATTTAGTTATGGACTAAATTCTACCATGTTAGTTCAGTGCTAGTTGGTAGATACATTTTTTTCACTTCTCAGTCTAGGGTTGTTGTCTAAGAATGAAGTACCTCAGCATAATAGCCTAAAAGTAATAAAAAGAACATTGATAAAACAGAAGTAACACAAGCCTTTAGAACTGATCGGAACTCTACATTTTTCCTCCCCAGTCCCTTCACTGTACCAATGGTCAGAAAGTTCTCTCTGCTGGCAAAATAAAATCAGGGTAAATTGGCAAATGTTTGAAATGCTAAAAAAACAAACTCAAGTCCTATTGTATATTCAAATTAGTCTAAAATAAAAAGTTTGAATTACTGTAATATGAAACCTTTGAATTAGATGCTATTCTTTTGCATAAAGTAGCAGCATAGGAATAATTTGTTAAATTTAAGAAAAAGATGGGTCTGGAACAGAATTTTTTAAAGAGCTTGTCCAGAGCTAAGATAAGAAAAAAAACATGTTATATCAATTTCAGTTGTGGCTTAATAAGCAATATGGAAATTACAGGTTTAGTGTATGAGAAAACTTAATGATTATGGCTTCAGAGAAAATAGGTAACTTGGATTCATAATTTTTTATTTAAAACATTTAAATTCCACTTCCCTAATATTTGGTGACTAATAATAAAAGAAGAAAGCAAATTAATTATAATAAAATAATAGTGTAGAAATGGGGAGAAATAGAATAATAAAATAGCCCTGCATGAAATAATTCTAAATTATCTTATAATCAAATGAAATGAATGTTTCCCTTTTTGGCATACGCTGATCAATATAGTATAATACGGTGTGGGAAACTTTGGCTTTACTGACTGGTATTGGGAGATTTTATCTCTCAGTCTAACTTATCTTTAAGAATAAATGGTAGGAGTTCACCAAATTTATAACAATCAAATTATAAATATACAAATACACATAGATACATGCATACATACATGTATAAAATATTTACAGATTATATCTTGGAAAAATGCTTCATCTATTAAAAACAATTTTTGAGGAAGGGTAGTATTCAGGGTATTCTGTAAAAAGAAAGAGAGAAATTGCTTACAAAAATTAGCAATAAAAATAGATTATAAACCAGGAGAAACATGTCCTACCCCTTCACTAAAGTCCCCTGCATTTTCAGAGATTCAATTTTTTATGTCTAATTGAAGGGATTCCACTGATACTTACTCTGTCATGGCCTTCTCCCACTCAACAGATACCTTTGTGTGAAATCAAACATTACTTTATGCTCCTCTTCAGCCGAGTTGATTAAACCATTCATTTCTGAGACAAAAGAGTCAATTTCACATGAAAGATATTTCCCTCTCAGTTTAATTTAAAGCAAAGACCCAATGCCTGACCCCTATTTTCATAACATGATAATTTTGTTCTACATTGATTGTCTCATTTTTGAGAAAAGATATTGCACATATAAATCAGTTTCTAAAATATCCAAAGAAATGAGGAGAATGGGATTTATTAAGCATTTTACACACATATGAAATAATTTATTTTGGAATAGTCCTTGGGAAATGTTCTGTAGTTTATGGGTCTGTTTTATAAATGCAGTATCATGACAATAAATCAGGACTGAGCTGCAAGAAGATAAGAAGAGGGCTTAGTGTGCTATAAGCATAGCATAGGGATATTAAGATTTGTTTCCCCCTTATAATGAAAATGAAAATCGAAAAGAAATCTGGGGAAGTCCAAGTTTCCCAGCTGATTGTCAGTGAAGAGTATTTTATTTTAAATGGTGCATCTGGAGTGTTGACATATCCCTAAGGTTTTCGACTGCAAAGAGGGTGTTAAGGAAGAAAATTGTCTTTCTATTTTAAGGCCAAAATAATTTTTCTCCCTTTCTGTCAAATATCTTTTTCCAAACCATTAACATTTCCATCCCTGATTAAATGTCATGTCACAGTAAATCAGCCATTCGTTCCCAGTATTTGCACCATATGTAGGCTAGGCAACATATCTCCCAGTAATGTATATAGAAATTCTCCAAGAAGCATTAATACAATATGTATTTTATTTATTTATATACTCTTTCTATTTGTTTTATTCAAGGCAGTTTACAACAATTAAAAATAAAGTATCAAACAACAACAAAGATTACTACACAATTAACACAATTAAAATAAAAATCAAACTCAGTTATTAAAATAATAATTAAAAGATTGTTGAAACATTTAGCATGTTTTTAAATACAGGAAGAGTGCCAAATATCTTTTTCTGCATGGACTGGGAGTTATTTTGGAGAAGACTCATTCTTGCATACCAATACTAGAGCATCTGGTAGTGGAAACATATTTAAAAGGATCATTGTCACTGATCTAAACAACAGATCAAATTTATAACGGGAGAGATAGAGAACCAGAATCTAAATCATTTAGAATTTTAAAGGTTAACACCAGCACCTAACACAGTTGTGTGATACACGATTGGTAAATTGGCATATCTTTTAAGAAACCTGAACCCTGTACCATGTACTGGTCAACAGCTCTCAGTCTTTCAAAGTAGGCAAGGCAAGAAAGCAGGAATCACTAAAAGTCTTGGAATGTACTCTAAAGCAGGGGTGTCAAACTCGATTTCATTGAGGGGATCCTTCAGGGTTGTGTTGATCTCTGGGGCCAGGGTGGGCCAAAGTGGGTGTGGCCAGTTCAACATCACTCATGTCGGGGGTGCCTGTGGTGGAATCTTGGTTGTTGAGCAAAGCTGTCACTAAGCAATACATCACGTGGCCGCTTTACTCAATGACTGCAATCCCGGCAATTATCCTTGCAGTCATTAAGCCATCATGTGGGTGGTTAAGCAGAGGGAGTTCCAAGTAAAAAACATGGGGATGCCTTAGTTGGGCAGGAGCTTTGGGAGGCCAAGCATAAAATGCACATGAAACACTTTCCCACATACACAAAGGGCCAAATGCCTGAGAAGTTTCCACACAGTAGCAGTTGCCCTCTACAGTTGCCCTGCACAGTGCAAAGGAATCTCCCCTCATGAACAGCCAAATACATGGGAAACCCCAGTTCAGATCCCCCCATGCCCCATCACACTTCCTGGCCTGTATTCCATCACGCCAGCTGTTCTTCACTATTTCCTATGTCCCACTGAAAGGGGTGGTGGTGGTGGTGGTTCTTCCAGTTCAGAGAGAGGCAGTGGTATACTCTACTCTTCCTCAAGGAACCAGTTAATCTGGACATTTTCACCCAATCCTTAATCTTCCATTTTTAAGGAAGGTTGGAGAAGGTGGTCAGTCTCTAGCTTCAGAAGACTCTGATGAAAGTGTATTATCATCCCAGACAGGATTCAGACTATTCCCATCTACTATGATATCATTCTGGATTGTCTGAGGTTGGGGTGGGGGGATACTATTCTGAGGTATTTTTTCTCTGAGGCTGTTTCCAATTGGTGTTGGTGGGAGGAGAACAGTTGAGCCCTGCTTTATGGGATGCCTCAGGAGTACTCCACCTTTCTGCTTTTCCAAATCCACATGAAGCTGCTGGGGATGGTAATTTGTTTTGTCTAAATAGGGCAAGGTATGATCAATTTGCAGATTACATCCAGTTAAATACCTCTGCTCCTGACTGCCCAGGTGAAAGAGTCAAGCTTCTTTCCCAGTGTCTAGAGCAGAGGTCTCCAAACTTGGCCACTTTAAGACTTGTGGAGTTGAAGTCTTAAAGTACCCAAGTTTGGGGACCCTTGGTCTAGGGGCTCTAAGGATCTGGATAGCAAGAACAGATTATGGCTTAACTCTGCCAAAACTTCATTGGTAAGAGATTTTCAGATCTCCAGATCTGGGAATTGGAGGCTTTCCATCTTTCAGACTTCATGTAAAATATGGTGATTCTCCTGGACTCACAGTTCCTGGTTGAAGAGCAAGTGACAGCTATAAGGTCTCTGTACAACTGTGCCTTGTGTACTAGTTGCATTTATTCCTGGACCAAAGGTCCCTGCTCATAGGCACTTATGCCTTAGTTATTTCCCATTGGCCCACAGGAATATGTTCTATATGAGGTGCTAGGAATCAGGTGGCATAAACATTAAGCAAACATACAAATATCTTGAAGCTCATCTGGAATTTTCAGTAGCCCATTTCATTATGCCTATGAAATACCACTATTTTGTGTTGTCAGCTTTAAAAGCCTACATAGCATAAGACCAGATTAACTGAGGGATTGCCCTCAGCACATGCATTAGAACAATATCCAGTTGAATGTTGTGTTATGATGCTTGGTCACTATTTTTGTATTTTGTATTTATATATTCTGTATATTTTAACATTGATTTATTTTTGTGTTTACTGTTGTATGCTGCCCAGAGTCTTATTGCTTGAGTTTTGTGCCCTTAACTAATAAATAGACAAATGGGTAGATAGATAAATAAATAAACTTAAAATACCTGAAAAGTATCTGGTAAGGAAAGTTGTCCTAGTGTGTTGACATTCCATTATATTCAAATTATTTTGCACATTTTTGTCTCTTATCCTACCTTCAGAACATTGCACACTAATGAGTAAATAATTCTCACAATAACTCTTATGTAAGAAGATAAAATTATTGTTCCACTTTTATAGACAGAAACTTAAACACACTAGCTGACTTAAATATAGAAATTCTTGGGAACAAATAAATGAATAAATGATACACTAGTAAAAGTTGGAATATACCCATTGATTCCTCTACTACAAGCTGTGTTGCTAAAGGCATTATTTTGCCTTCAACTGAAGTTCACTGAACTGCACAGAAGTAACTATAGGCTATGGTAACTGTTGTAAGAAATTAAGTTTATAACTCCATGAACACATGTGCTGTTGTTTATGTTAGCATATGCTGTTGTAAACTGCCAAAAGTCACTTAGGTGAGTGTAGAAATTTAATAAATAAAAAAATACCATATGTAAAAAATTGGTTTTAATCTCAGTTTTGATTGTCAATTTTTAGTGATGAATTTTTAGTTTATTACTTTTGATTTCTAAATATATAGTATGCTTCTGAGCTTTTCATGTAGATTCACTAAAACTAGAAACTGAAAGCAAATTGAAATACATGATAATAGAACTAAATTCTGATAGTATAATGATATTATTAAAATCCAGGGAAACAGTAACTAATTTTCTGAATAATGGGAACACAGAAATAAATATCAAGAAATTTCTGATTGTCTAAAACAGAATAAGTAAAAAAACACATTATTTTAAAATGGAGCTGCACATAAACAAAGATAGGAAATGCAGAATAAGATAATAACAAAATGCATGTTTAAGTTAAATTTGTGGTTTGGTGTGAATTGAGAAAATGTACTTTATGATCAGATGACAATCCAGAAGTGGAAACTGTAAGGAAACTGTTTTTTCTGAAATTTAAATTGAGAAAATGTACTTTATGATCAGATGACAATCCAGAAGTGGAAACTGTAAGGAAACTGTTTTTTCTGAAATTTAAAATTAATCACTCCTCAGAATGGCACACTAAATTTCTAGAACTTGCTAAAACACATGTAAAAATAAATAAGACAATCATTTTCATTTTCTGCCCTTTTCTCAGGGAATTAGATCTAAATCATGGTTTTCTTTCATTAAGTATTAAAAGGAGCATGGTGCCTTGTGTGGTTTGGATGCTGGGATAGAGTTAGTAAGCTCACTTTTGAGACCCAAATGCTGCCGTGGGGCAGGACTGAGCTCCGTCCTTCTCCAGCTCCTGCTACGGACATGAAAAGAGCCCCCAACTGGATGTCCCCTAGTCAACAGTGATATCACCAGCTAATCCTTTCAATCTAAAAGCGCCTTGGCACTTCTGATACAAGTGCAAGTGTTAAACCATGGAATGTAATTTTGAAATATGAAGTCTAAGCCAACAAAGCCATTAGTGGTGAATACTTGCATAATCTAGCAAGCTACCAGTTGCTGAGTTCTTTGCTGATTCATAATGTGCTTGGTTTGGTTTGGTTTGGTTTAGCATGATGTGATTCATATTTGAGGCTTAGTGTGTTCCTTTTTTAAAACATGGCATTAGGCTCAGCCAATTGTGATTTATTCAAGAACACATAGCTAAATAAACTTTGGTTTAATCAAAATGTTCACACATTTGGAGTCTTTGAAACTTACCAAAATTAATCCAAGTGTAATAAGTTAGGCACTCAGAGGATTCTGAAGTAAGCTCTGGAGCGTCATGACTTAAAAGTGAAAATCATATTCAATGTGGAAAAAAATTACAGTAGTATGGAAAAGGAATTATGCATGAATGAACGTGTCAGATTTTGTTCAAAATATCTCATTTGTTCAAGCTATCAGACATTATTTTTACAATTTGTGTCCCAATGACTTAGTTTTGTATAAACCCAGATAAGTGAATGGAGATGTACAGCAAGAATGTTTGATGGAAGTGAATGTTTTGTTAATTTCTAAAATTTCCAGAGAACTAAAGAATTTATATCCTACTTTTTAGTTACTTCTCTACACCTGTGCAACCTTTCATTCCCAGTGACTGTGAGATGAAGAAAGTTAATGTTCTCTTCATTAAAGGGAGTGCAGCCAATCCTTTGACCACATCCTTCTGTATTGGTTAAAAAAATAACGTTGGTTCTATAAATACTCTGCATATACTAGGTTCTCATTATGAAGGAACAAAGTGAGGAGGAAATTCGCCAGTTGAGATGCAGCCACAGATGTTATTGTGTTTCTTTTCTCTTCTTGAGGCCTTGCTGATATTGAATGTAACTACAACAACAGAGGAATTATTCTGGGCCCACTCAAGTTTATTTTTAAGATTAGCCTTCATGGCCCTGCTGCACATGATGTTCTATTACATGGCATTTATAATACCTATGCTTCTTTGTTAGAAACAGCTATGGGGAACATGCTGAATTCCATTGATATCTAGTGTACTAGAGCTGGGAAATGTTAGGGACTCTGCAAACAGAATAATTTTTGTTAAGCTGGAAAATGTGCATTTGACTTTCCTTAATTAGATTATTGGGGTTACTAGATATACATAGAAGGCATAGAAATGGATCGTGCAGAAATACAAGAAATACCAAAGTACAACATATAACATGAATGTTTAGCATTCTCTGAGCTTTGCAAATTTTTCCCGAAAGTTCATCTCTAATTTTGCAGAGCATACAAAACTACATTTTCAGTTTCTAAAATGGGATGCAAGTTCAACAACAAACAGCACTGCAGGACTTGAAAAAAAATCCCTTTTCTTTTCAGCCGCTATTCAGGCATCCTGACATCTTTTCTCTCTTTATTTTACACAGATATCAGACATGGTATTAGAAGCCATTCTCCTCTAGGTTCTGGAGGTGGGGATCTCCACCTCTTTTTAATCCAGATTGATTTTTCCAGATGAAAGGAGCTATGACATTTTTAATAGAATTGGTTGCATGATCTCAACAATGGAGATATTTCTTAGAGAGAGCAACCATGTGAACCTGCATATGTTTTTTCCTCACTCATCCCTACCTACCAAAAATTTTAAACTAATCAACTTTATCTCTGCCCCAGAATTAGAGCCTCCAGAAAGGTTGGAGTGCAGGGAAATAGGCAGTAGATTTGCTAGATTGTTAGATTTCAATAATAAAAGAATTCATCTCAGGTCTCAGATGGATGTCCTCTAGAGTGATTCTTTGCCTTTCTTTATGCATGATAGATAATTGCTTTATAATGTTCATGTATATGTTCCCTTTCCTTTAATGAAATATATATTGCAATAGAATTGCAGGACCATGGGGAAATGTTTCAAATTTTGCAAGCTGAATATTCAGAGAGCTTTAGTGGTCAAGAGTAACAGCAGATGTCAACAATTAAGTTTCATCTTATCATGTTTGTCACTGAGCCAATATTGTTTCTGGTAGGCCAGATGGTTTACTTTGGCTCCTCCTTTCACCAATGGGACTCTGGGATTCTGTTGCAATGGATTTCATTTTTGATCTTCCCCCTCAACAGGATTACATGATGGTTTTTATAGTAATCAATTTATTAATTAATATGAGGTATTTATCAATTTATTAGGACAGTACTTCGGGTATCTATACTCTTGTTTCTTGCAGAATTTGCATGTAACAATTCATTGATAGGCATATGTCTTTTTCAAACAATCTATGGCTACTATTCAACATCTTGCTCTCCCGAACTCTGGCATCTGCTGTTCTTTATGCCTTCTACATGAAAGACAAGCTGCTCAGCAATCTCAAAGGAACATCTAGATTTGTCAAAGTTATAAGTTGTATACAAGATGGCCACAGGGCACACACAAGCAAGTTTGTAATGGATTTTGGTATAGCTTTCAACCAAATTTTACCAGTCTATTTAGAAAACTGGAGTCAAATTGTATTTATTTCTTCCCAGTTATCCAGCAAATTAATCCAATGGTCTTTTATTTGTAGTTGCCTGCTTCTGTGAAGATTCATTCATCCTTCCATTAGGTATTGCTAACAATTCTTTCCTTTTCCTCCCTTTACTGGTGGATAGGGAAAATAACGGTGGAATATACTCTTGTTTCAAGATGCAGGAAAAAGTGGTTGGAACATCTGATTCACTGGAAAGGCTACTCTGAATCTAAAAGGTTCAATCTGAATTCACAAAAATAGGAATCATTCCTTTGGATTATTTTCTATGAATGTGTTTTTAACTTTTGACTCATTATTCTTTCTAATGTTTAAAATACCCTAAATCTCAACTTAAAAACAGAGCCATGATGCAATGGTATGTGAGAATGACATTGAGGAATGAGGGGAAGAGATGCTGCCTAGAAAATGATCAGACAAGGAATGCTTCCCTCCCACTGGCTTAATGTTTGGAGGAAAAAACATAATTGATCAGGCAATTAAAAGTAGTGGCAGGAAATTGTATCTTCAGACTTACAGCATTCTGTTAATGTAGCCTTATAATAAAGTGGAATTAGCTCACCTAGTCCTGTATCCTGTCTAGTTTACTTGGATGTGGGGGGTGTTACAGATGATTGACTTTTGTTCAATATATTACAGTTGGATGACTAATATTTAGATGTTCCAGACTATTAGCCTTTATTGGTTTTAGCTTGGCATGTTACATGAAGAAATAATTATTTCTTTTACTAAAGTTTTGCATTTTATGTAAATAATCCTCGGCATGGTTATTCATGGTCATTCATATCAGCCAACCCAGGCTGTAGCCTTTCAAAGAAGGCAAGGTCAAGAAAGGAGCATGACAGGGAGTCTAGAAATGCTCTTTATGGCTGTAAAGTAGAATTGCAGAATCTTGAAAGCCTGTCTACACCATCTTTACCAAACAGAATCAAGGCAGGGACTGAGAAGTCTTTTCTGAAATTCTACCCTTAATAATGCATTCATTCCTCATCAAGGTGAGGTCCACATTCCTTCATGAAGGCTAATAAAGAAAAAGAGAATTTTATTTATTTGTTTAATTTTTATTTACTTATATCCCACCTTTATTATTTTTACAAATAACTTAAGGTGGCAAACATATCTTCCTCCTCCTACTTTCCCCACAACAACAACCAGTTGAGTTGAGTTGAGTTGAGTTGAGTTGGACTGAGAGAGTGAGTTCACACAGCTGGCTTTCTTGGCTAAAGCAAGACTTGAACTCATGGTTTCCCACTTTCTAGACTGGTGCCTTAACCACTAGACCAAACTGACTCTATCTGTTATGTCATATTATATGTTAAGGAGGCCCTGCAATAAGCCAGTCAGTGGCATAGATTGAAACACCATTGTATTTGAGGTCATGTGTATGTAACATAGTATCAACTTCACCTATGTAGAAATATTGCCTTTTGGACAATTCTTTTGGTGCATAGTTAATGCAAATTGTATAATAATTGTTTGTTGCTTGTTAAAACATGCCCTGACACAGTCACTAGGATGAAATTTAGAACAGCGTTTTTATGTGACTTCTAAATGTAAACTAGTGTTTGCAGTATTATCCTGTTCCCATCTTTATTTTAGTAACTTGTAAAAAAATTATGAGCTGACAATATTTCCCCAATTTATATAGCAGTTACTACATATATTTGCTTTAAAAATAATAAATAATAAAGACAATGATTGCATTCATTTTAGTTTTATGTGGCGACTCCTGGGATTTAGCTTATGGTATTATTTTATTATCGCATTTTGTCTTTAAAATCTGGCTCAGAAAGGACATTCAAGCAGTATAGACAAAAGCTTCCATCTTCCTGTAGAAAGTAAAATGTTGTTGCTTTTCTGAATTACAATGTTTAAAAACAACTATAAAGTGCCATGAGAAAAAATTACCATGTAAATATAGCAATAGTCCCCAGGCCTGTTGCTGGTGTCGGCTGCAATAAAGCAGATCGTAGAGCTACTCAAATCAAGCTGCAAAACAAATTGAATTCCAAATTAGCAGCCTTATGAAAACAAACTGAGGTAAATGTTGATCACTGAGCATGTGAAATGTAACAGCAGAAACTGTTGACACAGGGACAAGCGAACAATTTTAAATGTGCTGAGCTTTCTCTGTAATTCTGTGAATTGGACCTTTTCTATTTCAGTAGGATTTTTTAAAATCTGATTTTGTTATAAGGTGTTTAAAATTCTGCTTATTAATATTTCCCTATTTAAACAACTAAATGTAAATCAGTAGAAAGGAATATTTATAATGCAATCAGATTCCAAGCTGCTTTTCTTTGTATTAATTGGAGGCCAGTTGGCAATCCTTTGCTAGTGTTTTTGTCAGAGGCAATAAATGAAAGAAATATGTCTTTTTAAATTTTATAAAACTCAAAGAAATGGTTTTAAACAGCTTTTCTTCACCTCCTATAATTATTTATTTTCAAACAGTCCTTCAGGGTAATGTTCCGTTTTCTTATTTCACACTCCTTTTTCTCATAAATGAACCATCACTTCAATAAATCATTATGAAAACAGAGACTAACACAAACCCTGAAAGGTTGAAAGATTTATGTAACACATTTATGTTTTCCATTTTCTCATTCTGGTACTCTGCTGCTAAAGCTAAGCTAATAAAAGCAGCTATTAATATTTCTTGTTGCCTAGCAACCACAGAGAGGGAGTAATAGCTATAGCTAGAAAAATAGATGACCGATAAGGAAAAATTCAATTCTTTTATTATCTCAAGGGAAAATGGGCTTTTACTGGAACATTATGATATACGAGTACAAAGTTGAATACAAAGGATTGTTCTCATTTTTTAAAAAATGAACATTATTTTACCTTTGCTAACTCTCTTTAAGTTGTCCTCCTCCTTTTCCAGTTTAATTGAACAACCCCCACTAATATTCTCATTCTAATTAATTTGGCATATTCATTTGGAAACTTCTTTCTCTCTCTTCCCTCTCCCCTTTTTTCTTTTAACATAAGGAGTATACAATTATTTGATTGTAATATTTTTCTCCAAGATGAAATTTGCAACATGGCATCGGGTCACTTTTACGTGTTAAAAATATGTCATCCTCAACAACAGAAATAAATGGTTGAATAAAATTATTTTTCAGTGTTTTGCTATGCATTTAGGTTGAATATCTTCTAAGTTAAGGTTTACTTGATTTAAGTCACTTCTGTAAACTATAAAAATACTTTTGTTGTATTAGGAACATGTGTACAATAAACCGGGGGATGATATATTCAAAATATTATCACTTATTGGCTCATGAAAAATGTTGGTTTTAAAATTGCACAGAATTGCTATTTAAACCTTTTATGTACATATAATTTGCAATTTAATCCACAATTATCACAGGAGATAATTAAGAAATGAATTTTTTCTCTCCACAGTCACTCCATATATTTGGTTTTTATTTATTTATTATTAAATTTATATGTGTGGTACTATTTTCTAGGCCACAAGTATATTCTTATCAGAATGCTGAAGTCTCATTGTTCTGCTGTGTCAGGAGACTTCAATGTACATGATGAAACTGCCCAGGAGTTGTTCAGAAGGCTGTAGTTTCCAAATCAGGTTATGCACTCATTTAGCAAAGCATGCTCTGGATCTGTTTTTATCTGTGAGAATGAAGAACATTTTAATTGCTGCTATGAGATTTAGCCTTATTTCTGTTGCTGATGAGATTTAGTCTGTTTGCATTTGGCGTTTTTATAGCAATAGCACTTAGACTTATATACTGTTTCATAGCCTTCTCTAAGCGGTTTATAGAGTCAGCATATTGGCCCCAACAATCTGGGTCCTCATTTTACTGACTTCAGAATGATGGAAGACTGAGTCAACCTTGAGCCGGTGAGAATCGAATTCCTGGCAATGATCTGAATTATCCTGCAATAGTGCATTCTAACCACTCCATCACTACCTCTGTAGGTGACTCCAAATTCTCCAAACAAATAAAGAGAATCAGTTCTTGGTGGCCAGTAGATTTGAATAGTTTACTGCAGTCTATTGCGGATCTGAATTTTATTGTAGTGAGTACTCTATCATATTTTATTTTTGTCAAAAGATGCTCAAGATGTTTCTTGAGACTTTGGGTCTGATCTTTGCTTAGGGATTGTTGTTTCCATTGAAAAAATATAGGTTAATTGACATGTAACATGAAGGCACAATAAGGTTCTCTTCTGCAGAACTTAAAATGCAAAAGCTTTATTTCAAAATGTGGTCTATATTTAGAAATAAAGCTTCTGGATTTTAAATTCTGCAGAAGTGAATCTTTTGTTGGTACCATACAATCAGAGGTAGTCTTGACAGAAACCTGGGAGATGTTTCTTTGATAAATGCTGTGTTGCTCTGATGTTTTTCTCATTTTTCAGTTAAGTTGATATTTCAGTTAAGGAATATCTTATGAGGTACAATAGTAGGGAATTATCATATATTGTGGTTCTGATCCAGACACAAAAACTTGCCTGAAGCAAGTACAGCAGTGGTTGAGATTATCTTGGAACATATTCTCTATTTGTTGAAATTATTCATTGTGTATATTATTGTTATTGTGTATTTGCATACTCAATATTTTCCATTGTATATACAGTACCAACATTCTTAAATTGATGCCCTCCAGACATGTTGCAATCCAAATTTATAAAGACCATGCAACATATCTGAAGATTTTGTATTGTGAATCTGAACCAATCACTCTCTCTCAGTCCAGCTCATTTCACAGGGTTGTTGTGGGGAAGATAGGAGGAAGAAAGTATGTTGAATATGTCTGCCACCTTGAATTATTTATAAAAATAAGGGAGGGAGGGGGGAATATGGAGAATATTTTAATAAGGAATTGGAAAAAATATTCAATAAAAATACTTTGTTTAACAAAGCATTAGTTTGAATGTATAAGAAAATAAAAATGAATATTCTTCATAATTTGCCCTTATCTAATGATATATTTTTGCAATACTAAGGGGTGTTTTTCAACTGGCAAAATAACCTCATCAGTTTAATAGTATTCATGGATAGAGTTATTGTTTGCCTTAATGATTGCCTTTTAGTCTGCTATCAAAATATTATATACACTCATAAGTCATCTCTGATATTCAGAATAATAATGCCTGCTGCCGTTTTTTTACCTTGCACACATGGTAGAATAAATATTGTATTTTGCAATCTATGGTATTTCCTACCATTAGGCATTTGCAAAACAGCATTCATTCACTTTTGTTGTCTCTGTGCATGTGTATTTATCTATTTGTAGTAGTTTAAAATATTAGTGATTATAAATGCAAAATATATCCAGAGCAATTATCAGGCCCATAAATAAGTTGTCTAACACCAATGAGGAGGTTTACTGGGAACAGAAGCATGTACATATTAGTAGTGTAATTAAAATATCAATTACACTGTGTTGACAGTTTGCCAAATAGCTGGCTTTTGTGCACTGTAAACTTAATCATTCCTAAATCTGCTCAGAAGTCATTCTGCAATCCTGGAAAATTGAACTGGTACAAGATAATAAAATTTCTTAAGGCACATTTCCAGTATACCTCCCTTAATGACTCTGTGTTCCAACTCTATGCTGGATATTGTATTCTGAAAATTATTATTATTTTTTAATTTACACATTGTACCATTGAAAAATACTATTTAATATCAGCAAAAAGAACTTGATTTATTTTACTTGTACTTCTTTTGTTTCCTATATCAGGTTGATAACACATCCTGGTTTTATGTTCAATTTTGGTATTCTGTAGAAGGATGCAATATAAATAAAAGATGATATAAATTAGGAGCACTGTAGCAAATAAAAACTGGATTTCTAAAGTAGAGGAAATAAATACCATATGAGGGAGCTTTAGAAAAGTAGCATAATAATACAGATAAAAAAACAGTTAGATAGAAAGTTATTTTATTAAAATAAAGCATGTATACATATATAGTACAAATTATATTATATACAGTATATGTGGAATATAAATCAAAATACATAGATAAGAATAGTGTATTTCTCACATCCTAAATATGCATACATGCATGAATGGATAAATAAATATAAACATATAGTATCTTAGCTAAGTTTCATTATATGTTTGGACTATGTTAATTCTAACATTATTTTTAACATTCTAACATGTTTTAAAAGAAAATATTTAAATTACTTTTGTCCAAACCTAGCAACCTATCCTCTGAATATGATGCCAGATAAATGAATAAATTATGTCATAATGGAACTTTATACTTGACGCCTGGTGTTAACTGGATCCCAACAATGGATCAAGTTTGTTTGCTTGCTTAGTTTTTAATACTAGTGGTGCAGAACAGAAAGCTATTTTATGCAACAAGGAAATACATGCAGCCCTTATGTTTTGTCAAAGGGTGGGGAAATAAGGAAAGCAATTGTATATACAGGTTTCTCCAACTGTGCCAAAGAGGTGCGTAGTGGCATGTGAAATCAACATCATCCTATTTTTGGACAGTTAGGTAGATGCTTGTGAAGGCATTCCTATGGCTACACATAAATAACTCAGTACTGTTAATGGTTTTTAGAAGCATTTTTAAAAGTTTCACTACAATTTTTTTTTCTTTTCACCTCACTGCATAATTTCATTGCCAAAAGAAACATAAACACCATTTACTTTGTTTTTGTTAGAATCATTCTTCATTTTTGCAATAATACTTAGCTGTTAATAATTACCACTGCCTGTGGCCTTCAAGACACACTGTGTTCTGCTTTCTCTTAGTAATTCATTTATATTTTTCTTAACCTATGTGTGAAGTGGCTGCTCCATGGAAGTGGGATTTTAGCCCACTTTCTCAAGTTCTAGGAATTAAAATTGGAGCTATGCTTCCATATTCTTCTGGGGATCTGTAGTCTTTTTTTTTAAAGTAATTTTTTATTTTAATTTCTTTAAATACATTTTTAGGTGAACAATGTGGTTCCAGGCTTTTAAATCAAACATGACCATAATCACAGATACAGCTTTCTTGTCTGATTTCACATCATTATCTATTACCAATTTCCCTTTTTATATTCTCGTATATCACTTTATATCATTCATTTTATTCTTAGTCATTCTCTATATTCATTAATCATATATTCTTGTATTCATCATATTTGCAAATTTTATCAAATCATCTCATTCCGTTAATTTTTCACAGATTCATCTTAATTTATATCATCCATTGTTTTATCCCCTTTTAATATTACTTTTTCCACTGTTGTATGTATCTATATATTTCATACACACCCTTCCCTCTAACTTCATCACATTTATACAGGTTGTATTTTCCATCTTATTTTCATTTAGCTAAATATATAAACAAATAACAATATAATCATTTTTTTGCTATATTCATATACCTCATTACGTTATTCAAGTAAGTAACAAATTATATAATCCACTAAAAATATTATCATATACTATATATATATATATATATATATATATATATATATATATATATATATATATATATATATATATATTTTCTTAAGTTTTCATGGTACTTACATGTATGGTGTTCGGCTTGGTTCGGGTATTCTCCCACGTCATTGTAGTTCTTTTAAAGTTGTAGCAACGTTTCAGCATATATATATATATATATATATATATATATATATATATATATAT
Source organism: Notechis scutatus (assembly GCF_049901735.1). Taxonomy (NCBI): domain Eukaryota; kingdom Metazoa; phylum Chordata; class Lepidosauria; order Squamata; family Elapidae; genus Notechis; species Notechis scutatus. The sequence continues at coordinate 33,852,649 of NC_142011.1, read as the reverse complement.
ATATATATATATGTTCTCTGTCAGGTTCCACCTGGTATTTTCTTCCTATCTTGCATATTAATTTCTTATGTCTTCCATATTCATTTATATATCTTAATTAATAAACCTGTCTTAAGATCTTATTTTCATATCTATTCAAATTAAATTGTTAATCCTTATTCTAATTGTTATTTTATATATCTTTAATCATATTTCTCTAATATGACAAATTATTCTAAATTCCTCAAAATCTGTATATGTATATTTTTACTACTTGAATACCCCTTCATGTGGAATCCCCATCATTCCCATTTTTAACCATTGTCTCTAACTCTCTTTACTATATTAATTTGTCTCTTCTTAGCTTGCTTCACATTCTCCATCATTTTTTCGTTCTTTCTCTTAATCATTCCTTCTTTCACTATTTTCTGCTGTTTTTTTCCCCAGTTATCAAATTTTGTCTGCACTTCTCCTGCTCTTCTTTCTGTAGTTTCCTTTCCTTTTGTTTAACCTTCAAAATATTTCCCCTTTATTACATCAATCATTAACATCTTAGCTTTAATTTTATTTTTTTTAACATCTTAGCTTTAATTTCCTTTTTATTCTTTTGTACTATTTGTTTGCTCTATTTTGCTGGTTTCCCTTTTATCTGACTCCTCCCCCTTCCGTCTTCTTTTTTCTTCTATTGTTTGCATCCTCATTTCTGAATTTTCCTCTATGCTCTGTATTTCAGTCCATAAGTCCAAGATTCTATCCCACATTTCATTCGTAGCCTGAAGTTCCAACCTTATTTCTTTACATATTTCATTCATCTTTATTTTGCTTATTGTATCCAAATATTCAATTGATTTATATTTTTATTTTATTTAAAACCAGTGTTTTTCTTTTATTTTCAAAGTCAATGTCCTCAAGTCTTTCTTTTCCAATTTTAATCCATCTGCTCCTTTTCAAAGAGTTCCAGACAAAAAATAACCAATAGTTCCAGGGGTAATGTCTTCATATATTCCTTCACTGTTTAATTTTAATATTTCAGCTTTCTGGGGTCTTGTCACAATATAGTTCTTTTTTAATCCTTATAGATTCACACTTTAATTAGATCATTAGTCTGAAGATGTTAGGAATGATAGTCACCTAACAGTTGGGTTAGCAATATATAAACCAGGATAGTCATTTAATACTGTTGTATCTTTAAGAGAATGCTGTAATTGTGATTGGCTGAAGTTCCTCCAATGGCCATAAGATGGAGCCAGAATCCTGGTTTGTTCTTCTTGCATTTCCTATTGCCTTTTGCCTGATCGTCATTCTGCTTGGATTGCTGTGAGTCTTGCAAACTGTTAGCAAACTCCGTTTACTGAACTTTGTTTATGATACTGGACTTCGTTTTTGGATTATCCCTGGACTGACTGTATTGAATACTACCTGCTTTAACCATGTATGATTTGGACTGTTTGTTGGACTTTTTTTCCCCGTTTACAGGAAGTAAAACCTACATTTTACTATTCAGTGTATCTGTATACTGGTTGTGTGTTATTTCTCACCACTCTCACTACGTTTCCCTGAGTGCACTCATTCTCCTAACAGGGAACACCTCAACACTGGTTATGGGCCCAGTTCATACCAGACCCAGATAACTGAGAGTTAGTGTGAATACGCAGTACCATATACAGACAGCTGTTTACTGTTTAATTGTGGGTTACTGTCCTGATAAAGATGGCACAAGACCCGTCAATAAGTCTATCACTGATAACCCGGTTGGATGGAACAAACTATGTTTCCTGGTCTATGAAGTGCAGTCTACTTCTGCGTAGGGAAGGGTTATGGGATCCACCGGATGTAAATGCTTGGGATCCAAATAATGAGGACGATGCCAAAAAGTTAGCTGACTTTAAACGGAACAACGAATGAGCTCTTTGTATAGTTGGACTAACACTGAGTGACCAGCAGCTAGTCCATATTCGTGGAGAAGAGTCTGCTGCTAGGTGTTGGGAGAATTTGAAGAGGATTTATTTTCATGACAGTGTAGGTACACACATACATCTTACACGTAAACTGTTTAGAGCATGTCTTCTGAAAGGTGGAGATATGTTATCTCATTTGAACTTCATGAAAAGAACTTTTTAATAACTACATGAGAAGGAACTGATTTTTTCAGAGCTACACCAGGTTTACATCATTCTTTCCTCATTGGATGAAAGTTATGATGATTACGCATCTTCACTGGAAGTCCTGACCAGAAATGAACTGACATTAACTGAAATAACAGGACAATTATTAGAAGAGGCAACAAGAAGGCTGGATAGAGACTAACTGAGAGAGAAACAACCACAAGAAGAGGATTTGTTTTCAACTGCCTATACTGTTAGGAAATATTTTTCTTGTAGAGCTAGGGGACATATAGCTAGATTCTGTAAGAAGGGAAAATGACAGAATACTGGTAATCACCAGAAGGCCAAGAAGAATGTTAATTTAGCTATGTCTAGCAATTCATCTATAAACCATGATTTGTGGGTAGTTGATAGTGGAGCATCGCAGTGCATTACTAGAAATAGAGTCAGGTTTGTAAAGATGTCTACGAGTAAGCAACATGTATCATTGGCAAATGGATGGAAGATGAAAGCATCTGGTGAAGGTACTGCATATTGTTCATGTGTAAATGAGCATTTATCTATGTTATATGTACCTAAACTGAAATTTAATTTGTTATCAGTAAGGGCTTAAGTTAATATTGGTTATGTAGTAACCTTTAGGAGAGATAACTGTATAATAAAGAGGGTAAAAGTGTTACTGCTACTTTAGAGAATGATTTATATGTGATACATGATGACCAGTTGCAGATGGCTAACTCGGTTTATAACAATGTTAAGCCACATGACAAATGTATACATTTACTGCATAGACGTCTAGGACACATTAATTTCAAGATGCTGAAACAAACTGTTGAATTGTCAGAGGGAGTAAAATTAAAACCCTGTAGCAAGTACTTAAACTGTAATGCCTGTAATCAGGAGAAAAGCAAGGTTACTCCAGCAAACAGATTGAATGGGTTTAAGACCAAAGAACCTTTTTGCTGGGGTTGTTTTTGCTGACATAATTGGTCCTAAGAAACCCAGTTTGGGAGGTGCCTGCTATGTTTTGAGTATAATGGATCATTACTCACGGTACAGTTTCTGCTATTTAATGAAAAACAAAACAGAAACATTCCAACATTTCTTTAATTGGCTAAGGTTTGCAGAAAGAAAAATGAAACATAAGGTAATTAGTTACTGATAACGGGACTGAGTTTATTAACAATAGATTCCAAATTATGTTAAAATTGGCTGGTATCGAGCATAAGCGTTCTGCACCTTACAGTCCACAACATAACTCGTTTATAAAATGAAGAGGGCAAACATTACAAGCCATGGCTCATACTATGTTATCTGATTCAGGTTTGCCTGAAACACTGTGGGGTGAAGCCATAATGTGGTAGCAACCATGTGTTAAACAATGTGGTTAACACAACAACTGGTGAATTGCCATTCACTCGTTGGCATGGCAGAAAACCAAATTTAAGTTATCTACACACATTTGGAGCTCCAGCATGGGTGCATATTCCCTCACAAGTAAGACTGAAAAGGCAACGTAGAGCTAGGAAATTATTTTTCATAGGTTATGAGGCCAACCATAGATCATTTATATTCTGGGATCAAGGCACAGCTAATATTTACAGTAGTGCTAGTGCTAAATTTCTTGAGCACATTGGATGGAATGAACTAGAACAGGAATCTAACAATGATGTTGTCATCGACAACAATGAGACAGTTAAACCACCAATAACCATTAAAAAGGAAGAACAGGCACAGGAGGAGGTATAAGAACAGGAGCAGGTAGAACAGGAAAGTCCATCAGTAAGCCCTGAGTTACCTAGACGTTCAACCCATGTAAAACGACCACTAGATAGATATCAGGCTAGTATTATATGCCTACAGTTCCTACCAACTATAATGAATTGAAACTGTATCCTGCTAAGGATCAGGCTGCTTGGCAGGAAGCAATGGATAAGGAACTGAAATCTTTACAAAGTTTGGAGGTATATGAAAATGTTAGGTTACCACCAGGTAAACATGCCATAGGGTGTAAGTGGATTTATAAACTTAAAACAGGTGTAGATGGGACTGTTACCCATAAAGCCATGTTAGTAGCACAAGGGTTTGATCAGTCAGCCAATGACTACGATGAGGTGTTTGCACCTAGTCTGAAGGCTACCACATTACGAGCAGCATTAGTGTGGGCAGCTAAGAATAAATACACAATAAATCATTTAGATGTGGAGACGGCATACACCATTGTAACATACTATATATTTAAAGAAGCCTTTGGGTATAAAAACTGATAATAAAACTGATTGCTGGAGATTAAAATAGAGTCTTTATGGCTTGAAGCAATCAGGCTATGAATGGAACCGGTGCATAGTGAAGGAATTAACAAAGATAGGTTTTGTAGCTGGCATGGCTGATCCATGTTTATTCAAAAAGGAAAGTGATGGTGTAATTTCATTGTTGCTATTGTTCACTGATGACATAGCATTAATCACTAAGACTGAGCAAGAAGCTACTGAGATTATTTCACTGTTAGAGAAGAAATTTAAAATAAAACATTTACGAGAGGTTAAACAGTATCTTGGTTTAAAAATAGATAAAACTAGGGGAGGATACAAAATCTCACAGGCAGATAAAATTAACCAGTTACTGAAGAACTTTAAAATGGAACTTTGTAAACCGGCTAAAACACCAATGAGCCAGGAGTTTAGCCACAGTGATGTGCAAAGTCCTGTTTTTGATAAAGACATTTATCAATCATTGATTGGTAGCTTATACTATATTAGTAATTGGTCTAGGCCAGACATACCATATAGTGTCAACCAATTAGCCAGGTTTAATGCTGAGCCTACTGAAAGGCACTGGCAAGCTGCTAACCGTATGTTGAGATATCTTAAACAATGCATTATGCATTATATTTCGAGCCTAAGGATGAACTAAGTTTAACTGCATATACTGATGCAAGTTTTGGTACAGACATAACTACACGTAAATCAACGTCAGGTATTGTAGCGTTATTAGGAAAGGTGTTAATTGGATGGCAGTCTATTCGACAAAAACATCTAAGCTTATCAAAAATGGAGGCTAAATTCTCATGTTTGTCTCTATTATGTACGGAATTAGTATGTTTTAAACAACTATTGATTGATATGGGAATTAATGTAAAAGAACCTATTGTTGTATATGAAGACAACCAATCAGTAATTCAGATGGCTTTCAATCTTGCCGTAAAGACAAGATCAAAACACACCAATGTACAATATCTGAATGTGAGACAATGTGTTCAAAGTAAAATGATTAAACTGGAGTACTGCATGTCAGAGAATAACACTGCAGATCATTTTATGAAAGCCCAAGGCACTGTAAAACATAAGGCTTGCTGTGAGAAATATGGACTTAAACTGTAAGGTTTTATATATTGTCCTACCCAAAGGGAAGAATGTTAGGAATGATAGTCACCTAACAGTTGGGTTGGCAATATATAAACCAGGATAGTCATTTAATACTGTTATATCTTTAAGAGAATGCTGTAATTGTGATTGGCTGAGGTTCCTCCAATGACTAGTAGATGGAGCCAGAAACCTGGTTTGTTCTTCTTGCATTTCCTATTGCCTTTTGCCTGATCGTCGTTCTGCTTGGATTGCTGTGAGTCTTGCAAACTGTTAGCAAACTCCGTTTACTGAACTTTGTTTATGATACTGGACTTCATTTTTGGATTATCCCTGGACTGACTGTATTGAATACTACCTGCTTTAACCATGTATGATTTGGACTGTTTGTTGGACTTTTTTTACCCATTTACAGGAAGTAAAACCTACATTTTACTATTCAGTGTATCTGTATGCTGGTTGTGTGTTATTCCTCACCACTCTCACTATGTTTCCCTGAGTGTACTCATTCTCCTAATGGGGAACACCTCAACAGAAGAGATATGCAAAAAAATTCTTTTATTGACAGGTGGCGCTTTTAGTTCAGTTGTCAGATGGTGCTCCATTCAAAATCCAAGAAAGACACTCTTAGACTCCATTGTCATAGAGAAAAGGAACTTTTACTGGAAATCAAGTGGTAGCATCAAAGGAATTCTAGATCTGAGGATTTATGCATGAAAAATACTTATACAGAGTGATGGCAACGTTTCCACCCAGAATAGGTCAAACAGTCCATCCAATCGAAGATGTATATAATGTCAGGTGGAGCATCTTCAGGTGATGATGCAGACATCTGGCCATTGACCTTGGCCTAGTTTGATAACGAGTTGCAGTTACGCAGTAAGCAAGCAAGTAAGCATAAACAATTAAGTTTTCCCCAAGTTATACAGTTCATTCTCTAAAACCTCCAGCACATTTCCCACCCCCACAAAGCCCAATAATTTCATCCTCCCCCCCCCCATTACTATAGCAGCAGAAAAGAAGTGAGGGAAAGGAAAGGGAGTCTTGAAGGCTGTCATCATTTTTTCACTTTCCACATTCTTTTTCCCCGTCTCTTTGTGCTTTTATAAAGTTTGCTAATTTTCCAAGTATTAGCTGTTATTTTCTTTTTAAAATAATCAATTTCAGCATTTTAAATATGCCTTTTTCATGCCAAATCCTATCCAATCATCAGTTCCAATTATCTGTTCTTTTTTGTAAAAATTTCCTCTCTGAATTGTTTACTTTCCATTTTAATTTTCCCTTTTTCCAAAAAATAACTTTATTGCGTTTCCCAGTTTTCTCTTACTTTCCAGTTGCAGCTAGCCCAGTTCTTTACGAAAATTCTTTTCTGCTTATTTTATCGGGGTTACCTTAAAGTTCGATATATTGTCACCCAATCCACACACTGTTCACTGCTTCTCCACTCCACCACAGTCCTAGTTTCCTGGACTGCCTCCCATCTTCATGGTAGCCATTTTAGGCTACTTCTGCAGCTCATCTTCAGAGGGGGGTTTCCTTGCCAGGGAGGGGAGATGCATGTCCGCTTGACCTTCAAGGTGGTCCCCCTTTCTTCACCATCCCTACAGGGTGGTTCTTGTCCCTATTGGGACCCTCCAACAAGAGAGCTTGGAGCGAAACTGTGGACAATTGCGTATTCCGCTCTGACACAATGGAAGTGCGACCGGAAGTCCTGGAGATCTGTAGTTTGATGCTAGTTTTCTATTGGTTTGTTTTCTGGGGATTTGCTTATAGATTTGAGGGCAAATAGTTTGTGCTTTTAGGAGCAACAAATTATAAACTATTGAAATCTTCAGGACTTCAAGAATCTAAGAAGTAGAAAATGGATGCTATAGGAATCAAAGTTTTACTGTAGTGGGAAAGACAGTGGAGGGTCACAGTTAGGACTCACTGAATGGTCTGGATCTGCTGTTGCTGAAACTCTGCAGGAGAGGTAAGTATTTTATAATTTTTAATTTTTGCAAGTGGGCATTCCTTCTGCAGTATGTCACAGGCTTAGGAGAGATAGTGAATTTTGTTTTATAATTTGTAAGAATAGGTGACCTTTGAATAATGAGAGGAAAGTGTTCATTTTTGAAGTCATATTCTCTCCCCCAAACATGTTGTGGTTGGTATTTAATTGTTTCAGTTGAAGATTATTTATGCCTTTGTTTGACATTGCCAACTCTTAGCACCTCTTCAACTTAGATATAGCAATAATAAATAATACATAATTCTAGTTTTCAGCTCAGAAGCTTTGCTTCAATAGCTCCTAGACTTGTTTTAATGGAAATTTATGCAGAAATAACATTGCTTTTTGAAAACATTTTGCATAAAATATCTTCACTGTTTAAAAGTGGAACACTGCATTTGTATACATATAGCACAGAATGGAAAGACAGTCTGAATGCTATTACTCTAAAAATGTATATTGGATAAGAGAACCACAAAAGTAGATTATTATTTTTCCTTTGTTCAGACATAGAGAGTGAAATAACTACATGGAGATGTTGATGTATGTGCACCCAGGAGAATTTTTTTAAATTTAAATTTAAACATTTTAAAGGCAAATTATAAAGAATGCTTACAATAAAAAAAGTGTAAAATGCTTCTTTAGAGAGTAAATATTTCAAAGCATTCTGAAAACGTGTCTGTGTGTGAGAGAGTTTTCTGAAGAGTCAGTTCTAAAAGAAATTATTTCCAGTGTAATATTCCCTCCCCCTAAAAGGAATCTGAATCTGTTACTCACTTTGAATTTTGATCAAACTAAAATGGATATCTTTTTTGCAATTGGCTATTGTATGGAATATTTTTCAACTGTATATTCCATATCTAGGCAGACCAATCCACATTAACACTTGACTGTGGTCTCATTCAAACCAAACTTCCATCACATTTGTGAATGGGGAAGCAATTGAAATTAAATGAAAATGGGGCAAATACATACACACATACATATATACACACACAAGAAGCACTTCTGCCAACAATTGATTTAGACTGCCTGTACTTACCTCTTCTTGTTGTTGTTTTAAAAAAAACATAAGTGCAATTGCTGATATCATGATAAATCTGTGATTGGGCCATTTGTGGCGGTTGATAAAAGTTATGTTAGTTAGGAAGCCAATAGCATTATATCTCTTTCCAGGGGAAATGGTTATTCAACTCTATAACTGCAAATGCAGATCATTGTCAACACATTATTTTGATAAGTTCCCTTGTTACAAACATATTTTGCATGCAGAAAAATTTGAAATCTCTATTTTTTCTTCAACACAAATTGCATTACAATTTGAGTTCCGCTTTTTTGCATTGCTTTATGTTCTTTGTGGATCTTAAATTGTACATTTAATCAAAATTACAGTAATGAAGTTGCTCTTAAAAGTATGTATATCTAAGTCATCCTATCTTGAATAATAAGTGGCTTTCCAGGCAAAACAACAAAATGGTATTAGAGAAAAGTAGGAAAGTTCAAGATAAAGAAACACTGTTGCACATGCAACACACACAATACACTCATAAAATGCATCCAAATGTTTTTCTCTTGCCTTTCTGATTAAAAAGGTTAATGTGGTGCCATATACAGAATACTAAGCTTCCTTTTACACCATGGACATTGTTTGGCTTGTCACCAAGAAAGGAGGAAACGTATTGCTACAATTCTTCAACATCCATAAAAAAGGCCAGTGTCATACTTCTCACTTATCTCTTACTGCAGTGGGCATTTCTCATTATAGATGAAGACTGGTCTGCAACCTGCTCAAGCCAGCTGTCATATATTTTTGGTCCCTTATAGATAAGCAGTCCCCAGTAACAACATCCCTTCCCTTCATCTGCATGCTACGTGCAAATCAACCTTTTGTGGAGATGATCAAAAAGGCAGCATATTGTTGGGTCCTTTTACCTTTGCATAGTATAATGTATTGTGGAGTTGAATTACAACCTAAATTAATGGGTATTTGTGGAATATGTTTTTGCCATAAATAGCTTCATATCATATTGATATTATTTTACTTTCTTTAATCTTAAGAATATTATTCTTTCTTGTAAACATTGTATCTCAACCATGTTTCTCTTTAATTCTAAGTAATGGAATTTTCTTTCTCTTCTGCAAACATGAATACAAGATCATATGTTTGCTGGTTTAAGAGTCACTGTCCTGACTCTGAAGGGATTTTTTTTCTTCAAACATAGCAAAAGCAATACCTGATTACCTGCATAGGGTAATGACATCATACTTATTATATCAGATTTAAATAACTAATGTAGGGAGAATTGTACCATTTTGGTTGAACTGGAGATGGAATTTGAAATGTGGTTATTAGTAGGACTGAAAAACTCTTGGAAATTGTTTGGAGTATGTGATTCAGGGTGCATGGGTAAGTGACCATTGTACTTGTCTGCAAGTGACATATTTTTCTGGGATCACATGGCTAGCTTCTGCAGTTGTAAGCTGATTTTAGAAAACAGGTTCACTTTACAGATTACAGATACGTGGTATGTTTGCAACTCCACACCCTGAAGCACATTTTTGTAATGAAAACTGAACTATTGCATCATGCTTGGCATTAAATTAAGATTAGACAACTGTTTACACAAGTTGACTTACAAAGGCTCAATTAAAATAAACTGGGAAGGTTTGTGGTTCTGTGTGTTATAAGAACTTTACCATGGTCTTATGATGATTTGGGGAACAAAACCCACATATTATGAAATGAAATACTATGTTTTGGTAGAACAATAAATTATATGAACATGGCATACAGCAAAGTCTGATTGGGATTAATGATTTAGCATGTGACAGGCAGCGGAGAGAAAGCAGAACTGTTTAATTCCTTCTTTGCATCTGTCTTCAAACATAAGGAAAAAATAGTCTAACCTATCAAAAACAGCACTGTGGGAGACTGACCAAGAAAGCAGGTCAAAATAGTCATACAAATAGTAAAAAATAATTTCCATTTTAGATGAGTTCAAATTTCCAGGACCATGCAGTTTATATCCTAGGATTCTGAAGGATCTGGTAGATGTGATCTTTAAATCACTGACCAAAATCTTTCACAGCTCCTGGAGTACAGGGAAAGTACCAGAGGACTGGAAAAGTGCTTATGTGGCTCCAATTTTTTTAAAAAAAGAAAAAAAAACAGGAAACTACAGATCAATCAGCTTGATATCAATACCCAAGAAAATCCTAGAAAAGCTAATCAAGCAATGGATTTGTGAAATGAACAAGGCAATTATGCTGTGTATATAATATATTTCAATTTCAGTAAGGCATTTGACAAAGTAGCCTATAGCCTACTTCTTGGTAAGATAGTACAATGTGGGATAGACAATACCACTACCAGAAAGATTCATAATTGACCGATCGTCTGCACCCAGTGTGTTGCCCTCAACAGAACTACATTTGCAGGGAGAAAAGTATTCAGTGGTGTACCTCAAGGTTCAGTTTTGGACCCACTTCTCTTCAAATATTCATAAATGAACTAGATGAGGAGATTGAAGGGGAGCTCATCGGATTTGCAGATGAAACTAAGCTGGGAAGAATTGCTAACACTTTGGAAGATAAACTCAAATATTGGTAGGAATCTTGCTATACTAGAGATATAGACCCTATATAATGAGATGCAATTCAGTGGTGAAAAAGATAAGGTCTTGCATTTAGGCAGGAAAAAAAGAAATGCACAGGTGTAGAATAGGAAGTACCTGGCTCAATAGTACTAACTGTGAAGGGATCTAGGTGTCCTATGGACCACACTTAAGTATGAGCCAGGAGTGTGCTACAGCTGCCAAAAAATCCAATGCACTTCTAGGCTGCATCAACAGAGGATAGCATCGAGATCACATGAGGAGATAGTATTGTTCTATACTGCACTATTGAAGCCACACCTGGAACACTGATCAAATAGACCAACTCCTTTTCTCCTTTTACTTCAAGCAGTCTTGGTCTTTAATTCATTCATATTTGTAAGATTTTATCTCTCTTCATTTTTTTCTCATCACAATGGCTTCTACTAATTCTGGCTGTCACAAAAAAGATGCTAAGACCCTAGAAAGAATGCAGAGAATAGCAAAAAGATAAGATATCTGGAATCTAAACCATATGATGAAAAGTTTAGGCAACTAGGAATGTTTAGGCTATCGAGGAGAAGGATTGGGGTAACATAATAGTTGTCTTCCAGTACTTGTGGGGGCACTCCCAGAGATGAGGGGGTTGACATATTCTCCACAGCACCTGAGAGCAAGACCAGAAGCAACAGGTGGAACTCATTGAAAGAAAGATCCTACCTGGAACTAAGAAGAAATTTCTTGACAGTGAGAGCAATTAACCAATGGAACAGCTTGCCTCCCGGAACTGTAGGTTCTTTATCACTGGAGATTTTCAAGGGAAGATTGGATAGCCATTTGTCTGGGATGGTATAAGGACTCCTGTCCTTGGGCAGGGGATTGGACTAAAAGATCTCCAAAGTCCCTTCCAGCCCTATGATTCTATGTACAATGAAATCTCCATCTGCCACTAGTATAACTTACTTTATTTTTGACAAATCCCATTGAGAGCAATTTAGGGGGCAGGGCATCAACACCCCCCCCAAAAAAACAGCTGTGTTGTATGTAGGCAAAGCTGGAACATTTTGACAGCTCATTGCCATGTTGCCTAGGCAAGACCACAACAGATTTGAACAGGTAAAGTGGGCATTGCATGGATTTGCACATTACTTTTTCCCCAACTATTCTTTTCGGAGAAGAAGATTGTCTTAAATTCAGGCTTGTTTTCCTTACAGCAATAGCAAAATATGTTTTGATTTGGAAGATCTCTTAAGGCCACTGACAAATATCCACTCTGGGAGCTTGGTCTCTTACACATGCACATAAGATTTTTTTTTTTAACAATTGTTCATTTACTGGAAAGAGATGTGACTGTGCCTTAACCAATCAGAATACCAATTTAGATCCTTTTTGAAGATTTGAACTTCATTGTCTGCAATGGTTGATAAAAATGGAATTCTTCCAAGTAATAGTTTTTACTTTTTTTACCTTTTCAGTGCGGTAGAAAAGTCACACAGCAGAAGATATTAACTCAGTCAGCAAGAGCTTAGCTCTGCTACTGTATGCTGAATATTTGAATGCATGTTTGATGCTGCACAATGAAAGCTAAATGTTCATGTTGATTTTTCTTCTGTGTGCATGATTAGATATTTTTGTGTATGTTTGCTTTTTTAGATATTTCAGTCAGGCATTGCTCTGTCATTGCTCTGATTTTGCCTTTTGCAGGCGGTGTATATATCAAGAAAGCAAGAAGCAAATTCTGAAACCCATGTCCTATAGTTTAATGAAGTCTGTCCCTATCTATTGTTTTCTTAACTTAAAAAAATAATTACAGTAGTAAAAGTGAATGCAAAATAGAAAGAATAAAAAATCATTTGGAAGGAAGGAAAGAAAGAAGATTTTTTAAAAATGTGAAGTAGTGACTTCCAATATATGTGTCCTTCAGGTTCGAAGAAGACACACTGTTGTGCAGTTCATCAGTGGACCTGCAGTGACTTTGCAGTCCCAGTCTGGAAGGGCAGAGTCTAACACAATGAGGCCACTGGAAGTCCATTTTTGTAGCAAGTGGGTGTTATTCTCACTGTTTTCTATCTGTTTTTGGCAGCAGCTATCTTCAAAGCCCGTGGAAGCGTCATAGCATAGAATTCCCCAGCAGATTCTGTTAGCAGCTACTACTACTTCCCTTGGCTGGATTTCACAGTAGTATATGGTTTACTTCATAGAATCTTTGGAGCACTTTTGTGATCAACCTTGAGATCTTCAGACACCAGTATGCTATAGATCAACTATGCAGGCATTCAGTGAACATCCATTCTGATGACATATCCACCCTTTTCCCAACTGGGCTCTGATAATCAGAGATTCAATGCTAGTGGACTCTGTATGATCTAAGACAGTGGTGGGCTGAAAAATTTTTAACAACCGGTTCTCTGGCTGAGTAAGCATGGCCAGTTGGTCATGTGACTGGGTGGGTGATGTCACTCATCACACCCAGCCCTGTGTCCCGGTCACTCGCCTCAAAGTAAAAGGTAAGATTCAGCCAGTTGGGGCTAATCCTACCACTGGCTGGCCCAGCCCTGTCCATTTTTCAGCCTGTTGTTGGGCTGTTTTCAAGCTGTTTTTCAGGCCATTGTTACCCAGAAAATGGCCCCCAAAACACACCATTTTTCAGGCTGTTTTTCGGGTCGTTTTTCGGGCCATCTTTAGGCTGTTTTGAGGGCATTTTCAGACCATTTTTCAGACCATTTTTAGCCCAAAAACAGCCTGAAAATGGCCCCAAAACAGGCCGAGAAATGGGCAAGAGTAGGGCCAGCCAGTGGTGGGATTTGCCAGTTCACTGAACTGCATCTAATCTTAACTACCAGTCCACCAGAACCGGTGCAAACCAGCAGCAGCCCACCTCTGTTTTAAGACCCCCAGGTTAGAAACCAAATGCTACAAATGGAATGGAGAGTGCATATGTGAAATTTCTCCAATTGTTTGATGTGCCTTCAGTACAGAGTCTAGAACTCACATCCATAGCTATAAAGTTACAAACCTATTTTATTTCTTAATTAAATTTATGTGTCATCCAGCTGGCCACTCTATGGAACTTTGGGTGACCTCAAACTGTCTCTTCTTCCTATAACTCCTTTCTTATCTATCTGCAAATCCATAAATCATTAACTTTACATATCTCATGTCAGCAGAAAGCATTACCAAAGCTTTATAAAAATGTCTTATTTTAACTGATCAAACAGATGAACTCTATATTCCTTCCTTTTACTTCCAGAAGACTTGATCTTTAATTCATTCAGATATGATCTGTCTTCTATTTTTCTTTTTCTCATCACAATGGCTTCTACAAGGCTTTAACAAACACCTCTTTTGTAAATACAGGAGTCATTGTACAGGTTATTGTCTTGGTTTGTCATTTGTGTTACAGTTTGATTTTCAAAGCTTTAACCAGTTTCTTTTGCGTATTTTGTAAAACGTCTTAATCGGGGTCATTCTCTTGTCTTATTTGAAATTCCACGTTACCTGCCTTTTTAAATGTATTCTTATAATCTACACTTTTTTTATTATCCGCTATTTCTGATTCCTGTTTTTGCATCAGATTTAATATATTTTGAACATAATCTATCCATAGAAGCAGCACAATTTGCTGACAGTTCTAGTATTGTAGCTACTAATATTTGGCACCATGCTTAGAAAAACTCCTGAAGTATTTCAAGTACTATAATATTTTGTATTATTCTTTAAATCCACATATTAACTGAAAACCAAAAACATTTACACTTTTCCCCCTTTTTCTTTTCTGCTTGTTATCTTTAGTTCCCTCTAGTGTTCAATTTGTGAAATAATGTTTACAATTTCTGTTTTGACATAAGATGGACAAAACACTCTGGCTCCCATCAAATATTATTTATTTTATTTAGTTATTTCCACAACCTTGTAATAAAAATCTCAATGTACTTCTAAAATTCTCAAAATGTATAATTAATTTTTTATTTAAGAAGAAAAGTAAACTCACCAGCTGGCTTTTCAAACTTCTTGTTCTGAAGATCTCTAGACTCGGAATAGTAAATAAGCAATTTTCAAAAGTTATTTGAAACTGTGGTTTTGTAATTGAGTGTCCATTGAAAGTTCATCCGTGGCTAACAGCATGATAGTTGATCCCTTTATCTCCCAATTCCCAGATCTACTGGAGACTAGTGTCCTGCAGTTTTCTCATGAGGTACATCCATTCTATGAGATCTTCCAGTCTCTCCTCATTCAGAGATGTTCCAAATAAATTATCTACCTTCTGATTTTCCAATCTTTGCCACAGTTGTCATTTCTGTCAGAGGCACATTTAGTTTGTCATGGCTCTAGCAGATATTTTCCTTCATATTTGTGCATGGTTCACATGTCATAACCTTATCTTTATTCAATACAAACAGTTGGCTTTATATGTGAGAAACATATTGGTTTGGATCCATATTTAAGGATAGATATATTGAAATCAAGTGGCACATAAACCATGATTGAACCCCATTGATTTCAGTAGATCTGCTCTAAGATGTGATTATTCTCTACTCCAACTATAATGTACATATGAACTTTCATGACACCTTAAATAATGTTAATGTATAAAATAATGTAGAAATTTGAATAATACTTTTATAACACTACATTAATCAAGACTCACATTCTGTCTATCATATTTCCAGAGGCTTTCCTATATTTTCCAAGTCTTCTTACTTGCTGATTAGATTTGGTAGATTTAGCTGGAAGAGGATAGGTATAATCTGTTGCACTGGCAGTTTTGCTAATTTAAAAGATAGATATTAATCCAGAATACACGCACACATGTACCAACACCCACACATACACAAAGGTTACTGATTACCAGATGTCAGACAGTTGATAATGACGGCAATGTTCTTAAATTAACTATCAAGAGTTATGTAATAAATATAATGAAAATTAACAATGCATGGGCAAATAGTTTTGCTATATTTGAATAAAGGAAGACAACTAAGATTCGGAGCAATAATTTCTAATAAGCCAACTAATTCAAGGAGAGAAGATTAAAATATGGAATTTTCAATTTTGTCAAACATACTTACAAAATATAGTATGTTCATCACAGCCTAAAAATAAATAGAAATTAGATCTTTTTATGATACTTGTTCAGCATCATAATAGGAAAAAATAGGAAAAAAATCAATAAATTTTGCTACAACATAGCACATTCCCACTTTCTTCCTTTCTGATGTATTGCCTGAAGTGGACTAAATTTAAAAAGATTTCACAAACTTTGCCATGGGTCTTAGTCTCAAGAATTTGAATCTGTTAGGCAAAAAATTATTTATTTTACAAGGATGAAAGATACAGTGCTTGAGGAGTTAATGTGAAAGAGAAGTGGTATATTTTCAGGATTGCCCAGAAAGCAGATCCAAGAAACTGAACACTCCATGCAACAAGGGGATGTTGTATTAAAGACATAAATGGCATGATTTGATGCTATATGTACAGCTACAAAGCATTTCAAGAAAAATTGTTGTTAAAAATTTCTGGTAAAAGAAATATATAGTACCTACTTGCACATTGTTAGTCACTGTTTACCAAAATATTAGATTTAGAATGTTCTCTGTTTTATATTGTTGTTATAACTACTAGAAACAATGAACTTCACCTGAGACCCAAGACCATATGCTAGCAAGTACCTAGAAACCAACATTCTTGTGGGTTGCATTTACTGCTTGTTAACTTTGGGTGGAAAAGGACAAAGGTCTCTGAATGAGCATTAACCTCAAGAGGTTGACAAGAGCATTAAAGAGGATATATTAGTTCTTGCTGAAATGGAATAAAGTGTTTAGTGAAGTAATCGGGGAAAATTCATTGTTTTGGATACATTGGCAGAGCTTTGTCACATTCTGCTGCATTCAGAAGAAGCCAGAAATGTTACTAACATTGTATACTTTGGCAGAGTGGAAGCTTTAGAATAATTGTTGACACGTGTTTAGCTTAATTAAAAAACAAATAAACACCCTATCAGCACACTGTCCTTAGTGCTGGATAGGCCAGCACACCCAAGAGACATATTCCGATGTGTTAGTAGTTTTATTAAGTGTTCTTGTTTAAAACTGTGTCAAAGCACTTAAATGTCTGTTGGGATTTAAAGTTAGCATACAGTAATAAAATCTAAAAGAAATAAATGAATATCATATATAGATTAATTTTTTTGTGTTTTGCTTATATTCAGCCATGTAACTCAAAGAGTTCCTCACAGTAGTTTTATTTCAATTAAGGCATCGTGTTACGTTTTTAGAACTTTGAATTATTGCATGGTAATCTACTTCAATGAAATTAGTACATTTAAAGGCAGTAGTACAACAATTTTAGTCCCCTCTATCCCCACTAAAGAGAGAACCAGACCCATAGGCTATCATTTGTATTGTTTCCATTGCTGCCATCCAGGAATTTAAGCAGTGGCTACTAGATTTTTTTTTTAGACTGTTGTGTTTCTTGTATTGCACAGGAGATATTGGAAAATATATAGAAAGATGTGAAACAAAATAGTGCAGTGTGAAGTAAATATTTATCCTTTTCCACAGTATATAAACACCCATTTTTCTCTCCTATCCCCTTCCTAACCAACACTCACTATTTTTACTGGCATCAAAAATTGTCATTGGATTTTGCCCCTTTCACAGTCCTTTAAGTTTTCTTTTTCTTTCTCTTTCAATACCTAGATAAACTTGCAGAAATGTTCTTACAGGTTTGTTGATGATACAATTTAGACTGTGTAATAATATATTGCCAGATAATGCATTTTTATTAATTTATAGGAAGTTGTTTCATGCAAGCCCATAATAAATAGAGTCATTGTGTTATTTTAAAAATAGCAATATATTGGCTTATTAGCCATCTAAATCCTTTTCTTATTTTCTCAAAGTAAATATTTGAAATCAAATATTGCTTTTGGATGTATACCACAATATCATGTCATGGAAAAAAAACAACTTAAATACTCTATGCAGGTATAATGGATGCAAAAGTGTATTGCTGGTAAACTATTTGAAAGAAATAAATTGTCTGCTTCTGGCTGTGAGTCATACCAAAGTTGCACACAATGATAAGATGCAATATCATATGGTTAAAAAAACATAATGAAACTATATTGAATTGATGCATGGTTTGATATCTTTTAAATTCTGACATTAAAAATATGTTGCTACATTAAACCTACCTTAATATTTTTACTAGCTGAGTTATCTGTTCATTAATTTTGGCTGCACTGAATTTTCAGAATGGAGAAGAAATAATTGTATCTTACTCCAAAAGATATGTTTGTATAGTTTGGTGTTTTTTTAAAAACATAATACTTGTCTGCAGTGTGAGCTGTATGGAGCCAAACCCAGAGTAGTTGTGTATTCCAATTTGAATTGAACTATGTGGATTAGTTTTTCAAGTTAATTCCAGATTTGGAATTTCATTTAGCTAAAAGCAGGTACATGTGTTATCTTTGAGCTAGCATTTGCCAGAAAGAATTGTGCAAAATTTTCAAAATACAAAGTAAAATCAGCATGGACCTAGCTACTGGTTCCTATTAAACTATAGGACTGTTCTTCTCCTGGTATCTTTACATGAATTAGGATGGCCCTTTTCCATCTGTTTATTACTGTCAAAATAATTCTTCCTCCTTGCCTCAGGACATAAAAGATCAATGATTTAAATTCTGAATATATTATCTCCCTTTTTTGTTATTACATATCTTTGGTTCCAGATCTATATAATACTTTGATTGAAGTATTCTTTGGATATAGGCAGATGAGATATTGGAACATTTCTACCTGATCTGTCTTCAATTCAGACTCTGGCTGAATTAATTTAAGAAAAAAACAACCTTCATATTGCTTTTAGTTGGTATCAGTGGTGGAATTAATTTTTTTTTACTACTGGGTATGTGGCTGTGGATAGGTGGGCGTGGCCAGGTGGTCATGTGACTGCATGGACATGACTATGTGGTTATATGATAGGGGTCAAAAGTCTTTTTTTTCTTTCATAGCACCCCCTGCCCCTTTTTTGGCCTAGTGGGCTTCAGGGAAACCCGCTGGGAGCAAAAACAGGCATGGGGGGCCCTATGCCCTGTCCCCATTTTTGGCCTACTGAGCCTCAGGGAAGGCTCGTGGGTGCTGAAAAAAAGAAGCATTTTGAAGCCTTCCAAGGTAAGTACAACAGCGAGGGATGGGATCAGCTGTGCCGTGCGATTTAGATTAGCTAGAAAGCAAGAAATCCGACAATTTCCTACTTTCTAGCTAATCTAAATCGCGTGGCACAGCTGATCGTCGCCCAGCTGATTGTCAGAAATACCGGTCTACCCGAACTGGTAGCATTTTTTACTACTGGTTCGAGTGAACCGAGCCAAACCAGCAGCATTGGTATAGTCTAGGAACTACTAAATCATTAAATCATTTTGTTTGTAAGCGTAATAGAGTCATCCATTTTTTTTAAAGCTGCATTGATGCAAAGCAGTTGAGGTTCATGATGCATGCTAATTTATTGACTCGCCTTCCTAGACTTGAACTGCATATTTTCTCCCTATAAAATACAATTAAGCTGCTTTCTTTGTAAAGGCAGTCTTCCACTGGATTCAATATGGAACAGTTTAAGAGATAATGACTTTGTGTCCAATAATATGAAAATTTTTGCATGATCAATGATAACAATACATGATTCCTTTTTCAGCATGTTATCCTTGTGCATTGTAGATGAAATGTTTCTATCTTGGTCTTTTTAATTCTCTTACCAAGAGCTAACAATTCAGAAAATTGTTCATATTTTTATTTAACTATAGTTAAATAAATATAATTATTACAGTTATATATAATATTATATTATATAATTATAATAATATAATAATATTACATAATAATATAATTATTATAGTTATCTAGAAACTATGACAATAAAATAAGCCAGCAATTCAAATAATTTCAAAATCAGTAACCATAGTGCAAACATTCCTTCAGGATAATCTTGATTTGCGTAAATTACAAAGGAGACAAAGTATGGTTTATATAAAAACAGCAAGTAACTTGCATGATGCTATTGCACAAAGCCTTTCAGTTTCAAGAGGGACAGGAAGGAAAACATGAATTTATTGTAAATTAACACTTTATTCTGGCAGATTTCATCCAGCATACATGGGAAATCTGTAATGAGGGAGCTGCATTGTATGTAAACCTTTCTCCGTTTGAAATTATGCCAAGCCACATGCTCAAAGTAGAGTACAAGAGTAATATCAGCTGTATATTAATTATGGCTTCTGAAGCTTGCCTAATTACATTCCCTCTCTTATGATGACACAAATATTTATGAGTAGGACATTTTATTCTCACTGTAATCGGTGACATAAATAGGTAACACCTTTATAAAGAGTTAATAAAAATATGTAAACACCGGATAGAGTGCAAAATATTGAGCAGTGAGCAGTAAAACATTCCAATGTTTATTGTATTAATTGAATATTCATGAGATGCCAATTTAAATTACAGTTCACAACTGTTGCTGTGTCTAATGAATAATTTAAACAAGTGTGGCCAAAGAGATTTCAACGCTGCATTAGCAAACTGCAACGGATTAGCAACAGAGAATTTATAATTAGCTTTGTATATCCTATAATAAATTCATTGGAAAGATGGTTTTAATTATCCCACATGTTAATTTGGAATAGAGTGCATTAATTTTAAACTAAAAAGTAACCCTTTGCTGCCAGGTGATTTATTTTTTTTTACTGCGCTACATAATTTGCTTTGTGCTTCCTAGTTTTTAATTCAAATTTATCATTTTTTGAAGAATAATTGAGATAGCAAACATTTATGCAATTTACTAGCTGGGTTGATTTTGTTATCAGTTACTCTAATTCACACTTTTTGGTTGTCAGTCATTGTACAAGCACACACACACACACACACACACACAAAACACTGTACATAACTGGTGAGTCCTTTTCCTCCACATTTTTCTTCTTTTCCAATATTTTCTCTTGTAATATTTTAATTCTTACCTGCTTATTTTTACTTTTGTTTGCCTTACTGTATGTCTCTGTAATTATGGTTAAATATCTCACAGATATTATCCCTTTTGGTCCCTCTTTTCTTCTCCATATCTTCCTTACCCTAATTAAACTCCATTCAGCCCAGGACATTCTATCATTTTTCTCTAGGCAGATTTTATATACTTCCATATCAGACATGAGTCCAGATTTCTTTCTCTTGTACCATTCCATTCTTTCACCATGCATGAATACTTGCTTTTTCATCTCTTTCCATATTTTGAAATTAGGATTTATTCATTAGCAAATATGTAATGAATGTCCAACAATAACAAATACAGTTGCTCTAGACAACTTTGTCCTAATATTGATATTCAATATTGTTTTTTTTTCCTCCATGCTGCAGCGAGAGCCCAGGATGGGTAGACTCCTTCTTATGACATCATTAAGCTGAGTCTGTACTTGTATATAAAAAGCCAGCCCCCAGCTTTGACTCAGCTTCTTTAAGTCACAAGCTGTGTCTCTGAAAGCGTTAGCGTTTTATTCAGTGATTTTCTACAGAAGCTACCCTTGCTTCAATCAGCTCCCGGGGATCTGGGCAGCTACAACTTCAGGAGAGCAGGGCTCCGTTCTCCTGCAATGTTGGGATAAACTTTTTCTCAAGCACTGCTAGGCAAGTATGGAAGTGTCTGAGACTTTCCCTATAGCCACAGTTTGTCCGATTGTAAAACTGATCGGCAAACTGATAACAGAGGCAGCCAGCTGATCACGTGGGAGGTGAACTCTTCCTTCTCTGGCTGATCTGATCGCTCGGGGCCTGCAATAGCCTAAGGAGCGAAATTCACTTCTTGGAGCCATCAACGAGCAGTGGCCATCTTTAAGTGCAGTCTCTTCAGACACGAGGTGAGTGGCCATTTTAAGTGGCCTGGCAGCCATTTTCAGGGCTCCAAAGACCAATTCCACCCTCTGCCATCCTTAAGCACTTTTGAGAGCCATTCTCTCAACACTTGAGCCTTGCTTACTCTCTTCCTTCCAGAGTTCAGGCCTCCCAGACCAGGCCAGAAGCCACCTTCATGCCCACTGCAGCTGGCCTTTGACCCTCCACTATCTTTGATAACAGACCCAGGGAGATCCAAGATGTTGTTTCCTTAGCCATTAGACAGGGATTGGCTGAAGGTTTTCAACAGATTCTTCGACCTCTGGAAAGGGTTCAGGCCCTTCTCCCTTCTCAGTCTATGGCTTCCTTATCTCTGCAACGAGATTTCCCCAAGAGACCCCAAGACCTCAGGGTCCATTCTTCACAGGCAGAATGGGAGGAGTATGAAGGGGAAGAGGGTGCCTCCCCATCTGAACACAGAATGGGAGGAGTATGAAGGGGAAGAGGGTGCCTCCCCATCTGAACACAGTTGCTCCTCTCGTTCAGAGCACAAAGAGGGCAAAATCTGTGATCACAATCTTTCAGAGGAAGAAGACTCTTGTCCAGATCAGCCCTCCTCTGCATTAGTCTTTAAACCAGCCCTCTTTACACCCCTATTTATCAAAGCCCTGGTCACTGCCAAGCTGTCACCTAAAGAAGCAGCACCTGAACCACAAGGGGAACCCTCCAGGCAAGGAGACTCGCTCTTCTCCAAGCCAGTAGTACACATGGAGGTTTTGCCTTGTCCCCTTTTGTTTCTCAACATGGTCAAGGAACAGTGCTCTTCCCCTTTGGCAGGTCCTTGTCCATCATCTTTCGACAAGCGGTTCTACAATGTCAGCACATCTCTAGTCAACGCCCTTGCAGTACCCTCAGTAGACACTCCTGTTGTGGCATCATTCTCCTCTTCTGGCATTCCCACCGAGCCAGAGGATGCCCTTAAACCAGAGGACAAGTGTTCCGAACAGACCTTCAAGAGCAACCACCAAGCAGCTGCATGGGCTGTTCGGGCTTCGACCACTGCATCATTTTTCACGAGGGCATCTCTACAATGGCTACACCAACTGCAGGACTGATTGTAGGCGGTTGGCGCGCCCAGGGACCTGGCCAAGAATGGACAGGGTGCCCTGAAATCAACCCCCCCTCTTTTAAAAAAAATATGGATATCTGCTTCAAAATTGAGTCGTATCTCAACAAATAATTTATTATTGTTATGAAATTGCTCGTATTATTTTATTGGTATGATTAATATGATTATCTTAGTATTATTAATATTATCAGAATGTATGGGTATGCAAATATATATCAAATTTGGATGTCCCAATCAGCCAAATTGAGAATGCCTAGCAGGCCAAATTATCACTCACAGGCCTTCAACAGCTTCCCTGCACAGGCTGACGCTGGCCTAGGTGCTCGCTGTTGTGCCACTGGGTAGGAACTGTGAGGGTTGAGCCAACAACATGAATTAACAAAGGCCTCGAATAGGTTGGAAACGAGGTTGTAATGATTCCTCAGGGTATTTTGTGTAAAAAAAAACCTTCAATCTGGAATAAGGATTACCTCACACAGTCTATTGAATTAGCACTCAACACGGCCACGCAGTCCCTTTACAGCAAAAAATGGCGACCAGACATTATTTGTGGCGCGTGAGCCAGCAACAATCTCCCGCCGAGAAAAGGGATAAGCTCCAACAGCTTTCCCTTAGGGCTAAACCGGCAGGGAGGGGTGAAAATAACCAGGCGATTACACCTCCACCCCTAAACAGCGTTTTTGAGGGGGGAAAAACTGCAATACGACTTGGGAGAGAGCGAGAGAGAAAAAGCCACACCGTTTAAATGTTAAAACGGCTCAGCAATCGTAATGGCAAGGGTAGGCCTAGCGGTTGGGGGGGCGGGCGGAATGAAATCGAAGCCTCCCTGCGCTTAGGAGCTCAAGGAGCGCTTCCTGATAATGTGATCCCCGATGGCCAGATGGCAAAGGCAGCGTCGGTAAGCCAAAGAACAATTGTTAGAAGAAGAGGAAATTGACTATCTGCAAACCTTAACGAGAATTCTCCTGTTTCGGCCAAGGATTAACGAAAAGCACTGCCTATCTCTCATGAGGCTGAGCCAAAACTGGGGAACGCTGGGGAGGAGTCCTGTGGAGGAGGAGGAGCATTCCTCAAATTAAGCCCAGCCTAAACAAGCAGAGACTGAAGCACCTCCCACTACTGGATGCTCTGAGCAGCTCGTGGGAGAAAGGGTGTTCACAGGTAAATTTACCAACGCCCATTTTATTTTTGAAATGTGCAAGTGGGATATTAGAAGCATGGTGGCACAGTGGTTAGAATGAAATATTGCAGACTAATTCTGCTGACTGTCAGCAGTTGATTTTGACCAGGTCAAGGTTGACTCAGCCTTCCATCCTTCTAAATTGGTAAAATGAGGACCCAGATTGTTGGGGGCAATATGCTGACTCTGTAAATCACTGAAGAGAGGGCTGTAAAGCACTGTGAAGTGGTATATAAGTGCTATTGCTATTACTATATTTGATTTGCTTTTCTGCCAAATTAGACTATTTGACAATATTTAAAATCATTTACTCTAGTTGATAGTTGATAAAAAAGTATGAACACAATTGGGGTAAAACTATATTTTGTCTGTATTTATGGCATATTTACCAAAATGTGCCCAAATTGAGTGGTATTGTGTCCACAGAGAAACATTCATGTAGCATGGATGGATCTATAGGTGATGTTTTAGTCTTCTTTTTAAAAAGATATTACTAATTTATTAATCAAATATTTATGCATTTGTAAGATTGCTGGCAGCTCACAAAATATAAAATTATAATGAAGTATTTAAAACTTCAAAATAAAATAAATAAGATACAAACAGACTCTATAGCATCAAGACCCAAAGGCCCTCCAGAAAACCACTATCTTTAAAATTTTCTGGAAGGCAGACAGTCTTGGAGACAGACAAATCTTCAGTTGGAAGTCTTATTGCAGTGTATGACATAAAAGCCTCAGTAAGCCAAAGCTGGATGTGATATGACAGGAAGGAAGGGAGGTAATTTGTTTTTGAATAGATCAGAATAAAAGTTGCCTGATCTTCCGGTGTGGAGCTAATGTACATATGGAAGTGAAGATATAAGTTTAATAAATCAAAAAATAAAATGTATATTAGAAAGTAGGAACTATTTTTGTCTTGATTTCTATGGGTACATGGTAATATAGATTGCTGATAGCTGAAAGTTTAGTATCCAAAAAATATGATGAAAGGAAGCTATGAGTGTTAGAAGAATATTGAAAAAGGTAATGCTGCATGTGTGGATAACAAACTGATGAAACGTTAAAAATATAGATGCAGCTTGTATTCAGAATGATTGTGGGACTTTTCAAATGCATTTAAAGACTGGGTCTATACTTCAGGAATAGAAGAATATTGTTATTGTTCCCCTGTGCAACTACTGTCAAAACAAAAACTACAGAAGAATTACTTTGTTCAATATGCCTGGAAGGTATTTAGTAATAAGCAAAACATAGGAAGCATAATGAGGCTTTGTGCTGGCCAGTTATCTACTAGATTGTTGGTCTCCAGTAGAAAATTTATTTTTTGTTCATTTGTTGTTGTTTTTTTAGCTTTATTAAATAAAAATAAAACAAAGAGAAGAATAAAGAAAAAATGAAAGAAAAAAACAATGCAACAACTTCTTGGGTGATAGCTTGAATGGTTTCTGGTGGACTCCAAACCTTAAATATATTGTAAGGTGCTGTGAGAAGTATGGATTTCAAAGTAAATGAATCATAGACCAAATTAGTTCTGTTTGAGAGTGACAATGGATGAAATGATTGAGTTACACTTAATGCTGCCCAGAGACTGAAGGAGGGAAGATACATCAGATACTGATTGGCTGGCTCTCTTTTTGCCTTTGCTATTTGAATGCATGGATGAGATGCCTCCCATATAGTCATTCAAGTAACTCTCTTTGCTGATGACTGTGCAATCAGCAGTTGATGCTGAACAAGTTCTCAGAAGCTGCTATGTTATCACTCTTAGTGACATCCAACTGATAAATATTACAGCGTCATCTGGAGTGATGGATATTTGGATGGATCTCTGCATACTAGAGTACTCAATCAATATAACATCCATATCTCCACAAAGCAAAGTCTACAGAGCTATAATTATCCTTTCTCTCCTATATGGATGTGAATCATGGACTCTGTACTGAAGGACATCAAACTTCACATACATACATTTTGTTCCATCCTTGACATTTATTAGCAAGACTTGTCTCCTACCTAGAGGTCTTGGATCCTCCAGAATCCACCAGTATTAAGTCCCTGGTTAACAGAGCACAGATGTGATAGGTTGGGCATCTAATCAGAATGGATGATTGCCATACACCTTACCAGTTGCTCAATAGTGTGCTGGAATCTAGGAAGAGATCTTGAGTTCAACCAGGTAAGTACTACAAAGATACTGTAAGGAAACTGTACACCACTGTGACATCTAGAACTAGAAGATGCAGTGGCGGACAAAACCTGCTAGTGAACACTGTGGTATGAAGCCTTCGCCATCTTTGAAGACAGGCACTGCAATGCCATGAGTGGCATCAGATTAACACCTAGAGTTATTGCAATAATGGACTTCTGTGGCCCCACTCTGCTAGGCTTTGTGCTTCCATACTGGGGTTGCAGAGCAACCATTGTGTCCATTGATGAACTGCACAACGGAATGTCTTCTTCAAGCTTGAAGAACTACCATAGATTCTAGCACTTCCTGCCCTCAGTCTTGATACCATTAAAGAATGAAAAAAGCCTGCATGAAACAGCAATACAAGTTTAGAAAAGAGAACTAAGAGCAATTTTAAATACTGTTACTATTTGCACACTTTTGTATTAAAAATAAATGCAAGTTATATTTTAAAATAAGGCTCAGTCTAATTGCCTTCCTTAGGATGTACAGTAATATTAAGTATTGGGAAGTTTGAAAAGTCATTTAAATTTGTATATCTTTAGATGGGCAGTAGAACATCTGTTCTAGACATATAGATTCTGAAAGAGCTTCTCAGATTCTAGTGAGTATAGAAGCACTTCTTCCAGGTGGTACTGCTTAATTTCAGGTCATTAGGTTAATCAGATCTTGCTGATGTTTGATTTTATTCTATAATATAAACATTGACTTGGCACACGTCCTTAAGATCTGATTGGATAAAAATGCAAATGTTGCATTGAAAGTAATGTTCCTTCTGGAATATTTTGGTGTCACAGACAGCAAGACAAAGAGAGCCAGCTTTTGAAGAAACTTAATTGTAATATGTGCTCTTTTCTGTGAGATTCATCTGCTATATTAAAATAGGCAGCTGGCTATAAAATGTAAAATATAGAGAGATAGAGATAAAGTGGAAGTTTTTTTTTACCTTAATACTGTGCCAAAGGAATAAATCTTCTTTTGCTTTGCCATATTTTAGTGCATTTTAATTAGTATCTCATTAGTACCTATTCAGTAATACAGCCAGATACTGTGGTATACAACATTAGAAGTATAATTAATTTCCATTATTGTGCCGGGATTTCTGATTTACATATGCACATGCGTATACATACATTCATACATACACACACACAAACATACACACACAGGGAGATAAAGACATTTAATAATTTATTAATTGTTAAAATTTTAAAAAGTTAAAAACTAAAGAACTAAGAAAAAAGAATAATGAAACAGAAATAATGAAAAATAAGTAGCTTCTGATTTTTTTTCTTCACAACTGTTAAATAAAATACAAATTCCCTCTTATCTATGGTTACAAAATAAAAAACTCTTATATGTTTTATGATTTATAGTTTCAATAATTAAAAGTTTCTGTTTTCTCTTTTTCTGTTTCATGCAAAACATCGTAAGGGGTAGATTTCTGACTTTTGAAGAAGTGGAAAATAAAGATGGCTGCACAGTAAATGCTTTACATTTTTTTTGTAAAAAAGGCACATGAGACAGACTCAGGTGGAGCAATAGACATGTTGATTAATCAGATGTTTGTTGTTAATTTTTCACAAGACTATTCAAAGTGAATTGTAAATTGTAACAGCTTCAAAGCATTTCAGATATAAGCCATGGTAAGCTTTATATTATCAGAGAGGCTAAAGCAAGGGTCTTCGAACTTGGCAAGCTTAAGACTTGTGGACTTCAACTCCCAAAATTCCTGAACTAACGTGACTAGAGGAGGAATTCTGGGAGTTGAAGTCCACAAGTCTTAAAGTTGTCAAGTTTGAAGACCCCTGGGCTAAAGAATTAATAGAAAGTAAATAAGGCATTTTTCTAATAACCAACATTGTTTAGGAAATAAATACAATATAATATGATATACAGAGACAGAAGAACAAAAAAGCTGTAGGACAAACTGGATGCAAAATTTTAAAGAAATAGTCACAAAACAACAATTGGAAGAATTATATATAAAATCCATACCAAGATATAACTTAAATGAAAACTGATACAACATTTTTATATGTGTTATACAACTCTATCAATAATATCTGAGACAAAAAAAATCATACTTATGTTGATTATTTGTTTTAATTAGTTTTTACATTGAGTCTTAATGGTTGGCTTTGTTTTATGCCATTTTGAATCACCCAGAATCAGCCATATAAATTTGACAAAATAAATATGTAATAAACACTGGAAATGTAATGGAACAGAATGTTTAGCATATGTGGTAGACTTAGAAATACTGGAAACTTGAAAGTACATGTACCTAGCATGAAGCAAACAAAATTTGGAATTTAAATTTGAAATGAAAATAACTTTCTTACTAAGACATAATTTCAGGGGGGAAAAAATCTCAATTTAATGAGGTATATGCTCACAGCAGTGACAATAAACGCTGTCCAATACTGAAAGATATAATGCTAATAACATCTGATTGGGAATTTAGGCTTGGAGAAGATGCAGCAAAATTAGCATATATTTTCACAACCAGGCTTAACTAAATTTAAGAAAGAATGGTTCCCATACATACAACACATCCTGTAGCATAGTATCATAGCAAATATTATCACTTACAGTCTGGCTTCTAAGAGGACCTAAATGTTTATAAACTGTACACAAAAGGGGGAAAGTTAGAAACCCATTATTCATTTATTTTCTTTTTTTGGTATTTATCGGTTGTCAAATTTGCATCTTGTTTTCTTTACTTTACTAACATGTATAAAAGGTTTAAAGGTTTCCCCTATCCAATCATTGATGGGGCAATGCTCATCTCCAGTTCTCAGCCAATGAAGCCAATGTTCTCTGAAATACGTTTTTGTCACCATGGGGCCAACATGAATAAACAGAAAGCAGTAATCTTCCCACTGAAGCAGTACCTATTCATCTATTCACATTTTCATCTTTCGAACTGCTAGGTTGGCAGAAGCTGGGGCAAGTAACAGGAGCTTACCCTATCACAGGTCCTTCGGGTCTCAAATCCAGGCTGTCGGCTTTCCAGTTGACAAACTCAGCATCTTAACTGCTAAGCCATCACACCCCCAGATACCTTAAACTAAGTAATTAACCCAATATCAACAAATATTTTGTTGCAATATAGAATGTTTCTTATTGCTTTTTCAATCTATTCAATTTTTGGATGAAAGAGAAAGAATTATTGGGCATGATTGCTGCTTTGAGCTATTTATAGAAATAATAAAAGCGGAATAAAAATTCTTTTAACCTCTTGCAACCTTTAATATTGACATCCTGTATTGTAATATTGTAATTTCTTGTTTGATGGCAAACTTCCACAAAATCAAGGTGCTCATGGAAATACCCTCTTCTTCACTCCCATCCTTCTAACTTCCCAAAGGGACATTGACATAATTTCTTATCAATCTGAGTACAACCCACCTCATAGAGGGCTCTACAGGTCATAAGCAACACAGAATTGGATTTGGAAACTAGCAGACAACCAACATAGTGACTGAAACATTGGTGCAAATCTGCTGAAACTGTTTTTACCTTTCAACATTCATACTGCTGCTCCTGTATTAGCTTAAATTTCCAAGTTGTCTTGAAAGACAGGCCAAAGTACATTGCAGTGCAGTAATCTAGTTTGAAGACAATAAGGGTATGAGTTTTTATTTCCAAGATATTCTGTTCCCAAAATAATTGCTGCTGCACCACACAATGCTGAGCAAAGTTTGTCTTGCTATAGGCTGCTTTTGCTAAGCAAGCAAAAGCCATCATTCCAGAGAGGAAAAGAAATGGGTCCTTTTTTTTGCATAGATGGAACCTTTCTTTTAACAAGGGAAAGGAATGTGATACAGTTTTAAGTTCCATGTGCTCTACAGGAAAATACGTTTTTTCATAAGGAAGGATCTACAACATCCCTCCCAAACTAAGCCTCCTTTTAAAGTTGGCTAAATGTTTGTTGTTGTTCAGTTAGGATAGAGAAGTGTTAGAAGCAAGGCAGGGAACTATATCTTCCCTGCTTTACTATATAGAAGACAATCTACTCTTTGATGGTTTTTCCAAGTCTAGTTTAACAAGGGTTGTAAGAGAATGCTCCATTCAGATAGTTAGCAAGTCGCCAGTAGAGTGAATAAACAGACATATCTGATTATAGTCTTATAGTTGATACTGGCTTATAGTTGGTCTGTTTCTGTTTTGTCCCTTTTTTAAAGCAGTCCACATCCTCCTGTTTTGACAGGTGATTGTCCTACTTAAACTGGAGTCATGTTCTTTTTTTAATTCAACAAATTAAGCAGATGTTCTAAAATCTTCCCAATACTATTGAAGATACATTCTACTGTCTCTAATATATGCTTGTCCCTCCTTCATTCAAGGAGAAATCTAGTAGCAAAATTGCATCTGATCAGGTACCTTATTTGAAATTTATGATAGGCCAGATGCCATAGGGTTATTTCTGCCTCTTCTTTGAGGTGGTGGTTTTGCAGAAAAATCTTTGGACAAACTAGTTTGGCACTTCAGCTATAAAACAGAAGTGCAAAATTGAATCCTTCAAATATAAAATGATGTGTTTGACCATATCATATCCTACCAATTCTTCCATGTAAATACAGAGCAGAGTGTAGAAGCCATTGTGATCTTATTCCAGGTATATTAACAATCATATTAGGAAAATCCACTCTTCTGGGGAAAACTGCCAATGGCAGTCTAATTTGCTCCACTAGAGTATCAGAAAAATATCTCTCCCCCAGCCTTTTTTGCCTGTATCTGTGTATGTATATATGCACACACATACATACCCACAAACACAAACACCCATATTTTAATATTGATTACATTTTTGCTGTATGATCAGTCAATGATGAGCTATATTTAATGGCATTTGAAATACTAGATCGAGTTTTGTGATCAGAATACATGGTTTTGAAACATACTTGCAGAGCTTTCCCCTAGATGCTGATTTTTTTTCTCTCAGTTTTCTACTTTTTCCTCTTCTGTTCTAAATGTTTTATATTCATGCAATAAAATATAGAAATCTGCCATTGTTTTAGACATTTTTGTTTATGGGAACACAATATCTAAAATAACTAGCAAAGCTATAAGAAGCATGAAACAAGGATGATGTGACTATGCATAAAATGTGGGGAAGCATTTTTGTATTCTAAATATGTACAATGAGTATGGTCACATTGCTGTGTAGCACAGAGGAAAAAGAAAAGATTGTTAAACAAAACAAGCATAAAATCAAAAGGTAATGAGCAACTAAAATGCCGTAAACATTCCTGAATAAACATTTGAGAGAAAGATTTTCTCTAAAGTCCACTGAAACTTTTGCTTAATTACTAAAAAATTATGTGATGTGAGTTCAGTCTTCTATTATCTTCATGTTTTGCTTCAGAAAGAATAACAAAACAACAAGAAATAAATTCTCCAGAAGAATCAAGACACAAACTTTGAACTATAGTTAGCCTTTCATTATTTATTTACAACTCTGTGTTGTTCAGAAGAAAGAAAGGCAATAGTTCAAAAATTGCTTTAACAGTAACAGAACATGATAAAATAATGTTAAAATATCACAGTTAATAATTCAACAAAAAGAACTGATTGAAAAAGTCTCTGACCCAGATTATTAGTAATCTGTAGAAAACTGTAAAAGTTCAAAAAGCAAAAACAAACAAAGGACAGAATTTCATGGGGTTTTGACAGTTTAGTTGATAGTTTTCTTGTACTAACTGGTTTGGATTGTATCTCAATAAACATAGTCTTTGACTGAGATTTCTGATAGTTGTAACCCAAAGCATCAGACAGGGAAATCTTAAGATTTCTTAATGACTTTTGCGGGATTTTTAAAGAAAAACAAGTATTAATTGAACAAAAGGAGAGGACAGATTTTTAATCTCATACAGGAAAATAATTAGATTCTCTTCAGAATCTGGGCAACAAAAATCCTGAACGGTATTCCCATCTACAAATATCTACACTGAAAAAAAAATTGCAATTCACTTTATATCTCTAGAACATGGATGAAATCTGATACAATTCTCCATTTGTTAAAGATTGTAATTCTGTTTCTGACAGCTTTTCTTACATGTAGGCTGCAGATTTGTCTTTATAATAAAGTGTTAATTATGTTTGAATAACTCTTTCCCCAGTAATATTACATGCCATAATACTGAATCATAACTGGTCAAAACTTTAGATTCACTTTTCTGTATAAGTGTGGCTCTTCCTTCCCTTCCTCCATAGGAGACTTGGCTCAAATGTGGGAATGAAAGAGATAAGGAAAGTGGTAAGGATATTCAAAGGCTTTGGAGAAAAATCTGACATTAAAATAACCAGTGTCTTTTAATGGTAAATAATTTAAATAAAAGAAGTGTCTTAACATAAAGTAGCTTCACCTTGTTTATGAGTGATGATTAGGCTTAATTGTCTGTATTGGAATGCCATACAGTATTTCATTGCAGAAAATTATAGAACATTAAGTAGAAAAGGTTTCTGTTGGAGATTTCTGAGGGAGATCTCCTAACCAAAGTATGATCTTCTATTATGCCTTCCCTCGTGAGCAAATGTTATGTGAATATAATTTTTAAAAAGTAAAATCAAGGTTTATGAGCAATATCATCTGGGGAAATCATCTGGGGAAATATCATCTGGGGAAATCTGTTTAGATTCATAATTAAAATGTTACATAGAGACATCCTGTGAGAAGATTGTGAGGGAAAATCAAATTGTGATAACCACTACTTTAATTAAAGCAAGAATTTATTATTAGCTGCCTTGCCTCTTGTTCAGCATTCAACATCATGCAGGGAACAGACTTTGATTTGAGAGGACCACATCGCATTTCAATACTTAGGTCTAGTTGAGCTTGTGTCTGAACCAGTGATTGAGAGCTATAACAGTAAGAAGCTTCTACTGGGTGATAAATGCACCCCTACAGAAATAAATTGCTCCTTCTTTAAGTCCTTCCCTACTGCTTCACTCCTATTCTTAACAGGATGAGTAGTTGAACCAAAAAAGTGGCTGTTACTTTAAAGAATAAATTAGTTTGACTCTTAACTCAATAATTAAAATGGTTATGGCTATGAGCCTGCAGGGATAATGTACTATTATTATAGTCATTTGTTTCAATTAAATGCTTACTGATTTTACAATACCAGCTGGGCACCTGTGTGAGACAGCTATTACTCTGAACAAGACATCTCAAATTCCACCAGAAATTGTCCCCTCTCCAATGCATTCTACATACAGCTATGACAGTTTCTTTGAAACAAATTGAATGGTAAAAAAAAATGTGTGTGTGTGTGTATACATCTTTTTGTCCAATGTAAACTAAGGAATTTGATAAGGGTGGTACATTTCTATTTAATAATAATTAATTACAAACTGTATTATAGAGAATCTTCCCTTTGAAACAATTTCACCTTCTCCTGATAGCAATTCAAATAGCATTTTAAGGGAAGTCTTTGTATATCCTGTGCCACAATTCCAGGGGGCATATAGCAGAATTTCTTTGTAATTTGTTAACATTGTGATTTTTGCTACAGTGAGTTGCTGATTTGAATTGGCTGTAGTTCTTGGTTTACTAAGGAAGCAGAAATATAAAATGGTTGATCAAGCTTGACAGATCAGAATAGGTTTTTTTTTTCAGAGAGAGACTACTCTCTCTGAAAGAGAGAGTAGAGACATTAGTTATTGCTTTAGAAAATCTGTGTCATCTTTTATGCTGTTTGGTTACTTCTGCACCAGTTTGGGAAATAAATCATTCTCCAATATTCTAAATACTGTTATGGTTCTTTTACTCTGAATTTCATACTATTCCAAAGAATCTTTAGTTTTGATAGTTGGAAGATTTTTCACATAAATTCCAGTGGTGGGAAATAACTTTTTAAAAATCCTTGAAAGGATACTTGCTACCAGATGTCACTTTTCACATGCAGATGAGTTATAAGATATGACCCTAAAGCATTGTCCTGGGTAGAAGTTAGGAAGATGCAGAAGCATTGTTGTATAACTCCAAAAGGCTTTACTTAAGGCCAATCATGCACCTTGAGCAATATTTGATACATCAGTCCAGAAGTCAAAGCCAAAGGAGTCAATGTCAAGGCAATATCTATCTATCTATCTATCTATCTATCTATCTATCTATCTATCTAATCTATCTGTCTGTCTGTCTGTCTGTCTGTCTGTCTGTCTGTCTGTCTGTCTATCTATCTATCTATCTATCTATCTATCTATCTATCTATCTATCTATCTATCTATCTATCTATCGTCCATCCATCCATCCATCCATCCATCCATCCATCCATCTATCTGGGTCTTCCTAGAACAGCAGTTCCCCAAGTATGGCTTGTGGATCCCAGGAATCTATAACACCTTTTCATCATGTCCACAAAGTCAAATAACTATTTTAATTTTTTTTCATTTTTAATTTCTAGTACAATAAGTATTGATAGATATAAGCCACATAAACCACAGGTCTTTGGTCCTCAGTTGTTTTTATGAATGTAAAGGAGTCCTGACACCAAAGTGTTTGAGAACCTCTGATTTAGAAGAAATGGCCTTTACTATTTCAATGTTGATTTATCATATAAACACACTCTGTGTGTGTGTGTGTGTGTGTGTGTGAGAGAGAGAGAGAGAGAGAGAGAGAGAGAGAGGTTTCCTCTTAATTATTAATTATTCTTTGTCATCTGTAGCACACGGTAGTAGCTTAATCATAGTCTGATGCTAAAGTATAATAAAAAAGACAGAGTGGTAACAATGTTAATTAGTGTATTGGATAAAGCATATCAGGTGCCCAATCCAAGCCAAGTGTGGTTAGCTGGAATCTATCTCCTGATATTAATGGAGCCAGATTGACTTTATACTCATTTCTGAAAATTTTCATAATAAATTTTCTGCACAGGTCTCATATCCATAATTACATTCCTGGACTAGTTCTGCTCTGCTGCATAAATAATATGCACTTTAAAGAAAAAATATGATTACATATTTAATGGATAAATGGAGGCGTTGTGGTCTACTGGCTTCATAATAAGAATTTAAAAAAAAATCTTAATACAGTGTTTGCCCAAGAGACTAATGTAACTGTAGATGGAAATGATCTTTTAGATTTGTTTAAAACTCAACACATTACATTAATATATCTTTCAACAATTATAAAAAATGAATGAAAAATAAGGAGAATGTATTATTTTTCTTACTAATCATCTTTAACATTTAACATCCTCATGAAACAGATGCAGTCTAAAGAGCTCTAAGAAATGTATAATTCTACATGTAATTAGAACTTACCACAGAAAGTTGACAGTGTAATATTAGTTTCTTTTTTTAAGGATTTCATAGGATGCTAGAAAAGTGGATAGGATCATTTTTTTTTTGCTTCTTATAGAATGGTATAAAGCATTTTAGAACAATTTCTGCACAACTTATTAAATCAGAAACAAATGCTTTTCCTTGCAAGTGATCTAGAAAATGCCCTTTGTATCCTGACCTTTTTTTTTCAGAAGCTGCAGGAGAAGCGCTGTATATAAACAGTTGATTGTGTGGATTTTGACATTTATAATCCAATTCATATAAATATAGTTTTCTGATTCTCTGTTGGGAGCTTAATCTGGAAGCTACTTTAGCAACAACCATTGTTTTTGAGATAATTTGAGTTGGCATTAAAATTCTTCACAGTTGTTCATTCTCACATTAAAATCATCGGTTCATGTTGTCATCATTAAGTCATGTGGACAGATTCCTGTGAAGCAGTCCTATAAAACAAACCTGCTTGTCATTCAGCTACACAATTATACATTCAGTTCTTTGGAGGACAAATAGAAATGGATTGAAAATGTGACGCATTCTAAAAAGTACATTGAATTCTCTTGTTTATTTAACAGAACTGACAAGAACAGCTCTTATAAAACCTTGCCAGCTTCCCATTCTTAAGCTCCCTCCCTGTGTCTTTTGAACATCTGAGCCCTACATGCTGTCTAATGCTGTAGAAAAGCTCTTGATTCCTGACCTGTAGCAGTAAATCTGCTTCTGTATTTGGATTTATTTCTGCTGAAGCCTACAGAGCCCTTCCAGTTCTTCCCTACATTTCTTACTTTATGAGCTGCTAATGGAGTTGGCAAGAGTCCTCTGCTAATGAGAGATTGCACCTCAGTGGGCTTATTGGAAATGAAAATTGTTAATAAATAAAGTCCTGAGTCTTTAAAGTCATGTTAACATTAATCAGGTTAATATAAAAAGTGGGAGGGAAGAGTCTGGCAAAAGATTAAGACAGTATTTGATTTCTCTCCTGCTGGTTTCTACTGGGTTTCAATTGATAGTATCTAAGTATCTGGATTAATTTTATTTCAAAACAAGTGAAGGAGCAGTTGTATTTCAGTGCTATGGCCTTTTTATTAACAAGTCTCTCTCTCCCCCCCCCCCACCCTTTTTTTTAATGTTAGCAGTTATAGCAGAATGAAAGTGATAAGCCACTATTTCTGAGCATCTTGTCTCTTATTGAAAGAGAACTAAGAATAGAATCTTGTGGGCTTTGTTGGAGGTCACGTTTTATTCTTTAAATATCACACAAATAACTTACTCTTTTTGCTTCCCTAATTCACTATTATCGATTTGCATTAACTTTAGTGTTGTGTTCCTTATATAAAGTATTTTTAAAAATTGTTATCCTATTTAGGTTTGATGTTCTGCTAATCCTGCCCTTAGCGTGGATGATTAGATAACCCCAATGAAAAGAACATAAGATGGTGACAATTTGAATATTTGGACCCTTCTGCAAAACCACCCCTCAAAACTTCTGCTATCATTTTTATCACTGTGCTAGTGCTTTTCCTTTTATGTCCCATGCTGGGAAAGATGAGTGGCACCACAGCATTATGATACAAGAAACAGGAAAGCAAGATGAGACTGAATACCATCTATAACGGTATCAAACTAATAGTTAACTGGCTCAGCTTCTTGAGATCTACCCAAATTCCAGTCCTTGTTTGTGGAAAGGGCTTGGTTTATCCCTTATATCTAAGCCTCTAAGATATATTGTCTCTGAATATGAAGGTTCTATGCATATCTAGAATAATGCCGCATAATTAAATTTAACTCCTAAAGCAGATAAATAGATAGAGGTTCAGGTGAAGAGCAGCCTTGTGAAAAGTTTATAATACAACAACGTTCTAGGTGCCTAACTCAAAAGACTATAATAAAATTAAATATTTTCTTTCTGTTTCCCAAGTTTGTTTCTATTCTTAGAGTATTAAAAAATTTACAGGAAGCCAAAACAAGTTTGTTTTGAAGAACAGTAAGGCATAATAATAAGCATAGACAAAAACTAATAGTAATAATGTACCCAATATGATACATAATTACTGACTACATTGCTATGGGCTTGAAATGCAATAATGAATGAAAATAGTTTCAGCACACACCACAACAGGGGTGTCAAACTTGCGGCCCATGGGCCAGATGCGTCATGCTTGGCTACACTCATCCCCGGTTTAGTGAAGGGGGAAAAGTTGCAATGTGTCACATGATGACAACATGACACCACGAGTTTGTCACTCCTGCATTAGAAGTTTTTAAGAGGAATACTAAGAATTTTAAGAAAATAGATTTGAGGAAACCAACAGAATTTGATTGTTTTTTAAATGGCAGCTCCATACATAAGCATTTGGAAGGAAAAACAATGTTTAGATAGTAAAGTTATCATAAGGAATATATAAGAGCAACAAATATAGAAGCTTAATGGACTTCAGAGATAAGTTTATGCTGGATCTGAAAAACAAATTAAGGAGCAACATAAATGAATAAATCAATGAAGACAGGCAAATGTGTTCTTAAAAGTCCAGAGAATAATAGATTGTAGTAATTAGTGGGAAATAATAAAAGATAAATAAAAATAAAGTGCAAAGGGAAAATGTCATGTGTATAGCTAATTATCCATGAAAAATGAATCATGTGGGTGGCAGTACTGTTTACCAGTGGAGATGTGGATTTATGAAGAAAGCTGATGAATTTGGTTTTTGAATGTTGCATTTTTCAGGATTGATCAAATGGAGACATAGCAAGCAGGTAATGGAAGGAAAGACTGAACAAAAAGAACTTTTCTGGAGAAACTTGCTGGAAACCAAAAACTCTTCTTCAAATATACTTAGTCCTTAGTGTTTTATCTGTGTTTTTCTAATAATTTTTTTAAATTTTTTACAAATTTAAAAACGTACAATTTCAAAAATACAGAAACAATAATATGTGAATAACACATAATTCTTTACATTTGTTATCGAATTTGGTAAGTCCTAAAAATCATTATTAGCTAGTACTAGTCACATCTTCACTCATTATCACATCCTAAGCACTAAATAATTCACAATATACTCTATTTTCATGTTGGTTTATAACTACTATTATGAATACATTCATATTTTTTTTAACTAGTAAACAAGAAAATATTATAAATGGCTAATAATAATAGTAGTAACAGAGAAAAGAAGGTTTAAAACCTTTAATTGTTTTTATATATTTAATATAAACCGCTGAATATAATTTGTTTCTTAGGTTCATTTACATGTTTCCCCTTTTATTGTCTACCCACTTATACCATTTATCCCATATACGGTAGTAATCTGTATCATCCTTCCCATTGATTTTGAGTGTGAGCCTCTCCAATTGGGCACACTCATATGTTTTCTGAATAGCAACCTGTATCGGTGGTACATTTGAGTTTTTCCAATATTGTGCTAGTGAAATACGTGCCGCAGTTAATAAATGGATGGTCAGATATTTTACTTTAGCGGGGTAGTCCCCTTTGATCATTCCCAACAAAAATAATTCCGATTTCCACTCCAGCCCACACTCTATAATTTCTTCTATCCACATTTTTATTTTTAACCTATATTTCTTTATCTCAGGACAAGTCCACCATGAATGAAAATATGTACCAAATTTCCCTTTACATTTCCAACAGCAAGGATTGGCTATCGGAAATATTTTGGCCAATCTAGAGGGTGCCAGATGCCATCTGTACATCATTTTGTATAGATTCTCCTTGTGTGCTACTGATTTCGTTAGTGTCAGGTTTTTCTGCCAGATTTCATCCCAGGCATCCAGATTGATACTATAGCCAAAGTTTTTTTTTCCCAAGCTAACATAGGACCTTTCACAATTTAGTTCCTGTTTCATTTTCATTCTTCCCTCACTATCTAATATTTGGTAATATTTAAATTTTTTACTGACGTCCATCGTATTTAAGTGAAACATCGCCTCCATAGTTGAAAACCACCTCGGGATTTTAGTATAATGATTCTTTCTTATATCAGTCCAAATTTTAATTAAAGACTTTCGAAATAAATGTCTAGTAAAATATAGATTATTTTTACTACTCGGGTTCCATAAAAATGCCTGCCAACCTAGCTGTAAATCATGTCCCTCCAATTGTAAAATCCTATTATTCCTTAAATCAATCCAATATTTTATCCACACTAATGCCGCTGCTCTATAATATGTCTTCCAGACAGGTAGTCCAAATCCACCCCTGCTTTTATTATCTTGTAAATAAGTTTTTTTTATCCTTGTTTTTTTTTTTGCCCAGATAAATTTCATCACAATTTTATCTAAATCTTTTTAAAAAAATTGTCCAGTAATATCGGAATTGTTTGAAACAAACACAGTATTTTAGGTAGAACATTCATTTTGATTGTTGCTATTCTACCTAATAATGAAATTTGCACCTTATTCCAATTTTCCAGGTCCTTTTCAATCTGTTTCAGTAATTTCATATATTTATCCTCTCGCAGATTTAATGTTCTAGCTCTTAACCAAATTCCTAAATATTTAATTTTATTTACAATTTGTAATCCTGTCTTTTCTTCTAATTTTTTTTTTTTGTTTACTATTTGTTATGTTTTAACTAGCATTTTGGTTTTTTCCTTATTGATTTTTAATCCTGCTAATTTGCCAAATTTATCTATTTCATTTAGTAGAGCTGGTCCTGAGTCTATTGGATCTTCTATAACAAAAACCGTATCATCTGCGAAGGC
This sequence comes from Notechis scutatus, assembly GCF_049901735.1. Lineage (NCBI taxonomy): Eukaryota > Metazoa > Chordata > Lepidosauria > Squamata > Elapidae > Notechis > Notechis scutatus. The sequence goes on along the minus strand of NC_142011.1, from coordinate 33,812,232 downwards.
TTCTAATTTATATTCTTGATTTCTTATTTTAATTCCTTTAATTTCTTTATTTAATCTAATTCTGTCCAGCAAGGTTTACAAAATTGTTATAAAAAGCAGAGGTGAAAGTGGACATCCCTGTCTGACCCCCTTCCTTATCTTCAATGATTTGGTAATTTCTCCATTTAATAATACATTGGCCTTTTGTGTGGCATAGAATGCATTCAACATTTTTACAAAATTATCTCCAAAATCCATCAGATTAATCTGCTTTTTCATGAAGTCCCAGTTTAAGTTATCAAAGGCCTTTTGTGCATCCAGGAAGACCAAGGCCACTTGGCTTCCTGGATGCTTTTCATAATATTCCAATATGTCTATTATTGTTCTTGTGTTATATCTGATCTACCTCATGGGAAGAAATCCATTTTGATCCGGGTGAATTTTATTACTGAGTATTTTCTTTACTCTTTCTGCCATTATCGCCATAAAAATTTTGTAATCTGAATTTAAAAGGGATATTGGTCTGTAATTCTTTGTTTGATTGGCATCTGCACCCTCTTTCAGAATCAGTGTTATGTATGCTTCCTTCCAAGATGCTGGTATTTTGGCTTCCATTAATACCCCATTGCAAACCTCTAATAGCATTATCTCTAGTATATCACCTATCTCTTTATATAGCTCATTTAGTAGCCCGTCTGGGCCTGGCGTTTTGTTTCTTTTTTGTTTTTGAATCACCGCCTTTAGTTCGTCTAAAGTTATTTCTTTATTCAGCATCTCTTTTTTATCCTCTGATATTGGATAGAGAGTTTCTTCTTTCAAATATTCTTCTATTTTATTTAAATCAACTACTTCTTGTTTGTAAAGATCTTCAAAGTACTCTCTCACAATTTCCTTTTTTTTCTCCTGATCTGTCTCTATTATTCCATTTTTATCCTGTAATTGATATATCGTTCTTTTCTGATTTTCTTTTCTTAATTTATATGCCAGCCACCTTCTGGGTTTATTTGCATGTTCAAAACAATTTTGTTTTGTATATAATAATTTTTTAATTAGTTCCTCTTGATCTAAAATATTCATCTCATGTTTAACTAATTTCTTTTCTATTCATCTCCCGGGGTTTCCATTTGCTTATTTTCCAATTTCTCTATTCTTTTTATTAGGGCTTTCTGCTTCCCCTCTCTTTCTTTGTTTCTATTTGCTGTATAAGCTATCAATATTCCCCTTAAGTATGCCTTCATTGTATCCCATAGGTTCTGCAATGAGGTATCCTGTTTTTTATTAAATTTTAAAAAACTAATCAATTCTTACCTAACTTTTTGAATATATTCTTCCTCTTTCAGTACTTGGGAATTAAGTGTCCATCTACCTTTTTTATAATGACTACTTTTCCAAACTATCTGTATCAGGTTATGGTCTGCCCATGTGTTAGCCAAAATTTTTATGTCCTGAATCAGTTTGTATAGCTCGCTATTTATCCAGGCCATATCTATCGTGGACCATGATTTGTGTGGGCTGGAGTAGAAAGTGAACTGTGATATTCCTGGGTTCCTTTTTCTCCACGCATCCACTAATTCTAATTCTTCGACCATCTGTATAAATTTCTTAGGCAATGTATTCCATTTCTTATATTGTCTTTGTTCACAAGCATAATCTTGTCTATTATCTATTATTGCATTATAGTCTCCTATAATACAAATTCTTGGGTTTCAAAATTCTATTAGTTTTTCATATAAGCTTTTGTAAAATTCACTCTGGTTTTTGTTAGGGGCATATATCCGCACTAATAATGTCTTTTTATTTTGCTTTACCACCTCTACCATTACTGTTCTTCCCAATTCATCTTTATAAATCAATTCTGAGGCTATATCTTCTTTTATATATAATACTACCCCTCTTTTTTTCTCTTCCGCCAATGTTGCATACATTTTCCCCAACTTTTTATTTAATAAGTACCCTTTATCTTTCTTCTTTATATAAACCTCTTGAATACATATTATATCTGCTTTTTGTTTTTCTAACTTAAAAAATATTCTTTTTCTCTTAGCTGGGTCATTTAACCCATTGATATTTATAGATATCAAGTTCACTCCTTTATCCATTCTTTTCTTACTTCTATCTCTCAATATTTTTACCCATTGTTTGACTTCTCGTCCTCACTCCTATTTCTTCTCTTCCCAACGTCTCCTCATCTTCTTCCCTCTCCTTCTCCTTCTCCCTCCCCCGTTTCTAGATTGTAGCTCTTCTTGGCTCAGAATTTCATGATCGTCTCTGCTGCTCAGTTCTTCCTCTATTCCTCCTATTTGATCAAAGAATTCTTGAGCTTTGGTTAGGTTATCTATTCTCACCCTTTTTTCCTTCCATATTGCTAGTATACCCTGTGGGGTAATCCATCTAAAAGATTTTTTTGTTTTGTTTAAGTAATTTGTGAGAAATTGATAGTCTTTCCTTTATTTGTGAATTCTCCTCGGCACCTGTTTTAGAACAATCACTTCTCTATCTTTGTATTTTATTCCTTCATCTCTCGTAACTCTATAAATTATATCCTTCACTCACCACCTTGCAAATCTAATATGCACTTCTCTGGGGAGTCTATGCCGTCTTGCATAACTCGTGTACACTCTGTATACGTTGTCCAGCTCATCCCTATCTCTATTCAGAAGCTCCGCCAACATCTCTGCCATCACCAATGGTAAGTTCTCTCCCCTCTCTTCCTCAACGTTCTGGAATCTAAGATAATAGAGGCCTTGTCCATCTCAAGATGAGTCAGGGTCTCGTTGGTCTCTTTATTCTTCTCCTTAATTGTTTGTTCAATGCCTTCCAACTTCTTTTCTGTTTGATTAGCTTGTTTTTCAATTGCTTAAATCTTCTCTTCGTTTATTTTAATCAATTCTTGGATCTGGCCTATCTTTCCATCCAAATTTTTGATGTCACTTCTCATTTCCCCTAACTCATTTTTTAATTCTTCTTTCATTATTTCTCTTTCTACTTTGCTTTCTGTATGGTTTTTGGACATCAATTCCTGCAATGTCAACATCATGCTTTGGATAGTTAATAATGTGGTTTGAACCGATTGTGTGCTGGTTTGGGCTGTGGATTTTTCTGGTGCCAACATTCCTTCAATCGTTTTTTGGGTCGATGTTGCTGTGGTGGTGGATGGTGTTACTGCTGGTGTCGGTTTTCTTCTTACTTTGGTAATGGTGGTAGATGTGCTGGTCATATCTTTAATAATTCTTTGTTGTTTCTCCACTGTCCTAGCTATATTCTCCCAAATCGTATTGCTTACTACCATCAACTTTATCTGTGTTTTACAATTTGATTTTCTCAATTCTCTAATGTTTTTATTACTGTTTATCTTCTTGGTCTAATTTCTTAGCACCACTAGGCGAGGAGATTCTTATCAGTTACTTAACTATATTTTCAAACTTTCCAGCCCCCTTTACTCATTATTATTCTCATTTTTCACCTCACGTTCTATTAGTATTGTATCTAGTCTTAATGAATTCAATAGATCGTCAATTCTTAAATCATCTAACAGGTCAAAAAATCATTCAACTATGTTTAAGTATCTAACAATGTTATAACCCCAATTACTTCTTTAAATTTATTGCTATATTTCAGTTAATATTACCTTGCATATATCATAAGAATTTAAATTTCATATATATATATATATATATATATATATATATATATATATATATATATATATATATATATTTCAATAGTTCACAGTATTTAATATAAGGAGGGTAGGAGAAAGAGAGGGAAAGAACAGTTAATTATCTCATCTTTATATTAATCAATATATTAAGATCGTTAATCTGTAGTCAATCAGATATATGTAAAGATTGAAAGAAAGGAAAGATATAAAATATACTCCAAAGGGGTTAAATATCACTTACTTAAATTAAAATCTATTTCAAAATAACCAATCCATCTTGTTTTCTTATTAATTAAATATATACCCTAAGTAAATAGAAAATGAAATTATACCGTTCCGATCAATTTTAAGGGAGAAAAAGAGAACAATATGAACACTAAATGAGGAGAGGATTTACAATCTCCTTTTTTCCTAGTGTTTCCTTAGTAATCCAGTTATATCCAGTAATATCTTCAGGTCTCAATTCTCAGTTCTCAGTTCAGTCTGGTACCTCTGCCACTTTACTCCGCTCTCCCTGTCACAATGTCTGCCTCCACAAATTGCACTCTAATCACTTTCAAAGATTTCAAAGTTTCACAGTTCTTCTCCGCTATAGAATACTCTCTGCAGTATGTTCATGTGGCTGAAAATACAAAACTTTCCTCATCAATAGTCACTCTTCTTTCCTTTCTACTTTCCTTTTTAAAAGCAATTTTCTGCTTTATCGATTTTCTCAATTCTCTAATGTTTTTATTACTGTTTATCTTCTTGGTCTAATTTCTTAGCACCACTACGCGAGGAGATTCTTATCAGTTACTTAACTATATTTTCAAACTTTCCAGCCCACTTTACTCATTATTATTCTCATTTTTCACCTCACGTTCTATTAGTATTGTATCTAGTCTTAATGAATTCAATAGATCGTCAATTCTTAAATCATCTAACAGGTCAAAAAATCATTCAACTAAGTATCTAACAATGTTATAACCCCAATTACTTCTTTAAATTTATTGCTATATTTCAGTTAATATTACCTTGCATATATCATAAGAATTTAAATTTCTAATTAATATTTATATTAATTGCCCCGGGATTACCTCTGGGGTAAACAGCTCAGTCTTGTCACCACTTTCCACTTTCCCCCTTCTGCTCCGGCGTTTCACACATGTACCAATTACCTTTCAAATTTATCCATTAGCTATAATCCAACATCAATTTCCTTTCGGCCTCTTTCCCGGACTACAAATTCAATCTCGTCTCTCCGCTTCCCTCTCAAAGTTGTTCAGGCCAGCCTAACTGGTTGACTTCTTTTGCCCTGTGCTTCGGGCTCCCTTCTTTACCTCCGGGATTGCAATTCCCGCTTTGGCTCCAAGAGTTCTTCCTCACTTGAGTGATCCCACCAGGATCTAACTTCTCCTTGAACGGCTGCCCACGAGCAAAAACCCCAATGTAGGAGAACAGATCAAGGTTCTCCTACCTCGCCATGCCGCGACATCACCATTTTCTAATAATTTAATATTTAAAGTCATCAATTTGGTGAACACATCCAAAAGCATTTAGAGAAAAATTCTTAAGTGACCTTTCACCAAAAAAAGGGAAAGCAGAGGAAGACGTTTCCTCCATAGAAATGTTAAATGAGAGGCTACATTAACAATTAGAAAACCTAAAACAAAATCAAAGAAACTTGGGAAAGAAGGGAGTCAAATAAAAGATTGCTCAGTAATTTCAGCCAAAACATAATGATCAAGGAGGACAAGGACAGGAATTCTTGAACTTGGCAATGAGTCAGCTATCAATGATTTGAGAGTAGTCTGAACTAAGTCTGATGTAATATTTCAAAAGACCTTGAAATAAAAAATTATAAACAGCAACAAAAAGCCTGTCAAAGCATAAAAGGAAAATGGCTGGTGAGTGAAGAAATAAAAATAGGTTGAGAGGTTTAAAAAAAATAAAGCAAAGGGAAAACATTAATTGTTAAAACAAAGCAAAAATGAAGTGTGGCCACCTTTTAGATCTGCTAGTACTGTTACTGACAAAATTCCAAGTTTTTGTCCATGCACACTTGCAATTCTGGATATTACGATCCCAATATATTTGGAGGAAGCTGGAGTTATAAGAAAGTGATAAATTGCTTATATGGCAGTAAGGAGATATAATAAAGGAGGAGATAATCACCATGAATACAATGCATTTGGAGAAATTAGATTAGGACAGCAGAGTTTACTACAAAAATCTATGAGGAGTAGCTTTATATTCAGTCCAGTTTTTAATCTTTGACAATGATCAGTCATTTTAAAGAGATTGTATGAGAAACCAGAAGTACGGTATTCTAAGTATAGAGCTTAAACCAGCTCCTAAACCAGTTTGCTTCAGACTGCCTTGAAGCTAGCTAGCTAGTGTGTTTCCCCAAAAATAAGACTGGGTCTTATACTTTTTGGGCCACCAAAAAAGGCACCAGGTCTTAATTTTGGGGAGGTCTTATTTTCCCCCAATTCTGATGGGAGCGAGCTGCCCCTCGCGCCTCCTTGCCTAATTGTTTTATCAGAAGCTTGCCGTGCAAAACAGCTGATCTGTGGGTGAGCTCCTACTGCCAGCTCCAAGACGCATGGCCGCTTTTGCAGCCTCAATCTGCTAGCTCCGGGCATACAGCTACGTTGAGCCCGGTGCTCTTCGGGTCCTGGTGGGCACTGCAGTTCTCTTGCAGCATTGAAGAGGCACGCACTGGCCAGTGCTCAGCAGCCCAAAGGCTGCAGCAGGTGAGGCAGCACAGGTAGCATGGCTCCACTAACGGCTGCTCACAAAAGGGCCCTGGCAGGGCGATGCGGGGGGGAGATGGGATCTGTTGTTAATCAATCACCTCCTGTAATGATGTAACTTTATTTTCCTCCTATCTGATGCAAACTCTTACCAATAAGATATTTTTTCCAAAAAAGTGTGAACTTAAAATCCTTTGGCCTCCAACAATTTGAAACGAGTGAGCTTGGTGGTCTTTGTCATGAGCATTCCCTTTAAGGAAATGTTCCTGTTGAAACATTAACTATTGTAACTGTGTTTGCATCAGTTGATATTTTCTCCTTGTAAGTAAGCTCAACATTCCAAATTTCAAAAGGAACATGATTTTTTTAGGTTCTTCAGTGCAGATTTGAATTCTTCATTTGACTAATAAAAATGCATTTGAAAGCTGTCCTGACTTTTTAAAATTGATAGTAGTGGATTTTATCTTCCACTAAAAATACTTTAAAATAAATATTTTAATTGAGAATTGTATAAGAAATCCTGTCCTGTAAACAAAATATTCTATTTCTTTCTACCTGCTCTTTCCAACCTCTTTTAATTTTTTGTTTTCAGGTTTCCAGTTTCACATGAAAAACTTTTTTAATTTTATTTTAGTATTTCAGGAAAACTGAATGGAAAAAACTTTTGTTCTCCTGTAGCAATTTATTCATTCATTCATTTGTTTGTTCATTCATTTGTTTGTTCATTTATTGGCTTTCTATGCCAATCTTACTAATACAGTGACTCTGGGCAGCTTACAATATAATAAAAGTTTTTAAAAAAAACAATTAAAACAGAATGAAATGATTAAAATTAAAAACCCAGATGATGCATAGCTATGAGGAAATAATTTTCTCTATCCTGTCAGCCACTCCCAAGATAATGGGCCCCTGTCAGGTCCTCAGGCAAGTGGCAAAGCCAAGTTTTTAGGTTCTTACCAAAGTCTAGGAGTGCGGGGGCATTTCTCACCTGTGATGGGAGAATATTTCAGAGGGCGGGAACCACAGCGGAAAAGACTCTTCTCCTGCCAGATGAAATTCTTAGGCTGGCTGAATCTGAAGTAGGCCTTTTCCCCTAGAACAAGTGGGGTGGGTTATTCCTAATGGGTTATGGTGATTGCTGGATTCCTTGCCGTAAGGGTTTTAAAGGTAATGACCCAACAGCTTGGATTAGACCCAGAAGCAAACTGGCAAACAGTGCAGTTTGCATAACAGTGGCGTCACATGCACCACCCAAGGGACACCCAGAACTGTCAGCATCACTGCATTTTGTACCAGTTGTAGCTTTAAGGGTAACTCCATGTAGAGCATGTTGCAGTAATCCAACTGGGAGATGACCAGGGCATAAGTGACAGTGAACAGAGTCTCGTGATCCAGGAAAGGATACAACTGGCGCACAACATGAAGTTGTGCTAAGGGGCTCCTAGCCATGACCGTCACCTGCTCTTCTTATAATTATTACTGTAAAATATTGTACATTTTTTGGGACCCAGATTTGTAGTTTTCATCTGTACATATTTGGCTAATTATTCAAGAATTAATCTTTTCGTTGTTGTTTCCATCATATGACAACATTTTATGACTTTCTTTTTTGATTATGAAAATGGAGCTATCTTGCTGAAAAATACAGTAAACAAACAAATTTGTATGACCCTATTTTGAAAAGCAAAGTACGACTCGCAAGTCCACTCCAAGTTGCAATGAAGTCTTCCCCCCATTCCTCCTTCCAAACTCTGGTATTTGGGAGTCAGAGTATCGCATGACCTAGTTCAAAATAACTGTTAATACTGCTGATTAATGTCAGATTAGCACAGGATTATAGTGTTAGCCCATTATAACAGCTCTGCTGTAAGGCATATGGCATTTGAATTCAAGGGATGCCTTAATTTGCCAAGGATTACCTGTAGAAGAGTGTTAGCACATGAGAAAATGCTCAGCAATAGATTAATTTTAAAAATATAGTACAATTTTATCTAAAATACATTGCTGAATATTCTACAAGGTAAAAATAAAGCTAACATAGAAGTGTTTGATATGATGGAAACAGTTCCGTTACAAATTAACGGTAATTTTCCCCCCAGCATGGAACTTTAGTTTTTTTCCAAAAGTGATTGATACTTTGGTAACAACCATGCCCAATTTGTATCATCATATAATTTTGATAAGATAATAAATACAATTTAATTTAAAAGTAATATTCTCCTAACTCAGATCCAGGAGATGGTCCACTCAGATGCTACGTCCTATGAGTCCAACCATCAAGTTCCCCTGATCAATCGACCAGGGATGTTAACCAGTCACATGAGTGCCCTCAGCCAGTCACAGCTGATTTCTCAGATGGGTTTGAGGAGTGGTGTTACACATGGTTCCCCATCACCCCCTGGAAGCAAATCTGCTACACCATCTCCCTCCAGTTCTACTCAGGAAGAGGAGACAGAATCACATTATAAGGTACGTGCAGCCATGCCTGTTTTGACAGACATAGAGACAGACAGTGGCAGGCAAACCTACAATGGCAGAAATAATTAACTGCACCTAGAACAAAGGCGTTCAGCCTTTCCAAGAGAGATACATACAAAGAGAGAGAACTTTTTTTAAACCCATCTGAAAATAACATTTCTTAGCAAAAGAATTGGAAGAGATATCAGGATTACAAATTATATCAGACATTGAGGTGTTATATTGATGCATATAGAACAATTAATGCAGCAAATTCTGAAAGAGATTTTTCTTCCTAAATATTTTCCATCTTGCTGAAAATGCTAAGTATATCATTTGTACCACCCTTCCAGGTTAAGATTTTGAAATAAAAGTATGATTTATCACATACAAGTATTCAATTCCGCAGCTGAAAATGTTTTTTGTAGAGGCAAAAAAATTCATATTTGGAGAATGAAAATAGGAAAGCATAAATATTCAGCTGGGATTTTAATTAAATAGCTTGCGAGGTCATTATCAGAATGAAATAACAGCAAATGTTTTCACTATACTTAAACCTAGATAGGAGGGATTTTTAAGACATAATAAATTATAAGTTATTTAAAGCAGATGATTTTGCTTCCTAGTGATAAATATATGCTGAATATGTTGTAAGGATGTAAAGAATGTTTGCATGTTAACATAGCAATTTGTATGAAGAAATGTGTTTTTATATTGGATGTTTTGCTAAATGAATATTCATACTTATTTTGCCTTTGAAAATAAAGTCTTGCTAAATACATTTACATATTGCCCATCATTTTTTGTAAACACACAAGTCATAGCAGAGTAGCAATAGCATTTTTTTAAAAGGATGAAGACTCCACACTGTGAAAGAGAGGCAGCCATTTTATGTTTCACCAACTGGAGAATCTCTTCCTGCAGCTCATACCAAGATGACAGCTAGCTAGCCATGAGAACATGACTGGTAGATCTGCTTCCAGAGAAGGGGAACATGAGAGAGGGAGGTGAATCTTCCTTCTTCCTCAAGTGGTCAGTCATCCTGGGCTAACTGTGTTCAGATCTGCACCTCATTAGAGATAGTAGATTAAGGACTGATGGCAGGCAGCAGCTATTCCTTTCTTTCTGCTATTCTTTTTACCATGTTTTCTGCCACTTCTTCTCTCTCTCCTTTGTGCCTGAGCCAAACTGGTTGTTTGTTAACATATTTTGAAATTAGCTATATAGTGTCCTGAAATACACACACATGATTGATTGATTGATTGATTGATTGATTGGATACATCATGTTGGCCCAACTGGTGAAAGCCAATTCTGAAAGTTCCTGTGGCTTTCACCTAATTAAAAAGTAAAAGTTTCCCCTTTCCCCCAAGTCACTGGTCATGCTGTCCAATCAAGGTGCTGGCCAGTTGCTTGGTTACTTCACTCCTCCTCTGGCCACCACCTGTGGGAATGTCCTTGGTTCCCACAAGAAAACTTTATTGTTTTGGCTACAAAACCCCATCTAGCTATTTCCCCCCTCCCTCTGTTGTGTGGCAACCCTGAAGCCTTGAAGATGGCCTCAGCCAGGTTCACTTCAGAGTTCACATTTACCATTAGAAGAGAAATGTGTATGTTTCATGATAAGATTAAAATAGTTAAGTTAGCCTACATTATCTCTGTCTTATTAAAAATGATGGGAAGGGCAGGTTAATATCTGTGTGCTCATCTCATGATGATCATAGTGTGTGGAAAACAGCAACTTGGTATATTAGTGTGGTGAGTTATAAAGACCATAATGAAATGAAATAGAAAGAAAGTGGCTAGAAATTAAGACAAAGGGTTAAATTGTAATAAATTGAATAATGTTGGTATGATGTTGTGTAGTGAAATGATGAATAACAGAAGGGAAGGTATAGATTTAATTTAAAAAAGCTATACTGTATGTTTGGCAACAGAACTGATGTTATGTACACTGTTGTGGATATAGCTGAAAGTAGGAATTCATAAGCTGATGAAGGTTGCATGATATACAACCAGTTAATGGGAAAAATGGAAGAAGCAATGGTTGGATTTAGGAAAAATTATGCCATATTCTGAATGAATGTGCTTCAAGGGAAAATTATTTTGTCAGATGACATGAATAGAAGGTTGGGAATGAGGCAAAAGAATGCCATTCAGAAACCCAGGAACTGTAATTGTTTAATGTATTGGCTTAGTTTTTTTCTTTAAAAATACATTATTTAAGCACATCTGTTCATATGTACATATAAGAAATGAAAATATAAATCAAAATATAAATTAAAGAACTAATTAAAGAAACAAATGTGATGAGAAGCTCTGTGGAATATACTGCAGTGTGTGTGTGTGTGTGTGTGTGAAGACTTGCCTGAAATAGAATGAAAATAATTATGCTAAAATTATGCTGCAGGTATTAGTATCCAGGAAATAAATGATAAAAAGAAAACAAAAATACTGTAAGAATATTGAAAATTGTACACCTATAAGTGTGGTATTCTTGGACACATATTAATCTAGTATGGCTGTGTGATTTGTTATGTGACAGGATTTATTACTTGTAGGAATAATAAAACATAAAAAATAATAAAAAGAAGAGGTAAAGTAAAAAATGTGAGTAAAGAAATAAATGGTAAATAAATGTGGATTGTGTGATGTATCAAAAGGGACATTGGGTTGGTTTGGTTATATTGAGACAACGAATAAGAATCAAGTTGTAAAAGAACAAAATGAAGGAAGAATGAATGGGCCAAGGGAAGTCCAAGAAAGCCACGGTTGGATGAAATCTTAAAAATACAATAGTAGAGGTAAGGAGTTTAAAGAACTCAAGGCATTTCTGGGTGGTCTAATTGTATATGGACATGGTAGAACAAATATATGTGCAAGCGTAATGAACAGTATTTGTGTACACTAAATTTACCTATATGCATTGTTTTCTTATATGCTATGTTTCTTTGGTCTATTGATTTTTATTTCACTTAATAGACATAATCTATTGGATAATGTCTACATTCAAATACTGTAGCTTGAACATCTTCAAAGCAAAGATATCAATAGCTAACATTAGCCTTCCATTTGGGAATAAGGAAGACAAGAAATTTTGCTAGTTTTGCTTGCTCTCCTTGAAGCTAACTAAATGCTGGTAGTAGTTGAAATCCAGCATAAAGTCTGCTTAAATGTAAATAGGGATATGATATATGATATGGGTATGGGTTCAAGAATATATACATACAGTGTATCACAATAATAAATAGGATATTCCTAGGAAGAAAAGTAGTAACATATTTTCCACACAATAATGAAGCATAAAGATATTTCTTTGAAACAAAAAAAATAGTGAAGGTAATTGTATAGCTATGAACCTTTGCTATTGAGAAAGAATAAGAAAAAAAAGATACACTTGTTTGAATTATGGATCTGGAGATGATTGCAAAAAATACCATGGACTGCAGGAAGAATCAATCACTAGTGAATTGCTTCCTTAAGGTAATAGCCAACTATTAGAAATTCACAGGCTTCGAGCATGTGTATAAGTGGATGATAGATGAGAAACAAAAGGAAAATAAAAAAATGTTGGAGAAGGTTGAGAGAAGAAGGTGGCAAGATAAGGTAGATAAATAGGTTCAAATAAATTATAGCAGTGTTGTGATTAGGTCAGATCACTTCACACAGGTAATAATTTGTCCATGTGATTACTAGGAATCAAGATTACTAGGAGTTACCAACTCAGGAACACTTCAGGAAAGTAACTATGAGACTGATCCCTAACTGGCCAGAATTCCCAATCCCACATCTGAAAGTTTTTATAAAAAGCTGATTATATGTGTCACCTGCACTAGGTAGACCAAACCTGTAAATGAGATTCACTGGAAGGCTTCTTTTTCTGTGATTGGCTTCAGTAACAGAATCTTGGAAATCTGATTGTGCTGTGCCTCCTCCTTCTCCTTATAGTTCATTGAATTAGGGAACATCTGCCTCAGTTGCTTCTGAATGTTTTTTCATTGTGGATTTTAAAAATGCTTCAGTCCTTTTGCCTAGATGGTTCCTGCTTATCTCCATCAAGCCATCTTCCTTATTCTCAATGTCAGTTAGGAGTATTTCTAGTGTGAATGAAATTATCAAAAGGGTAGAATTAATCTTATTAATTCTCACAACCCTTTCATATTATCAAAACTAAAATCTGACAAGGAATCTTTTGACTTGACAAAATTTGCAAAAATGCACATTAAGAGTTGACACATGCCCTATATTGCAGGAATACTAATCTGTTTCTTTAGAAATAATATAAATCTCTTTTGATCTTTAGATTTATTATTATATTTTTCACATAGCCTATTTATTCTATTTTGCTGGTGAAAAGATACCCAGAACAATTTATGTATGATCAGTGACAACAAGACAATTCTTGTGCATACTTTAAAGCACATAGTAAAAAAGAAAAATGTAATGAGGATGGAAGAAGAAACTTGATTTGTTTCTAATCCAGCTAGTCACAATAAGAGCTATTGTTATTATGAAGAGTTAGAATAGAAAAAAACCAAGTAGAAAAATATCCAGGGTCCTGATCTCTCAACATAGCTGGTAAATTCTCTGTGTTTATCCCCGTCCTCTCCACCTCTTTTTTTTTTTTTTTTTTTTGCTAGAGCAAATTGGTATTGGCTAATTGTATATATAGTGGAGTTTACAGGCAGAATTCACATTCACTAAGTCAGGTTTTATTCAATATGGTTTGTTGATGTAAACTATAATGTCTTTATTTTCTCACAACCCTAACTTGTGGATGAATTCATGCATGACAGTAATCAGAGACAAATCAGATCACTTTTGTGCCATGCCACTGTCCATAGAATCTACCTTATAAAGCTCTGTTTTCTCTGATTCTAACATTTTGCATATATTGCTTAAATTACTCTTTCATATTGAAAGAAATGTGCTTTACAGAACTGAAAGCCCATGGCTAAGTTGGTGGAGTAGGATTGCACATAATCAAGTGCACTTTTAGCCTTGAAAGCCCTGGTTGATGGGCTAATCCAGTGCTGGCGAACCTTTTCGGCACCGAGTGCTGAAACAGGAACGCGTGTGCAGGGGGGAAAGAGTGCCAGAAACTGGAACAGCAGCTCCCCAGTGTGTGCACACTGGAGCATCAGAAACGAAAGAGCAGCTCCCCGGCACGCATGCAAGCACTGGGAAGCTGAACTGTTTCCAGCATGCGCGTGCCGGCCATCTGGTCTTCCGGTTTCTGGCGCACATGTGTGTATAAAGGCATGCACACCCAAAACCAGAAGATCAGCTTCCTGGCATGCATATGCATGCTGGGGAGCTGCTCTTCTGGTTTCCTGTGCTTCTGCGCATGCGAAGACCAGCTGGCCTGCGCATATGCATGCGCTGGAACCCAGAAGATCAATGGGCAATGGCTGGTGTGCCTGGAGAGATAGCTCTGCATGCCATTTCCAGCACACATGCTGCCAACATGGGGCTAATCTATCTCTCCCAGCCCCAAATATCCTATCAGATCCTTGTGGGAGGAAACTGAAGAAGGCGTATACCACCTTGATTTCTGGGAAGAAAGGAAGGATTTAAACCTAACCAATAGATAAATACTCCAGGATAAATACTGCAAAGGCAAAAATCCATATGTGAATAGAAACCGTTCCCATCCTGTGAATGATAATAGGAAAAACAAAATGTGCAAATAATAACTTTGCTCATTCATAGTCACCTATTGCAGTTTGTACAAAGATGCATTAAAAATAATAATGGGTGCCACTTTGCAGGAAGTATTATACTCATTTAAGATGAATACACATTCCTAGATAACATTCTATATTTTTTTTTCACATTTCTAGCATAGTGCAGCTATTTCTAAGTCACAGAACTAGATGTTTATGCATCTGGTCCTTGTAACTAAGGGCTATCATCGATTTTTTCTGATAATAGCAGTGAAAGTAACCAACATGACTACTGCAGATTCCCTCTTCCCTAGAGTGTTGACTGTAAATGGTATGCTTATAGATCCATGTATAATTGTTTTCATATTTTTTGGCATCACTGTGCTTCATATGTTCCATAATTAGCTATGAATTCTGCAGGTACATGTTCTAAGAGTTTGGCACTGTGGAAGCAATGAAAGTCCAAGTATTTCTGCCTTCATTAATTTAATTGTTAAGTAAAATAGGAACCAGAATGTCATCCTTTTACATGAGATTAACTCTGTAGCTTTCTGAATATTATCAGTGATTAATAAAGCATTCAACAAAGTGACCAAAAAGTATTAAAGATGAACATTTTGGGTAGCAACAACAATAACAATAATCTCTCAAATCCAGTAGCAATTATGGTTGCCATATGCACAGTCAGTTGATTCAGTAAGTCAGAAATAGTAGTGAACAGGCAGCAGGCATGCCCTGGCATTGAGCCTACAATAGAGGTTAGTTTGTGTTACCCTTCAATAGTCATCTCAAGGGGGTAAAATAAAGTAGAACTCTCATTTCCCCCTGGAATGAATATGGTGGGAAAAAGAAATGATTTGGAGTTTGTACTGGAAGAAAAAAAGGATATTTGATCTCAATTTCCTCCCTCTAGTGCAGTGTTTATCAAAGTTGGCAACTTTAATACATGTGGACTTCAAACCCCAATTCTAAGTAGTTTCTGTATCTCCTTCTTTATGCTGCCTTTGTTTCATTCTGTTGGAAGATTAATCTGTTTTCTACTACTTTTTCATACAGGCTTTATACATTATTTACCTGTACTTGCTGTACTTTCTTTTACTTCTTTCTTTTCCTTCTATGTCCATTTTTCCCAAAATACCCTTTTGACAAAAAGTGACTCATACAAGACTCATCATCCTTGTATCCATCTTTTAAGTCTTTCGTCATAAACATTCAAATTAGTCAAGTTTTTCATTCAGATAAATGTTTTTTCCTTTTCTATGTATACATATGAATAAATGTACAAGTAATTCTTTATTAATGACCATTTGAAATTATGGTGGTATTAAACAAATGGTATTCAAAGTTAGGGCTGCTGCAACACACACACACACACACACACAAACACACACACACAGAGGCAGTCTACCCACGCATATGATTATAGAGGTGTTTTAAAACCATCATCCACCTATGTCCCCTCATATTTGCCTGTTTCTTGGAGACAGTAGTAGTGTTGGAAGTAGAGGCCCAGACTTAGCTGTCTGCCCCTGCCTCTCGGCCTCTAATTCAGCCCAGTGTCACTATGCTTCTGTCATAGAATGCTACTTCAAGCTCCATGTCATGACCAGCTAGGCCAGCACCTCAGCAAACAACCCTAGCCTCTTCTACTGCTCTCTGCAGGCCCAGCTGCATCCAGATAATCTTCAATTTCTTGACTGCTCCTGTCCTGTGCAAGGCAGCTGCTGGCTATGCAGGCCTTTCTTTCCAAAGCTACTTACACCATTCTCCAAATAATGCATATGCCAAATAGCACATCCCATTCTCACGATACTTTTGAAGGCATTACAACACATTGTTAGTATATTTTGTATCACCTTTTTTTTTGCACCACTGCAGTTGGACTGATATAAACTATAATCTCTAACCCCTGGCTCAGGATCCCTATATATGGGCCAGCTAGGGCCTTCATTTGCATGTCAGCCAGAGCTTCTCTTTGTGTCCTAACTAGGATCTTGCTTCATTAAAAAAGATCTGGTTATGCTGACATGAAAGGATCGGGGGAGGGGGTTCTTTCTTTTCTGCCAGGGTAACCAAGACGTTCTTTCATGCACCAGCAAAAGAAGCCTGGTGCATGAAGGAAGGGCCCAGCTATGCCAGTGTGAAAGAAAGACCCTTCTAATTAGGGCTGTCTTTTGTGCATTAGCAAAAGTGTTGCAGTGGGCAGGGCTAGGCCAGGTGACAACTGCAGGTAGATAAGCAGCCAAAAAGAGGAGTGGTGGGAAGAGATATACAGGCAGGGGAAGTTCAAGAGGAGGCAGTCCCTTACCTTACCAAGGGTCGGGACTTGGAGGGATCAAGCTGGGAATGGTTTGGATTGGGGTGGATTTTCCCCTAATGACCAGTAGGATTCGATTAACAATGGCAACAAATATATTTGGGGTTCCCATTCCTATACAATGTAATCGTGTGACATCATACTTTATGAGCCCTTTGATTTCAATCCCAGTTACTATCATTCTCATCCTGGACATTCATATTTTGAACTGTTACCATCAGGGAGGCGTTATAGGTGTCTTAAAATGAGGACTAATAGATTGAGAAACAGTTTCTTTTCCAAGGCAGTAATTGTCTTGAATCCAACAGTGCATTTGTGATTTAGTTTTTATTATTTTTATTTTTATTTTTATTTTTAATAATAATAATAATAATAATAATAATAATAATAATAATAATAATAATAATAATAATAATAATAATAATAATAATATTGAATTCTCTGTAGTGTGATTGTGATGTGGTGTTTGGAGCACTGTACTGGAGTAGCTTTCAAACTTCATTGTATTCGTGGAATACAATGACAATAAAGGTATTCTATTCTATTCCATTAACCAAGGACTATCTGTATATCATATTCATGGGAAGGTCTTCTAATTTTAATAGCCAATAATGGCAAATCAAGTAATGTGCACATATGTGAATGAACATTTCCTTAAGATAGCAATTAAAATGTGTGGTGTATGTAATTGTTTTAGATTAATCACATAGATAAAAAACAGTGCTGGGTCAATAGGTTATCAAAAGTAAAGGGTGCTGAAGAGAACATCTGTAAAAGTAATTGTATATTTGCATTGTATTTTGGGAACAAAGTGGAAAAAGTCACCTGGCATGCATGTCCTTAAACTACTCCAGGTTATTATATGGGTTTTTTTTCTCCCCAATTCAAAATCAAATATATTATTTCTTCTAAAATAAAAGTGACTGAAAGAGGAAAATAATATATTTTTCTTGACTCTTTGACAGGCAACTGGAGAGAAGAGACCTTTGACAGATCTGGGCAAGAAACCCAAAAACCAAAAGAAGAAGAAAAAGAAGGATCCTAATGAACCCCAGAAGCCGGTGTCAGCCTATGCCCTGTTCTTCAGAGACACGCAAGCAGCTATTAAAGGACAAAATCCCAATGCTACCTTTGGGGATGTGTCAAAAATCGTTGCATCAATGTGGGATAGTTTAGGAGAAGAACAAAAGCAGGTGAATATTTTTCCCATCTAGTTACTCCTCCCCCCCCATAATGCCATATTTTATTTTCATTTATGTGGCACATTATATGCCCACACTATTATTTAAGATGGTAGTGATAGTTGTTTTACTAATGTAAGCTATTTTCTGCAGCAGTAAAATTATCAATTACTTTTTCTTCCACATACCTTCATCTCATATTAAAGCTAACATTTTCAGTAAAAGTATTGCCTGAAAAAGCCTTAGGGCTTTTGAGTAGCTTGTAAAAACCACCCCCATTCCTGAGTGCATTTTTTCACTGAGTATGTCATTATTTGTCTTCTGGATGGTGATGATTGTTATTTTGTTTTTGTTACCAAAGCTATCTTCATACATAATTTTGTGTAAGTTGGTTTATGCACTTTCTAGAAGCCTGCTTCAGTTTCAAAACCAGACCATGAATTACAACATAGCAAAAACACAGCTCTTTTTCCAAGGCAATAATGGTACCATGTAATATTATATGGAACAGAAATTTGTGAATCTCATAGCTCCTATTGTTAAACAATATATTAAAAATAAATTATCTGTTATTTTTGATACATGTTCACAAATTGAAATGATGCTACTAAGCATCCTTAAAGTTATATCTTTTAAATGTGGACTTTGAAAATTGCTATTTTGAAATTGATCTCTCAAGTAGAAGTGATTAAAAATGTACATAATATTAGATTAGAAAAATGTTTTGTGAAGATTGGGAGACGTGTGGATGCAGGGACATCTTGATGGAAAGATATATGCATATCCTGCACTTTTCAAGAATCCTTTTGCATGGTTATGCTGTTTTACAGTGCCACAGAATCATAGCTGAACAGGGGCTGAAACTTCAGGCCCATGCAATTGAGTCCAACTCCTTGCTCAATGCTGGAGTTCAGATTGTAGCATCCCCAACAAATGTCTGTCCAGATGTGTCTTGAAGGCTTGAACATATACTGTGAAGAGAATCCGATCTTCTCCCTTTGTAACTTACAATCAAAGTTGACTTATCATTAGGAAGTTTTCTTCAGTTTTAGCTGGAATTGGCCTTGCAGCCCTTAGTCCACGTCCTGCAAACTGGGATGATAGATAATAGTTTCTGCTCTCCAGGGATTTGAAGAATCTATAAAATGCTAATTGGTTTTAGTTTCTATTGCTTCATTAAATTGCAGGGGTAATTTTCACTATAAGAGTTTTGCCATATAGTAGCTGAATTAAGGTTTTAACAAATCTTGAAAACTTATATTTTTTAAAAAATGTATTATCCAGGAAATCTTATATTCACTCACCTAGAAACAGGAAGTAGCATCTCTGGGTATTTTATTGGCAATAAATGTGGAAATTATGTTTCCACATTTTGTTTATTTCAGTTTAGATGCTAACCCAAGTTTAAACCAAATCAGAGCAGCTCACAATATCATATACAATAGAAATGCTTCACAAAATAAGATGGGGATCTGATTGTTTGACGCAAAAACCCACCCAAGGCCTGGGATAACTTGTAAGCTTGATAAAATGTAAACAAGGTGGGAGCCATATGGATGTTTACCTAGGACACCAGAACTTTCCTTTCTTCTTGTAATCTGTTTTAAAGTTACCCTTTAAGCCTCTGAAGATTTTTAAGACTATGGAAAGGATTGGAGAGAGTTCTGCTAAGCAGCTCCATCAGTGGAAAGTACTCTGTATCTTTAAGAGCTGTCTTATCTTTTCTGTGGGTTGCAATGCAATGCGTGATTATTTTTTTAAAAGACACAAATATTTCCTGAGAGCCAAGATCCTTCCACTGGAAGTGTTCCAAGAAACTACATTTAAGAAAAAGAGAAGCAGGTGGAGAAACCATTTAAAATTAAAATTGTGCTTTAAAATGGCTCTGCATTTTATGTAGCCTTGTGTTGGTGACAAATACCATATCTTCAATTTTAATGAACTCCTCTTGGTTTTTTTTTAATCTAATGTAATTTTCAAATTTTCTTCACTTTTGTGACTCATTGGCAAAGGATATTAATGATTCTCTATTATTCTTGGCCATGCATAGGTATTTTTATATAATTACTTTTTGCTGCCAACTTGTCTCTATTGCCTGTCCTATCCACCCCACATTCTGATCTAACATAGAAATTGGATAGCTTTACAACTGCAAGAGAGATGTAGGAACTCCTTTGCTACCCAGGGTTGTTGTTGTTGTTGTTGTTATTGTTTTACCCTTAATGTTTAAGTAATTGTTTCCCTCTAATATACTTGAACAGTTGCTTTCTATTTGGGCCAGAAAAAGGTTTCTGCTCAAACTGCCACTTATCTTGATTCAGCAAAGATAATATATTTTGAATTCTGTTATCAGTAGAAAGTCTAAATTATACAAGAGGACTACTTCCATTGTGTTTTTCAAAACACTTATACACTGCTCAAAAAAATAAAGGGAACACTTAAACAACACAATGTAACTCCAAGTCAATCACACTTCTGTGAAATCAAACTGTCCTCTTAGGTAGCAATACTGATTGACAATCAATTTCACATGCTGTTGTGCAAATGGAATAGACAACAGGTAGAAAGCATAGGCAGTTAGCAAGACATCCCCAATAAAGGAGTGGTTCTGCAGGTGGTGACCACAGACCACTTCTCAGTTCCTATGCTTTCTGGCTGATGGTTTGGTCACTTTTGAATGCTGGTGGTGCTTTCACTCTAGTGGTAGCATGAGATGGAGTCTACAACCCACACTAGTGGCTCAGGTAGTGCAGCTCATCCAGGATGGCACATCAAAGCGAGCTGTGGCAAGAAGGTTTACTGTTTCTGTCAGCGTAGTGTCCAGAGCATGGAGGTGCTACCAGGAGACAGGCCAGTACATCAGGAGACATGGAGGAGGCCGTAGGAGGGCAACAACCCAGCATCAGGACCACTACCACCTCCTTTGTGCAAGGAGGGACAGGAGGAGCACTGCCAGAGCCCTGCAAAATGACCTCCAGCGGGCCACAAATGTGCATGTGGCTGCTCAAATGGTCAGAAACAGACTCCATGAGGGTGGTATGAGGGCCCGATGTCCACAGGTGGGGGTTGTGCTTACAGCCCAAAACCGTGCAGGACGTTTGGCATTTGCCAGAGAACACCAAGATTGGCAAATTCACCACTGGTGCCCTGTGCTCTTCACAGATGAAAGCAGGTTCACACTGAGCACATGTGACAGACATGACAGGGTCTGGAGATGCCGTGGAGAATGTTCTGCTGCCTGCAACATCCTCCAGCATGACCAGTTTGGCAGTGGGTCAGTAATGGTGTGGGGTGGCATTTCTTTAGTGGGCCGCACAGCCCTCCATGTGCTCGCCAGAGGTAGCCTGAGTGCCATTAGGTACCGAGATGAGATCCTCAGACCCCTTGTGAGACCATATGCTGGTGCGGTTGGCTCTGGGTTCCTCCTAATGCATGACAATGCTAGACCTTATGTGGCTGGAGTGTGTCAGCAGTTTCTGCAAGATAAAGGCATTGATGCTATATACTGGCCCGCCCGTTCCCCAGGCCTGAATTCAATTGAGCACATCTGGGACATCATGTCTCACTCCATCCACCAATGCCACGTTGCACCACAGACTGTCCAGGAGTTCAGGAATGCTTTAGTCCAGGTGTGGGAGGAGATCCCTCAGGAGACCATCTGCCACCTCATCAGGAGCATGCCCAGGCCTTGTAGGGAGGTCATACAGGCACGTGAAGGCCACACACTCTACTGAGCCTCATTTTGACTTGTTTTAAGGACATTACATCAAAGTTGAATCAGCCTGTAGTGTTTTTTTCCACTTTAATTTTGAGTGTAACTCCGAATCCAGACCTCCATGAGTTGCTAAATTTGATTTCCATTGATAATTTTTGTTTGATTTTGTTGTCAGCACATTCAACTATATAATGAACAAAGTATTTAATAAGAATATTTCATTCATTCAGATCGAGGATGTCTTATTTTTGTGTTCCCTTTATTTTTTTAAGCAGTGTATTAAGGTAGGAGACCTCAGGGACACATGTACCCTGTTTCTCCAACAATACGGCCTCCCCCAATAGAAAGTCCCAGCATGTTTTATAGGCATGAAATGAAATTAAGCCCCTCCCCCCAAATTAAGGCCTATATTAAAACATGTGAAATGGGGGGAATGGTGGTGGGGGGGCTTGCCATTAGGAAGTACTTTAGTTGCACACCTGGATATGGTGCTGCCTGCGTTGACCCCGATACGAAGTGCCCCACCAACGCCGAGGTCAACATCCAAGCCGTCGCCGCCCGCCCGAAGATGCAAGAGGGGGGAATTAAGTCACCCCCGAAAAGACGGCCTAGCCATTTTTTCGGGGCTCAAAAAAAAAAAAAAGACCCGGCCTTATTATATGAGAAACACGGTAGCATCAAGATAAGGGAGATTTATTAATAGATTATTTACATAAAATTTAAAATATAAGATTTAAATGTAACTGAAAATATACCAATTAATTGTATCTTTGATAACTTCCCCATTAATTCTTGATTTTTTTTTTCTAAAATTCCCAGATTATCCATATTGGTTCTGTCATTTAATTTGCCCCAGCTTCAGTTCCAGAATCAGTGCCCTTAAATTGAATTAATACTATGTTATGTTCCAAAAACAAAAGAAATAATAAGTGCTTTCCAAAGCAACATAGAGCCAAAAAATCGATCCAAGGTGGCTCAGCCTTCACTCTGCGCCAAAGTTTTGGAGAATAACCAAGATTACAGTAGATTTCTTGGTGTCTTCAGTTCTATATTCATCTGAAGTTCCTATTTGAGTATCACTGCTGAATTAGTGAATAGGTATACTGAGACAGAAAAAATTGTCATTGTCCTTATCATCTATCATCCTTACATCTAAAAAATATCCAAGTTACCCAGGAGTTTGCCCTTCCTGAAACCATCATCTGTGAACTATCCTCAAATATCACAATTCGATTCTTACTATGTTACAGAGCACCTGATTATGACATCGAACATGTAAACAAGCTAAATACATTACTAACATGGGCTGCATCCTGCCCATACCCTTTTATCCTTCTTGGTGATTTCAATCTACCTCATATTAACTGGACCCTAAATGATTGTACAACTGAAATCATACACACAACCTTCTACAATGCTATTACAAATCTGGGACTGGAACAACTAGTAACCAACAACACTAGACTAAACAACTGCCTCGATCTCATCTTCTGCAACAGTTTGAACCTAATCTACGGAATACAATCTAAAGAACCCTTTTCCAGTAGTGACCACAATATGATCGACTTTTGTCTCAACATACATCCACACAAAAATCACCACAATGATGTAATCCCCTATTGTAACGTCAAAAAAGGCAACTATGATCTTATAGACAACGATCTCTCATCCCTTGATTGGCAATCTCTATTCACTGGATGCAATACCGTTGAAGACCATTATAACATATTTTTACTTGAAGTCAAAAGAGTCATCAAACTATATGTACCAACAACAACTCCCAAAACAAAACAAAAAAGCAGATTACCCATATCAATAAGGAAACTTCAATCCAAAAAAGAGATCACTCTGGCGGAAAAACAAATCTGGTCACGTTGCCAATTTCAAAAACCGATACAAAAATCTATGCCACCAGATAAAGACCGAATGCACCAATTATCACATTAAACAAGAGGAAAACCTTCTAAGCACCAATTCCACCCGCGCTTTTTACAATTTTGTAAACAACAAACTAAAAGACTCAAGGTCCATCCCTCCCTTGATAGGACCTGATGGTAAAGACTGCAACGACGACACCATTAAAGCCAACATCTTTAACACATTCTTCGGCTCAGTATTTGTAAACAGCAATGGATCATGCCCAATATTTCCTAGCCGTACCACAGATAACAACAATGATCTAATACATATCGATTTCACAGAAGACAATGTTGAAAAAGCAATACGCAACCTAAAACCATCTCTATCTATTGGACCGGATGGAATATGTGCCTACTTCTTAAGAAAGCTATCCACTGCCATAGCCAAACCTCTAAGCATAATCTTTGAAAAATCTTTCAGAACCAGCTCCTTGCCTAACCTATGGTCACAAGCCACAGTCATCCCCATCTTCAAAAAGGGAGACCCAAGCCTAGTTGAAAACTACAGGCCAATCTCCTTATGCTGCGTCACCTGTAAAGTCATGGAATCAATTATTAACCAATCCATCATCCTTCACTTAGAGACAAATAACCTACTCTCCAATAAACAATTTGGTTTCAGGAAAAAACTATCCTGTAATCTGCAACTCTTACACTGCAAAAACATATGGATGACACAACTCGACCAGGGCAAAACAATAGACGCAATCTACATAGACTTCTGTAAAGCCTTTGATTCAGTGGTACACGACAAACTACTCCTAAAAATAAAATCCTATGGTATCTCTGGACAACTGAATAACTGGATAGAAGCATTCCTGTCAAACAGACAACAAATGGTCAAAATCGGGAGCGTCCTATCAAATCCAGTACCTGTCAATAGTGGTGTTCCCCAAGGCAGTGTTCTAGGACCAACTCTCTTCATACTCTACATAAACGACCTCTGTGATCATATTAAGAGCAATTGCGTTCTCTTCGCTGATGATGTAAAGCTGTTCAATACCACAGACAATACTGCTACCCTACAAAAAGATCTTGACTATGTATCCGAATGGTCAAACAAATGGCAACTTCAAATCTCAACAAATAAATGCTCTGTTTTACATATTGGCAAAAAAAATCAGAAAATAAAATACAAGCTGAATAGTCAAGATCTTGTTGATGACCCAAGCTCTGTAAAGGACCTTGGAACTCACCTCTAATGATCTAAGTGCTAGAGCACACTGCAACTACATAGCCAAAAAGGCATTAAGAGTTGTTAACCTAATCCTACGTAGCTTTTTCTCTGGTAATATCACACTACTAACCAGAGCATACAAAACATTTGCTAGACCAATACGCGAATACAGTTCATCAGTCTGGAATCCACACTACGTATCTGATATTAGCACAATTGAGAAAGTCCAGAAATATTTCACAAGAAGAGTTCTCCACTCCTCTACTCGCTGTAGAATACCTTATGCCACCAGACTTGAAATTCTAGAACTAGAAAACCTTGAATTACGCCGTCTTCGGTCTGACTTAAGCATGGTATACAAAATCATACATTGCAATGTCCTACCTGTCAATGAATACTTCAGCTTCAACCATAACAACACAAGAGCACACAATAGATATAAACTCAAAGTAAACCGCACCAAACTTGATTGCAGGAAATACGACTTCAGCAATAGAGTGGTCAATGTCTGGAATACTCTACCCGACTCTGTAGTTTCTTCCCCAAACCCCAAAAACTTTAACCTTAGACTGTCTACTATTGACCTCACCCCTTTCCTAAGAGGTCTGTAGGGGCGTGCATAAGCGCACCAACGTGCCTACCGTCCCTGTCCTATTGTTTCTCTTATTCTTTTATTTTTCTTATATGTAACCATTTCATGTATTCACAACTATGTATACATTTATACTTATTATCTTGTAAACAATTGGCAAATCAAAATAAATAAAATAAATAAATCATTATCCTACAGCAGATCTCACAAAGCAAATGTTCATGTTTTTAGGGAATATGCCTCAATTATTTTTGAAACAGCAAGTTGGATTTCCTTTCCCCCCAAAATTACTCTTTCATGATTGTAAATTTGTAAGGCTTTTGTTTCACCTTATGCTGAAGAATAGCCTTTGCCAGATAAGTTGTTACAGTTTGATTTGATTTTAGGCCTAATTCAAGCAACCACATTCATCATATTACAATATGGAATAACAGTTTCAGTTCAAGTAAGATATATAATCTTAAGTCAAACGACATGTACTTTACAAACACAAGATCCCAAATTTCACACAGCATCACCAGATGGGGAAAAGAAACAGCCAGAGTGTTGATCCTTAGATTAAACCTTTGATCTCACTCCAAGGAATTCTAGATAACTTATTTATTCTATCCTGAAGAAATATCTTGGTAGAGAGCATGACTTTTATTTAGTACTTTTCTGGTCTGATCAACATTCAGACATGTGTTTCTCAGTTGCTCTATTCTGTCTCAATGTATACTTTTCACACAATGTATTTGCATTTTTAGCTAATTGTTTTCTTGAGTGCTGGTAGTTTTAGTTGATCTGAATCTCAGATTTGTGTTCGCATCCTAATTCATGCCATAAAATATTACTGTGTGATATTGCACTATTTCAGTTTAACCATTAGATTTCTATGGGAATAAAAGGTGATAAGCATATATTTCTTAAAGAAAGGCTGGATGACAAAGGCGATAAAATAGTAATGAGGAATACTACCAAGAGATAATGCCTGCCAAACGAAAGCTGTGTCTTGAGATAGAGCTTTTTCTTCATGGGAACATAGTGCTTTATCTAGGAATCTGGTGACTTGGTTTTCCTTATTCTTCAAGTCTCTCTTTGCCTTAAGCAGGCTTAGTGAAAATCAGTTTAAGAAATGATTGATGGTGGACATTAATGTCTGAGGTTGGCTTAAAATTATAAACACATTTATACTTTTAGAAAAATGTTTTAAAATTATCACACTGAAGATTAATTTCTTGAGCCAACTGTGTGCATTTGTAATTTGGTGTGCTGGCTGGAATAATTTGTATGAAGCCTGCTAAGTTCCTTTGATGTTCTTCCTGCATTCATGTTCAAAAGACTATCACATAAAGATTACGTATGAACAAGGAACACAGGGCCTGGTGCCATTGTATTCATGAAATAAAATAGACAGTATAAATAAGATCAGTTGATAATTATTACTGTTTTCATCAATACATTTTTTGGACACAACAACCTTTTAAGTAGCCCTCCCTAATTTCACTATGTAATTAACTATTGTTTACATAAGGCAGCACAATGTGGTGATCCAGGAAGATTTCTCCCCCTCCTCCCAAGCAGCAATAGTAGATGAATTACCCAAACAATGAGATCAAAATGGCAGTTCTCAAAGCTGGGTGACAGATTAATATTAATTTGATAGATATTAAACTTGGCATTGATACTAACTGAAATGAGCTACCATGCATCCAACAAGTATCTTGTTTATCACACAGAGGGTTAAGACACTGTTTGTGTACACCTGAAGTATCAAAGCTGGGGATATTTATCTGCTGTGGAACAGGTGCTGCTACTCCTACAAAGCAAATTTACTTTCTTTCCATTGATGAAGTAAGCAAAGTAAAGATTACATATTACATATTCTTCATTGCAGTTTTGTTTGATATATTTTCCTCTCACTAAAAGGCAAACAGAAAGAGGAAGGAATTATGTTAAGAAAAAATAATACAGAGCTATGTTTAAAGCAGTTGTTACTATTGCTGCCATTTATTTGAATTTTTGCAAAAAAGAACATCAAAAGAATCTAATATTTTTGTTTGTCAGTTGGGGCTTTTCTCATATTGTTCCTTTCTCTTCTTCTCATCCCCGGCTTTTTACAATGAATCTTCATTTTCTCGCTGACACACTTATATTTAAATTTCTCATTTCCTGCCTTTTTTATTTATATCTGTTGCTTGGTGATTTGATCATGCTGTGGAATACAGGATTAGCAATCTCTCCGTCCTTGGGTTTTCATCAAGGACACCTGTTCTGCAAGTTGCACAATTTCTTCCCTGCCTTAACCCTTTCAAGTACAGCTTCTGTGCAGAATATGCACAATTTCCTTCCTTGCCTTAACTCCTTCAATCATCAATCTTGTGCAGAAATGTGTGTAGATGCTCATATGTGTGGGCATATATGGGAAACTCACAATGTTAACATTTTTACCACTGTACTTTGGCATCTGACATCTAAGAGGCTTAGAGAAAAATCTAAAAAATATGTGTGTGCATATGTGTGTAATACACACATATAAACACACATTCTTTTGACCTTACAAAAATGTAGCAGCTGTTCCTATGTAGATAGTTCTTATCTCACTAAAACATAACATGTTAATGATTGTTATCATCCAAAGAAGTATCTCTAATGATCTACCATCATCTCTTTCAACTTTCAAAGCTCATAAAATGCATTACCATCATAAAAATAGATTGGCCCCTCAGTACACAACATAGCAGATTTTAACTCTAGATTGAAATAATGCAAATAAAATTCTGCCCTGCTATAGGGAAAAGAGTTGGATTTTTTTAATGCCAAGTGTCTAAACACAATCAGGAATATTAATTTTTGTTAACATTAGCTCCATCTAGAGGAACTGAGGTTGGTTACTCAGTTACCAAGATGGTGATTTTCTAGACCAGCATGGCTCATACCAACAGTCTTAGTTCTACTCACAATTACAATGGATATATTCCATATAAATTCTATATTTCATGACGTGCATATAATACAAAGCCTGTAGTACAGCAAATCTAAACATTTCCTTCATTTCTCCTGTTGTGCACACGTTACAGCTTGTAAATTCAGTTTGCTTTTTAGATGTAAATCAAAACTCCACAAACACTTAAGAACTCTCTCCTAATAGAACCGTTCAGATCTTTCACGAGCACATTGTTTGTTTGCTTTAGATCCCAGTATTCAACCTCTCCCATTAAAAAAGCACTGCTAAAAGAAACATTAGTCTAAAACCTGGGAGAAATACCAGTCATTGCAAACAGAACTGGGATGTATGGTTAAATGGTCCAACTGTCTTAAGACAACTTTGCATTTTCCCAGACTGGCATATTGATCTTATCCAAGTTCTATTTAATTTTGTCTTCTAGGTTTTTTCTTTCTTCCATAGCAAGGTATCAAAGGAGTAACTAGTGTTCATTTGAATGCCAATGATACATTGTGTGGCACTGTGGACCTCAGTAAAACAACTCCCATCACCCTCTGCTAGAACAATAAAACATCTAGGATAATTAAATTTAATGTAACTGGTTTGGAGACCTCCTTACCCCAGAGAGTATAGACAATGTACAAAAAACCCCAACAGAATAAAAATATAATAAGTATAAAAGAATGAACAACAAGAACTGATGGCAGATCTGGCCATCCATAAAGCACGCACACACATGCATATAGGGGCACTACCCTCCTAACCCAAGGCCTGGTCTTTCCAGAATGCCATAAGGATGAAGGTCACATGGGTAGAATCTCATTCCAAATCCTAACTGATGTTCAAGACTTAAAACTTATTTAAATGAATTCAGGTGTGGAAACAAAACCCCTAGTTTGATATA
The DNA here is from genome assembly GCF_049901735.1 of Notechis scutatus. Taxonomy (NCBI): domain Eukaryota; kingdom Metazoa; phylum Chordata; class Lepidosauria; order Squamata; family Elapidae; genus Notechis; species Notechis scutatus. Next base: position 33,783,004 of record NC_142011.1, on the reverse strand, counting down.
TCACCTTCACCTGGCATAGCTAATGGAAGTTATTGGGCATTATTGCATTTACAGCCTAGTGTTACCACAGGGCACCAGCTTGGGAAGGGCTATTATAAGTAGGATGAAACATGCATTTTCCTTTAAAGTATCTGGCATAAAAATGATTGAAGACAAATAGCCAATAGGAATACTTTCATATGTATTGGTTTTCAAGGAAGCTTAGTTTTTTTCATCAGCGCACTGATTGAAAAGTATTGCCAGCAAGCTATTCAACATCTGTCCATTCATTTTCCAAAATAATTTTTGCAAAGTTATAGAAATGTGCAGCACTCTGAATTTTTTCTGAGGCTATATTTTTAAATCAAAGATATAACACCCATATCTATAAAAGATAGCAATCAGTAATATATAAATTATGTTTATATTACTAACAGTTTATATTTGCAACCTTTAAATTTATTATTACTAACTCAGGATGATTCCAAAATACTTTAAACGAAAGCATTTACAATATCATTTAATTATTTATTAAATATTATTTGAAGAGGCTTTTCCTGAAAATGATAGGCCTAGCAACTTCGAGATACAAGCCTCCTTTTTCACTTCAAATAAATTAAGACTCTGAACATTCAAATTCCATTCCAATTACAGAAATTGTTAATAGAAGAAATGTGTGGAATTTTTTGCTTTAATTCTTACCACTTTTCTATCCAGTGGCACATTCAGGTGCTTGGCCACAGAAAACTCAAGTTGGTAAGTATTTGGCAGGAGTAGCAGTTGGCCCCAAACTCTTATGAGAAGTATCAGATTAGGGCTTCTATAATGGACCAAGGTAGCTATGCATATTAATAGGAAGATAGTAGAAGTATTTATGGCACTAGATTATGGATAGGGAGCTGATGATCTCATGTTTTTTTCAAACAGCAATATAGCAAGTGAATTGTCATATCCAAAATCCAGGAAGTTTGTTATTCTTTAGTTACTTTAACATTTAGCAATAAAGAATGTGTATCATTTACTTAACACAGAGTATTTCTGTGTGCATCAGCAGGATTTGGAATAACTGTCTTATTTATTGTTTTTGAATACTGAGCATTTCATTATGGCACAATTGCCAGTTTCTTTGCTAAGCCACAAAAGCATTAGGACTGACACTCTGGATTATGCTTCTATCAGCTGCAATTCCCTCCCCCATAATCAGTCATATGTTTGCCCTCCTTCTCAACACCCACCCAGTTCCTTAATGATTAATGAATGCCCCTTCCCCCCCCCCCCAATGAATAAGAAAAATAAACCCACGGGCATGGTAGATTATCTGGAAAACATGTAGAATATTTTTTAAATCTTTAGCTCTGATAAATGGCTGAAGTTAATACTCTGGGGAAAAAGAAAGAGGGCCAATTCTGCCAGTATTTAAATGGATCTCACAGCAAAGCCCTTTTTACACAAATGGCTTTTAAGAAACCCTGCTAGGAATTGCTGTCCACATTTCACCTCAGATTTTCAAAGTGTCAAGTAGGCTTTAGTTACACATTTTCTCTTTTTAGTGAAAAAGGCCAAGTACAGCACATAATGGTTTCTAAACAGGGTCACAGGTAAACCATATTAACATGTAGAAAGCTAAGTCCATGTGCCAGTGAATGGAAGCCTTGTCTCTGTGTCAATTAGTACACTTATTAAACAGACATAGAAATTAACACTCTGCCTTTCTCTTGGTTTTTTATTCCATCATCAAATCTTCCTAGTTTTTGGAACTTCTGGTTGCAAGGCTTCGGCGGCGGCAGGAATCCGCTTCTCTGCGGGTCCCTGCTGCGCTCGCCGCTGAGGTACCCCCGATCCAACTGGATTTGGGGGTTGTCGCTGCCCCAAAGAGGCAGCGGAAGACAGAGGAGATCCAGGCAGGGATCTGGGGATATCGCACCCCCCTTCCCCAGCTGGCTAGACTCCCTTTTTCCTGAGGCGGTGGAGCGGCTGTCAGAAATGGCAGCCATAAAGGAATCTTCAACTGGATAAGACTGTGCAGGAGGAAGTTTTTTAGAAGGAGAAGTTTTCTTGGCTGAACCGGGACATTAAGTTACTTTTAAAACACCCTGGAAACCTGACTTGTGGATTGATACATTTGTTTCCAAAAGATTGTTACAGCGGCGAAAGTGCTGAAGGAAAGTTCACTCCCCTTCCTTACGGAGAAAGCAAATGAGCACAGAAAAACCTGCTTCTTTAAGGTAAAAACAAGCTCTTTGTTATAAGTGGAAAGGAGAGGACTAAAAAAAATCTTTAAAAATTGACTGGAGGAGACGCTTTGAAGATTATAAGACCAACAACTAATTGCAATACGGCTTTAAAATATATTTGGGATTTTGCCCCAGGAGGAAAAGTTGCAAAGAGAAGAAGAGGAAATAATCTCTGGCTGTTTGGATTGTTTGATAACTTTGACATTTGCAAATTACTTTAAGACTAAAAACATCTGGGTTGTTCTTAAAAATTTACAATGGCACCATCTGTGGATCAACTAAAAATGGAATATGAAAAATTAAGAGAACAAAGTGGCAAGAATTCATTGGGAGCTGTCTTCCACTTTTTAGAAATGGCAGTTTCTACGTACCAGCAAATACTTGACGAAGAAGGAGAAGAAGAAGAAGAAAAGGAAGCCATTTTTAATGGACAAAAAAGTTTGATTAAGAAAGAAAATAGGAAGAGAGGAAGGAAAAATGAGAATTTAAGATTCAATAAAACAACCAAGAAAAAGAAAAATAAGGTGAAAAAAAGGTACAATGTTAGAAAGCAATTGAAAAGAGAATTACAACAGAGAAGGGAAGCTAAAAAGGTGGAGATTAGAAGAGGGGGGGGCAAAAGGATCAGACTGGAGAAGAAAGGGAGGGAAAAAGGGGAAAAAAGCCACGGTCTGAAACAAGATATCTTTTTTATAGATAAAGGATAAAGAATAGTGTATAATTTAAGAAAGATTCTGCAAGAGTACATAAGATAGTATTGTAGTATTTGCATTTGAAATAGTCTATTGGAATACTATAAGATTTAACAAAATATTAAAATATTAAAATGTTTTATAATGATAGATTGCAATATTTAATAAAATATTAAAGAGAATGTGTAAAATGATTAATGCTTAGTTATACTATTAAATAGAATTAGAATTAGAATGGAAATTATATACTTAACTATATTATAAGTTTATTATTCTTTTTTTTTCCAAAATGCAACATGTAGAATGTACTAAGCAGAATCAGGATAGAAATTATGTATTATTTTAAGTGTTACTTTAGGGAAAGGCGTCACACCTTAAAAGTGATTACAGGGGAAATTCTTCGCTAAAGGGAAGAGATAAATAGATGATTGGAAAAGAACGGACAAAAGATACAAACATAATGATTTTGAAATAAGATGAAATAAACAAATTATAATTAAGAGAGTGAAAAGAAGGGAGAAGTCATATAGAAAATATAGAATGGTTAATAAGATATGAATGGTATATAAGGTGAGCATGAACTTGATTTAGGTCTGTAAAAAAAGATGTAACCCGGGGCTAAGCCACTTTTCAAAAGAAGTTTTATGTTTTGTGTTTTGGTTAGCTATGTTTTGATTGTGAATTAATAAAACCTTGGAGGAATAAAACTAAAGGGAGAGAAATTTGGAAAAGACATGTATAAATAATAATTAAGAAGGTTTTATCTTTTTATGTCTTGTTTTATGTTCTGTATTTTGTGTGTTTATGCTTGATGGAGAATTAATAAAACCTTGATAGAAAAAAACAAAACAAATCTTCCTAGTTTTTATATCTATGAATCACGACAACATTTACTATTTTTGGAACCATCCTATCAAGAAAAGAGTCAGTTAAAGAACAATAACATTAGTAATTGCTAGTAATTAGTAATTGGTTTTCTTATTCATATAAGAGAAGTTCTTTGGAAATACTATATTGCAGTTGCTCATACTATATTATACTATATTACTATTATACTATATAGTATTATATTATACTATATGCTCATACTATATTACAGTTCTTTGGAAATTACTCTGAACCTAATATGAAATATAACTTTTTATCTACATGAATGTAATAAAATGTATGTAACAGTCTCATATGACTTATAACAAGAATAAAGTGTGGAAAATTAATTCTTATACCCCTAGACCAGGATATTTATCATTAGACACTCAATTAGAGATGCACAGTGGGAACAGTTAAGCTTCCAAATAGGGCAGAGTGGAAACCATTTTCTTCCATCAGGTCCAACCCAAGAACAATATAAAACAAACCAGGTAAAATTTCATTCCTTATTTGCTCATACTATATTGACAGAATCTTCCCAGATTAAACCTATACTACCCTAAACTAAATAATATACCTTGGGAGTTTGTAGGGAATGGCTATCCTAACTCTCTTTCTCTTGTCTCTGGACAGTGTTGTCTCTTGTCTTGCCCCCCCTTCTTGGAATGTGCTCCCTCTTTCCCCCTTGCTACCTCCCCCTTGCTACATCACGCTACCTCTCCTTTGTAGACACATTCCATCACATCTTTAGTCTCCAGAAAGAGGGGTACAACTCACAAACAGATCTATGCAGCTGGCCTTTTAATCTCCAGCTTTCTTTCATGGACACTCTTTTTCAATCTTTGGATCTCTTCTCCCCACATAAAAAAAATGCTGCCAATATAGGATGACAGAAACAAATTAAAACTAAACATCTGATGAATTTAAAGCAAAGATAAAATTAAAAAAATATCCCCCAAACAAGATTTTATTCCTAAAATCCTGGAAACAACAGCAATCCCTGACCTTTCCTTGTCTACAACCTTCCCCCGGAAAAAATAAAATAAAAAATTTCCATATAATACACTTTCCATATATAGTTTATAGGTCACATTGTAATTCAAACCTATAAACCAATTTAAATGCTATTTAATATGCTGAGCAGTAACTAAAACCCATTTTACCTTACATGGCAGGGTATTTGACTTGCAGTAGTATTTTTGCACAACTAGGCACAAAAACAGGTGCAAGGCCTGTTTGCAACCAGTTGGATGAAAGATATTTAGTAGCCTTAGGAGCAGGATCCATCATGCTGATCTTCATGACCGACAAGTTTCCAGACCAAGCACAAGGATAAGCCCACACCAGAGTATTACCAGAGAGTATTACCATTACCACAGATTGCATGGGGTTACCAGTTGCTCCTGATAGATTTTACATGCCAGTCAAAAATAGGTGTGCTTGATACTATATCAATTGCACAAGCTACTAATTAACTACTGATCCAGGTTTAAGAATTTGGTTATAGTTATATAATTCAGATGTTAAGGAAATGTAGGGCTCTATGTGAATAACATATTAGTAACACTCAGCTAAAACACACTTTTAATTGTCCCTAGCAGTTAATAGCAATAGCACTTAGATTTATATACCACTTCACAATGCTTTACAGCCCTTTCTAAGCAATTTACAGAATCAGCATATTGCCCCCAACAATCTGGGTCCTCATTTTACCCACCGCAGAAGGATGGAAGGCTGAGTCAACCTTGAGCCGGTGAGAATTATGAGCAACTATTGCATGTATATTCCTTACATCTGTGATGGAATATAGTCTGGATTCCCAGGATGGAGGGGCTGAGCACAGAAGACAAGCAGGTAGTAGAACTTGGAAAGTTTGATCAACAGGAAAAGATTAAAACAGATTTTCCCTAGCCATTCCCAAAGCATATCTATAGCTATGCAGATAGTTACTTTAGTCTGGCAATATTCTGTCTGTTGGCTGAAAACAATAAAGGAAACTATTCAGAAGGAACTCCATATATCACTTTAGGTTTTTGACAATATCACAAATTCCAATGTTACTGATTATGCTGTTGCATCTACACTATAGCTTCCCATGGAAGAATGTCAAGGATCTCAGCCAACTATTGGTATTTTGAGATAACCCCCCCGTCAAAAATGCACTAGATATTTGTACATTTGATATGAATGCCAGGGACATTTGGAGAGGCCACTATGAATAATTTCTTTTTTCATTCTTACCCACTCCCCCCCCCATTTTTTTTTAAAGCTATTAAAAGGAATGTTTCAGTATGGCGGGAGATGAGGGGTTCATATCAACTTCAGCACTCATGTAATAAAAGTGTCTCCTAACGTGAAGTCAGCTAACAAGAAACTTTAGCTGAAATCATATTCACACTTTTTTTTTCATCTTTGGGGTGTGGGCATGTAGTTTCAATTTCCATAATTCTCAGCTCTACTGGGAATTCTAGACTTTTAACACATCTGGAGAGTAATAGACTGAGGAAGGCTGTGTTGTAAAAGGAAGTGTAGGCAAGGTGTAAGGGAAACAGTGAGATTGTGTTCCCTTTGCATGGATTTTGTTGGTTTTCTTAATGTTTTGTAAGTTCACTCTGAATTTAAACCATAAGCTATCGGTGAAAAGGTTTCTTCTAATTTCTTATCTTGAGGGGGAAATTGTTTACAAAATTTAGTTTTTCAAAGCTGATTTTTCTGGGTATAACTACACTTTTAAGAAAGAAACAGAAGTAGAAATATATTCACTGAGAAACTTAATCTCTTGGGAGACTTCTTCAAAATTGAGATGGGTTTTTTGAGTCTCATATTGGCCTCACTTATTAACCACAAGGCAGTTTTTCCTGTTAAGCTTAGGAACTTCAATTTCAGCCACATATAAGTGGCCCTGATCTATTTATTTTTTCTCATGTAATTTTATGCAAATCAAAGTTTCCCAATTGCTGGGTGTCTAATAAAATCACAGCAGCTAGAGGAAGTTTTCTTAATTTTTTTAAAGTCTGTTTTCTTGAATTCAATGGCTTTGGTTAGCCACCCAGTCATAATATCCAGTTTTATGTGTAGTCTTCTTGTTAGTTATGCAATGAAGAGCTTGGTTTTATATGTTTCTACCTTTGGATTAGGCAGCTTCACTTGTGAAGGTCAGAAATGACAATCGTCTTTTCCAAGGAGAACAGTGCCTTCTCTTTCTCCAACTCAAGACAGTAAGCTTTATAGTAGTTGTTGTCTTTGGCCTTTTTTTGGTACTTTTCCCTGTGGAATTGTAATGTCTCTACAAATAGATATACTATAAATGAAATTGCAAAGGAGCAGTTTTGGATCCGATCTGAAGACACAAAGCCATTACCCTGGCACATTGTTCTTTTCATTTTTGAAAATAGAATTCTAAAAAAATATTGAAAAAACTTGCATGTATTGCAAGCATAAAGTATGCTATTGATTTAATACAATAGTACTTTCTGCCCACACACCTATAGACCAGCTGCAGCCCCTCAAAAACCATCTCATAAGTGCCCTCAGAATTTGACTTGAGAAATGAAAGCTACCATTATAAAAGGTGAGGCAAAGTTTCCTGGGTGAATGAAAGCTAACTTCTGCTACTTTGGAATCCAGCTTTTGTTTGGATAGACTGGAATTAAATATCTTTTTTGATTCCCCTTTTTAGATTAATGAAAAACTTGTGGAAATAAGCAAATAATATTTTAATCTTCAGCTATCCTGAGGTAGAGGCTGGGATGAATAACACTGGGATGAATAATAAAATAACAATAGTTTTTTTAAAAAATAATGACAGATTGTTTATTGATCACCTCCTTTTTTAAAAAAAACTGCTCAACTCTATACACAAATGAATGTTATTTATTTCAAATGTATGACTAAGCAAGTAAATACCATTATGATATTTATGCATATGTAGGCTAAATAAATGCTGAATGGCTCAGCAACCACGCTCTATTTCAGTAATATTTTGTAATGCATAAGAACAAGATTGCAGATTAACACATTCATAACTCTGATCTATTATATTTCGATGGAAGTGTTTGGGACAAAACATTGATGTTCCACTGCTTCAATGGAGGGAGTATGTCTTCTCATAAAGTGCACTATTGCATCTGTATTGATGTTTATCAAAGATATTCTGCCTGTTGTAGTGAGTTGGTCCAAAAATGTGGTTTTCATAGGCAGGATTGTGGCACAGATTACTTTCCATCCATTGGGTCCACAATTGTTCCTGCTTTTCTGATGAGCCTAATTTGGCCAACCACATGCATCTTTGAAACTAACATAGTTAGTTTTGTAAGTCCTTAAGCTCACATTATTATAATTACATGTGATGAGAAATCATAGCTGCTGGTTTCTTAGTTGCTGTGGACCTTCATTTGTACTGAGTTTCTTCACAAGAACTTGGAATATGATCATTTATCAGTGTAGTATATTTCCAATGGAAATTTTGTCAATGTGCAAATTTTCTAAGTATCATTCAAGACTTTTTCATATGCCACCTAGTGTGCTGTCACTACTGGGACCATAATTGCTGTTTTATGCCATAATCTTTCAATTTCAATTTTCAGATCTTGATACTTTGTGATGTCCTCAGTTCTTTTTCTTTCTGGTATTGCCACATCAATTATCCACATTTTTTTTTTCAGCCACAGTTAAATCTGGTATATTATGCACTCAGACTATTGGTTGTATTTGGAAATCCCACACTATTTTAATACGCCCATTTTTAACTACTTTTTCATCAGATTTTCCAATGAATCATTTTGGCAACTGTGGTATGTTGTTGTTTATAATCTTTCTGTGCAGTCTTCTTGCATGAAATGAGTATATCATTTACTGTTTCTTTGTACAATCTGGATTTGGAATCATATGATTATTTTTTTAATTCTGGTCTTGATTGCATTAGCTTGAATAGCTTGCTCTTGAGCAACCAAATCAAGCTTTCAGATTCTTTTTTTAATGTTACAGTTGTAAGCCATTGCCAGGTTTATTTTTATCTACTTTCCCCTCAATGTTTTGTAGAAATTGGCCATATTGGTTTTCCTTGCCAGCATTGTTTCCTATACATTCAGGAAATTCCAATTTTTATCTTGCACCAGTGCTTGTTCTTGACTGTCTTTTACATAATCAGCCAATCCAGGCTTTTAGTCTTCAAATAGTTTGTTTGACTAAAAGTAAACCTCTGTTTCCATTTCTGTGGGCCAAGTATAATATCACTACGGGAATGTTGTACACAAGGAATAGTCTAAAGTTTTTGAGGGGTTTGGTCCAAAATCTCCAGTTCAGATTGTGTCCATTTAATAATTCAAATATTGTAACCTTTCATAAGAATGACCCAGGGTTTGATGGTGTTTCCACAGTTCAATTTTATCTAACAATTTTCTCTCTGATTGGATGTGTTATTTACTAATCACATTTGTTTATGCTTGATGTTACCCAATTGTAAAATGTCCAAATACTTATAGACTTCATCTTGATGGCTTCTCTGGTTTGGTTATTCAGCATTCCCATTTTATCATTCTTTGTGATTAAATTATTGCTATTGTAGCACATTTCTCTAGGCCACATTCCATTGTCACATTTATGCTAAAACTTATAGTATTTGTCAGTGACTGGGTTTTGACTTCTGATTTTCCATTAAGCTTCAGATCATCCTTAAAAAGTAAATGTCAGAGTTTATTAGCCTTTTTTGCTGTTTGATAGCCAACATTTGTTTTCTTCAAAAATACCGAAAGTGATGTAGCAATGTGAATAATAAAGTTGATAATGAGTTACTCTGGAAGATGTCCCTCCTAATGTTGACAAGCCCATATTTTTCATTTCCAACCCCCAAGTCTGTCTACCAATTTATTATTATTTTTTCCATAAATATTCTAATGTTTTAATGATACTAATTATTTCGAAACATTTGATATTCCAACTGTGTGGTAATGAATCAACAAAAGATAACCATGTAATTTTCACTAATGCATAATTCACTTCTGCAGGCAACTTATTTCTAAATCACAATATCAGGTCTTCAGTCCACTTAATTGGGGTCATGAGTTTATTTTTCCAAATTGAAGGACTTGGAAGTTATAAGATATGGAGAATCCATTTCTGTTCTCTACACATCAATTTGATGCAATGATTATGTAGTTCAAAAGAATATGAGTACCAAAAATATTGAACCCTGTCTTAAAATCAATTTGCTATAATTGTACATGGATAGTCTATGTACAATATCAAGTATCCTGGGAATTACATTCTTTTGAGCACACTTATCTAATCCACATACGTTGAATATCTTATTTATATTTAATGTAATTATTTGAGAAATGTCACATGGAATATAAATACGTAAACATTAATAATATCAATAAACATACAAAAATGATAATTATCTGTTGATATCAACACCTTCTTAGCAATCACATAACATAGCATCTCTTAATGCACCTCAATTTATTAATCAAGTGCTTCAGAGCCAGAATCAAAGTATGATCAGAAACAAAGAATAAAATATCTCTAGCATATAATATTAACTTATATGCTAATGAATTATGCAAAAAAATAATGCCACCTGATATTATGAGCTTGTCTAGTAGAACAAGCAAGGAGTTCTAAACAAATATCACAAATCAAAATGGATATCCTTATCTGGCATTTCAGTTGAGTGAAAAACTAGATTAAGGCAGCCATTGATTTAGACTTAAAGCTGCATACAAAAACTGGACCCATTTTATAAATCCTATGGGAAATCCATTGCTAAGGTAATTTAGCTATGATAATATACTATCTATAGATTTCATTGGAAGCTTTGTCTGCAAGTAATAGGATTGTGGTTTTGTCTTTTCCTTCTCTACTCAAATCAATAACATTAACATTAACATCCAAATATTATCTGATCAATGTCAAGTTTGATTATTCTTGACAATTGAAGCAATCATTTGCTGACGTCTGTTGGGTAAAATACCAGTCAAGACTTTAATCAGTTAAATTGGATGTTAGCACCTACTGGATGATCTTTACCAGATATAACATGACATGTGCATCATATTTCATTCATTAAATGAAAAGGATAAGAGTCCAGTTTTAAAAAATCTGATCAGATATAATTGATAGAGTTTGGGTAAAATGTATCAACAAATACTTTATATCATTCTGCAAGAAATCCATAAAACCCTGTTATCATGACACTATTTTTTTTTCCTATTCAATCATGTCCAATTTGCAGAGACTGCCTAGATTGCCCTGCAGTTTTCTTGGCAAGGTTTTTCAGAAGAGGTTTGCATTGCCTGCTTCCTAGGACTGAGAGAAAGTGATTGGCCCAACTGCCCAAAAGTCACCCAGCTGGCTTTTTGCCTAAGGCAGAACTAGAACTTACTGTTTCCTGGTTTCTAGCCTGATGTCTTCACCACTATATTAAACTAATTCTGACCTTTACTGATAACCAGAACTAAAAATCAGTCAAAAAGCAATTAATAATTAGTTTGCTTGTAGAACATTCTCTCTAAATTTGATGTCTCCATGCCAATTCTAAAATAGTGTTTTAAATTGTGCAAGCAATAGGAAACTTCTGTGATAAGCCCAGTTATAATTTTTAATCTCTATTTGTTTTCTGGTAGTTTTGATTTCAGCCAGTTTTCATTTCTGTTTTTGGAAAAAAGCATATAAAATTCACTTTCATATCACTTATATACACAGATTGGATTTTTAATAAACCAAGCACAGATCCCTTGGGCAATATGCCAGACATAAACAACTGTACAACCAGAGCAGTATCATCCTGTTTCTCTTGTTTAATTAATATTTTCTTCTTGGGCTTTTCAGGCATATAAAAGGAAAACTGAAGCAGCAAAGAAGGAATATCTAAAAGCTCTGGCAGCCTACCGGGCCAGCTTGGTTTCCAAGGTAACGGACTATGCTTCATATATGAATTTCGATGGTTGTAGCAATGATAAATTAGTTGCAACTCAGGGACATCTCTGGGGAAGAGCAAGTTTGTAAGAAACACACTATAACTATGCCATCAAAATGAATTTAAGTGTTAGCTACATTCTGTATGAACTAAGTAAAATATTCCAGTGTGCCTCAAGGATACAGAGTAAGAGTTGTAGTTTTCTTGGTTTCAAGAAATGTTGAGTGTTCTGGGGTTTCCTTGCAATCTTTGGAGACAAGGCTATGAGCTCAATTTGTGGTACAACTAAATCCGGTATTTTGATTTAGAAATATGCCTAAATACTTATTTGTCCGTATAATTAAGGAAAACTTGAAAGTTTTTTGCAGATATTCTAAACTCCTTAAAATAAAATTTCTAATAACTCAACCTGCCTCAGTCTATACCCTGGTCCAGCAGCTTTAGCAAAGTCATTCATGTCCAGGATCATATAGTGCTCTCAGAAGAATCAATAGGCAGATATTAGTCCCCATCTATTCAGGGATTGAGATCCACAAAGATTAGAATAGTGGTCATGGTTCATTAACAAATCAAACTTTTTTTTAGACAAAGAGACAAAGATTTTAATGAAAATTAAAATTATACAGGATCGATTTATTACCAGTGTTTATTAACAAACACAATTAAGCTCAGAATTTCCATCATATCTTTTTGCAATTGTTAAACAAATCAACTGGTGATTAAGTGAACTATACGGTTGTTAAGCAAATTTTTTTTCCTAAATTGATCACATTTGAGTACAGGATGGTGCAACTGGTCATAAATAAATAAATAAATAAATGCAGGCCTGTTGCAAAGTATCCAAAATGTGATCAAGTGTACACATGCAGGAAGTGATTCAAGTCCAGTTTATTCAATAAGATTCATTAGACCTGACATGGCAATTCAGATGTATTGAATTACAATATCAGATTACATCTTCCTCAGCCAATGGGTGTGGTAATGAGAATTTAAATAAAGGGGGACAAAACTAAAACAAAGCTATAGTTTTTAATCTATGATCAACCAGGGAGGAATTGTTTGGAATTTGAAGTGGTACATAATTGAAATTTAATTGATATAGAATATAAAGTATATACATAAAAATGGACACCCAGTGAAAATGTGAAAGAAAAGAACACACACACACACACACACACACACACACACTATGATCCATTGACCATATGAAAATCATTTCTGAGCAAAGGTAATGTAATTGCAATTGTTTTTCCTATACATAATAATGGCAGCATGTCTATGCTGAAGGAATAGCATAGACATATGAGGGGAACTATTATTGGATGATATCACAGAGATGCATTGTAGACAATGAGAATATAAACCTCAGGTGGTACAGTAACTCTAAATTTGATGAATCTCTAAATATGATAAATAAAATGAAGTGGCTTGGAATGGAATATTTAATAAAACAAAGGAGATATTGAACTATAATAATAGTTTAAAACCTATCCATTTTGCTAATGCACGTACATTTTTGAGTGAGTTTGGAATTGCCACCTTTGATCAGCAGCTATTATGTGTAAGGAAATTACAGTCTATGTTATAGCCTTTTCTTCTTAATTAGCAGGGCATTTTAAATGCTTGTTTGCTTTGATTTCAATATTTTTTCAATATAGTGAAACAATATTAAAAGGGGGAGGCAGAAATATCTTAACAGTGAGAATCAAAAAACAGAATCTTGATTTACTGATCATCTTGACCTATCAGTTTCCAGAGAGTCACTTGGCATTTTTTTAATGAAACACTTATTTGCTTCCTCATTTGCTATTGGCATGTGATTTCAATAAACAGGCTATAGATTGGGGGATGAGGGGAAAAAAGTATAGTCGTGGGAGAAGATAGGAAAGTGCTCTTTGTGTTGTAGACACAGCTCCCTCCCTCCCTCTCTCTCTCACTGATTATTACAGAGTCCCTTTACATAAATCCACCATGCAGTGGCCAGGCAGTGATGGCTTTTAATGTTAATATTATAAGGAAATAAATTTACTTTTAAACCACTACATCATTTTAATTTTAGTATAATTAAAATCAAGTAATCATACACTTCACGCTGTGCAATGAGCACTGAGGAACTTTGCCTAGAGTTAACTGAGCCATGCTTGAAGGTTAAGAGCTGTGGCAAAAAGGTCAAACAGGAAATAATCTGAGTCCCTTTCACTGGGTTAAGTGTTTCAAAAAATTCAAAACTGCATTGAATGAGTTTAAAGTTGAATATTTTGATGTTGGCATTCCATTCATGCTGCATCTAATTCATTGGCACACTATCTTACGGCATTTAGCAAAGCAGTAATGATAACTGTTGTGGAATTCTCTTTTTTTTTAAAAGGCAGTTTTAAAATCTGACTTTCATATTTAAATATAGCTAGGATGAAAGATTTTGGAGAGAAAAACCCATTTATCTTTGCAAGCAAATACCTTTAAAATATATCTATTCCCTTAGAGAGGTAAATAAATAAAATTCTGTTAGAAATTATCTGCATTTGAAGCAATCCACAAAATGGAAGCAGGTGGCATAGCAGATAGCATATGCAATTATGTCAAAACTGTGAGAATAAAGAAGAATCCTAATGGATAAGAACAGAGATCAGCAACATGGTGCTTATGGGCACCTGCAAGTCTCATTTCGCTTAACTTTTAAAAATTATTTTAAAATAAATAAATGGAAAGCTGACTTCAAATCAAAGTGTTATCTTCAAGATCAATTTATTTCCAATAACATCTGAGATTGTCATATACATAGGTATTCTTGGAAAATAAGTGTGATTAGAGCTGTAGCCCAATTGTTTTCCCTGGGAATTTGCCCATTAGACAGAAAATAATTAAAAATACTGGCAAAAGCGATAACTGTAGAGATAGTGGGATTAGACCACCATGTTGCCTTCTGGTTAGTCCTTAGATGGGAATTTACCAAGAAATCCGCAAAGGTTATAAGTTATATTGCAAGGTGATATGCCTGAAGGACAAAACAGAAAATTATTTCCTTATAATTGCTTTAAAAAAAAACCTACACATTTGTATCCTGTTATGGTAAGTATTTTGTGAAAGCACTTTCAGCATTCTGTCAAAATTCCAATTTGGGCTCAGGGACCCCAAATGTCTGCCCTCCTCTGGTTTAAGCTTTGACTAAGTAAAAAATGAAGCTAAATGAAATAATGATATAATAAACTGCCTTCTTTTTACTCCAAATTTGGCTATTTTGATTAGTTCTTCATGTGTTTGAAAAAAGTTGTCTGTTGTCCTTTAACTAGTTCTGGGTACATAGCATATTGTGTATTTAAGCTGTAGACCCTGAAGGATTTTATGTTAATTAAGCTTAAGTCCAATTGTGCTGCTGGTACTATTTTACAGTATTAATGAGCAAAGTGTTTTGTTTAGTTGATTTATTCTAATGCTGGGAAATGCAGTAAGTTTGTTAAACATTTTTCTGCCACTTATTCTTCATCAAAAACTGTAGACTTTTTACTTAATAGTACACTATTTATACTGTGAGAAATAATGTGAAGAATCAAGAATGCTATGATTCAGTTGCACATTAAAGCACAAGATGTAGTGGCCTTCAAGGGACTAAGGCCCTTATATTGGATGCATGTATTAGATCTTTACACCCAGGAGTAGGGAGGAACCCCAAGGCTAGGTTCCTAAAAAATGAAGAAATAGAAAAAGATTTCAGAATTCATCTTTGTTAACCTGGACCTTGTGATCTTCATTCAATACATATGTTATCAAGCATGGTACAACAAACCTCATGTAACTGACAAAACAAAAGACACTGCCCTAAATGTCCAGAGATTACGGTCTTTTAATGTCTTATTTTTATGTCTTATTTAAGAAATCCAGTATTTCATTGAGCTATTATTATTTTTTCTAAAATAGTTACTCCAATTGTGAAATCTCTAGCAGAGTTTATACAAATTAGAGAAAAAAGAAGATGGCATTAGCCACAGATGTTACAGAACAATATAGAATATGAGGCATTAATAACAAATTTAGTTGTCTGTTTGCTTCAGTGATCTTAAGTTACAGGAAATGAAGAAAAGCTAGTATGAACACATCTCCATTCTATTTTTTTAAAATCTTCATGAGATTCATATGTTGGAAAGGGATGTTCAGTCATGTATGTTAAATGTGTTCTTACATTTCTCTTCTCATCATGAGTGGAAACAAAGATAAAGATTTTGTAGAGAGATGAACAATGCTGTTCATTGATTAATCCAAAGGTCTAAGTTGCACTTAACTCATTTTCATTGCAATTTGTCCTCTTCATGTGTCCGTCTGTGTGTTTTCTCTCATAGAGTTCAGCTGACCAAGGCGAGACAAAAAATGTTCAGAGCAGCCAACCTTCAAAAATGATCCCACCCAAACAGCCCTTGTATACTATGCCACCGCAAGCCTCGTCACCTTACCCTGGCTTGGGCTCCTTCTTGTCCCCATCGGATCTGCAGAGCTACCGTGCTCACCCTCACCACAGCCTCTCCAGGACCCTGAGTTCCAAACCCATGTTGCCCAGTATCAGTGCCTCCCCACCTCCTTCTTTCCAGATTAGCCCCCCTCTCCATCAGCAACTCTCTTTGCATCACCCGCAGAGCTCCATCCTCAACCAGCCCCTCAGCATGCAGCAGGTTCCCCAGCAACCTATTTTGTCTCCTTCTATGGCACTACAGGTACAGCCCCCCATGAATTCTTCACCACCAGGCCAGCAGGTGAGTGGCTGAGTTCTGAAGCGACAGTTCTTAAACGGGCTGCGCATGTTTATAGCTTGCCTGAATGTGATGCTAGGATCTGTGAGTCTCATGTGGTATTTACTCATTTTAGCAACCCTGCTATTCTGCATTGAAAGTTATAGTTAAAAGGGGTTTTTGAAGAGAGTGGATGGGCACACAGTGCGGAATAGAAACCTGTTTGACTGTGCATCATGTCAATTCACCACTTATGGTATAATTAATAAACCGTGATTAACCAGATCTCAATATAAGAAGTGGCTTTTATTTTATTTATTAATTTAATTGCTGCCCATCTCATAGTGTTTGAAGCACTTTTCTGTGGAATCCATGGAAATTTACATGCCCTTTAGACAATACCATTTCCCAATGCAGCAAACCTGTTTTTATCACATAGGCAGTCCTTGTCTTATGACCATTTATGTAGCGACCATTCAGAAATATGAAAGTACTGAAAAAAGTGACATGGAGTTGGTGCTCATACTTAAAACCGTTGCAGCCATCTTCATAGTCATTTTTTTTTTTGCAATTCAGGCACTTGGCAACCGGTGTGTATTTATGATGGTTAAATGTGGTTGATGGGGCCATGTGGTTGCCCTTTGCAACCTTCCCAGCTGGCTTCTGGTGAGCAAAGTCAATGAGGAAAGCCAGATTTACTTAATGGTGTAATTACTTAACAAGCAAGTGATTTACTTAACTTTTGGCAAAAAAAAAAAAAGTCACAAAACCTGGCACAATCACGTGATACTCACTTAATGACCATATCACTTAGTGATGGAAATTCCAGTTCCAACTGTAGTTGCAAGTCAAGGACTATCTGTAATAATACCCTGTGCTATTTTTATAGTTTTCAAAGTATCTTCATGTTACATTCCTAAAATTTGGTAACAATTATTTGGCAATGTAATTTTCTCCTACTTAGTTTTGTTTGTTTTGTTTTGGTTTTTTGTTTTTGTTTTTGTAAAAATGAGTGTTACAGTAGCTAAAGCAAGTCTCTTTTAAAACTCCTTTGCCTTTGTCCAAACATTTGAAAAATGTGATCTCACTAGCTTTTACAATTGTGTTCCTGTGTCCCTATGCATCTTGGTTCCGATGGAGAAAAAACTGTTTTTAAATAGTCCCAAAAGTGCTTTCTAAAAAGCAACTGGACGTTCTTGTTTCCAGTTGCCTTTTGGGAAGCACCTTTGGGACAAAAGTGCTGGGTGACTAGAATCTCCACATGTTTTTAAATAGGATTATTATTCCCCCTTCCAGCCAAATAAAAATTGCATACTCCTGTACTAAATAATCACCAGCAAAAACATGGATTTGTTATTGGTGAATAATGGTAGAAGAATGAACAGTATACCCAATCAATTATAATTATTGTTGCTTGCAAACATGAACTATGGTTTTGATAGCCCCTAAGTTGCCTTTTATAACTGGATGGGGGGTTATATTTATTTATTTATTTTGTATACCTATTTCTGCTATTTATTTATTATTGGGGCAAATTACAGTGTAGTGATTTAAATCAAAACCAGCTGTGAATTATTCAGTGGGATGTTGAAGTAGCAATGAGTCAAATCCTAATTCTCCAGAGTAAGTGAACTTCAACCTAGAGGTTTGACCATGGATGTTTTCCATCATTGGTTCTCTCAAGCTAAATTTGTGTAGAACATATTTTCTAAATTTTATGATTGCCCTGTTTTGAGGCTACCCAGATTGTTGTAAATAAATAAAATAATGATTTGTTTATTTCCTCCAGGACCTTCACTGGCAGGTAAATTTAGTTGTTATTATGATTTCAGCTTTTCCCAACTGTATGCCTCCAGATACACTGGGACCACGTTTTTGAGAGTGCCAAGTTACCAGCAATCATAGCACATCTGGATGGCGTGGATTTCAGAAGGCTTGATTAGGGAAATATCTGAAATATTTCACATTAACTCTCTCATATTTTTTTCGGAACTACCTGAACATGGTTTCTACTAAAACCACAATGAAGATTTTTCTTGCCACATCCTCATATAATCAGCTATTTTAATAGTATAGTAAGACAGTAAATTTTTATAGCATAGTAAGACAGTAAATGTGAGGTGATTTTTTTTTTCAGAACGACAGTTTGTAAAGCTAGAATAAATAAGAAAACAGCAAATTGTTTTGCATAATAAATAATTTGAAATAAAAGTTCTTGAGCACATTCACAGTTGTTCAAATATCAGCATACCTAGTTCATCTGGGATTTCCCCTTTTTAACATTTTCTTGAATTGCTTATATAGAAAACCAAATTGTTCTGCTAATAACTAAGGTTCTAACTTTTCTATCTTCTGTTTTTGTCTTCTATTCTTAGGATTTTTCACATATTTCATCCGAGTTTCAGAACAGTGTTGGACCACGATCACCTGGTGCATCAAACCCTCCAGGAAATACTGACTGGGACAACGATTACTCCAGCAGAGAGTGTGGGATTAACCACTGCAGGCCAGTAAACAAAATAAAAAACTCCAACTTATTTAAAAGGCCCCTAAACGGCATTTATTTACACAATTGGAAAGTTACCATTTAAGGTCACAAAGAAAGAATAATGAAATAAACAAAACACCATATTCCAAAAATATGCACATGCGTGCTTTTATTTAGATTTTGCATTTCTGAGAAAGAAACCTATCTTGTTCCCAAAACAATTGCATGAATTTTCAGAGTAAAATGAACTATATTTAATCTAACAGAAACTTTAACTTTCTTTTTTTTCAATTTTTATTTTTATTCAAAGAATTAGTTTTCTTTTTCTTATTAAGAATTTTCTTGGTGTACTTAGTAATATGGGCTTCAGTAACTCAGCAGTTAAAGATGCGGAGCTTGTCTGCTGACAATCCAGGTTTGAGAGCCGAGCACTGTGCGACAGAGCACACTCCTGTTACTTGCCCCAACTCCTGCCCACCTAGCAGTTTGAAAACATGCAAATGCGAGTAGACAAATAGGTACCATTTTGGTGGGAAGGTAACAGCATTCTGTGCACCTCGGCATATAGTCACATTGGCCAGATGACCATGGAAATATCTTCAGACAATGATGGCTCCCTTGAATTAAGAAATGGAGATGATCACCGCTCCCTAGAGTCAGATACAATTGAACATGGGAAACCTTTACCTTTACCTAGTAATATATCTAAGACAGGACGATTTCCCTGATGAAGACTGAGGGACAGACTAACGAGAGGGAACAAATAGAAAGATGGGTTAATTTACAAAATGGAAAGAGTTACTTAATGCAGTAGTAGGCTATTCTAGGCAACTGGTTTCAGCATGAGGACAAAAACTAAAGATGGTGACAGCAATTATGCTGTTAAAGCCTTGCCCCATTTAATGTGTGCTGCTCCACAAATGTGGGCAAATCTGTATCTGTTGGAAATTGAAATAGCCAAGACTTATGAAACTGTCTGGATTTTGCCAGCCTAACAAGAAGCATTTTAGCCCTGAAAGATGGGGCAACTTTTTTTTTGCAGAATCTTCTGAATGTATGTGTTGTGATGATGCTTGATGTCATTCTTTGCAACATGAAGTAGCTTCTATTTGCTGGCTTGTTCTCACCAGACTTCCAGTAGTCTAAAGCCCTCAGAAAAATCTGAATTGGGATACACCATGAATTGTTGTTTTGCTAAGATGTTGCTTACTGGAATAAAATATATGACTGCTTTTCTCCAGTTAAAGCTACTGCTATGTTTTCAGTGTTCTTCATTTTAGATTAAATATATTACGCCTCTTGCCAATATTCAAGATTCACTGGCTGGATATTGTATCTTAATACAATTTTGCAACTTAGGCTGTATTTCTTAAACTCTTTATGTAAAGAATTATAAACCTGGTTTTGGGAATGGAGATGGAATTTCAAAAAAGTCCTGACAGAGAGAAATGTGTGAGAAATAAACTCAAACTAATGCCATCATGATCATCTTTGATATACAATGGGGTAGAAGAAACTCGTAACAGGTTTTCAATATTCTATTATTCTACCCTACAACAGTAAATGGTGTTCCTATAATCTCTGCTGAATCTTTTTCTTGATCTAGCCTACCTTGGAGGGCTGATATTTGGATAGAGGGAACTCATGAGAGCTCTCTGGAATAAATAGTCTGAATCATTAAGGCTATTAAGCAAACCACATATATTGTTGAATTGCATTGCAGTCAGATTGTCCAAACAAAAACAGACCACACTAATTCATGTTGGAGACTAGAAGATGCAGTCAAAATTATATAATCTTCCAAATCACTTAAATAAGTGAAGAAATAGCTTGGGGGGGGGGGGAGAGGAAATATAAAACATGGGAAATGCACTTAGTTGAAATTCAATTATTTATAATGATAATGTGTTTGAGAGAGCAGTTTGTAAAATTAATGAAGCTCTCGTACTGGAGAACCATACTATTCATGTTCATATTAATTCTGTGCTAAGGATAGGAAGATAGAACATGCTAAGTGCAGACTGTAAAAAGGACAGATAAATGAATTATGAGATAGCGGATACTGTAGATTGCCAATACCTTTGACAAACAGGTGCTTTAGTATATTTTCATTCCACAACAGAGGGCTGAAATTCATATTGATCTTGGATGTATTCACTTAAGTATGGACCTGCTATGGGCACATAAAAAAAGAGTAGAGCCAACCAGTTTTTTAATGGAGAAAGGATATACAGATGAGGCAACCTCTTTTATCTCTTACCTCTCTGTAGTTACTTTTCTCTCTATAGTTTATACTTCCAGCATAAAAATTTAGTTCTGGAGAAAAGTCTTGAACGTTGGTGGTGAAATATTTAGCATTGCCACATGTACTATATTATATATGTTTTATTCTATCTAAAACACAAGATTATAGCCTGCTTTGTATGTGAGTAAGGCATACCTGTCACGAAAATATACAATAGTAAGGTTCAGCGCGGATTCTCATTATGAATAGTTCTTTTTTTCTTAATTTCTAATGGGGGCAATGAAAGGCATATTTTTATCTGGAAAATTGTGAATGGGTTGAGGGGGTGAGGGCTAGATAACTTGGAAGTTGCACAGTTTTATTAGCTGAAATTCTTCCATGGAGCTCTTAGATGGGGGAACCAGTTATAGGTTTAAATTTGGTAAGGCTTTCCAGGATTTAGCTGATTTTGCAGAAATCTTAACTAACATTTAGAATTAGATTAGTATTTACATCACTTGTGTCTGTGTGTTTAAGTGTGAAAATAGATTTCAGAAGTCTATTTGCAGCAGTGTATTTCTACGAGCTTGTATTATAAGCAAATCCTATTAGCATTCAGCAAGTATAAAATATATTCAGATCAAAATGGTGGAGCCATTCATCACCTTTTTTACTAAAAGAATAATCAGAATTAGTCTTTGTCTTAGTCAAGATTTCTAAGAAGGCAGAACTTTTTGCTGCTACAACCTGTGGAAGTTGACAGAAAGATGAGAAAATTGTTGCTCTTACAAATGTCAGGCAAACTGAGATAACACTGCTAAGCATACCAAACAGAAATGCGGAAAGAGGGGCAGAGATTAATGGATTTTTCACTGTAACTTTTCATAATTATCACTAAAAGGAACAGCAAAATGCTGCAAATAAGAAAGCCAATGTTGGTCTGAACTAATACAACTGTATTTCCCAAATCATTCTCATCTATATTAGTCAGGTCAGATACTATCTTGAGTACTGCAATCCAAGGCTGAGCACCATGCTTTAGAAAGGATTTGCGCTGAATAGAGGCAAAGAAGAGGGAGGAAGATCTGAGCAATGTAGAAGACGTCTCCTACAAAGTGGCAGAGGAAGGTAGCCTTGAAAAAGAACAGTTGAGAGAGGATACGATAACATGTGCCAGATGGAGTGGAAAGCAGAACTTAAGATCTGTTCTTACTGTCCTGGGATGCAGAAAACAAAATAATGATTTCAAATTAAGGCAGCATCTAACTTGAGTATTAGGAATGGAAGAGCATATTTCCAAGAGTGGTGATCATCTTCACTGGATGTATTCCAGCAAAGGTTGGAGTGCTTTTACACACATTTCCACACTGAGCAGGGAGCTAAATGCTGTGGCCTAAATGGCCCCTTATGTTACTAAGCTGTATCACTTCACCACATGAGTAGGAAATATAGCAGTCCATCAGAGTCTCAGGTTTAGAATGGATTTAAAAGTATAATCACCATATTAATTTTTTCCTAAAGTTGCAGCACAATGCCAATCTCAGTTAAGTAAAACAACAGTGAATTATCTAGATAGATTATGCAACATAATACAGTATAGTAGTTAAAAGTGCACATCCACAGTTTGCATATGACCATTAGCTGGGCCAGTGGTGTCAGCTGTAAGAATAGTTACTGCCAGACTCTAGAGAATGAAAGCAATATTTTATTATGGATGGGATGTAAGACTTGACCATTTCAAATCATTCCATTTAGTTCTATATTGACTGTTTGATTGACAGCAACTCCCCAAGTTTACAGATTTCTCCCACTCTGTGAAGAATTCAGCCTGGAACCTTACGCATGTAAACTATGTACCCTAGCACTGATCTGGTATCTGTGGGCTGGCATTTCTGAGGATTTAACACCCAAACAATGAGGCACTACCTAGAATTGTATTTCCAGTTAGTTGGTAGGTAAAGGCCTGTTGTGAAACAAATCAAAAACAACAAAGCCTGGTTAACAGTTTGCAAAGAGATGGCAATATATCAGGCATGCCGCTTGTGTGCTCTGGTTGGCCTAACAGGCTTCTAAACAAAAGAGCTGCAAATGCTTTGATATCTGGAGTGCCAGTTGGCCATTGGAACAGAAGCCATATCCTCCACTATGGCTCCAAAGGTGAAGTCTGGCTTTTATTTGGGTAGCCAGCTATGCAGTTCATTCCCAGCCATGGCCCATGCCCAGCTATGATTGACAATGGAACTATAATTGGTCTTATATGTGTGGTAATGAGCAGCATCAGTGCTGTAATATCTGAAAAGCACACAGGGCTTTGATGTTTTTTGGTTTTGGTGCTCCCAACTGAGTCAGCTGCCTCCAGATAGACTAGTGAGCTAGTCTTATCTGTACGCAGTTGTTGTACTTGTTCCTTATGAGATTGTCTCTATAATGCCCCTGCCTAATATTTAGGGGCAGTACAATAAGCTATGAAGAGCCCCGGCTTACTTATTATCAGGATGTACAGTATATATGTGGGTATGGGCAGGGTGGGATTCAAAATTTTTAACTACTGGTTCTGTGGGTGTGGCTTAGTTGGTGGGTGTGGCTTGGTGGTCATGTTACTGGCTGAGCGTGGCCAACTCAATATCACTCACATCGAGGCACGCATCTCCTTGCCTGGCCTCTCATGACTGTGGGGATGCTGCAACAGTCGTAAATGTGAAAAATGGTCATAAGTCCCTTTTTTCAGTGCCATTGTAACTTTGAATGGTCACTCCACACAAGCAAAGTACCAGCAAAGGAAGGAAAAAAAACCTTTAGAGAAGTTCCTCAGACGGGAAGTATAGTCCTGTCAAGAATGTAATAAGGGTTAATGGAGAGGCAGTTTCTGTAAGCAACACCAGAATGTTTCCTTCCTGCCTTCCTTACAGGATTAGGCCAGTAATTTCTTCTAACAATGGGTTTTCCAAACTGCTTAAAATGTTAACAACCAGTTCTAGCAAATAGATGCGAACTGGTAGAATCCCATCCCTGGATATGGGTGAATTTCAAGCAGAGCGGACAAGTTGTTGATTTTTAATTTTCCTACTGTCTTTTACAATATGGACCTCACAATGCAGAGGTACAACACATGGGTACCTGCTAGTCTCATGGTTGCTGTGCTGTTTTTTTTTGTTTGTTTTTTGAGCAGCCTGTCACAATCTCACATCCTCTCTTTCTTTTTTTCTTCTTCTTACAGCATGCTTCCAAGGGACAAGTCACTCTACCTCACTTAAGCCCTGCCATCTCCATTCTGCAAAGGTGAAAAGGAAGGACACTTAAGTGAGTCTGTGACACAGGCTACCCAGGTGGGCATCAAGCAAGTCACATGGAAAAGAGAGCATGGCTTCATATCTTGATTCTGAGAGCAGCCTGTCCTTTGTTTTTTTTTCTCTCTCTCTTTTCTTCCTCCTTCCTTCCTTTCTCTTTCTTCTCAGAAGTCTACTGTATCTGGAAGCCAACCATACATAGATCATAAAAGAGCAAAATTTTCAAAGGTTCACCCCACCCCGCACGCAACTTTCTTGCTTACTACCAGCTTAGCTAAGGACCATTTTCCTAGCGAACTGCTTTTTAGATTCAGCACAGACTATGGCACAGCACTCAATGGCATTAGGCTTGGCTCAGCTGGAGGAGACGCTCTTTTGATGACTTGCTAAAAGGCACTAAACTTTGTGCAAGACAAATGTGAAGTCTGTGTGAATATTGTACATGCAAAAGGCCTTGAATGTCTGGCAAAGAATAAAAATTCAAAATAAAAATAAAACTATTGTTTGGAAGATGGGTGGACAAGAATAGCTGGGAAGCAAAAGTGCAAATATGAGAAGGAAACAATGTGAAAAAAGACCATGAAAAATATGATTTGTTGGATAGTTGTAAGTAGCTTACTTAAATGTTTTAGAAGTGTGCTAAAGACATCTTTAAAATTCTTTTGTGGAAGAAATAGTAGTTTACTTTATAGTAAAAGCATTTTATATTAATTGTAGCACATTTTTTTAGTTATACATAGAATGGAGATATGTATAAAAAAACAAATGAAAAAAAAACCCTGCCAAACTTGTTTCTATTATTTGTACAGCAAGAAATGGACAATTTATATCCATGTTATATGGCATTATTATATTTTTTTCAGCCATATGTCCATCTATTTAAAATTGCTGACAAGGATTTTTGTCTATTTATGAAAAAAATAGAAAGCAGAATTACAGTTTATGAAAAGTGCGTTTTCCATGTTTTTTTAATTATTTTTTATTTTCTTTGTGTTGCTGTTTATACAGTACCTGCACATTTTGACTCACAAGGCTTATCTTACCTTTCTTTATAATAAAACATAAAAAAGTAGAATCCAAGGCGTCACATTTTTTTGTGGGTCATACAAAGGTATCACTCTGTGCTGCCATTTCTCACCAATGAAAATATTGTGGAATATGCTTCCAGCAGATGTATTTGCATCACTTCTATGGTTATGGGAGTATCTGGGCACACATGGAGTTCCTTTGCTTATAAAGCATACTTCTTCTCTTTAATGGAGGATTAAGAACACACAAAGTGGATGCATTTACAGAATTGCTCTTTGTTTCAAAATACACAGGAGAACTTCCATCATCACACAACACAGAAGAGCCCAGAGTATCTTAAATGCTAATACATTAACTCTAGCTCAAGTTTTAATGGACTAGAATCTGTCTATTGAGATAGATTTGCTTGCTCAGGAATTCTTGTGTGTATCATGCATAAGGCTCTGAATAATAACTATATGCTTTAAGGAAGAGTTAAGCACCTTTCAATACATGAACACTGGCTAAGATCAGATCGCCATTTTAATTAGTTGATCATATATAAACCTTTGATCCATGGTATGCTTTCTGCAAGACTACTATCCAGCACCTAGCTCTTCCAAAAGAGATGATGGACTTGGGAAACCTGGTATTTTTGTTTGTATATATGTAATGTCTGACCTTCTTTTAAATAGTTATAAACAAATTCATTATTCCTTCCTTTTCTTTGCATTACAAGAATCTCTTCAGCCCCTTATTTAGTCCTTTTTCAATCATCAAAAACATAAATCCTCACTTCATTTTTTTCCCTTTTTGAGAAAAAAATGCATAGAGATTTCTTAGTCATTTATAAAAGTATTTGTTGTTTTATTCCTGACCATACAGATCTTTTTTGCCAGTTCTGACATCTTTACAATCCATTCCTTCATTGTGGGAATTTCCATTTCTTCCTTCATTCTGCATTAAAAATCTTGGTGGGAACTTGGTGTTTTTACACATGAGCAGATCCATGGAGAATCTAAAATGGAATACATGCTTTTGACAATCGGTTGACCTTTAAGTGTGATGGTGCAGACTTCAAGCATAAGAAAGAAAAGATCTCTAGATGTTCTATTATCTATCTATAGTGATATTTTGCTACATCTGTGTGAAAACTGTTTTTGATAGTCATGTTATAGATGTGGACTGACACACAGAAGCAAATCCCATCAAGTTTGTCGGACTTACTTCCGGGTAAGTGAATATACAAGTGTAGCATTAGATACAACATTACATTTAAGCTATTTTGATTTATTAATGGCTTGGACTGTTCTCATCCTGACATAAAATCAATGGTTTTCCTCTCAAGCTTTTGACATGAGAATAATACTTCTGTAGAATTTTTTGTACACCAGCCCTTTATGCCATTGCTCCAAACATTTCCATTTTCCTTTTTAAGGAAGCAGAATAGCAGTAATGCATGGGGTGGGAGTTGCTGAACTGAATAAGTACTATTTCCCACAGTTCTTTAAAAAGTTTAATTGGCTTATTCATATCTTTCAAATTCATTCAGCATGGCTGGCAGGGTTGGCTCCAGTTGTTTTGGCACTCTAGTTTCATTTGTGCATCCTTTAATGTTTGGGTCAACTTCTAATTCTTTTAGAAATCTCCAAAAGGTACTCCTCTTTTTTAAAAAAAATGTTTTAGATTTACACTTACGATTGGGGCGGGGGTGGATATCTTTTTTTTTCTTTTCTGGGATATTTTCATGCTCTTTATATTATATTTGACATATTTTGTCAAATATGTTTAATGTATTTGTTAATCCCCACTTTGCTAAAATTGATGTTCAATTTGCAATTTTGCCTTGTGTGAATTGGTAAAAGAATGTTGAAATTCTTTGAGATCATTTTCTTAGACACATATAGAAAGATGGAGGTACATCTGACACCATAACTGAGGTTTCCAACCACAAGCCATTTTCATGCATCCTTGTGTCAGTGGCCTTGTGTCAGTTTCTGTCGGGGACTGGATACTCCACAACAAACCACGTTACTCACAAATAAAGATGTGTGAAGTTAGAGTTTATTGCAGTTCCTCCAATCACGATCAGCAACAACAACGGCACTCCGTGCAAAGTCAGCATTGAGAGCAATTGCTTCTCAATGCTATTTATATCGCTATTTACCCCTCCCAACTAACCTAATATCTGCCCATTAACTACTACTCTACGCCCCTGCCCTGTGCCTTAATTATACCTATTGTCAGCTCTTCTCCTTACTCCTATCCATGTAGACCACCCCTCCATCTGGTTACATCCCATCCTATATCCCCCTTCCGTCCAATGCAGTATCTGCAGCAAGAGGGAAACATCAAGTGAAAAACAATCCGGTGGCCCTGTGCAACAGCGGATTGAACTGCCCATGCCCTCCCATGCAAGAACAAGGCATGGCGGCATTGCCTTCACCCGGCTGCGATGAGCTGCTCCCAAAGAGCGCCGGAAGAGCGCCATCACGGTCATCGGGCTGTGGCCATTAGAGTGCTGTGTTGGGGGGAATACACCAGTATATCTGACGGACTCTGGAAGATAGCCGAAAGACTGCCATAAAGTTTGTCAGGCGCTGGAAACTGGCCAGAGTGCTGAACCCGACACCTTGCATCTATGGACATGGAAATGCCATTCTAGCAGTGAATGCCATTTTTTAAAAAAAAAAAAAAATCAATATATCATGGCCTCTGCTTGAATAGATGGCCTGTGCAATCATACTGGAAATTATTGGGACATCCTGCCTTTTACCTCTTGAGATCCTGGGAGAAGATAAGAATATGCCATCATGAGTATGAAAACATGCTAAAATGCAGACTTATCAAAATTCCAAAACTAGGAATTTTGAAGTGCTCCATGACATAACAAAAACGCTAACAATGTATTATTTTTTGAATCTGTGCAGAGGGAAAAAGAATGTTAACTTAGGACTCAACTTGAGGGATGACATAGATCCAACAGAAAAGAAATACAGGGCATAAAGAAGGTAACTATGCTGAAGCTTATACATGGAGATCCCATTGCAAAATAGCTCAATATTTGAAGCTATTAGATGAACTAATAATATTCCAAGGGTTATTCCAATAAATCGGAAACTCTTCACATGTTCCTATTCATGCATAACACACCATACACACAAACACACACACACACACCAGGAAAAAAATGCTAGATTACCATGAAATGCTATGAAATAAAGTTTGGGGGAAGCTGCTCAAATGAACTTTCCACCTTTGAGCATCTCAGAATTTTTAAAGTGCCCAGGGAACACAAAGCCCATTCTATCATTATTTGTTAGATCACACATGACAGTTCATGTGTGTAGTAGCTATTTGCTTCCTAGCAGAGTAGATTTATATGCTTTCTGCCACTGCACTCAAGATAACTCATTGTTCAACAATGTTTACACTTTACAGTGTTTTAGTTAACAGTTTAATGGATGTGATAGAAGAGGGAAAAGGAAAACTAAAAAAAAAAAAATTCTATGAGACAGCTCTTGGAGGAAGTAGCTACAAGTGATGAAGTCCTAGACTGGCCTAAGATGGAATGAAGGAAATAGCGCACTGTCTCACTTCTGGTCCTGATGCTACCTGGTGGAATTGCCACAGATAATTGCAGTTCTGTGAACATCTGCCTTGCTAATAGGTTGTGCTTTATTTCTGCATCTTGAATTACTATTTTTCAAAGCTACTTTTTTTCCAACCAGGCACCATTCAAGCCTATTGATCAAATCAAGCTATTGATCAAGCATTCAAGCCTATTGATCAAATCAAGTGTAAAAGTATCAGAGGCATCTCAGACAATTCAAGCATCTTTAGGACAATAGCATCATTTTTACATGACCTTTGGCAACTCTGTCATGATCTAGAACAGCGGTTTTAAAACTGTTTGACCCTTTTCCAAGTCTTATAAATATCATTAGGTAAAGGTAAAGGTTCCCCTTGCACGTACAGTACGTACTAGTCATTTTCAGCTCTAGGGGGCGGTGTTCATCTCCGTTACAAAGCCAAAGAGTCAGCCCTGTCCAAAGATGTCACGTGGCCGGCATGACTAAATGCAAAGGCACACGGAACGCTGTAGCCTTCCCACCAAAGTCTGGTGCCTATTTTTCTACTTGCATTTTTACATGCTTTCAAACTGCTAGGTTGGCAGAAGCTGGGAAAGTAACTGGAGCTCACTCAGTTATGCGATGCTAGAGATTCAAACCACTGAACTGCCTACCTTTCTGATCAACAAGCTCAGCATCTTAGCCACTGAGCCACCTCATCCCTTTATAAATGTCATTACCTCCACAAAACAACACACAAACACAAACCCCAAAAACTTTAACCTTAGACTGTCTACTATTGACCTCACCCCTTTCCTAAGAGGGGGCATGCATAAGCGCACCAACGTGCCTACCATCTCTGTCCTATTGTTCTTTTTATTTTTCTTATATGTATCCATTTCATGTATTCATAACTTTGTTTATGCTTATACCTATTATCTTGTAAGCGATTGACAAATTAAATAAATAAATGTTGTTTTATACAGCTGTCTCAAATTGGAACTTCAACTCACAACTTACAAATTACCCCCAATTTATGCCCAGTTTAAGAATCACTGACTTAGAATAATAATGAATAAGAAGTGTCAATTAAGAACAACAATATCAGTCCTATTCCATTTCTGCACTTTTAATTAAAATGGTAAAATCATTCCATACCCTGGCGCCTTGATTTGTACTGGCAGAACCGTAGAGAATTTTCTGTGCATAGGCATGAATAGTAATAAATCAGTTTAAGTAGAATTTTATTTGTGGTAGTGTATTTCACACCTGTCAATGAGCTGCTACTGCTTTTCCTTTTCCAGTGTATCTCATTTCATTTACTTTAGATAAAATGTTCCCCTTTTTTGCAGTATTATTATTTTGACTCATTTCTATAACCTATTAATATCATTTTACTTTTGTTTCTTTTATTTCTGGAATATGTTAGTATATCCAGCATTTGGTCTATTATAGCTTTGGTAAATATTCCCTTTACACTTTCATCCAAATCCAAATCATGAATAAAAATGTTTAAGAACACTGAACACAGTACCAAATCTTGTGGCGTGCTGCTTGATCCCTCACTCCAATTAAATCAGCAACTGTTGATGACTGCTTCTAGAGTAGGGGTGTCAAACTCAATTTCATTGAGGGCAACATCAGGGTTGTGTTTGACCTTGGACGGTGTGGCCGGCTCAACGTCACACATGCTGGGGGTGGATGTAGTGCAGGGGTGGGATTCTACAGGTTCGCACCTATTCGTTAGAACCGGTTGTTAACATGCTAAGCAGTTTGGAGAACCTGTTGTTAGAAGAAATTACTAGCCTAATCCTGTAAGGAAGGCAGGAAGGAAACATTCTGGTGTTGCTTACGGAAACTGCCTCTCCATTAACCCTTATTACGTTCTTGGCAGGACTAGACTTCCTGTCTCTAGAACGTCTCTGGAGTTATTTTTCCCTCCTTTGCTGGTACTTTGCTTGTGTGGAGTGACCATTCAAAGTTACAATGGCACTGAAAAAAGTGACATGACCATTTTTCACACTTACAACTGTTGCATCATCCCCACAGTCATGAGAGGCCAGGCGAGGAGATGCGTGCCTCAATGTGAGTGATATTGAGTTGGCCACACCCAGCCAATAACATGACCACCAAGCCATGTCCACCCAGTCACATGACCATCAAGCCATGCCCACCACCTAAGCCACGCCCACAGAACTGGTTGTTAAAAATTTGAATCCTACCCCTGATGTAGTGGCCCAAGCGTTCTGACAGTGAAAACAGGCTCCCTAGTTCCAGTTTTGGCTGCGATGGGCTCTAGCAAAATGGAGCAAAAATGGAGCTCATGAGAGTGACACATGACCCTCCCAAGCTCTGTTTTTGTTGGCAGAAGCAACACAGGCTGGTCCCTCGCTGTTTCCAGGACGGCCCCACAGACCAAATCTAAGCACCCCATGGGCCAGATCCGGCCCCCGAGCCTTGAGTTTGACACCCCTGTTCTAGAGTCTAGTTTTCAAGCCACATGAAGATCATAACAGATATGAAATCCAGATATGTTTACAGCATTTCTCTATCAACTAAGGGATCAAAAATGAAAATAAACAGAGCCAGACAACAAATTTTATTGACAAAATCCATGCTGTTTTCAAATAATGCATTGTTTTCAAGATGCTTTCAAATAAATGATAATCATTTCTAGATCTTCCCAAGTGTTGATGTCAGACTGATTATTGCTCCTTACGTCCTTCTTTTTTCTTCTCTGAAATTACAACTTAATCTAATTCTTAGTACATTAGAGTTAATCGAATAATAATTTGATTCTATACTGCACTGGTCAGAATACTGCATCAATACTCGAATACTGCATCAATTGTGGACCTCACCTTTTATATTTTGTGCTCTCTTTTCCAGAATATGTCCATTCATTAGGGGCATCTGGACTGGCATCTGCAACTAGCCACAATGAGACCAAAATGACAAGTGTGGAATAGACTTCATAACATAAGCTCTTCCCTTTCACACATATTTCACCACTTGCCATTCCCCTTGCCTACATTCTGCATATGTACATGAATACTTGAAGTTAGACACAGTAACATCAACAGTCCCTTTCATTTCCTGTTTCTATGAATACTGACTCCCATTTCAGAAAATGGTTATAATCTATGAAAGCTGTGGAGGGTAACACCACGAATTGCCTAGAAAAGTCCATCAATAAATGCCTTTATGACATAGAATAGGGAGAAATACTTTCTCATATTTCAGCAGTGTCATCTAAACTCAGACAAAGTATGGTTAACCTTGACTACTGCTGGTTGCAAGAATCTATACAAAGTAGTCCTCGATTTAAAGCCACAATTGAGCCCAAAATTTCTGTTGCTAAGTGTGACAATTATGAAGTGAATTTTATTTATTTAGGAGATTTATATTGCTGCCACATCAACTCAAGGCAACTTACAAGAATATAATAAGAATATATTTAAAATTTTGCCATTTTATGACCTTTCTTGCCACGATTAAGTGAATCACTGCAGTTACTAACACGGTTGTTAAGTGAGTCTGGCTTCCCCATTGTCTTTGCTCGTCATAAGGTTGCAAAAGGTGATCACATGACTGCAGGGCACTGCAACTGTCATAAATATGAGTCTGTTGCAAAGCACTTCAATTTTGATCATGGTACCATAGGGATGCTGCAATGGTCATAAGTGTGAAAAACTTGTCATAAGTCACATTTTTCAGTGTTGTTGTAACTTTGAACAGTCACTAAATGAACTGTTGTAAGCCAAGGACTACTTCTACTTTGGGATAGAGAAATATCCTATGACAATCATTAAGGGTTGTACCTTATGATTCTTGACGAATGTATCTTTTCTTTTATGTACACTGAGTATTTGCACCAAGACAAATTCCTTGTGTGTCCAACCACACTTGGCCAATAAAGCTATTCTATTCTATTCTATTCTATTCTATTCTATTCTATTCTATTCCATTCCATTCCATTCCATTCTATTTTGTATCTCTTAAATATTGTTGAGCTACAGGATGCTGGAATTGTCCTTCAGCAACACCTGGAGACCAGCAGTTTGGGACAATATGCTAAACTGATGTTTAACTGAGAGCAAAATGAAGCTTTTAATCTACTTATGATTTCATTAGAGAAAGGGAAGAGTAAATGCACCAAACTCAGGTTAGCTGAGGTATGAATTTGTTCTATTAAATTCTGGCTTAACATCATATACCAGCTTTGATATTTTTTAAAACAACAGCCTACATCCTGCCTTGCCTCATCTTTTTTTTTTCTTCCACCAAGATTTCCAATTTAATGTGTGGTTTCATTTGTTTGAAAATTGTTGGAAAACATTTGCGTTTTATTATATATGAATATAATAATGTGTTATAACAAATATGACATCTGTTGCCCCAGTATGCTTACAGAACAATACAAATAACCAATCCATTATTTGCCATATTACTGTTTCTTCCAAGTATTCAGATTTAGATAAAGTTTGTTTACTGGAACTATAGGCCACCACAGTCACTGATGATTTTGAATATCATTTTACATGTCAGTAATATGATAGCCATCAAGTTTCATTATACCATTAGGACAATGCTCAGATCATGATTATGATCAATTCTATCAATTTTCAGAAATTAAATAACCTCTAATTCTGAAAATCACATGTCATTAGTACTGAAATAGTAAAGGAAATTTGGAGAAAAATACATAATGACTAAATCATTTTGCTAGAGATTTCATGAAAGATGAAAATTTCCTCAGAAACTGCTGTATTAAAAATACATATTAAGAGCACCTGAACAAATGGCACCAGAGATAATCTGAATTTTCAAAATTCCTTGCAATCCTTATAAATGGGGTTCATTTGTGACATGTGAAGACAGCTTTGGATTTTACAAAACTTTGTATGGAATAGAACAGTAATTTTGTTTTATATATAAATGGTGTGTTTGTGTATGTGTGTGTGTGCGTGCGTGCGTGCACGCTGTTGTTTGAATAGTACATCAGTAATAAAAACAGGTATTGTCTGAAACAACATCATACTTGGCAAATCATTTATTTTATCACAGAGATAACATTGTAAAGCTTATGAAGAATTTGAGCAAGTGGAAAAGCACCAGGTTGCTTGCCTGCGATTGCTGAAGAAAAGAGTTAAAATAACACTCAAATGGTTTTATTGGTTTTAATAAGCCCCTATTGATGTAATATATCTTTTTTAGATACTGGAAAGGACTGTAATTACTGTACAGTACAGGAAGAACACAGGTTTCCGTTGACAATGAGGAAAGAGTTTGGAGGCGGTAGAGAGTCTACTCTAACCACAATGGGCCTTTTGGCTACAAAAATTGTCTGCATTTGAAAAAAGGAGTATCTGTGGTTGACTGTTCACATAACTTAATTAAGCAGAGGTTTCAATGAAACACAGAGAAAGTAGGTACTGCAGATTTTTTTAAAAAACAAAAACCTGAACAGAATCATTAAATGATTAGAAAAGTCATTCCTGTTGTAGAGAGTTAAAAGAACAGCCTGAGTAAGACAGAATTTCAAGATCCTTGATTATACCTGGGACCTTGAATCCATTCTTTCATTAAGTTTTGTTTGTTTGCAAAGATCTTAGTTTTGCTTCAGTTATGCAACTCTAGAAGCTTACAAGTGGGAAGTGATCACTTATAAATGAGGGCTACCTTGTAATGAAGGGGTGCAGAAATCAAGATATCCACTAGATGGTAGCAAATGAATCTCTTTGCTGCTATTCAGTGGTCATTTAAATTGTTGAAACTATTGTAACTCAGCCTCTGTAACTAATTAGCCTCTTTATTGACCACGCTAGCTTCTCACATTGACCTAGAAAATAATTCAAACAGCTAGCAACAACCAAGAAAGACAAGGAAGAACTAGAGTTAAACTTACGTTACATACAAATATACAAAAATCTATGGTTTGGACCTTTTTAAATTTTTAATTACTCTTGCCTCCTTAAATTTCTTTTTTAAAAATTAATGCTAAAATTTTAACTTTTAATATTTCAATTTTTATATACTGTTTTTATATTTTGATGTTTATTGGTCATGGTGCAGTGATTAAAATGCAGTATTGCAGGCTAATTCTGCCAACTGATAGCAGTTCGATTCTCACTGGCTCAAGGTTGGCTCAGCCTTCCATCCTTCCAAGGTTGAAAAAATGAGGGCCCAGATTGTTGGGGACTATATACTAACTCTGTAAAGCACTGTGAAGCGGTATATAAGTCTAAGTGCTATTGTTATTGTACATCACCCAGAGTCCCTCTTTGAGGGATATGGACAGTTCAGAAATGTGAAAAATAAATAAGAAAGAGAAGGTGGATTCTCGGGACAATGCTCTCTAATATCATATGAATAATTGCCATGAAGAGACATACCTTAGAACTCAAAATTCATAATCTTAAAGAGGTTTGGATCACATAGTCAGAAATGGTAAGGTATCCATTGCATATATAAATGTTATAAAAGGTTGTTTGGGTTCAGACAACTGGAGTTTGGGGTTCTTTTTTTAATGAAGGGTGTTTTTTTGTAGAAATGGGAGCCAAGGAAAACTAGATTGTCAAAAAAAGAAACTGTCAAAATGTATTTTCACTTACTGGAAATACTATGAACAGCTATTTCGTTGAGTACATTTTCATTACACATTGCAGAATCCTTGAATTCTTCAGACAATAGTGCTTACAGATACTAGTTGAAGGAGAGGACTATGCACCCAAAACTCTTGTGTTCAATTTAAGAAAGTTTAATTCATGCATATTGCATGAATTGTAAACTATATAAGCTCAAGAATGTAGAACACATAGGTTTTCTGAATGTTGTAGTATGAATTTATTTATATGTGTATGAATTCAAATATAAATTGTACCATTTAGAAATGGATGGATTTCAAAACTAATGTATTTGTATAATTAATTTCAAACTTGTAATTAATGCTAACTAATTGATTTATTTCCCCAGTGGCTTTGAATGTGTTTATTGTGTGCTAAATTCCAACAATCATCCTTGGTTGACAACTAATTTAAATCTGACATCAGTTTTCTAGAAAATGCTGGTTTACCAACTTTTGCCATTTCTAATAATTCTGTGTGAATAATTCACATGTTTCTTGTGACGACTTTACTTTCCACTACGTGATGTATATGTACACTGAAAAATATAGCAGTGTCACCATGAATGGTCTAATGCTATGAGATCATTGGTATTTGTCTCCCTCTTGTGGTTCATCTGAAATCTTTATGTGTTTGTCAAGTTTATTAATGTGAAAAGCAGCCATAGATTTATTTTTTTTAAAGAAAAATGAAAAAAGTGACACAAAACAGAAGGCTTATGTAAAGTCATAAACTAAAATTAAAATGGAAAAACACCCAGTAGGGATACAATGGTCACAATTCAACATTATGCTTGACTTTAATAATTTCAAGAGGCTGAAATGCACTTTACACTCTTTGGATTGTAATCAATTATGTCAAAACATCATGGCCCTAAACAAGAAATATGTTTCATTGTGTAGCTCATTATGATGAAAGAATGTGCATATTGAAGAAATTCAGTCACTTTTAAGAATTATCTCCAACAAGGCGTGTGATTCTGATAACGTATCAAAGAATAATGTTAGCAGAATTAACAAGCATTATCTTAGCTATTTTAATGATCATATCTTATATGGCAATAAAATTCTCTTTATATTGAAACAGATTTACTCTCATATGAGCATATTTAAGTATGTAAACTTGATTATGTTACTTCAAAATGGAAAACCTATTTTATTGTCAAGTACTACATTTTCTGGCCGAAACCTGCTGTGGTTTATAATGCAAATGGCTGAAGTTAAAAGTGGATGTGATTCTTAGATTCACTTATTATTCAGTTATGGTAGCCATTTTTTGCCCTTCTTTTCTATCATATTTGATTTTCAGAGCTTGCTTGGATAAATCCCTGCTTTGGACAAATCCCTGTTTTCTTAGCACAGTTTTTCAGAAGTAGTTTGTCATTGCCTCCTTCCTAGGTTTGAGAGAAAGTGACTAGCCCAAAGTCATCCTGCTGGCTTTGTGCCTAAGGCAAAACTAAAACTCATTAACTCTCAGTTTCTAGTCTGCTTCCTTAACTCCTACATCAAACTGACTTTCCTGGCTGTAAAGAGAAATTAACTATTATACTGTGCTGTCTAGTGATTATCCAGACTTCTGCAGCCCAGAAATGATACTTCTAGTTTTCAATAATAAAAAAGCACCATGCTAGAAGCTAGAAAAATGTGGAATAGACAATATCACCACCAGATGGATTTGTAGCTGGCTGACAAACCGTACTGAATGAGTAGTCCTTAATGGTAGTACAGGTGAAACTCGAAAAATTAGAATATCGTGCAAAAGTTCATTTATTTCAGTAATGCAACTTAAAAGGTGAAACTAATACATGAGATAGACTCATTACATGCAAAGCAAGACAGTTCAAGCCGTGATTTGTCATAATTGTGATGATTATGGCTTACAGTTCATGAAAACCCCAAATCCACAATCTCAGAAAATTAGAATATTACATGCAATCAATAAAACAAGGATTGTACATAGAACAATATCAGACCTCTGAAAAGTATAAGCATGCATATGCACTCAGTACTTGGTTTGGGCCGCTTTTGCAGCAATTACTGTCTCAATGCGGCATGGCATGAAAGCTATCAGCCTGTGGAACTGCTGAGGTCTTATGGAAGACCAGGATGCTTCAATAGTGGCCTTCAGCTCTTCTGCATTGTTCGGTCTCATGTCTCTCATCTTTCTCTTGGCAATGCCCCAAAGATTCTCTGTGGGGTTCAGGTCAGGCGAGTTTGCTGGCCAATCAAGCACAGTAATCCCACGGTCATTGAACCAGGTTTTGGTGCTTTTGGCAGGGTGGGCAGGTGCCAAGTCCTGCTGGAAAATGAAGTCAGCATTCCCATAAAGCTTGTCTGTGAAATGAAGCATGAAGTGCTCCAAAATCTCCTGGTAGACGGCTGCGTTGACCCTGGACTTAATGAAGCACAATGGACTAACACCAGCAGATGACATGGCTCCCCAAATCAACACAGACTGTGGAAACTTCACACTGGACTTCAAGCATCTTGCTGTGTGTGCCTCTCCATTCTTCCTTCAGACTCTGGGTCCTTGGTTTCCAAATGAGATGCAAAAGTTGCTCTCATCAGAAAAGAGGACCTTGGACCACTGAGCAACAGACTAGTTCTGTTTTTCTTTAGCCTAGGTAAAAGATGCTTCTGATGTTGTTTGTTGTTCAGGAGTGGCTTGACAAGAGGAATACGACATTTGAAGCCCATGTCCAGCATCCGTCTGTGTGTGGTGGCTCTTGATGCACTGACTCCAGACTCAGTCCACTCCTTGTGAAAGTCCCTAACACTTTTGAATGGCCTTTTCCTGACAATCCTCTCCAGGCTGCAGTCATCCCTGCTGCTTGTGCACCTTTTTCTTCCACACTTTTCCCTTCCACATAACTTTCTATTAATGTGCTTTGATACAAGACTTTGGGAACATCCAACTTCTTTTGCAATTACCTTTTGAGGCTTTCCCTCCTTATGGAGGGTGTCAGTTTTCTGCACAACTGTCAGGTCAGCAGTCTTTCCCATGATTGTGACTCCTACTGAACCAGACTGAGAGACCATTTAAAGGCTCAGAAACCCTTTGCAGGTGTTATGGCTTAATTAGCTGATTAGAGTGGGACACTTTGAGCCTAGAATATCAAACCTTTTCACAATATTCTAATTTTCTGAGATTGTGGATTTGGGGTTTTCATGAGCTGTAAACCATGATCATCTCAATTATGACACATCACAGCCTGAACTATCTTGCTTTGCATGTAAAGAGTCTATCTCATATATTAGATTTACCTTTTAAGTTGCATTTCTGACATAAATGAATTTTTTGCACGATATTCTAATTTTTTGAGTTTCACCTGTACATCCACATGGAGAGAAGTAAGCAGTGGAGTATCACAAGGGTCCATCTTAGGCCCAGTACTCTTCATAAATGACATAGATGAGGGAATAGAAGGGGAACTCATTAAATTTGCAGATGACACTAAATTGGCAAGAATAGCCAACACTTCAGAAGACAAGCTTAGAATCCAAAAAGACCTTGACAAACTTGAACAATGGGCCCTATCCAACAAAATGAATTTTAATGTGGAGAAAAGCGAGGTTTTACATTTAGGCAGGAAAAATCAAAGGTATAAAGTACAGATTAGGAAAGACCTGGCTCAAACACAATAACTGTGAGAGGGACCTTGAAGTCCTAATGGATGATCACCTGAATATGACCCACAGGGATGTGGTTGTGGGGGAAAAGAAGGAGGAAAGAATATTATATATGATTGTTGTCTTGAGTTATTTATAAAAATAATACAGCAGGATAAAAATCTAATAATTATATGCATGAATACAAAAATGCTATTTGCATGCGGATCTTTTCCTTCCTCTACTGATCCAACTTATTGCCTTAATCATGCAGACAGTGTGGCAGTATGGAGTAAATAATATTAATTATCCTAGATCAGGGTGTATGGCCTATGGAAAATTGCATAGATCACACTGTTAGATTGGAGCGCTACAGTTGGCTCACCTTGTTGATGAGAAAACTATTCCCCAAGTGCATTCAGACTTTCTTTTGCAAGGACAGATTTGATGAATATCTGTAAAATAAGGTAGATGTAGGAAAAGTTTTATCTGTATGTTTACCTATGTATTATAGTAGTAGAGGGTTTGGAGTCGGCTTAAGTGTGCTTAAATTTTGTCCATAGGCTCTCCACAACTGGCTTCAATGATTGTTTTTCTTCTATGATGTATGAAAGTTCTCCTGAGCAGAATTTGTGTCTATAATCACAACTGGCCTCTAATGTACAAATATATTTGCATGAAATCCACATCCATTGCCAAATATGCCTTTTAAGATAATGATATTTTTCCAGTTTATTTTACATTTAATTAACTTGGTAAGTGGTTAAGATCTGAGTTGTTTTTTTTTTTCAATATCCAAGGAGCTAAAAATTATGCAATACATGCAGCATTAAATAAAAAAATTATTAGGTGAACTGTGCATTCTACTGCCAATTAGAGAATTAAGGATATGTTTAACTATAACCATCAAATGGTCCACTATTTTCTTTAATTAGTATGATATACAGTATTTTCAATACCACTTCCCAGTTCCAGATGATGATAAGAGTCCTTTGAATATTTCTACAGTTTCATTTTAGTCACCACAACCATCTTAATCTAAAGCAGGGGTGTCAAAGAACTTTTTGACAACAAAGGTGCCCCTCCTTCTCTCCTCCACCTTTTTCCCAGCTCTGGATCCAATAAGGAATGAGCTGACATTTGAGAGGGTTGGTTTTTCAATGTTATAGAACTTTTTCAATGTTTTAGAACTTAGGGATTCTGTAAGCACGTTACAGCTGTGTATATGCTGGTATGTGCATGGGAATCCCACTTCTATGATTAGGAGAGGCAGGAGGAACAGAAAAATATCAGGTGCTATATTGAATCTGTGGCTTTGCTAATGGGGTTTGATAGCAGTTGCTCTAAAGATTGCTACCCTGAATAGCAACGGCAGATTTATAAACAGCTTCATAAGTGGTTTACAATCTCAGCATATTGCCCCAACAAGCTGAGTCTTCATTTTATTGACCTTGTAAGGATGGAAGGCTGAGTCAACTTGGAGCTGGTCAGGAATGAACTGTTGGCAGTCAGCAGAGTGAGCCTGCAATACTGCATTCTAACCACTGTGCCATCTTTGCGCTACCATTGAATCTTGGAGAGTAATTAGTACATAGTTTCAATAGACCAGCAATTTGTGGTGGCTTCTTTATTATGGTTGTCTCGGACTTCTCTTTTGGTCCAAGTAGGCAGGTAGGCATTTATTCACTTTATATGCCATTTTCCATCAAGATGTCTAGGTCTTATTTCCTGCACATTTGTCTTTATACCAATGTCCCTGGGAGGCAAGGTGGGCTGAACAAGAGTGGCCCAATAAAGACACCTGATGAATTTTTATGGCTGATGATGGAATTGATCCTCCTTTTCATAGTCCAGGTCCTAGGTCTTCATCACTACATCACGTTAATGTAAACCATAAGCACACTAATATTTTGATTCAAACCAAGAGAAGCCAGAGCATGGTTAACTGGGATAAAACTAGGGCAAAACAGAAAGAAACAAAGAAGGGAGGGAGGAGACAGTCTTGGCTGTGTAGCCATAAAGTCTGTGCACATTTTTTCATCTTTCTCCAGTGCAATCTACTCTTCTTTCAGGAGATACCCCAGTGATTCTGTTTAATTACTGCTGACATTTCATCTGTCATACAATGACTTTTATGAAAGGACAGATATAAATTAGCTTACTTCTGAAAAGAGCAAGTGTAAACTCAATAAACAAAAGCACATTATAAAAAGAATACATCACAGCCATAGAAAGAGGTTATTTCCCCCCTCCCCGCTGTCACCCATTCAAGATTCATTTATACTACCAGTATTGTGTGCTAACTTCACATACCACCTAGAAGACAGTTACAAAAGAGGCTGCAAATTGACTTCACTGAAATGCCAAACTATCAGGACGTTGGGATGCTGTCATCCTGATAGTAAAGGAAATATCTGAAGGGTTTTTGATAAGGACTCCCAAATATACACTGCTCAAAAAAATAAAGAGAACACAAAAATAAGACATCCTAGATCTGAATGAATGAAATATTCTTATTAAATACTTTGTTCATTACATAGTTGAATGTGCTGACAACAAAATCACACAAAAATTATCAATGGAAATCCAATTTAGCAACCCATGGAGGTCTGGATTTGGAATTACACTCAAAATTAAAGTGGAAAAAAACACTACAGGCTGATCCAACTTTGATGTAATGTCCTTAAAACAAGTCAAAATGAGGCTCAGTAGTGTGTGTGGCCTCCACGTGCCTGTATGACCTCCCTACAACGCCTGGGCATGCTCCTGATGAGGTGGCAGATAGTCTCCTGAGGGATCTCCCCTCACACCTGGACTAAAGCATCCCCCAACTCCTGGACAGTCTGTGGTGCAACATGGCATTGATGGATGGAGTGAGACATGATGTCCCAGATGTGCTCAATTGGATTCAGGTCTGGGGAATGGGCGGGTCAGTCCATAGCATCAATGCCTTTATCTTGCAGGAGCTACTGACACACTCCAGCCACATGAGGTCTAGCATTATCATATCTACCAGTAGTGGGATTCAAAAAATTTTACTACCAGTTCTGTGGGCATGGCTTGGTGGGCATGGTGTGGCTTGGTAGGCGTGGCAGGGGAAGTATACTGCAAAATCTCCATTCCCTCCCCACCCCACTAACCTGCTTTCCAGCTCTGTTCTCCTGTGCAGGGCAACAAAAGAAGACCCAGCCAATCAGCTGGGACTCGGGAGACAGAGAATAGATGGGGGCGGGGCCAGTCAGAGGTGGTATTTGCCAGTTCTCCAGAACTGGTCAGAACCTGCTGAATACCACCTCTGCTACCTACTGTGTTTCCATTTGGTTAAAAGATCACAACCATCCTACTGTCAGAAGAATAATTTGGGGTTCCTACTCGAGCTGAGGCTGTGCAAGAATAAATAAAAATGAGATCCAGACCAGCTGTGAGAAAATAAGAAATATTTATTTCAGTTTGCCTTTAGGGGTGGGCTGAAGAGAAATGGGGTGCAGCAATAGGTTTTTATAGGGGAAGCTGGTCCAGGGTGTGGAAGTGCCTATGTGCTGATTCTAGGGTGACACTTGGGGGGGGGCGGTGTTTGTGTGTGTGTATATAAATATGTATTCCTATGAACATGCAGTTTTTCTGGGAGACCTGATTTAATTAACTGTGTTTGCAGACCTTATCCTTTGATATGTAGATTAGATCTGGGTAACTTATTGGGGGTTTGAAGAAGCTAATTTTAGTTGATTAACTTAATTTCACTTTGACTGTCAATTATCTAGTGGAGACACTGATGTCAAACCATTGTGGATTCTGTTAATATTTTAAGGGAATATGGAAACAGTATAAAAAAATAGAATATAGTTGGATATAAAACTTCTCACACTACATTGTTGTGCATGATATCTGGAAGGGAAAAAAAACAACGAGCCAATTTCAAGGAGAGACGTGGCACTGCTCTTTCCTTAATGAATGTAAATGTTTGTTGGATGAATAATACTCTCCCAGAGGTATGTACCTAATGGATCTCAAGGAGCGCTGAGCTCTTTGCTGCTGATTTACAAAAAGCTCTGCTGTTCAACAACCAGAGGAACAAGCGCAGGAAATTAATAAAGCAATATTTCCATAAGACAACAATTAATGACTTAATATGGTATCCTGGCTATGAGGTGCATTAATTTAGACTGACAGCACTCAAGGCCTTAAGAGCTGGCACTGCAATAGACGGACAGGATGGGAACAAGAGGCAGAATAAACAGAAAGATTTCTAAGTGCTGGTGACATTTGCTCAATGAGCTTAAAAGGAATAATATAAAGCTGGGGTCACTTATAACAGAGGAAGCAAAACAGAAATGTGGGGAGTACCTGGAAAGAGCTGCTTAGATCCAAGGCCAGAAAAAAGGTCTGTGTGATGATGGAGATGAGGGATGAGGGTTGGAGGATTCAGATAACAGAGAAGAACATTCTGAATTGATAGCATAGGAGCTGTCCCGCAGCCTTTAAGAAGCGATGGACATATTTTGGAGAATATTTTTCCTTCTGCAGTTTTGCTAATTTATTTATTTATTAAATGCATGTGCCATTCATCGCGCTTTCCAAAGTGACTCTAGTCTAGACAGCTTACAGCAACACTCACAAGGTCAGTTAGGTGTGAAACCATGAGAAAAAAAAACCCACAAGAATTCTAGTCCTCCTCTAAAGGATGGATCAGGTAGCAATGACTTATGTATATATAGTGTGCCCTTGAGATAACTCAAACATCTAATAAGTTCTGCCATAATCCTTCCAGGGATTCCACCTTCCATGCTCTCTACTTGAATTCAGGACTATTTGGTGAATATAATTGCCATTGCTTTCATGCCATTGCCATGAAAGCATGACAGTTAAGCTATTTTTCTTTCACCTGTTTTCTAGAAATTTGATGGGGCAGAACTAGAGAGAACTTAGATTTTAAACAAATGGTTCCCCTTGTCCCTTTTCTTCCAATGTGACCCACATTGTTTTGGAAGGCATGGTAATAATACAGAGGGCTTGAGTTCCAGGTTCAGTCAGGAAACTATTGTGATAGTCCTCAGGACCTACAGCCAACTTAATATAGGGGCAACAAACAACCTCCAGCTACTTCCACCCCAGATTTCCAAGCCTCTCACTGGAAGATTACAGTGGGGTTTTAAAGAGTTACTGCATAATCACAGTCACTGTTAGTCTGCAGGGCCCTGAATACATTACAGGAAGTTTCAATAGTGTTCTGAATGTATACAGAGTTTAGTTAGATATCTAAATAGTTTTCTGGGGAATTGTAGAGCTGAAAGAAAACTTGTCTGACTTTTGTGTTTTATTTTATTTAGATCATTTCACTCTAATGCTAAATGCTAAATTCTAATGCTAAAAATACTCATGGTCTATAGCTTGTTTTAAAAAGATAAAGCTTTAGCATATAGTGCACAATTTCTTCTGACTTTGGGGCACATTTGGTTTTGAGTTGCTATTGG
Source organism: Notechis scutatus (assembly GCF_049901735.1). Classification (NCBI taxonomy): domain Eukaryota; kingdom Metazoa; phylum Chordata; class Lepidosauria; order Squamata; family Elapidae; genus Notechis; species Notechis scutatus. The sequence goes on along the minus strand of NC_142011.1, from coordinate 33,738,309 downwards.
TAGCACTTCAAAAAATAAGACCAGGGCAAAAATTCACATTTAATAAAAATTAATGAGAATTTTAGTGGTTTAAGCAAATACATGGTTCCATTCATAACTCATTTTTTCTTTCTATGTCCATACCTCTGTCAGATGATTCCCATGGAATGATGAAATAAGCATCAAAATATTATCTCAATTGTCTTTCCTTATTTAAAAAGAAATATCTCTTTACCTTGATGTTTTTCACAGTGTTTTCTCCATTCAGCCAAAGCCATATTTGTTCAAATCCAAACTCAGGGGAGAAAATCAACTAATGTGAGGGGTGGAGACTAAAACAAATAAAATTATACTAAGGAATTGAAACCATTTCTACCCTTCCTCAAGAAATGCAAAGTGGATTTATATTTATCTTTAGTATTTGGGATTGTGACTGTTCTAAGTATGTCTGGCATAGTGATAAAGGTGCTGGCCTAGACACTGGGAGACTGTGAGCTCTAGTCTCTCTTTAGGCATGAAAACCCAGCTTGGTGACTTTGGGCCAGTCATTCTCTTTCAACTCACCTCCTGGAGTTGTCATTATGGGGAAAGTAGTAGGAAGAAAAGGATTGGGCATGTGTGCCACTTTGAGTTATTTATAAAACTAGTAACAGTAAGATAAAAATCTAAAAAAACAAATAAAAAATAAATACCTAGGCGCAATATACTACAAATAGTTTCAAAATATTTTAAATTTAAAAGAGTGAACATGGTAAAAAAAGTTGTGGACTAATGCTGGTTTTAATAATATAGTGTCAGGATTAAAAGATCACAATTGACCGGAGTCAAATTAAGAATTTGAAATAAATCTTTTTCCAATTAACTGCCATTGTAAGACACACTAAAGGTTCCTGAGGGAAAGGAGAAGAAGGAGAGAGGAAAGAGGAAGGCATTCCCACAAAATGTGGATTCCCCTGAGCAGTGGGCCATTAGTCAAATAATTCTTGTCCTCTTTGGCTTCTTGTAATGAAAATCTGCCTACAAAGAGATGGCAGAAAGGCTGAGATTCAGTTTGCTTGTTCCATTTTGAAGAAGTTTTATTGTTGCCAAGTCAGGTGCAGGTGGTTCATCATCAGCAAAAACCAGGTGGGGCTATTTGATAGGGTGTGACTCTAGGCAGAATATTCAGCAAGATAGGCCTTTGGCCTATTACAGTATTGTAATTTGCACACTTTATTTATCACATCTAGATGGATCAAAGTGACTCTGGACAGTGTACAACAATTAAGTTTAGCTTGGGTCCTATGGAAAAGTTTGGATCTCTTCAGGTCAGTACCAAATGTGGGGCACAGGCAGAAATGAAACATGGTGGCAATCATATTTTTAAAATCTGCACTGTTCTGCAGAGATAAAAATTGTACGGGATTACAAGGGAGCCTCTAAATGTTGGTTGCTTGGTAACATCATGGGTCATCTTCCTGTGTATCATCAGTTAGCTGTAAAATTAATGGTTCTCCTGGAACTTGAGGGGGGGAGAAGAGATCTCCTGTTAAAATTGCTTTCTCCCCCTGCTGGGGCTTCAGCCTGCTGTCTTTGTTCGAAGTGGTGTGAAGTGGTTAAAGTCATTAACTTCCTGCAGTTCTAATCTGGCTGTGAATGAGAATGAGCAGTAGGACACCACATGTTTAACTGCATGATCTCCTTGTGTTTATTATTCACACAATCTTTTGCAAGCAAGGGAATCCTCTTCTGGGCCTTTGAGACGTCAGAGAATTGGTAAATCTTTGTAGCAAGTGCCTCCAGATAGAAATATGCCAATACCTTTAAGTATGTTCCCAGAATTCTCATATGGGTTTGCCTATGTTTGCATGCATGCATAGATGCCTGCAACAGAAAGACTTGCATTGCTCAGGCATATTATGACTGAAAGATTTTACCTACAAGATTTCATTGCCAAAGACAAATACGTCTGAATAATGCAAAGAATGTTTCTACAAATCCAGGATTTTCCAGATATGTTGGATGACATCTTCTTGACTCCCAAGGAATTAAAACACGCTAGCTAAAGAGTTTAGGAATTGGGGTGCACCATATCTAGCAGGCTGGGCAAGACTCCTCCAAGAGATGTCTAAAAGAATGGTAATTTTGTTTTAGATGAGTTTTTGCACCTTTGAAATTGTAGCAGGTGTTATCCAGAAAATAGTGGAAGCTAGATTTGTAGCAAACAAACAAATTTACAGCATAATCCAATTGTTGGTCCATCTTGCTCAACTTATCTGTTCATTCGCTGGAAAAATGACTGACAAACTCTTCTATACGACTGTGAAATTTAAGGACACCTCCACACAAGAACCCTGTACCAGCTTGAAATCAGGTTAGCCTGGCCAACCATGGGCTGTCAACTAATTTTGAGAACTGATTTATGTGGGGGGTAGAGGGTTTTTTTTCTGGCCCTCTTGCCTTTGTTGAAACTCTAACAACCTAACTTTTTCTTTGCAATCCTGCTGATCTTCTATAATAGTGGGAGAGTTGTTTTGCTATTAGTAGGAATTGCAGACTCATCCCATTGTCTGGCTTCATGAATTTCTTTCCTTAAGCCAAATGCTATCATTTCTGATTCAAAGGTTTTTAAAGACTGTAGATGGATAATGCCAAGATCTCCTGGAAATTTACAAATGATCATTTGTACATGAAGGAGAGGACATGGTTAGCAATTAATTCCATGTCTGCCTTGCATGAAACACCTGTGGGGTCTCAGAGTGTAGATCACTGGTTGAATAAAATATTTGCAGTCTCCTATTGGTGGCTGAAGGGAGCATAGATTAGCTCAGGGACTCACGATGCCCAGCATGTTCTCTGTGATTTGAACTTTGCAGTAGATCCCATGAAATTCAGATTATTTTGGTGGAAGATGATGGCTCCAAAATGTCTTCTGCTACTTTTTGATATTTGGGGAATATGATAGGCCAAAAATATTCATGAACTGAATTGTTGGCAATTCAGTTGAAAGAGAATAAGAAAAGACAGCATGGAAAACCTATCTGATAATTTTTAAGAGCAAAAATGAGATCTCCCCAGTATTATCTGATCTATCTGATTGTCTGTCTGTCTATAATGTTGCTGCTGTGGTGATGGAGTGGTTAGAATACAGTATTGCAGGCTAATTCTGCCAACCTGAAGCAGTTCGATTCTCACTGGCTCAAGATTGACTCAGCCTTCCATCCTTCCAAGGTTGGTAAAATGAGGACCCAAATTGTTGGGGACAATATGCTGACTCTTAGAGACAGCTGTAAAGCACTGTGAAGCAGTATGTAAATCTAAGTGCTATTGCCCATTGCTATTCCTGCCCTCAGAATGACTTTAAATAGGACTAAGCTACATTGTAGTATTGCTGTAGTTCTGCTAGGAGATGTAAGCAAATACAAAATTCTGCATAAGCAGTGAACACACACACACATGCACACACCCCAAGTCATTGTACTGTACTACTATGTACAGTAGTGAGGTCAGAAAGTCTATGGCTCTAGGATTTTAGTTCAGATAGAAGACTTTGTACCTAATTCATTGCTACAAAAAGTTGTGCTGCTCCTATGGACAATCAACTGTCCACTGATATTACAATATGACATACAGGGAAAGGATTGCTCATGGGTGCCTTTGTAGTAAATTTTATATTGCTTGTGTCACCTTACCCAGGTACAGAATTATCACACTTGATATTTCAAAGAGACACACTGGGCATAAGTATGAGTTGCAGTGATGCCATATGTGTCATGATAGCATCACTCAATGATGCAGATAGCATAAATGGTGCCATTTGCACAATGCCATCATGATGCATTTGAAGTCACTTGCTTCCACACACACCCCTCACTTCAAGGTTGCTCATTATTTTAAGGTGGGGGGGGGAATCACTGACAGCTACAATTTCTTTCTCAAATCCTTTTGCAAAAATGTTATATAGCATTATTTTGGAACATGCTGGTTAAATGCAGTTAGGCAGTGTCCAGAATAGCAATGAGTTTAATACCTTATACTTTGGATTTTTGCTTCATCTGTTAAAATAGTTGAAGTCCCAATCGCTGTGTTGAAAAGAATTGTGGGCGGAAGTTTGTCACTCGACAGTAGTTCAACAGTTTTAAAAAATCATCCAGGAAACAGATCAGACTACTATAGACCAAGAAATATCTGTCTATCCATCTATAACTCTATCATGCTTTTAGATTGCTGCAATTTTGTTACTCTTGGGAGTGTAAAAATAATTATAAATATGAAATATCCACAGTATAATAGTGACAATATAATACAAAAATAAAAAACAATAACCTACACAGAGCAATGTAAACATAAACATTCATATGAAATTCATTCAACTAATTTAAAAAGTCATCTGGAAGAACTGTATTTTTAGTTGTTTCCAGAAGATAATATTATAAAAGCTAATCTCATTTCCCAAGGGAAAGCTGTTTCATAAGATAGAGGCCATTACCCCAATGGCCTCAGCAGTGCCAATTTCATGGCAGTGGGGATTATAACCTCATAGCCTCACCTCTGTTACTAATCTGTTGAATAAGTAAAAACTAAGTTAGCTGAAATATGTCTCTATTGTCACGTCATCTGATGTGGCCATGGTTTAGCCTCCCTGCAGTGAATAAGAGGCAAAGAGAATCCCATGGAGACCATGGCAAGGGAGACGCCAACAGCTTCCCCAATTTCAGATCACATAACCAGAATGTGATGCCTGTCCTGTCTCAGGCTCTAGAAGAACTACGATAGGCTCATGGCCATCATGGTGGCCATAAACTCTCAAATCATCTTAGATTTGAGAAGGCATAGTAATGTCCCCTAAACCATAAGTTTGGGAAATTTTATTGCCAACCCTAAAATGGTGTCAAAGAGCTCTGGCAGGAAGGTGGCTATGAATGAGGGGTGGGCTGGTACAATGCCAATAGTCATTGTATAACTTCAAAAAAGGCAACTATGATCTTATAGACAACGATCTCTCATCCCTTGATTGGCAATTTCTATTCACTGGATGCAATACTGTAGAAGACCATTACAACATATTTTTCCTTGAAGTCAAAAGAGTCATCAAACTATATGTACCATTAACAACTCCCAAAACCAGAAAAAACAAATTACCCATAACAATAAGGAGGCTTCAATCCAAAAAGAAATCATTTTGGCGGAAAAACAAATCTGGTCACGTTGCCGACTTCAAAAGCCAATAAAAAAATGTATGCTACCAGATAAAAACTGAATGCACCAATTATCACATTAAACAAGAAGAAAACCTTCTACGCACCAATTCCACCCGCGCTTTCTACAATTTTGTAAACAACAAACTAAAAGACTCAAGATCCATCCCTGAAAGGACCTAATGGTAAAGACTGCAACAATGACACTATTAAAGCCAACTTCTTTAACACATTCTTTGGCTCAATATTTGTAAACAGCAATGGATCATGCCCAGTATTTCCTAGTTGAACCATAGACAACTAAATGATCTAATACATATCGCTTTTACAGAAGACAATATTGAAAAAGCACTACGCAATCTAAAACCATCTCTATCTATTGGACTGGACGGAATATATGCCTACTTCTTAAAAAAGCTATCCACTGTCATAGCCGAACCTCTAAGCATAATCTTTGAAAAATCTTTCAGGACCAGTTCCTTGCCAAAACTATGGTCACAAGCAACGGTCATCCCCATCTTCAAAAAGGGAGACCTCAGCCTAGTTGAAAATTACAGACCAATCTCTTTATGCTGCGTCACCTGTAAAGTCATGGAATCAATTATTAACCAATCCATCATCCACCACTTAGAAACAAACAACCTACTCTTTAATAAACAATTTGGTTTCAGGAAAAAACTATCATGTTGTTAAGCCTGGATTCCCCAACGGGTGTTAAGGAAAACAAACTAAACAGAATGTGCAGCGAAGTCAGATAGGAAGACAGGTAAATGTGTGAGATAGGTTTTCTAGTTAACACGCAGTAAAAATACAGATATGCTTGTGCTATCAAAAATATTGTTTATTCCATTTAAGAATTATAGCATAGTCAAATAAACGGTCCATTAGTCATATATCATTTTCAGTCAAGTCTTGTCAGGGATACACTATTTTGCAAAGTCCGTGTTGAATAGCCAATGTCAGTACACTTACAATAAATCAGTCCAATCTCTCTTTATCTTCTTCTCTCCATTGAGAAATATCAACACACTTCTTTTACTCCCCGTTTCAGCAAGAACGCAGTCATCAATCATCCAGTAATTAGGGATCTTCTAGCCAGAGAGAGAGAGAGCTGCAAATGCCTCGCTTCTAATATAGTGCTTTTACAACCACACCCTTAATTACTTTCTTACTGTTAAAGTTACAGACACTTTAACTAAACAAACCATGATACCATATTTATTATTTTTATCCAAACCAGTTAGGGTAAACAATGTTATCCCTAACATTCTCCCCTTTTGGGTAATAATAATAATAATATTACAATAATATAACCATTTACACCTTTAAATCATAATTGTCACAACTCTCTTTAAATTTTACAACACCTTGAGCTTTTGTAAACTGGTCTGCAATATTTTCTTCCGTCATGCAGTACTCAAGTTTAATTAGACCATTTTTTACAGATTCTCTAACATTTAAGTATCTTAAATCAGTATGCTTTGATCTAGTCTTTACAGCAATATTAGTAGCTAATTGTATAGCTGCCTGGTTGTCCTCGTACACAATAATAGAATCTTTAACAGTTATACCCATGTCTAATAATAACTGTTTGTACAGAATTAAGTCAGTGCATAGTAATGACAGACATGAAAATTCTGCTTCCATCGTTGACAAGCTAATATGCTGTTGTCTGATTGACCTCCACCCTATTAGTGTCTTACCAAATAATATAACCATCCCAGATGTTGATTTTCTAGTGTTTATGTCAGTTGCAAAACTTGCATCTGCATAGGCACTAAGAATCAAATCACCTTTTGGCTCTAGATACAATGCATGGTGCATTGTTCCTTTAAGATATCTTAAAATTCTCTTTAATGCTTGCCAATGACATTGATGTGGATCATTATTAAATCGTGCCAGCTGATTCACACTATAAGCTATATCTGGCCTTGACCAATTGCTTATATATGATAAGCTACCAATCAAAGATTGATATATGGTCTTATCAAATTTGGGACTTTGAGCATCAATTTTGCAAATTTCCTGACTCATTGGAGTCTTTGCAGGCTTACAAAGTTCCATTTTATACAATTTAATTAATTGACAAATTTTATCCTCTTGAGATATCTTAAATCCTTTTGTGGTTTTATTAATTGTCAATCCTAGATACTTTTTAATTTCACCTAAATGCTTTAATTTTATCCTTTTGGCTAATAATGAAATAATCTCAGTAGCTTCATTATTGGTCTTAGTTATCAAAGCAATATCATCTGTAAATAATAACAATAATGACACCGTTCCATTATTTTCTCTTTTAAACATACATGGATCTGCTAAACCAGATTTAAACCCTATATTGTTTAATTCTTTCACAATATATTGGTTCCATTCATAGCCAGATTGTTTCAATCCATATAAACTCTTCTTGAGTTTCCAACAATCATTGCTATTTACTTTATTTTCATTTATACCAACTGGTTTATTCAAATATATTGTATGCTGCAATGGTGCATGTAGATATGCAGTTTCTACGTCTAAATGGTTAACTATATAATTCTTCTTAGCTGCCCATACTAAAGCGGCTCTTAAAGTTGTAGCCTTAAGATTTGGTGCAAATACCTCATCATAATCAAATACATTTTGGTTAAATCCTTGTGCTACTAATCTAGCTTTATAAGTTACTTTCCCATTATTTCCTGTCTTTACTTTAAATATCCATTTGCATCCAATGGATTTTTCTCCTGGAGGTAATTTGGTTTCTTCATAAACCTTCATTTCCTTTAATGAATTTAACTCTTTTTCCATTGCCTTTTGCCAATTCTCTTGATCCTTAGCAGGATACATCTTAAGTTCATCTATGCTAGAAGGAACTTTATTTACTTGGCAAACAATCCTTGCCTGATATCTATCAGGTGGTCTGGTTATACGCGTTGTGCGTCTAGGTATAACAGGACTTACAGGTGGGCTTTCCTTTATTTCCTGTTCTTGACTATCTATCTCTTCTTGATCAATTATTTTCTCTTGATCTGATTCTATTTGCTCTTCATGGACTTCTTCTTTAATTGGACTTTTCTTATAACTAGTCTTATCTTTCTGCCTCTTATAGGGTTCTATAATAACATCATTATCTGAATCCTGCTCTATTCTATTCCATCCTATATGTTCTAGGAATTGTGCACTAGCACTGCAGTATACTCTAGATGTACCTGGTTCCCAGAATCTATAAGATCTATGGTTTGCTTGATATCCAACAAAAATTAATCTTTTAGCTCTTTGTTGTCCTTTGTGCCTGAGTTGTGTAGGGATATGCACCCATGCTGGTGCACCAAATGTGTGAATATAACTCAAATCAGGTTTCCTACCATGCCACAAAGTGAATGGTAATTCACCTGTTGTTGAATTAACAACATTGTTTAATATGTGATTCCCACACATTATAGCTTCTCCCCACAAATTGTCAGGTAATCCAGAATCAGATAACATAGTTCTTCCCATTGATTGCAGTGTTTGGCCTCTTCTCTCTATAAATGCATTATGTTGAGGCCTATATGGTGCAGACTTTTTATGTTGAATACCTGCCATTCTAAGTCTATTCTGGAATTTATTATTTGTAAATTCCGTACCATTATCTGTTATAAGAGTTACTAGTTTCTTTTTAGTTTTCCTCTCTGCAAATTTTAACCAATTAAAGAAATTTGTATACGTTTCAGTTTTTCTCTTCATTAAAAAACAGAAACCATACCTAGAATAGTGGTCCTTTATGCTTAATATGTATCTAGCACCACCTACACTTGGCTTTTTAGGACCTATTATATCGGCAAATACTACCTCTAAAGGCTCTTTGGTAGTAAATCCATCAACTCTATTTGCCGGTATAACTTTGCTTTTGTTTTGATTACAAGCAGAACATTGCAAATACTTATTACAAGGTTTCAAACTTATTCCTTTAGATAGTTGAACAGTTCTCTTAATCATTTTAAAATTTAAATGACCTAACCTTCGGTGTAACAAGTGAATACATTCATCATGAGGTTTCTTATTATCATAAACTGTGTTAGCCACCTCTAAACCATTATCATTTAACACATATAAGTCACCTCTTAAAGATCCAGTAATTTTCTTACCTTCTTTTTCAATTAAACAAGTATCTCCCCTAAAGGTAACTATGTATCCTAATCTAACCAACATTCTAACTGAAAGCAAATTAAATTTAAGTTGAGGTACATATAACATTTTTACGTTCTCATTTATATAAGAACAATGAGCTATACCTTCACCTTTTGCTTTAATTTTCCATCCGTTTGCTAATGAGATATGTTGTGAACTCATAGACATTTTTACAAATTTTTTGTTATCATTTGTAATACAGTGGGACGCACCACTGTCAACCACCCATAAATTATTTTTTACAACTCCATTACTATACATTGCTAACTCATAATTCTTATTTCTTCTTTGATGGCTTACAGCATTCTGGCTTGCATTCTTGCGCTTTGGTTTCTTACAAAATCTTGCAAAATGTCCTCTCCCTCCACAATTAAAACACCTTTTAATTGCGAATGCAGTAGGAGATTCATTATTTTCCTTTTTAGGTTGCTCCCTCCTTAACTGATCTCTTTCAAGCCTTCTTCTGGCCTCTTCAATCAATCTGCCAGTGATATCAGTTAAAGTTAGGCTTTCTTTAGGCAATATTTCAAGGGAAGTTACATAGTCATCAAAACTTTCGTCTAATGAAGATAGAATTATGTAGACCTGGTGTAGTTCAGAGAAAATTAACTCCTTCTCATGAAGTTCTTGAAAAATGCTTTTCATAGTATTCAAATGACTCAGCATATCACCATTCTTTTGGAGATATGTGTGGAAAAGCTTCCGTGTTAGATTTATGTGAGCACCAACGTTATCTCTGACATAAATCCTCCTCAGTTTTTGCCAACACCCAACAGCAATTTGCTCTCCACGTATATGAACAAGCTGCTGATCAGATAGTGTTAGTCCTATGATGCAAAGTGCTTGTTCATTTTTCTGTTTAAATTCTTCTATCTTTTGACTATCTTCCTCATCTTCAGGATCCCATTCTTCTACGTTTGGTGGGTTTTCAATTATGTTCCACAGACCTTCTCTTCGTAGAAGTAGACTACATTTCATAGACCATGAAACATAGTTTGTTCCATCCAGCTTGGATATAAGGGACAAACTTTGTAGACTGACTTGTGCCATGTTTCACTATATGGATGTAAAACTATAATTGATAAAACACAGCTGTCTGTTTACTGTAACGTGTAACAACACAAAATCTCACTTTTTACATAAACCTGTTTTTATCCTAGTTAAACTGATTTTGCAGTCTCTCTGGGCCCATAACCAGTGTTAAGCCTGGATTCCCCAACGGGTGTTAAGGAAAACAAACTAAACAGAATGTGCAGCGAAGTCAGATAGGAAGACAGGTAAATGTGCGAGATAAGTTTTCTAGTTAACACGCAGTAAAAATACAGATACGCTTGTGCTATCAAAAATATTGTTTATTCCATTTAAGAATTATAGCATAGTCAAATAAACGGTCCATTAGTCATATATCATTTTCAGTCAAGTCTTGTCAGGGATACACTATTTTGCAAAGTCCGTGTTGAATAGCCAATGTCAGTACACTTACAATAAATCAGTCCAATCTCTCTTTATCTTCTTCTCTCCGTTGAGAAATATCAACACACTTCTTTTACTCCCCGTTTCAGCAAGAACGCAGTCATCAATCATCCAGTAATTAGGGATCTTCTAGCCAGAGAGAGAGAGAGCTGCAAATGCCTCGCTTCTAATATAGTGCTTTTACAACCACACCCTTAATTACTTTCTTACTGTTAAAGTTACAGACACTTTAACTAAACAAACCATGATACCATATTTATTATTTTTACCCAAACCAGTTAGGGTAAACAATGTTATCCCTAACACATGTAATCTGCAACTCTTACACTGCAAAAACATATGGACTACACAACTCGATCAGGGCAAAGCAATTGATGCAATCTACATAGACTTCTGTAAAGCCTTTGATTCAGTGGTACACGACAAACTACTCCTAAAACTAAAATCTTACAATATCTCTGGACACCTGCATAACTGGATAGAAGCATTCCTGTCAAACAGACAACAAATGGTCAAAATTGGGAGTGTCCCATCAAATTCTGTACCTGTCAACAGTGGTGTCCCCCAAGGCAGTGTTCTAGGACCAACTCTTTTCTTACTCTACATAAATGACCTCTGTGATCATATCAAGAGCAACTGCATTCTCTTCACTGATGATGTAAAGCTATTCAACACCACAGACAATACTGCTACTCTTCAAAAAGACCTTGACTATGTATCAGAATGGTCAAACAAATGGCAACTTCAAATCTCAACAAATAAATGCTCTGTCCTACATATTGGCAAAAAAAATCAGAAAATAAAATACAGGCTGAATAGTCAAGACCTTGTTGATGATCCAAACTCTGTCAAGGATCTTGGAGTACTCATCTCTAATTATCTAAGTGCTAGAGCCCACTGTAACTACATAGCCAAAAAGGCATTAAGAATTGTTAACCTAATCTTACGTAGCTTTTTCTCTGGTAATATCACACTACTAACTAGAGCATAGAAAACATTTGCTAGACCAATACTCGAATACAGCTCATCAGTCTGGAACCCACATTACGTATCTGATATTAACACAGTTGAGAAAGTCCAGAAATATTTCACAAGAAATATTTTTTTCTTATATGTATCCATGTATTCATAACTATGTTTTTACTTATACCTATTATCTTGTAAGCAATTGACAAATAAAAATTACTAAAATAAATAAATAAATAAATAAATAAATAAATAAAGAAGAGTTCTCCACTCCTCTACTCGTTGCAGAATACCTTATGCCACCAGACTCGAAATTCTAGACCTAGAAAACCTAGAACTACACCGCCTTCAGTCCGATCTAAGTATAGTATATAAAATCATACATTGCAATGTCCCACCTGTCAATGAATACTTCAGCTTCAACCATAACAACACTAGAGCAAACAATAGATACAAACTCAAAGTTAACTGCACCAAACTTGATTGCAGGAAATGCGACTTCAGCAACAGAGTGGTCAATGTCTGGAATACTTTACCTGACTCTGTGGTTTCTTCCCCAAACCCCACAAACTTTAACCTTAGACCGTCTACTATTGAGCTCACCCCTTTCCTAAGAGGTCTGTAGTGGGCGTGCATAAGTGCACCAACGTGCCTACCATCCCTGTCGTACTGTTTCTTTTATTTATTTTTTATTTTTCTTATATGTATCCATGTTCTTATATGTATCCATCTATCCATAACTATGTTTTTACTTATACCTATTATCTTGTAAGCAATTGACAAAATAAATAAATAAATAAACAATAAATAAATAAATAAATAAATTGTGTTACGGTACTTCAGAAGATTATAGCACATGATTTCATGAATGATTAAGGTACTGAGGACTTCAGGACTGCTTTGAGCACTGTTGTGAATGCTAGGTCTAAAAGAAGAATGTCAAACTTGCAGCTCATGGGCCAGTGGCAGGATTCAAATTGGGCGTGGCTTAGTGGGCGTGGATACTGTTGAGGTCATTCTCTGTTAGGAGAATGAGCGCATACAGGGAGACGTATTTGAGAGTAGTATTTGAATAATACACACACACAGCACACAGATACACTGTACAGTAAATGTAGGTTTTTACTTCCAGAAAGTTTAAGCAAAGTTCAAATAAGCAATCCAGAGTTTAAGCAAAGTTCAAATAAGCAATCCAAAATCATTCACAGGTTAAATCAGTCAGTTTTCAGTCCAGGGATAATTCGAATATTAAAGACCAGTATCAAAAACTGTTCAGTATCAGACTTACATCAAATCCAAGAATATCAGTCATTAGAAGGAACGGCAATACTTTCCAACAGAAGGAAACAGAGACTGACTCACACTCTCTTCTGAGACTAAGACAACCTAGGTTTCTGGCTCCATCTTATGGCCATTTGAGAAACCACACCCAATTACACTTTTAGGATTCTCTTAAAGAGACAGTATTAAAATGTCTATCCAGGTTTATATATTGTCCAACCCAAATAGCTGTTAGGTGATTTACATTCCTAACAGATACTGTAAAAAGGGGGAAGGATACTGTACCCCAAAAACTTTAACCTTAGACTGTCTATTATTGACCTCACCCCTTTCCTAAGAGGTCTGTAGGGGGCATGCATAAGTGCACCAATGTGACTACCGTCCCTGTCCTATTGTTTCTTTTTAAAAAAATTTCTTATATGTATCCATTTCATGTATTCATAACTATGTTTATACTTATACCTGTTATCTTATAATTGCTTGACAAATAAATAAATAAATAATAATTTTAAAAATATCACCTCTGCCATGGGCCGGATGTGTCATGCGCTGGCCATGCCCAGCCCCAGTTTAGCGAAGGGGGGGAAAGTTGCGATACATCATGTGATGGCATGACAATGTGAGTTTGACACCCCCTGGTCTAAAAGGACCTCACAGCTTCAGTCCTTGATAGGATGTAAATGTGTAGGAAGAAAAAAAACACATTTACCAGTATTTTTACATTTCAGCTTCTAAAATACAAAGTCCTTTGTCTGAGCTATTGAAAGCATAAAACATCCTTAAGTATGAAGTTTACATATAAACCAATGTTTATCTGGATAAAATAGTGAGTTTGAAAGACACCAAAATTAGATGTATCAATTTTTAAAGTTTTTAATCTATAGACATGATATTTGCTTTCATGGCATTAACTACTCCAATTTTTAGGTTAAAGTCATACCAGCTTTCTTTGATCTGGTACAACTTTCATGCTGTCTTGGGATATAATGATTTGGGGTTTAAAAATGTGGAAAGCAGTAAATTAATTATGGGCAGACAGAAATTAGGCTGCTGTGAAAGGCACTAAAGTAGTTAGAATTCCACATATATATTGAACAATTAAAGCATCCTTCTGAGTCTGTTGTTTAAACTGGGCAAATTCTAACTTTTTTTTCACACTCTCAGATGTTGTGACATGAAACCATGTTAATCAGCCAGGTAACCGCTGTACTAGGAAGCAACTGCTCTTGCTGAAGAATTAACAGGCTTATATTTGCAGCACCATTCCTCTTTTCTGCTCCATTTTTTTCATCATACTCCTCAACAAAATGCATATTTCCCTTTTGAGAGCTCTCAAAAGAATACTATATTTTTATTGTGACAGTGAGACTGTCGGTTGCCATCGTTACATCCCCTGGCTGGGATAGGAGCTCTATGGATGTTTTAAATTCTGCTATTTCAACCATCCTCCCCTCCCCCACATCTTTTCCTTCTTCACACACACAGACACACACACACACACACACCATATTGCCTTTATTGATATATTTACATCATCATCCTGTGCAACTGTCCAACATTTGCAGAATTCTGGAGCCTTTAGATTTGTTAACCATATCAACTCATTCTAAGTGTTCTAAAAATGCACACATGTAATATTTCGTATATGTGTATCCATGCAGACTGCAACTGTGTACATAAGTGGAACCTCCAAAAGGTCTCATCTGTCTTTGTTTGCTCTCTATTATATACTAAATCCCATCCTGGTCTTCAAGACATTTGAATTAGTGTTGTAAAATGAATTTCAATTTTCTAGTCTCCTTGCTATAGAATCAGCTTATATCTTCCACTTGTCATCTTGCCCTTCTCTAGTCCCATAGCCTTTTTAAACTTAATCTATTTTGAACTACACAGAGACTTGGGTGGATATATTTGCTTTTTATTTATTTTCCTTATGATTTAACAATTGGGTTTGTCCGCAACCAGCTAACTGACAATTTGCAGTGTGTGTATGTTTGTGTGTGTGTGTGTGTGTGGATTCATTAAAGAGCCAGGGAGTTATTTAATAGATTATTATTAATTGGAATCCTTTGAAAGCAGGGCTCTGTTTTCTGAACATGATGAAAAAAACTATGTTGTCTAAAAACAGAAAGGACATTGTAAAAATCTGTACCATAGAGATTCTCTATAAGATGTTATGCTATCAGAGGTAGACCAGAGGTGATATTTAGTAGGTTCTGACCAGTTCTGGAGAACTGGTAGTGGAAATTTTGAGTAGTTTGGAGAACCAGCAAATACCACCGCTGACTGGAGATTTTACAGTATTCTTCCCCTGCCATGTCCACCAAGCCACGTCCACAGACTCGGTGGTAAAAAAACTTGAATCCCACCACTGAGGTGGACAAATCTGTATTCTGGTTTGCCAACTAAATCCTGACAGAATATCTGTATGGATTAAGCAGAAAAGAAATGCAAGTGAAGTTTTTCTATTAATTGCAATAAAAGGAAAAGTTAGGTCTGACAAATTTGGGTTGCACATAGTTTTTAAAGACAGTGGAGTCCTGTTATGAGATGAAATTGGCATCCTTAAGCTTTTATAAAATAATTAGGCTATTTAAGATTATTTAGACAGTAACTGACTTTATCATATTCTTTGTAAGGCTGAGAAAGTGAGTGAATGGTCCAAAGTCACTCAGACGGCTGTGTCTAAGATAAGACTAGAACTCACAATCTCCCAGTTCTCACCTGGTGCCCTAATCACTATACCAAACTGGTTCTCTCATTATAATCTCAAACAAGTGCACTTTACATTCTCAATATACATGACTGACTTTGTGGCAAAGTGGCAGTTATCTGTGAATAGCTACATCCCAAACTAGGGCCTTATTCTGTCAGGAATTCTGATCACAGATTTATTTATTTACTTAGTAAATTTATATGACTCCCTGTCTCACACAAATTGACTCTGGATAGGATACAACATTTAAAAAACAATAAATACATAACAACAATTATTAAGAAACAGTCATTATTAAAATAGATTTATTTAGTAAATTTATATGACTGCCTAGATATAGATGCATATCTTCACATTAAATACATGAATGGTGAAGGCAGAGCCAATTGTCAAGTCCTTCTTTGTATAGTAAATCCAACTTATGTCTAGAGTGTGTGACGGAAGCTTATGTAAAAGAAAAGACCAGATAAATTGTAAAGGGTATGTGTAAAGTCAAAATTAAATTCCTACTCTCAATGAACATGCTTGTTGACTATAGAAAATGACATGGCCGTACACTCCAACAAGCAGCCTTTTGTTTGGTAAACAACTTGTCTGTTGGAATTCAGGTGCTTCATGGTACATTATCCACCCCATCCTTATCTAAAAATAACTCCTTATCAAGTGTGTTTGTGTAATAAATAAAAATTGATAAGATCGCTTTCAAATCAAGCTTGTTTTAGGAAGCCTACATGGAGACATTTATGTAATTTGGTTTGTAATAGTATGGAAGTGTTTATTTATTTATTTATTCATTCATTCATTCATTCATTCATTCATTCATTCATTCATTCATTTATTTGGAGCATTGAAACTCCCTCGAAATCTGCCATGTAAGTACAAACCAGACTAACCCTGCTTAGCAATATTAGCTAGGTAAGTTACCTGCTGAGACATAAATATCATAGATATAGTACATGATTAATTTTTGTATTGCCTATATGTAATGGATAACATAGCAATAGCAATAGCACTTAGATTTATATATCCTTTACAATGCTTTACAGCCCTCTCTAAGCGATTTACAGAGTCAGCATATTGCCCCCAATAATTTGGGTCCTCATTTTACCCACCTTGGAAGGATGGAAGGCTGAGTCAGCACTGAGTCTGGTAAGATTTGAACTGCCAAAGTGCAGGCACCCGGCAGTCAGCAGAAGTAGCCCGCAGTACTGCACTCTAACCACTGCACCACTGTGGCTCAATTATAGGAATCTTACAGGGTAAAATAGAAAAACCTAAGTGATCACAATCATTAGTGCCATTGTGCCAACACTATAAATTAGAATTTTCTGAATTTAAACTAACTCAGGACAGAGAGGGAGACCATTATCTAGGAACATACTTTTATACCAAAGGTACAGCAAGGAAGGAAATACTCAAAGAGAGCAATAGATAAGATCAGCAGAAGATGTAGTGCTGAATCTTAAGAAGGGCTAAGCCTTTTAGGGCTAAGCAAGTAAATAGTTCAGTTCAGAGGTGGTATTCAGCAGGTTCTGACCAGTTCTGGAGAACCGGTAGCAGAAATTTTGAGTAGTTCAGAGAACTGGCAAAGAGAACCTCTGACTGGAGATTTTACACTATCCTTCCCTTGTCATGCCCACCAAACCCCGTGCCCACAGAACCGGTAGTAAAAAATTTGAATCCCACCACTGGTTCAGTTGCCTGTACATTGATGCACAGAGTATAGGGAACACTTTGATAGAATTTAAAATCCTCGTACAGGAGGGCAAATATGATATTGTGCATATAACTGAAACTTGGTGGATTGGAATCCAGAACTAGAAATATTATAGTTTTGCAATAGTGGTGAATATTTGTAATTCAGATGTAGGATGAGAGTAAAAATTCATTCTCCGAGCTTGTGGGTTGGTTTCTGAATGTTTGGTTACCTGGCTAGGTAAGAAGCTTGGAGAACAAACCTTTATCCTCAGATTATAATTTGTTCAAAAGGAACAGACCCAGCAAAAGAACAGATGGAGTTGAATCATATCTCAAGAATAATTATGCCTGCATGGAAATTCATGTTTCAAAGATCAAAATCCTGTCAAAATTACCCAAGTGAGGATTAAGGGAAAAAGCAATACAAATTATATTGTAGTGGGTATATACTAAAGGCCACCTGACCCAACCAAACAGAAGCTATAGTTGAAATGTTTGCAAACAAAATGACAAAGGCATCTAGGAACCATGATAATGTAGGATTTCAACTATCTGCAGAAAAAACAATTACTACCACCCTGCCTTCAATCAAGGACCTGTATACTGCATGAGTCAAAAAGAGGGCTGTGAAAATATTTACAGACCCCTCACATCCCGGACATAAACTATTTCAACTCCTTCCCTCAAAACGATGCTATAGAGCACTGCACACCAGAAGAACTAGACATAAGGACAGTTTTTCCCTGAAAGTCATCACTCTGCTAAACAAATAATTCCCTCAACACTGTTCAACTATTTACAAAGTCTGCACTACTATTACTGTTAATCTTCTCATCACTCCTTATCACCCATCCCCTACTACTTGTGACTGTATGACTGTAACTTTATCACTTGTATCCTTACAATTTATTTTGACTGTTCCTAGTATGATTTGATTGCTTATTGTACCCTATGACTACTTATTGTACTTATTGTACCCTATGACTACTATTAAGTGTTGTACCTTATGATTCTTGATGAATGTATCTTTTCTTTTATGTATACTGAGAGCATTTGCACCAAGACAAATTCCTTGTGTGTCCAATCACACTTGGCCAATACAGAATTTTATTTTATTCTATTCTATCTTGACATGAACTGGGAATCAAAATTGCAGTAAGTTGGAAATCTAACAGCTTCTTGACATGCCTTGCAGACAACTTCATTTTCCAAAAGATGGAGAAGAGAAACAGAAAATCAATATATTGGATGTAATAGAGAGCCAGTTTGATCTAGTGGTTAAGGCACCAAAGTAGAAAGTAAGAGATCATGAGTTCAAGTTCTGCCTTAGCCATGAAAGCCAGCTGGATGATCTTGGGCCAATCATTCTTTCTCTTTCTCTCTCTCTCTCTCAGTCCAACCCACCTTAAAGGATTGTTGTTGTGGGGAAAATAGGAGGAGGAAGGTATGTTGGATATATCTGAGTTGTTTGTAAAAATAATAATGGTGGGATATAAATAAACCAACAAACAAACCAAAATAAAATGCTTACCAAAGAGAAGAAGTGGTTAAAGAAGTGAAAGTGGTAGGAACCTTGGGAGAGAGCGACCCAGATACAACGTAGATTTTACTATATTGCAGATAGGGAGAAGTAAAGATAATCAGAATAGTCTTCTAATTTCAAGAATTCAACAGGCTAAGAGAAACAATTAGGAATGATTCTGTAACTAGAAATCCTGAAGAGTGAAACAGCTCAGTACATTCTGTAAAATGAGACAATTGAAGCCCAAACACCAAAGAGAGGGAAAAAATGGAATGAGCCTGGCCTATCTGATAAACTGAGAAATAAAAAGAACAAGTATAAAAAGTGGAAAGAAGTGTACACAATAAAAGCAGAACATTAGGAAACAGCCAGAATCAAGAAAGCTAAGGCTCAGCCTGAGCTAAGGCTTGCTATCAATGCAAAAATAACAAAAAGGGGTTTTATGAGTGTTGTGTCCCTGACTAGCTAAGTCTTCAACCTGGTCTGCATTTTGAGCGGGACCACCGACTGTTCCCATTGGTTGGTGCCATTTGACAGCAGACTATATAAGGAGCTGTCAAACGGCATCAACCGGGCTTTTGGGGCTCCGGCTCCAGCCAGCTGGCTGCCAGCCCAGCTGGGCAACCACGACAATCTGTTACTGCTTCAAATAAAGAAACGTTATTCTTCAGCTCCTGTGTCTGCCTGGTGTGTCCGTCCTACTAACACAACAATGAGTATGTCTGGGGGGGGGGAAGAGGAAAGTCAAGGAAAGTTGGATCACTCGTTAAATGGCAAGATGGTGACAGGCAACAGGGAGAAGACAGAATTGCTTATTTCCTTTTTTTTATTTCACAAAAGAAAATAGCAGTCCAACTTGTTAGAAATGGCATTGCGGATAGCAGACAAGAAATATAGATCAAAATAGGTAAGGAATTGTTGAGAGGAGACTTTGTAATTTTGAATAAATTCAAATCTGGAACTGGCAGATGTCATCAGAGAGCCACCAACTGAAATCTTTGAGAAGTTCTGGAGCACAGGGGAACTTCCAGAAAACTGGAGAAGAGCCAACATGGTGCCAATATGTAAGGAAGTTTGCAGTTCTGCCCTGGACTCAGGTTTCTTTTTTCTAACCATTGCCTACTCTTCCTTCTGTCCTTCAGGGTTATTCCCTTAGTCCTCTACAGATAGCAGTTTTCTGTTACATGGGAGAAATAGATTTATTTTCCCTAGCACCTGGGGGCAAGGAAGGAACCAGTGGGTGGAAGTGAGAGATCCAAATTTGAACTAAGGAAACATTTCCTGATTGTGAGAAATATTAAGCAATAGAAAAGCCTTCTTCCTGAATTTGTGGATAGCCCATCACTGGAGGCTCTCAAGAAAATAAAATACAATATGTTATTTAGAATGATGTGAAGATTCTTAAACTGGGCATGGTGCTTAGAGTAGAAGGCATTCAAGGTCCTTTCAAACCCAATGACTCTGTGAATATAGATGCCAGAATATTTTGCATACAATCTTATTCTATCAATATTAGGACATATGCTGAGGTCATGTTAGTTCATTCTCTTGCACTAACCTTATCCAACCTGGTAACCTTAAAATGTCAGAAGTTTTGGAAACATGGTGCTCAAAGTGCAACATGCTTCATCTCATGTACCAGAATGGCTTGCTTTTAGACTTAAGTTATTTCATATGTGGCTTGTATGTACACTGAGAGCTTATGCACTGGAGCTAAATTCCTTGGGTGTCCAATCACACTTGGTCAGTAAAAAATTATTATTCTTTGTACATGTTAGTGATCTGAAAGATTCATTGGGTTTTTTTATTGTAACTTTGTAAAATTATATGCAGTTTGGAAATGATATGATTAAATGTAATAAAGTATATTTGCTAAATTTAATATACTGCCAACATTTAAAAATCAAGGGAGAAGAGGATAAACCCATAATAGTGCAATGATATACTGTTTAAAACCAGAACTACCTTTTGATTTAGTTCAACTGCTATGGTGAAATTTGGCATATTTAAGACTAGGCATAGTTCATTATGCTTGGCCTTAAACTTTACCTTCATTATCTTATTGGCATAGCAAATTAATTCCTGGCCACCAAAAAACATGGACATGTGTATGTAGAAATGTGTCCAAATACACATTCAAACTACTAGAGCAAATTTGGAAAGCAGAAGAGCTTTCAACAACATTGAATTCCTATTCTCTCATTTGCCTTTCCTAAGCAATTCTAAGAAATTCAGCAAAGCAAATAGTTTTATTTCCCCATGCAGCAATCCCTAATTAAGGAAAGTGTATTTTACTTTCCATGTTGTTTGGCCTTCTTTGTAGTCACTTACTTTCTTTATACAGGATCTGCTCATAAATAATCAAAGCACTCCAATCTGATGAAACATCAGTGTCCAAGATTTGAAGCAGAGTCTCCAGAGTGAATGGTATAAAATTGTTGAAAAATAAATGAATTAGGAGTTTAAAAAAGAAGCCAAGATTATAAAACTGTACAGCTGCATAATCCTTTGCAATTTGTTTCCTATAACTTTTAATATATCTGCCTAAGAAAAAGAACATACAAGAAACTGCAATTGGAAGAATGAGAGAGACAGATTCAGAAAAACCTAAGGTGTAACTTATACATGTATTTCATTATTTTATTAATTATTTCAATTTGTATGGTTGCCCATTCAGCATACAACTCTTTCGGTATTCTAATGAGAAAAAGTTAAAAGCTAAACTCTAGCCTATACTATGTTTGGAAATAAGTTCCCAAACTGCATAAGTACCTTCGTTCTTGTCATACCTTTCCAAACAAAACAAAAGCCAAATACTTTTAGCACAAATGTAAGCAATATATGCATGATAGAAGTGTCTCTAATGTTTGAGTTTTTAGGCTTGGGGACTCCATAAATGCAAAAATGGTGTTAAAGTTAAAAACATATAAAAAATATTCCACATATAAAAAATATTCACATGGTCAATTTTTCTGTAAGTTGGGTGGTAGGTAGCCCTTAGTAATGATTACCATTCCACATCCATGAAGGCCTCCATAAAAAGTCAAGAGAGCAAGCAGTTTGTTTTAAGTTCTGATGCCCCATATGGGCAAAAAAACAACAACTGAATTATTGTTTTAGTAGAACACAATCAATTGGAATGCTTAGGTGGAATGTTTTAAGCAGGATCATTTTATTCCAGCACTATTTCTCCTCTATTTCATGCATACTTTGATTTGTTTTAGTATGTTGTCTTAAATCAATCATTTTGTTTTGTATCCCACAGTTTAGATCAGGGATGTCAAACTCGATTTCACTGAGAGCCGCATCAGGGTTGTCTTTGACTGGGGGCTGGGGTGGGCCTGACCATGCTGGGCCTGGCCAGCTCCACATCACTCATGTCGGGGGCACCTGTGATGGCCCAAGCTCTCTGCCAACGAAAAGAGGCTCCCGAGCTCCGTTTTTGGCTGCCATGGCATCCTGCGACCCTTTGCCAGTGAAAACGGAGCTCAAGAGTGGCCCTCCAAGCTCCGTTTTCAGAGGGTTGCAGGAGGCCGTGGCAGCCGAAAATTGAGCTCGGTGGCCCATTTTCACTGGCAGAAGCACATCGGTCCGGTCCTTCACTGTTTCCAGGGTGGCCCCACAGGCCAAATCTAAGTAATCCATGGGCCAGATCTGGCCCCCAGGCCTTGAGTTTGACACCCCCGGTTTAGATGGTTTAGATAGAACACTGTGCACACCCAACTATTAACCCAGAGTCAACTAATTGAAGACCTAGTACAATTGGCTTGCAAAGCTAGCCTGTAATTTGGTTCTGGACCTACTGTACTGATCTTATTCCATGAGTGATGTATAGAAGAGTCTGCAATGATTTTAGCTGCTGTGCTGGTTCAACATATGGAAGTTAATGTTGTTATTTTTAAAAAAAACTCTGCGGAAAAAAAACCTGTGCATCCAGAAAACAGACTGCAAAGTGGCAAGGAAATTGGTCATAAGCAATCATCAAGGGAATTGAGTGGGGAAGAAAACAAGACTCTAGCATTAGTTTCTTATCAGTACATAATACTTCCATCAATTTGAAAGTGCACTTCAAGTGGCACCCACTCTTCTGTCATGTGATTTCTACAGCATTTTTGGCATTATTGTCAGAATGAGACATACCTCCATCATACACACCGTATCTGTTTTAGAATCTCTTTAGCAATGTCACCCATTTAAAGTGCATTTCATCAAAATGTGATTTACCTTTAATACCAACAGAGAATTTCTGAGAAAGGGAGGGGAGAGAGAAAGGACAAAAAGCGTATTCATGACTCATTTCTTGGTCTATCCATTCAATTTCACATCACAAGCTGTTGCCATGGAAATGTCACACATGTAAGACGGGAGTTGGAAGTCTAATGCAAGTGCTGATTGGTACAGGGAGGGATAAGGAAAAAGAGAAAACATTTTTTTATAAACAAAGAAAGGAAGCTGAAAATGCAGGCAAGTAACAACCAAGCAGACCTTAAAATGGGAACTAATTCTAGGGAACTATTCAATATATCTCAAGAAAGAGCAACATTTCTTCTATAAATTAGGGCAACAGCATTCCTTTTCTTGCATCCACCACAGGATTCCAGAGTGAAAGCAAACACTCAGCAATCATAATTTTGGATTTTTTTGTTTTGTTTTGTTTTGTTTTTCTATCAGTTGTTTTTGGCAATCCACAGGCATGGATGTATGCATGATCATGTGTTAGCTGCTGCAGAGAAAGTGTAGTTAAAAACATAATTACAGATGCTTGAAAATTTGGCACCCCCAGCAATCCTCATATGGTATAATTTACATTTGCTAGCATGCAATCTGCTCTGCAGCTACAAATCAAATACTCTGGCTCTTTTTAACCTTAGCATCTCAGAGGTTTTTTTTAAAAAAAATATAGTTTTCTACTGATCTTTCAAATACACTCACAAATCATACATGTAATAGCTGGGTTCACATATCACACTGAGACCTGATTTTTTTTTATTCATGATCATTGGCCCTTATAAATTACAATGGCTGTGTTCATGTAAAATGCTAAGTTGGAAGCAAGCAAGAAACACTCCGATTAGTGCAATATATGAATACAGAAATTGAGAAACATTAGACCTGATTTACATACTGCACTAAGCAATGAAGTGGTCTGTGAACTATTCTATTATGGTTTGCAAAGCATGGTTTATGGCAGAGGTCTCCAAACCTGGCAACTTTAAGGCTTGTGGACTTCAACTCCCAGAATTCCTCAGCCAGCTATGCTGTTGTAGTCCACAAGTCTTATAGTTGCCAAGTTTGGGAACCCCTGGTTTATGGTTTTGTATTTGACCTAAAACTAGCCATTCAATAAAGCAGAGTTAAAAAGAAGCATGGTTTGAATCAGTGTATGGTATCCCAGAAAGGCATTTCAGGTAGGAAATCACCACTTAAAATTATGGTTATTTATGTGTAGATCAATTGTTCCACATTCTAGTATAACATGTAATAACTCTACATTGCAAGGTGTATTAGTTGTCAGTTTGCTTTTGGGTACAATTCAAGGTGCTGGTCACTCCTGTTGGAAGAAATGTCCATCTGAGTTCAGTTCCAAGTGGGAAGAAAGACACTGGAAACATGGAGACTGCTTGGAAGGGTGATTTTATGGTGGACAAGATGACATGGGGTTTAAAGTCCTGAGCAAAATGGAGCACGTGATTAAGAGAGGGAGAGAGATTTATACCCTCTGTTGGGCTTTGAACTTGCTTCCCAATTGGTTGTCAGACCCCCACCCACCCCCATGGGGCCATGCAGGGGTAACTTTGTAGGTTGTCATCTTTCCTTTCCTTCTATCTTTCCCAGATTTAAAGCCTTCTTCGAAAAAGTAAGTCTTTGCATAATATATTCCAAGTAGGATAATTGGAGCCTGGTCATTTGTGTCTCAAGAAATCTGAGTTGATTTATTAAATGATTCATGTGTTTATTTTTGGGCCATCCATGATATCCTCAAGAATCTTCTACAAGATGAAATTTCAAAACCATCGATATTCTTCCTATCATCCTTCTTCAAAGTCCAAATTTTACTTCCTTTGAATATCACAGGTAATACTATGGCTTGCAAAATTCTGATTTTTGCAGGTATAGTCACATCACAGCATTTGAATATCTTTTCCAAGGCCTTTATAACTACCATGGACTACGTGTTTCTTTTTGGTTGATAAGGTAAAGGTTCTCCCACACATGCATGCTAGTCGTTTCCGGCTCTAGGGGTGGTGCTCATCTCCATTTCTAAGCCGAAGAGTCAGTGCTGTCTGAAGACGTCTCCGTGGTCATATGGCCAGCATGACTAAATGCCAAAGGCACATGGATCACTGTTACCTTCCCACCAAAGTGGGTCCCTATTTTTCTACTTGCATTTTTTTACGTGCTTTTCTGCTAGGTTGGCAGAAGCTGGGACAAGTAACGGGAGCTCACTCCATTACACAGTGCTAGGGATTTGAACCGCTGAACTGCTGACCTTCTGATCGATAAGCTCAGAGTCTTAACCACTGAATCACCATGTCCCTTTTTTGGTCGATAGTTGACCCAAAAAGCCGAAGCTATCCATCACTTCAATAGAAGTGTCAGTTCTAAGGCAAGTTGTTCCATTTGTTTATATTTAATTTTAGTCCCAATTTTTTTCAACATGGTCCTTGACATTAACTATTTGAGCTTGCAGGTCCTTTTGCATTTTTGCATCAGGGTAGTGCCATCAGGATAGGTTTCTTCTTTCAGTTTTAAAATCATACCCATTTTCTTCCAATCTAGCTGCCCTTAATATATATTTAGCATATAGTTTGAGTAAAATAAGGGGAGAGTATACAGCCTTGCCTCATTCCTTTACCAAGCTGTATGTAGCCAGTGTGTTTTGTCATATTTTGTTTGTACTGTGGCTTCCTGACCTGATACAGGTTTCTCATGAGGGCACTGAAATGTTCTGAGATACCCATCTTTTCTGAGCACATCCCATAGCTTGATAAGATTGATACAATCAAATGCCTTTCAATAATAAATATAGCAGAAAGTGACTTCTTTTTTTATATTCCCTGGCTTTCTCAATTATCCAGCATGCATCAGCAATATGTTGTATTCCTTAGCTTTTTCTAAAGCCAGCTTGAACATCTGGCATCCCTTTTTCCATGTATGCCTTCAATCTGCATTGGATGATTATAAGCAATATTTTGCTAGTAGTGGCAGAAAACACACCTCCTAAACATTAATTAGCTATGGAGTCAAGCCCTGCATTCATCTACCTGATAGAAAATGAACTAGTACCATCACGTAGCCTTGCCTGGACCTTCCTGATAAAAGACCTTATGGCATACCAAATACTTTCTGGAGATAGTGAGTGTGTTTTTCAAACTGCTGACTTTTAATTGAGTTGGTCCCTTTATGTCCTGCCAAGAACTACTTGTAAAGAATTGTTGATTGGGTTAACATCTGATTGAGTTAATTTTATGGTGGGAATCAGGCTGTTACTGCTTAATACAAGGAGTGAAGCCCAGTTATAGCTGCCTATTGAGCATAGTATTTTTTTTTATCCTAATTGGCAAATAATGTTTTAGGAGCTGAAGGTCAGCCTTCTCAGATTCCTTGTTATTCATTCCTTTGAATTGTTGATACCAGAGATTCTGCATCTCAAGCATAAGCTAAAGTTTTCATTCATTCATTAATGCTAATTTGATTTATATACCAATCTAACATGATTCTAGGAAGCTTACAATAGAATACATAAAATACACAATATAAAAAATAAAAATAAAACAGTAGAAGAGTATTATCCAGATAATAATCAGCTGGATAGTTTTCCCTGTGATGTCTCCCAACCTGCCTGCCCAGCTCTTGGAAAGCTATAAAAAAAGACAGGAATATGATTAAGGCTTTGCACTAAATTACAATAGCAATAGCAATACCGTGTTTCTCATAAAATAAGGCCCAGGACTTATTTTTTTTTGACCCCCGAAAAAAATGGCTAGGCCGTCTTTTCAATTCCCCCCCCCTTGCATCCTCGGGTGGGCGGGCAGCGACAGCTTGGATGTTGACCTCGGCATTGGTGGGGCACTTCGTATCGGGAGACCTTCCGCCACCGTTGCTTTCCCTTCTCCCTTGCTGCTGCGGCGTTTAGAGCAACGCCGTGGCGTTTGGCACAGCCACGTGCGGCCAGCCAGGGCTCCTCCCTGCAACCGGAGCCCGGCAGAGACACTCGGCTTCAGCCGCTCCTGTCGCCGCCTTCCCTTTGCCTTTGAAAATGGATGTTAAAAACGATGCCCTACTACAACAAAGACTCCCCTGCCTGAGACGGCAGCCCAACCCCATGTGGGGAGGCGAATCTCCCGGGTCTGCAGAGCAGGATCAGCCTACCACAGGAGAAGCACCCAGCCGCCAACCCTGCCTGGCGCCGGGCAGAGTGCGAAGAGCTTCACCTGGGGTGCCCAGCGCAGCTGACAGGCGGGCCCTCATTCCCGGCAGCAGAGCTCTCATCAAGGCAGCGAGCGCCTCCCCACTGGACCCTCCACTCATCCTGCCAGGGCTGCGCCAGAGCTGTGCGGGCTGGGCAGAGCCAGGAAAGTGAGCCGCGGGTGCGCGCCCACCTGCCAAGCAAAAGAGCTGGGACGACCTGAGCTTGGCTTCCTTCCCAAGTCCCTCCAGCGCGAACCCGCAGGGGCCACTGGGAGAGGCTGCCCGAGGCAGTGATAGCACCCACCCGTCCACGGACAGGGAGGCGAGGTGATGGCAGCGCTGCTTCCCTGGCCGGCGGAGCCCGAAGCTGCCCGTCCTTTCCACCCCTCACCCAGCCCATCCCCACGCATCTCCAAATGTGCCAGCAGCTCCAAACGCTGCAGCAAAATGGGCATCAGGCAGAGGCGCTGACTCGGCAGGGCTCAGCTCGGAGGACGTGGCGCAGGCCGTCGCCTTGCCTCCCTGTCCATGGATGGTTGGGCGCTATCACTGCCTTGGGCGGCCTCTCCCGGTGGCCCCTTCGGGTTTGGGCTGGAGGGACTTGGGAAGGAAGCCAAGCTTGGGTCGGCCCGGCTCTTTCGCTTGGCAGGTGGGCGCGTACCCGTGGCTTGCTTTCCCGGCTCTGCCCAGCCCGCACGTCTCTGGCGCGGCCCTGACGGGATGAGCAGAGGGTCAAGCGGGGAGGTGCTCGCTGCCTTGGCGAGGTCTCCGCCGCTGGGTAGGAGGGCCTGCCTGTCAGCTGTGCTGGGTGCCCCAGGCGAAGCTCTTCGCACTCTGCCCAGCACCAGGCAGGGATGGCGGCTGGGTGCTTCTCCCGGGGTGGGCCGATCCTGCGCTGCGGCCCCAGGAGATTCGCCTCCCCACACGGGGTTGGGCTTCCCTCTCGGGCAGAGGAGGCTTTGTCGTACCAGTAGTAGGGCGTCGTTTTTAAAAGAATTGGCTTTGCTTTTGAAGGCGAAGGGAAGGCGGCGACAGGAGCACCTGAAGCCGAATGTCTCCGCCGGGCTCCAGTTGCAGGGAGGAGCCCTGGCTGGCTGCGCATGGCTGCGCCAAATGCCGCGACATTGCTCTAAATGCCGCGGTAGCAAGGGAGAAGGGAAAGCAATGGTGGAGGAAGGTCTCCTGATACGAAGTGCCCCACCAATGCCAAAGTCAATGTAGGCAGCATCATATCCGGGTATGCAACAAAACTACTTCCCAACAGCAAGCCCCCCCCCACCATTCCCCCCCATTTCGCATGTTTAATATAGGCCTTAATTTGGGGGGAGGGGCTTAATTTGATTTTATGCCGATAAAACATGCTGGGCCTTCCTATTGGCGGAGGCCGTATTGTTGGAGAAACACAGTAGCACTTAGATTTATATACCGCTTCACAGTGCTTTATAGCCCTCTCTAAGCGGTTTACATCCTATTGCACCCAACAATCTGGGTCCTCATTTTATCCACCTTGGAAGGATGGAAGGCTGAGTCAACCTTGAGCCTGGTGAGATTTGAAACTGCCAAATTGCAGGCAGCCGACAGTCAGCAGAAGTAGCCTGCAGTACTGCACTCTAACCACGGCATCACCATGGCTCATATACATACAATAGAGTTCATTTCTTTGGGATCAGCTGTGTATGTATTATTTCAGGCAATGTGACTTATAGCTTATGAGTTGTAGCTTAGAATAACCTATGACCCAGTCAACCATGATGTACAAGTAGTCTTTGACTTACAACCACAATTGAGCCCAAAATTTCTGAGACAGTTGTTAAGTGAATTTTACCCCATTTTACAACTTTACTTGCCACTATTGTTAAGGGAATCATGGCAGAAGTTAAGTTAGTAACACAGTTGTTAAGTGGCTTCCCCACTGACTTTTCTTGTCAAAAAGTCGCAAAAGGTGATCACATGACCCCAGGACACTGCAACTGTCATAAATATGAGTCATTTGGAAAGCATCTGAATTTTGATCATGTGTCCAAGGGTTTGCTGCAGTGGTCACGAGAAAACTGGTTAAAAGTCGCTTTTTTTAGGGTAGCTGCAACTTCACTAAATGAACTGTTGCAAGTTGAGGACTATCTGTATTCAATAAATCAGGTTGAATATACTATACAGGTAGTCCTCGATGTAGGACCACAACTGAACTGAAAATTTATGTTGCCAAGTGAGAAATTGGTTGAGTTTTGCCCCATTTTATGACCTTTTTTTACTACAGCTGTTATGGGAATCACTACAGTTGTTAAGTTAGTGACACAGTTGTTAAGTGAATCTGGTTTCCCCACTGACTTTGCTTTTTGGAAGGTCACAAAAGGGGATCACGTAACACTGGGACAAAGCAACGGTCATAAGTATGAATCAGTTGCCAAGCATCTGAAGTTTGAGCACAGGATCATGGGAATGCTACAGAGGTTGTAACTGTGAAAAATAGTCATAAGGCACTTTTTTGTAACTTTGAACCATCACTCAATGAACTGTTGTAAGTCGAGGATTACCTGTAGTCCCATACAATGTAGGAACTTGGACAGCGTTTTCTTAAGGACTTCTTACCAGCAAATTTTGAGCACCTTTAATAGGATTCTTTCAAGTCATGAGCTTAAATGTTTCTCCTTTTATTATATGTGTTAAAAATTAATTTGATGATAACTTTGGAAGTCTTTAGGGGGCCTCATCCAGGGCCTTCCAGAGCAGTTTGTGCCACCAAGACCTTAAATTCTCGTTTGGTGGCCTATGCAGTTTAGACCTTGGTTAAGAACACTCTTGGCTCTAGACCAGGGATATCAAACTCAAGGCCTGTAGGCCAGATGCGGCCTGCAGGGTGCTTAGATTTGGGGCCACCTTGGAAACAGTGAAAGACTGGCCTGTGGTGCCTCTGCCAGAGAAAATGGACTCCCAATCTCTGGTTTTGGCTGGGACGGCCTCCTGCAACCCTCTGCCAGCAAAAATGGAGCTCAGGAGGGCAGCTGGCAGAGGGTTACAGGAGGCTCTCCCAGATGAAAACAGAGATTGGGAGTCCATTTTCTCTGGCAGAGCACTTGGTCACCACAGGCGCCCCTGACATGAGTGACATCAAGCTGGTCACCCCCACCCTGGCCCCTCGAGGTCAAACACAACCCTGATGCAGCCCTCAATGAAATCCAGTTTGACAACCCTGCTCTAGACTGAGAAGGCATTCTATGGACCAAGGCAGGGACCACAAGACAGAGCTGCCCAAAATCCAGAGTTGCCTTATGTGACGGTATAGAAGGCGGTTTTGTACCTTCCCTGGATTTGGTGCTTAACCCTAGGTGTTGCTGTAAGGATATATATCTTTTTCCTTTGAAAAACATGTCAGGGGTAGGGCCTCATCAACAGATGTGAATACTGGAATTAAAATTATTACTCGCAGTTATTGAAAAATGCCTCCTCTACAGTCTTATTGTGATCTTAATTGATTTCCCATTTAAATCAAATTAAGAAGTCATTAAAAACAACCCTCATACTTTCCGCATAAGTCTCCTATACAGAAGGCACATGTGCATCCAGAGAAAGGCATTACTGAGGAGGTGTGTTGCTGGTGGGCATAAAATGAGGGGGAAGGGTTGAGGTGGGGGCTGCATCTAAAATGCTGTGCCTTGCTACGGAAACCTATAAATTAGCTTGCCAAAATCTAAATCTTTGGGGGAAAGAAATTCTTAATCACTAATAGGGATAAAATGAAAGAAGCAGCGATGTCAAGGAAATAGCTGTTTCTGTTTCTATCGTGAAGCATGACTTCATAGCATCAGAGAAAACGAAGCCTTTGCTTTTCTAACGAAGCCTTTGCTTTTCTAGGTTCCAGAAATGGAAGCAAAAAAAATTGCCCTGCCAAACAATATCATGCTTTTCCCTTCCTCAAGTATCAGTTGTACTTCCAGCTAATCAGATGCAATCTCCTCTCCTCAGCTTAGGTAATAGATGTGGTATCTTGGATACCTCCGAGCGCTAGTAATTCCAGATGAATATTGACTGTCTAATGACAACTACACTCCAGCACAAATATCAAGTGATATTATTCAGTCAGATACAGATGATTGAATAGGGATGACACACATGTTACTCAGCAAATGAATTATTGGATTCGCCCATGCCCTCAATGCGCTTGTCGGGTAGGAAATTTTCATTTGGCCTTCTAACTTGAGAACCAATTGTAAATGTCAGACCTAAATGCTCAGATTTAAGTGTTAGGTTGTCTTGTTTGATTACAGAAGTAAAAGGTCACAAATGACTAATGAAAAGTACAAGTGATATTGCCAGGGTAATGCTGTATGGCTGCAAGAGGCAAACAGTGTGGGGGACAATCTTATTTGAGATTGCACTGTCTCTTTTTTTGAGAGGCTAAACATTATGCTGCCCTCTCGTGGTCTCTGCAACTGTTCCCCTCTAATTTGGGATTTTCCTTTACGGCTTTACATGCACCTAAGAAATGTTTGGGGATTATTCTGGCCACCACTCAAACAGGAACATATTTTCTCCCACCATCTTAGACTTCTTGCTGTCCTTTCTTTCTCCCACTAGCTGCAGTTAGTTTACCTAAAGGCAGAAAATGGAACTTGCCTCAGTTACGATATTATATTGAGGGAATATCCTGCTCTCTATTGCAAACATGTTAGCTACTTCATAGGCTTCTTTTTCTAAAACAAAAAAAAAAGGAAAGGTGCATTTCTTTGCATGAGAGAGAGGGGGAGAGGAAGGGAGGGAGAGAAGGAGAGAGAGCTCTGTGAGTGTGGCTGTGGGCATGGCTTGGTATACTTGGTATAATAGTAAGAGCAACCAGGGGCGATTTCAAATCGTCCCTACAACCTTTCCTGAGATAGGCTGAGATGATTGAATTTCACCCCTGAGAAAGAGACAAGGATATATATATATATTTAAATGGTTTGTGTGGAGGGAGAATGGTTGTGTGGATGGCTGCCTTCTCCATCAGGGAAGAGTTCTCAAGGAGGCACGGTGCTCTTCAATCCATGATTGTTCAGGATCACATATTATACAGAAATCCTGGGAGAGTCCAGCTTCAGGTGTTCTCCAATAATATGAAGGGACATCATGGGAGGGAGAGAAAATGTGCTCCCTTTGCATTTCGTCCTCATATCTTTCTGTAAATCCAAGTTAGAAGAGAAAGGTGGTTTTCACAGGACAGCCATTGTTACATTTCCTCAGATTGGTGGGCCATCTTCTAACCCCTTGCAGTCTATTCTAATGGGCAGCTGTTTTCAAAAATCTCAGGCAGAGGTAATTACTTGTTACTAATACAATATGAACTTTAAAACAATCACAAATCCATTAATACTCTATGCTCCCATATTCTCTTCCTCTGCAAAGCAGTCTTTTATTTTTCTGGCTCATTTTTCAAAACACATTATAATTTTGTTTGATGGCATGTTTTGGAGCATTTTATAATGTAAAGAGACAAAGAGTATTGTCGGTCTCTCTCTCTCTCTCTCTCTCTCTCCCTCCTTCCCTGTGTGTGTGTGTGTGTGTGTGTGTGGATCCTGCCAAAGTTTGCT
The DNA here is from genome assembly GCF_049901735.1 of Notechis scutatus. NCBI lineage: Eukaryota > Metazoa > Chordata > Lepidosauria > Squamata > Elapidae > Notechis > Notechis scutatus. Next base: position 33,705,372 of record NC_142011.1, on the reverse strand, counting down.
CTTGTGATGGCCCAGCAGCTAGAAAAGCCAGGGAGTTTATAAGTCATTCCAAAAATAACAATGCTGTGAAATATTGGACATTAACAGAATCCTTCATGCTCAGGAAAATTTTCTTTTTTCCAGAAAATCAAAGACAATTTGAATGCTGAAGGAATGTTCAGCAAATAGAGGTTGGCTAATATAAAACACATCAGTATTTGTCAGGTACTCTGTTGGCTTTAAGTACCTCACTAAATGCAACCCTAATCTCTGTTTATTGATTAATTAGTTTGGATTTGAGTTGGTTTGGGATGTTGGTCAATAGTTCTTGACCTTTGACAACTGCAGAGAATTGCCAACCTAAAGACTATAATGTTAGCCCTTTGAGGCAGGGGTAGCAGGGATTCCAGTAACACAATTTATTGTGGTAGGATAGAATAACAGAATATTGAAAGCTGTTTCATCTTATACCAAGCAAAATCAAGACAGGATAACTTCGAGTTTCTTTCTTATGCTTTTCACATTCTCAGGATTGAGTTGCTGTTTCTCCTTCCTTAATAGTTTGTTGCTTCCCTCCCTCTTCCCAAAAACAAGTCTATGTTCTTCACATATAAATATCAAAAACCAAAGACACAGAAAATTGAGGTTTTTAGGGGTTTGAGAGGAATGGGTTTTACTCTCTTTGCTACATGAAGGGAACTGAGATCTTGTATCATATTAGGACAAGATCTTCCTGGCATATGTAGGAAATGCAGTTTACTTTTTTTTTTAACTCAGAAAATTAAAATAAATGCAAAGACTTGTTTTCTTTTATACTGATATTCGTTTAAGAAATAATACAAAGGTTTCTTATACGGTTGAATTCTAATAGTTAATTGTACTTCTGTGATATTCTACTAATATCTGTATAATAAAATAATACAGAAGCAAATATTTATGAAGTTTAAGAGTTTTCTGTTCAGAAAAAGATATCCTTAAATACTGAGCAATTACATTTTAAATAAGTAATACTAGAAGCCAGGCATATGTGGATGTGGATCAAGATGACAGTCATGCTGTAAAAAGCCACATCCCTTTTAAAATATGTTTTCCTTTTCTGCTTCAATTGCATGGCCACAGCTGTTGTAGAAGAATTGCCCCAAGAATCCATTTAAACTGGAGACCAGTAGTGAAACATCAATTGTTTAGTACTATATCAAAAACAGAAAAATGAAACCTAAAAAGGGGCAATGATTAAAAGTGTTTATGTAGTATTATACAAATTAAAATATGCACATGATTGGGTTAAACATATGTTTAATTCTGTCAAGTCAAATAATGGGGTGGATTCCAAGAGAAAAGAATGTGCAACTGCAACAACAATGTACTGAAAAAACAGCCATATAAATATACAGTACATTTCTAGGAAAATGCCTCTATAGGTTTATATTATACTGGCCTTGTTTCTCAAGGCCTTGGTTGCTTAGTGTCTTCTCCCAGCTTTATCAATTTTGCTTGTCTTTTTAAGTAATTTATGACTGAGCTGACAAGGTTGTTTTCTAAGCCTCTGGGAAGGTAATTAAAGGAAGGAATGTTTTGTTTGCCTCATCACAATATATTCTCCACAACAGCCATCTTTATTGTTTCAACTTTCTCCCATCCCCATGATTGCCTCTGATTTGGTCTAATGTATTTTCTTCATTTTCTGGTTTTTTTTTATACAACTTACCTTATAAAGAGTTTTAAAGAAGCTGAAAACTTTCAAAATTTAATGTTTTGCATATTTTGGGGCAGGTATTGAGCCCCCCATTTCAGTCTGCCTACCTATCCTGACTATATTAATAGATTTCTTTTTCTTTTTTTAAAGAGAGAAGTGGGCATATGGCAAAAATTACCGCCAGGTTTGATGGAGGGGGGATTAAAATTAGTATTGATTTCTGGAAACTGCCTGGACAAACCCCTGGAGTTTTCTTGGCAATATTTTCTTAAGTATTTTGCCTTTCCCTTTTTCCTGGGTCTGAGGGAATGACTGGCCCAAGGTCAGACAGCTGGCTTTGTGCCTGAGGCAGGACTTATCCCCAGTTTCTAGTCTGGTGCCATAACTACTACTCCAAACTAGTTTGTATGGATGCCTCGGGAATTCTTACAAAAACAAAAATGGTGGGCAGCTGCCCACATTGCAAGTGTTTCCGCTTGCCAAAATACACCAAAGGTCAGGTAGAATAATGGAAGGATTTCTAGGGGAATAGGTGGGTGGTATCAGAGGTGGTATTCAACAGGTTCTGATCAGTTCTGGAGAATCGGTAGTGGACATTTTGAGTGGTTTGGAGAACCAGCAAATGCCACTTCTGACTGGCCCCGCTCCCATCTATTCTCTGCCTCCTGAGTCGCAGCTGATCGGCTGGGTCTTCTTTTGTTGTCCTGCACAGGAGAATGGAGCTGGAAAGCAGGTTAGTGGGGTGGGGAGGGAATGGGATTTTGCAGTTACCTTCTCCCAGGAGTGGGGAGGGAATGGAGATTTTGTAGTATCCTTCCCCTACCATGCCCACCAAGCCATGCCCACCAAGCCATGCCATGCCCACAAATCACCCCCCCCCCCAAGAACTAGTAATACATTTTTTTGAATCCCACCACTGGGTGGTATCCATACCTCTGATGAAATGAGCTGCAAAAAACATGTATACCATATGTATTACTTCAAAAACTTACTCTCTTGTCCTACAAAGAAACTGAGTATGCACAAGTAATGTTTTGCATGAAATTTGCATACAGTGTTTCCTACAAAAGAGAGGAATTCTCAGCCTGTATAAAATTTCTGTAGTATATACTCTCTTAACCTTTAATATTTTCCCAACACTTGACTGCAATTTGAAAAGAAGGGGGAATTAGCTCATGTGAACATAAAGTATGCTGATATGCTGAATGCAAATCCACAATGAAGTACCATTATAGTTTTGGTTAAGGGCAAAGAAAAAAGCATGAAAATAGACTTGTGTGGCTTTTCTGTTTTGCTTGTTTCTTTTCTCTCTTTTTTCTTGCGCTGACTGTACATTCATAAAAACAGGCAAGGCTGAACTGTGAACATGAAAGACTGAAGTCTGTTGTGAAACTTCAGTATAAATACAACAATTTTCAAGTCCATGTACCTACTTATTAAAAGAAAGCATGGGGGACGGGGTTCCCACATACGGAATTGATTCTGCAATCTGTATTAATCAGTCTTCCTCAACTTGTTGTCTCCAATTCTGTAGGCTTTCAGAATTCCCAGTGAGCAGGGCCTTTCAGCCAATCTAAAGAGAAGGCACTGGATTGGGGAAGGCTAATATAAATGATAAGAGTCTGTATATACACATGCAGGGGTGGGTTTCTACCGGTTCTGTCCACCTCTGTAGAACCGGTAGCTTTGAAGAGCAGCAGACATAGAACCAGTTCTATGTCTGCTGATGTTTTTGCCCACCTGCCCACCCGGGCTCTTACCTGATCTTTATTTCCTGATTTTTCAACTTCAGCTGCCGAATGAGGCACAGCTGCAGTTAAAAAAACAAGAGGGCTGTTTCGAAGGCTGCTTCTCGGCACACAGTGTGCTAATGACGATTTGTGCCGCTCACAGTGGGCAGGGAAACTCGTAAATCCTGAACCAGTAGTTAACCCTGTCGTATCCCACCCCTGTACACATGCTATCATTTATTGCTAAACAGTGAAACTTTCTCGAAAGAAAGTTTGTGATAATTGATAGGCTCGCACCATAAGTATATGTAGTTGTAGTTGACTGACAGCCAAGAATATTTCTTCTCATTACCTATGGTTGCCTTGGGGGAGAGTTTTGTTTTTGTTTTGCTAAAAGAGAGTGAAAAATCAACTTATTTAATGAATGTGCCTACCCCCTCCCACCACATTTTTGTAAACCTCAAAGTTCCAAATATGCGGCTAAAATTCAATAGCAAAATAACAAATTTCAGTAGTAAGATTTTGTTAACAAAATACCTTCGTAAAAGGTATGTGAAGCTTCTCTTGATATTGCCACCATATTGTTAAGAAGTAAAACAAAGGAAAACCCAGGAGAACTAACACAGTACAACAACCTTCTAGGCTGTAGAAAAACACAAAAAAGCTTTCCCTGTGTTGTGGCAAAAGTGCAGAGGAGAATCAATCGGGGGAACGAATTGTCACACTATGTCAAAAAATGGTTTACTCTTCTAAAATGGGCTTATCAAATTTTAAAGAGACATTCATCTCAGCAAGCTTTCCAGTCCCCTTTTGTAGGAAATCTGGGGTCAGTTGTAGAAACAGCTGGATCCTCTGGTACCAGCTAAGAGGCAGATTAAGACAATCACTATGATTTTGAAGACTCACAGTATGCCTGTTCTTAGCACCATACACCTGAAACAAAGCCTTTTTGTCCTTCACAGCTGTAGGATCTGTGTATCTTTCCCACCGTTTATGTATTTCTCTTTCTTGCTCATTTATATACATAAAGTGGACGTCTTCATAAGTCATTTCTATTATCCCATCAGCTGAAGTTATTGTTATAAGTGCAATATAATCTAATCATTGTTTGTTTAGCAGCAATCTATTTCTTGCAGTGTTATTTTGTGCTCTGGTGAATACTAATAGCATACAGACGATGATATAGTTGGGGAGTTATGTACATAAAATCACCCAATTCCACAGCACATATTCTGTGTCCATAAAATCCCAGGAGCCATTCCTGCCTCTCCCTGGCAAGACAAAATGGCGTGCTATATTTGTTTGTTCATTGCAGCAACACTATAATCCCAGGTAGGAGAAATATTTACCCCTTGACTTCTGCATTTATTGACAATAGTGAGGAAACGGCTGAGGTTGTGCAGGAACTGAAACAGAAAAGCTGAATAAATCAAGCATAGCTTCTTCTGGGATTGAAGAGGCACAACATGTGATTTCATCAGCCCCCCCCACTTTTAAAGTAGCATTGGGTAAATGATGATTGGATTGGTTGGATCTAGCTTAATCTCCATGGGAACAATTTGCCCAACCTTCTGGATCCTGGGATGCTATCTAAGAACCACTGTAATGACAATTTAAAATTTCTATGTACATTTGACATTTAAAAATTTTCTCATTGTCAGTGTTCATTTAGTTAACAGTCATGCTGCGTTTAGAATGTCTGTGTTACAGTTCCCCTAATCTTAATTGACTAATATATAAATTAAAATTTATTAGAAGAGCAAAACGTGAAAAGTTGTGTAGCCAGTTTTAATATAGTTAAAATTATTAAACAACAGGACCCTGATTAGACTGATAATAACCGTGGCAGCAGTTGGCAGCTAGAAAGCCACTCCAATTAAAATTAATTGAGATGAGAAAGCCACCGTTGCATCAAAAATTGATAAATTTCAAGCTCAATGAGAAATTCCAAACATTACTTTCAAGATAAATTGGAAAAGGTTTGCTTTAGCCATCTTCAGCAATCTAGATTTATTCTGACAAAAATGAAAACAAATTTCATGCACAATTTTAGCTTATAAAATTAATTACTTCCCCTGTCAAAAGCACCTCTATTTGACAAATAAAAACTATGGGGCTAGAATTAAGCAAAATTAAAGTTATTTCCTTTTGTTTCCTTAAAAAAAAAAAGTCTTTTGTAACTATCTCCAAATTTTAGATAAATAAAAAAGGTTGGTTTTAGACAGTTAACTTATGTCTGCTGCTTGTTTTAAAAAAAAATGGCTTTATGCTAAATCTTATGCACTTTTGCTGAATTTTCCATTCAACCCAATGAATATTCACTGAAAAGTAAATCCTTCTGGGTTCAATGGATTAATCCCAGATAAGTCAGTACAGTGTAGTAGCTTGGGTCTAAAATAGTGTTGAAATTCTGGACTAAAAGCCACAAAGACAGCAAATGAACTATATATAAATATAAAACCTTGATACAAACAGATTTGATATATATATATATATATGTATATATAAAATATCATCTTCAAGGCACTAATGTGATGGCTAAATTGGATTGGTTTGACACCTTCACCAGAATCATATCTGATGCAGGAGAAGGGATGGAGATTTCATATCCTGTCTTGGTATCAGTTGTCAAGTGTTAAGATGAAAATTCTGGACAGTTGTCCATTTGCTTTCTTCAGTTGTCCTGGAAGTTTAACAGTTGTTTTTTTTCAGCTGTGGATGCTTTGCACCATGTTGTTCTTGCTCCAGTCTGTATTTCAACCCTTTATTTTCACCATGAAGGTAGAATCTTACTGCATAGATTGCACGAAGTTTTGCTTCTCTCCAGAATTTGCTCTTCATCCCTATGCCAATAACCCAAGCCGGGTCACCTTGGCAGAGAGGAATGAGTGGATGATGAAGACAATTGTTTTGGGACAGGAATGAAGATCTAGTTGCTGTAGTGAAAGGAAATACAGATATTGATGATTAAGCTATACACAACATTTTACCTCCCTACATTTCCTAAATTAGTCTATGCCACTAGCTGTGTAATAGCTAGCAAGGAGCAAAAACAGAACATCTATCAAATTTATTGCTTCCTGAATATCTCCAGCAAAGTAACTGCACTCAGTGTTGTAGGGGTTAGTCAGTTCTAATGTATTCATTAGTATATAAGAAGCCTACAGCATTAACATATTGCAGATCAATTTTCATTATGTCTTGTAGGTAACAAGAATTATAGACCAAAACTGTAAGAGTACAGTCCTTGGCTAATTAAATTTACTCCAACCATTGTTTATGGTGAATTGATGATGATAATAATGATAATGATAATAATGATGATGATGATGCACTCCATCTATATTTTAAATATCTACATGTACTATTATATCAATGTGAAGGCACCAGTAGTTGCATCTCTATATAATCCACTTTGCTATCAAACGTTATGTTTATTCTTATATAAATAGTGGAGGGACAGAAAGAAAGGAAGTCCTAATGATTGGGGTGGGTCAGAGCAGTTGAGGAGAGCTCACCTAAAAGTGTTTGAGGGTTAGGGTTAACCCTAACTAACCAAGATGTTGAATATTATTCACTGAAACTTCTTGGTTGCTGTTTCTCCTTATCGTTATAAGAACTGAGAAAGACACTTTCTAATTCACCACATAAAATCTCTTAATTGCTCAATAACTAAATATTATGCATAGGCACAACGCACAGACCAAGATTTTCCCTTAATGGGTTTTTGTTTTTTTTAAAAAAGTATGCTTCTAAATCAATCATTGCCTTGCTTATCTGAATGTAAAATTCTGATTTGGAATTCAAAATCATGCATGGCCTTTCTGGCTTATAATAGCATTCTCTAATGTTTGCCTCCTCTAGATGTAAGAAATTCAACTCCCAAAATTCTCAACACCAGCCAACAAACTTTAGGAATTAAAGGAAGTCCTCAGATCTGAAGGCTTCCTGGGTTGGAGAACATTGACCTACACATTATTTTAACCACATCCATGTTTGGTTTCACAAAGCAACAAACCCGCAAGGGGCTTTGGCCAAACATCTGAAGACTTCAGCAAAAGGGACCATATCAGGTTCCCTCGGAAAAGTCTTTTCCCTTTGGGGGCACAGTTTAGGAAGTTACAGAAAATAGTTTTTCAGTGCAGCTTCTATTATTTTTGTTATTGCAAATGTTGCAGCTAGGAGAGCACAACAAGGGAAGGGGAAAATGTCTCTCAAATTCCTAGGCCAGGCCCTGCCTTCCTGCCTCTACCAGAGTTCCAGAGACTGAGGAGCTTCTTCCAAAGACTGCAACATCTTTGGCACATCATCCTGTATTCAGCTTGATTCCCTCCAATTTCCACAATGTTTTGTCATCGTTTATGCAAATAATTGGAATTCAAAACTTCCAGTTGTCTACCACTACAATATACATTACAGGATACTTCGCTTTAAGAATTGTTTCATGAAATAGCACAGCACTCTTGCCTCTAAAAGAAAGTAGCCGTATTATATCACTTCATCTTATAGGTCCCTTCCAGCTATTGGGACTGTGGAGGAAGATTTGAGAAAACCTAAATGGCCAAGGAGAATCATGTTGTTCCCTTGCACAGGCGTCATTAAGATGCAGGAACTCCATTATCACTTCTTGCAAACTCATTGAAATAACAAAAGAAGAAAATAAAGCTTAGTTTGTGGTTGTTAAGGTGTGGATTTGGAACAGGCAGACTAAAGTTCATCCCCATTTGAATACAGAACATACAGGATGACTTTAGTTGAGTCACTTTCTCAATGCATCCTGTCTGAAAGAGTGTTTATAGTGGAGATAAAATTACAGACAACTTCCACTTAGGCTATTTTCAGTTATCAAAGTAAAGGTTATACACACACACACACACACACACACACACACAGAGAGATATACACTAAATAAAACAAAAAAGGAAACCCACAATCTCTCCCTCTGTGCTGCCAAAATCCAAGTGAAGCATCTTGGCCCCATCATCTGAAGACATCTGTAGCTTCTCAAACGGTTGCTGCAGAAGAACAACATTGGTGAGGCCTGGCTCCAGCGTGGAAATGGTGAAACCCTTGTCAATGTGGATGGACAGGGTGCAGTCCCTCCCATTCCATGTACAGGCTAAGAGGGGAGAAAATATATAAATATACTTGTTAGGAGATGAGGCAACAATTTTAGCCAAGAAGATAAAATGTAAATGTTAATTGAATTCAAATGTAATTCAAATTATAAATCAAATTACTACGGGTATGATTACTTCACTATGTACCAAATTGTTTTCTACTTCAATACAAATATTGAAGGGGACAAAAAGAAAAAAAAAGGATTTCAATCAAAAGTACTATTACTCATTTCTTGAGCATCATAAATGCTACAAAAAGTATTGGTAGCAACTAATCTACATCTTTCATGACGGACTGAGTTTACTAACTTTGTTGCCAATACTGGCCTCTCTCGTAATATGTTGCCCTGTCATGCTTGAAATTACTGAATTAAGAAGCACAGTAAGATTCTTGCCAAAGAATGCTTAATTCTATATTGGTATTACAATGCAGAATTGGCAAGCAGAAAAGTTTTCCAAGCAGGCAGACCCACACTGTCATCCCAGTTCATTAAAGTTTCTATGGCAAACCCCAAGCATGAAGCCCATCTGCTTACTCACCAGTTGACACTTCCTGGACACACTCAGCCGCATTATGGCAACCATCCACCAGCATTCTTGTCCATGTGGCTAAATCCCGGTGCGTCTCCACACTAAACAGATGTGTTTCCACACCTTTCTTGGTTCCAGTCCGCAAAGCGAATGAGAGTTCTGAGTCATACAATAAAGAACCTTTTGATGGACCGGAGTGCACAAGCCTGGATGGATCAAGGGTGAAATAAAAGAAAGTTTTAGATGTAAAGATCATTAATTGCAACTGGATATGGCTCTTTATCAAGTACAAAGACAGCTTATTGTTAGGTAAAAGTGTGTAGCAGTCACCAGAAAAAATTAAGCCATTTTTGTTTGAGTTTTCTTGTGATTGACTAATCATGTGTGGTAATAGCCACTAGAGGCCACACTTGTACCATTGTTGTAGCTCCATCGGGTCCCTATCTTGCACTATACTTCTGAACAAGAGAAATAATAATAATAATAATATTAATAGTATTAATTAGACCTCCTTTTCCTTTTCTGGCTCTCTTTTTCATTCATGCAGAAATACGGAGTTAATTAATAACTGGACTCAGATATGAAGTCCTTTGAAGTTACAGATCCAATCATACTCTAGCAACAGAAGACTGACTCTTGGAAGTTATTAAAATGACTCTGGGCAATTCCTTTTTAAAAAAAATCAACAAAGGAAAAGACTTGATTACATTTAGAAATGAAATTAACATCCCAGGAAGGGGCATGCATACGAACTAGTCCCTTAAGTGCCTGGTGAAATTGTTTCCAGCAAGAGAAAAAGCAGGTGTGAACAAAAGGCGCGGGCCTCTGAATCCAAGACAAAAAAAAGGACACTATGCAAATCCAAGGAGCAAAGGACTAATCACAACAATAAAAAATATTCTTTCTCAACTGCAAGGGCAACATAAACATTTCTGAATGCCAATTATTGAGGAGATTTAAGGGAATTCTCAGCCCTCTTCAAATAAATATTTTATCAAAATCTCAAGATAATGAAATCTCACATATGTACAGGGTGATTTGAATAGGTAGCTTTCCTTACACATTGGAGCTTGGGAAGACATGTCATTTACTTAGCTTCCTATTTAGGATGACCTAAATTATGTTCCTCTTCTATTTCATTCAGTCTCTTGGCGCAAGGTGGCAGTAAAACCTTAGAAAACCCTCAGGGCAGCAGGACAAACATTCTTCCAATGGAGATCTATGCACTATTTTTGAGCATTTGAGAAACCAGATTCCTCTACATCAGTGGTCGGGGAACAGGGGTAAATTACCCCAAATGGGGTAAAACTGAAAATCCTGGGGGTAATGAGGACGGTCGCGCTGGCGCGACTGTTCTCATTACCCCCAGGCATTTATTTCCGACATTCTGTTTGTATAGTTTACATACACAAGGACCTTCCTTTCAAATCAAGGGGGTAACGTCGGCGTTTATAAATTTTTTGGGAGGTAAAAGGTAAAAAAGTTCCCTGACCCCTGCTCTACATAATTTTTCCCCTCTAAAATTCTCTAAGACTATTTAAGAGATTTAAGAATGCCTGTATGATCAAAAATGCATTAGCTTCCTTTTTCCCAATCAAAATAATCTAAAACAAACAAATAAATAAAGCCAAGTGTAGCAGTGAAGCTGATAAGTGCCAAAGGAGGTGTTTGTAGAAGCAGTTTTGCCCATCAATATCATGTTGTTCATCCTGGTCTGTTTTGCACTGGGTGTGTTCTCCCTTTATTGGAAGATCCCAGTCCTATAGAATGAATGTCTTGCAAGCAAAGGATGGAAGTAACTTTTGCACTGACTGCCAATGCAGAAACTGAGGATTACATTCATATGGAGCTGCCTCCAAAAGCTTCAAGTTACAGTAGATAGAGACAAAGATAGATGTTAGAAATAGATAGATGATAGATAGATAGATGAATGGATGGGTGGGTGGGTGGGTGAGTGGGTGATAAGTAGGTAGGTAGGTAGATAGATAGAGACAGACAGACAGACAGACAGACAGAATGCATTTACATCAGAGGTGGTATTCAGCAGGTTCTGACCAGTTCTGGAGAACCGGTAGCAGAAAGAGAGCAGTAGATAAGATCAGCAGAAGATGTAGCTCTGAATCTTAAGAAGGGTTATGCCTTTTAGGGCTAAGCAAGTAAACAGTTCAGTTCAGAGGTGGAATTCAGCAGGTTCTGACCAGTTCTAGAAAACTGGTTTTAGAAATTTTGAGTAGTTCGGAGAACCGGCAAACACCACCTCTGACTGGAGATTTTATAGTATCCTTCCCCTGCCACGTCCACCAAGCCACACCCACAGAACCGGTAGTAAAAAAAATTGAATCCCACTACCGATTTACATGAAGTTGAAATAGACCAATCTTTTATGATTTTCTGACCCCAAGTGTAGTTCAACAAATAAAACATTTTGCTACACAACCTCCCTCTTTCACTTTGTTCCACCTCTAGGACAGCTGCAATATAAGGATCAGCCAGGCTGAACGGAAGACATTGCTTCATTAAAGAGGGAACAGTCCCTGAAGCTAAGATGCTGTAACCCAGGAGTGTCAAACTTGCATTGTCATGGCAGCATCACATGATGAATCTGGACTTTTCCCCCCCTTCGCTAAACCAGGCATGGGCATGGCCAGAGCATGAGGCATCTGGCCTGCAGGCCGCGAGTTTGACAGCCCTGCTGCAACCCATTATTCAAAAATGTACCTTTTCCAAAATGCCTTCCCTGGAAGAAAAGAGAACAACATCCCTAAGCCAAACTGCTGTCATTTGTAGTTACCTGGTGGCTATAAGAGGGAATCTTTGAGTTGGCTTGTTCAGAGCATCTCTGTTTTGGGGAAGGTTGCCATAGAAAAGAAGCTCCTTCTCTGTGAGAATGGCAAGGATATTTTTTGTCCCATCGCCTGGGAGCTGCAAATAAGAACGTAAAAGGTGCAGCTGTCAGAATGGCAGCCAAGTTCATATATGCCACTGAAAAATGCCCACTAAGAACGGAAGTGATGTTCTTGCTGGCATCTTGTAAAAAGTATATTTTGAATAAAGCACATCACTAGGTATATTGGAGTGACAAGTACTAGACCAACATAATCAAAGGAATTCATGGAGTTTGTATACAATTATCCTCTTTCTATTACTCTTCTATCGATATGATTAAATTTTTTTGTTACGATATCTTTCTAGATTCACAGAAAGCTTCTGCGTCAGTCCAGCCGGTCTAAGAAACATCTGTACAAAATGACAAATGCTTTCCTGGGTTTCATTCAAAGGCCTTTCTCAGCTGTACCATAAATGCTATGAACTGAACATGGGACTCAGAGGCATGCAGAATCTGCCTCTGATAATGAGATACACTCCAGCAAGAGCAACCTTAAAAATATCTATATGTTCCTACTTTCAAATGAGCAGAAACTATGCTGTTTGAAACTGGGGTTAGAGAGGATCTGTAAGATATAAAAAAAGGGGATTTGCATGCTAATTCTATGTTGCACACCCCTGACCTTAACATGACTTTGTCTCCCCTGATCAATGAATACTACAATCTCACTTAGAATCAGTGCAAATCAAACCAGGAACCCCAATCTTACCTGTTCTGTAAGCCAGCCAATATGCTTGATGTCTCTATTTCCTACGATGCCAAGTCCTGATTGTAAGGCCTTCAGCTCCTCTTTGACTCTTGGCAACAGAATGCTAACATTGCTATGAATAGCATTGAACCAAGACTGGGCAGATGCTTCCTCTTTTGCTCGAAGGAATAAGGAGATTCGTCCATCTGCTGAGCACACTTCTAAGTACCTGCAAGATTAATTTTCCTTAAGACTGAAATGTGGGGAGCCAAAAATGCAAGCTGTTGTCATAAAATGCCCAGCACTTTTTCTGAATTTCCACATCACTATTTTGACAGCTGGTTGGCTTCTGGCTTTAAGTCAAGGTACAGTCACTTTTAAAGCATGTCTTGGTTTAGGATCTGGGTATCCACAGGACTGCCCACTCCTAGCAGATTCTCTTCATATTCTACTGTTTGGGGAATGCATTCTCACTGATCATGGTTATTTTTAGTTACTATCCCACATCTCAGTTATTATCTCACTTTTTGGGGAACAGTATTCTCCAGATAGCCAGGTGGCCCCATCTTGGTGTGTGGTTCAGAAAGGTGATTAAATGTGATTATTCCGGCAGATCTTGGTTGTCAGAAGGTTGTGATTTCATTCTCTCTAGCAATGGAATTTCTTGGTTTGAGACATTAATATTCCTGGTACCTTTTTGTTTTATTGTATATTTGCAAATGTTTGGATGGACACTGTTCACAATTTTTTTGTGACCAATGGTATAAAGGCACAGTTAAATAAGTAAATAAAATAGATCTATGTAGAGAGTAAGTAAAATGACCTTGTTGAGAATGTGCAAGAACTGGGGGGGAACCCAAGACATTTTAAACTCCTGATAAGCAAGATAATATTAAGAAGTGACAATGGCAGGTGCCTTCTTGAATCATTGGGATATAAGAAAGAGAGCAACAACACATTCAGACTTGCAAGATTCTGTTATTATGGCCAATCTTAATTCTGGTCTTCCTATAGAGATGATTTCCTGGTCTGGTGTACATAGTGGGGTTGACTATCTATGACCCCTCTGACAATCCCACTATTATTTTAGGACCTATATTTAACCCAGTTGTGTTTGCATTGTAGAGAATATCATTATACATCTCATTTTCCTATCTAAATGAAAAATAATGACACCCCATTTTGACTGCTCAAAGCACTTTAATATTAGCTTTTTAACTTCTTTAAATGATGCCATTATTATCATCCCCGTATTGCTGAGGATGAAAGAAGGATGACAGTGACTTTTGAATTATGATTTTCCAAAATCACATTGTTTACCTTTTTACCAGAGATTTTTAGTGGTGGTTGCCTGATGCCTTACTATTAGGATAATACAGTGACTGTAGTTTACCCCCAAGCACACTTTTTGTAAATATATAATCCATCTAGTGTATTCAGAGTTGTATGAATATGCAAATCCACATACCCTTTTATGCATGCATTCTATTATTTATGTATGCTTTATCACTAATTTATAGGGTACTGAGAAATGTCAGTTGTAATCAAGATATTGTGCTATATGAGATTCAATATGCAAAGAGACATCCAAGCTTTCAGAAGGCTAGTTATGAGCTTTGTTCCATATGACTGGCCTCATATTAGCTGCTTGCAACAGTGTAATTCTAATGCTCATTTCAAATCCTTCTTTGCCTTGTTTTGACTTCTGATGGAATTGATACTATATGATGTCACACTCAGACCCTATCATTTCTGAACATTGATTATGCAAGCTAGAATTCATGAGAGTTTGAGTCCACCATTATCCTTGTAATACATTTTGCATACCTTTCTTTACGCATAATGGCAATGAGTGATCATTGGATTACCTGTTTTCTGGATCATTTGGAAGACACTTCCTTGATATGTAGCACATTTTTAATGGGATATTCTTCCCTTCCTTGAGGTCTTGCAGGGAAAGAGTTGAAGAAGCTTGCTTCTGAAAGCCTGGTGAAGAATCCCAACTTACAGTTGCACCAGTTGAGGAATTCTTAAAATAAGGAGAGATTTCCTTCATGTATTTGACTGGAATAGAGGGAAACAACATAGAACTTTTAATATGCAATTCATTAAGTCTAAGTCCTACTTGAAGATCAGTGAGCCATAAACAGATAACTGCTCTATAACATTTAATACCTACATAGCAGACTAAGCATAAACACAGGAAGCTTATCTGGTCATAATCCTGCCTTCTTTAATGAGATGATTTGCATTTTATATATTATTGATATGCTTTGTTATAAATCAATATAAAATTATTCAAAGACCCTCTATTTGCAAGATTATTATTTTTTATTTCTCATAACACCTTACTGATTACCCCATCTAATGCTCTTTATATAAATTAAAACAGTCATTAACAAAAACTGAGTTCACAGGTATTGGAAAAAAACAAATAATATGATCACTATAGTCAAGACAAGCATAAGAGAAAGATTCGTCACAACCTTTTCTTTGGATTATTCAGTTCCTATAGAGCATGAGCCTTTAAATAACCAACATCTCTATCCTATCTAACCAACTATCAAACTATAGTTACTTGTGTTTTTGTGATAACCACCACCAATGGCCACAGTTAGAGAATACATTTGAAACTGCATGTAAATATGTTCTACATATTCTACATGTTCTACATATTTACAGTATATACAGTATATAGAATATAGTATTAGTGTAGTGGTAAAAACATCAGGCTAGAAAACAGGAGTCTATGAGTTCTATCTTGCCTTAGGCGTGAAGACAGCTGTGTGATTTTGAGCCAGTCACTTTTCTCAACCCTAGGAAGAAGGCAAGGGCAAACCACTTCCAAAAAAAAAAACCTTACCAAGAAAACTGCTGGAACAGCCCAATAAATAAGTCAACAAGAGTCAAGACTGGCATACAAAAAAAAAAAAAAAAAAAAAAAGGGAAACAGACATCTGTCTGTCTGTTTTAATCTTATAGAATAAAATAAAAATAATAAGAAAAATAAATAGTACAAAATAAATTTAAAAGTTTATTTCTACCCTAAGCATGTGTAGGTATGAAGAGCAATTTAAAGCAAAAGGACAAACTTTTGTGCTGTAAATATGATTCCAAAATGTAACATGCAAGGTCTTCCCTCTAATAAGGCTACACCCTAATTGGTCCAAAATGGTAAAAAAAAAAAAGAATTTAATTTCAGATTTTTAAAATGATACTTTATCAGAATAACAGGGACTCAGACTTCCATCCTTCCGAGGTTGGTAAAATGAGGATCCAGATTGTTGGGAGCAATATGTTGACTCTGAAAACTGCTTAGAGAGGGCTGTAAAGCCCTATGAAGTGGTATATACTGTAAGTCTAAGTACTGTTGCTATTGCTATAATTCAAACCTCAAAATAGTCAAGGAATACTTGGGAGACATCATTTTTGGAGATTTGTACAGAAAACCTACCTTTTAACTAATAGAAATTATAAAAAAAATCTTGATGGCTACTCAAAGCTCAGGCAAAAGGACAGATTTTTCTGGTTGCCAACTGTTTAATGTCAAAAAGCCAGAAGCCTCTGATGACCTCTGCTGATGGGAAATCTCATGAAGGAACAATCAGCCTTTTAGAATCTGCTACCCAAGAGTAGTGGTGGTAGTAAAGTAGTAGTTGTAATTTAGTATACGCCACCTGACTCCCAGTGATTCTGGGACATTGAAAGAATAAGCTTTCAAGAATATTATTAGATCATCCAAATAACAAACTGGCAATCCGTGGAGAGCTTTAAGAAATTCAGTCTTGCTTCTCCTGTTGCGACACAGTTCTTGGCATCCACATACTGGACTAATTGAAGTTTTTGAATTCTTTCTGAAGATAGATCCAACTATAATGCACAAAGAAGTAAAGAATCCAAAGTGGGTGTGGGATGACGGCTGCTTGAACTGACACAGTAGGTGTAGATGCCATTCTTCCCAGGTTTAACTCAAGCATTAACAAATAAGCCTGCTCTTAGCAGCAAACTTTTTTTTTTTTTTGCAGCCCTGTGGTGGCCTGATGACTGCAAAGTAACTTTTCCAGTAGCAGCATGCACAATGAATCAATCATGCCATGACTATCACATGCCAAAAAACACTCAGCACAGATCTACTCAACCCACATTCTCAAAATGCCAATATCGTTATGCAAATGCACCAGATGGTAACTAACCCAAAGCCTTTCTCTTTCGCTTCAGGCCAGTTCCAATATTGATACAAAAAAGATAAAACAAATTTGTGTCCCATGTTGTTGCTTCTACTGGAAATGTTTCATTAAATGTATTCAACCCAGTTTTTTCCCTTTTCCAGTTTGTGACATCCTCTTCAGAATAATCAGCCTTCTTATTAGATAGTCTTCTGATGTGTTCTAAAAAAGGATTTTCTTTTCTTTAAACTGCCAGGGATTATGAACTAGGAATACACATTTCCTATGTCTATATATGCCATACACTACAATCTGCAAGACTTCAATACACTCTTTTGTATTTGCATGTTCACTAAGTGGCTATGTGACATGTTTTGAAGATGTTATTTTTGTGAAGGATGGAAACAGAAAATTGTTTCAATGAAAACTATTTCAAGTAGGATTAGGGTTTCATGCATGAGGTTGGATCTTGAAGCTAAGTTCTGATCCTCAACATACTGTTTTGTGATTGTTGCACCCTCTAGCAGCCACATAAACTGGTTGAATGCAGCAGAGAAAACTGCACAAAATATGACAGTATGCTAACCAGATTTTTTACACATGTTCCCAGCTTGACAGATAAAAATCCACACCTACACAAGCTGTTTTTGACTGCAAGCCAGCATCCCAGTGAAAAGCCAATGGGATGCCAGCCAACACCACACTGAATACAGCCCTATGGGAACTTCTGTCATTGCAATGGGCAGTTGATCAGCTGATATGAGAAGGAGTGAAAAATAGCTTATGTATGCAAAACTACATACTTCTGTGTTTATTATTCAGCAGAAATGGGACATGCAAAGAAAACCATCCATCAAACATTTGGAAGAACAACATTTGTTACACATGGGCTAAAAGATTAGGTGACAGACAAGAAATAATAATAATTAAAAAAAACAATTAGAATGACCTAGAATCACTTTCAAGAAGCAATGGAGAGAATTACCCTTGAGGAAAAAAGACCGAGTGGAGCTTTCAGAGATGCAACAGAATGCTGCACTGTTTATCTGTTGTCTTAGAACAGGGGTGTCAAACTCGATTTCATTGTCGGCTGCATAAGGATTATGTTTGACCTTGGGGGCTGGGGTGGGCGTGGCCAACTCAGTGCCACTCATTCAGGGGCAACTGTGGTGGCCTGAGTGCTCTGCCAGCGAAAATGAGCTCCTGAGCTCAGTTTTCGGCTGCAAGGGCCTCCTGCATCCCTCTGCCAGCAAAAACGAAGCTTGCATGTGGCCTTCCCCAGCTCTGTTTTGGAGCTGGCAGAGGCACCACAGGCCAGTCCTTTGCTGTTTACAGGGCAGCCCCACAGGCCAGATCTAAGTACCCCATGGGCCAGATCCGGCCCCCAAGCCTTGAATTTGACACCTGTGTCCTAGAAGAATGTTATAGGAAAGCAGGTTCATTTCAGTTTCTGAACCTTGATGGACTTGGACTCAATGAACTTTCGAGTTCCGTGGTTCTATGATAATCCCACTAATAGAAATTGTGTTCTGGAAGACATTAATTGGCTGTAGAAAAGCTACATTCTGCAGGTATCTTCTGCACCAAGGGTGAAAATACTCATAAAAGTAGTAAAATGTCAAAGAAAAAATATATGATATTGATAATTTAACATTCTGAAATGCTGGACACATGCTATAATTATAATTATTGATGCTGTTTACAGTTTCTCGGTGACAGCAGATTTAGAGTTATGATTACAAGAAATATAGCACACAGAAATACAAGAATAAGATAAATCAAAGTGAAGTATGTTTCAGGTAGGGTTTAATGACATAGCATCCATATATTGAGAACTGATACTCCACCAGCTGCCTTAACAGTCTTCACAATAATATTTTCAGAAGTTTTTCCAAAGACTGAAGAGGCAAAGACAACATGGTAGAACTCTGATTTGTCTTTTCAGCAGTGAACTTCAAAAAACAAAAACTACAGCTTGCTGTATCTAGGATTCTTTCCTACAGATGCACATTTATAGCTATTACCGGAAAAGATACGAATCACAAACAACTCATTTGTCCACCAGCAAGGGAAATGATATGGACTTTTTTTCATGAATTGGAATTACTTCATGGCAGCCGATATTAAATAATTAAACCTAAAGGATGCAATAAATTATGAACATTTCATTTAGGGTTTTTTTTCTTAAAGAGAAAAATCTGCATTCAAATCCCCATAGAGAAATCTGTAAACTATTTGGTCAATGATAAAATATGTGAAAATTGAAAAATAATTTATAGTTTATATTAGTTTTGGATTCTAAGGCTCGTATTCATTTTGTAAATTATTTTGTAACCTATATTCCTTTTACAGATTCCAATAGGATGCTATTTTCTGTATTGTCATGCCTCCATTTCCTAAATCATGCACTCTGGCCATATACTCTATACTTCACGGAGGGTTTTTTTTTTTGTTATTAATGAAAATATTCTTTAATAAAATAATAGCAATCAAAGTGAAATGCAAAAAAAAAAAAATGCCACCAGATGCTCAAAATGTGTAAACCTGAGAATAGAAACAACAGCCCATTTGAAACAGAGCCAGCCTGCCTGGAGCTTTGAAGTTTCTAGCGGCAAACAAATAATGTCACAGCATCTCCCTGTGGGGAAGGGGGATTTGGCCTGCTTTAACAAGTAATAATATCCATTTCTGGAGTGGTCAATCTCTGGTCAATGACTCAGGCTTTCCTCAAATTAACTCAAACGCTTCCATGTGTTGGCATTTCCTTTAGAGGTGCTTTGCAAAATTCTCTCCCCTTCCCTTTCCCCAAATCCAACATACTTGGGAGTTCAGACTACCGGGGTGGTGGGGGGTGGTGATACTTTTTTGGGGGGGTACATACAAACGGACATGAAGCACAGAGCAAACAGTTTCAGCTCCATCAGTGGCATCCCTGCATCTCAGTTTCATCACTGGTCCTTGGAGAAACTACAGGAAAAAATAACACTAATTAAAATAACACAGCTAACACTGGAAACAGAAAGTTTGGCACTCTTGCAATTGGCAAACTGGGATAAACAGGCAGTTTCTTTCTTTCTTTGTTTAACCAATTCATATAGCCATCTACATGTACATGGCTACTGTATATGAATTGGTTAAACGAAGTACATGGTTCTAGGCAGCTCACAACATTAAAACAAATACTTTATATACAAATGCAAAATAAAAAGAGAAATAAAACCCACAGTATTAAAAGCCCTCTGCATAATCAGGAAATGGGCTCCATTACACACCCAGGACCCCAACTTTGACCACAGAACCAAGTCTTCAAGGCCCTGCAGAAGGCCACAGTGTGGGGGCCAACCAAATCTCTGTAGGGATGATATTCCAGAAGGTTGGGGCCATGACAGAAAAGGCTCTTTTTCTCAGTCCCACAGTTGATACTTCTTGGCTTGACTGCTCCTACAGTCAGATTGGATAGTATGGGTAGAAACAACCAGGAATAGATGGTCCTGTAGGTACCCAGTCCCAAGCTACATAGGGCTTTAAAGCTGACACCTGGAAGCAAACTGGCAATCACTGTAACTCACAAATGTGTCACATTAGGCAAATAAATAACTGATGCCATTAACTGCCCACGCAGGGACATTGCATCAGCTGAAGCTTCAAATTCTCTTCAAAGGTAGCTCCAGCAGGTTACAATAATCCAATCAAGAGGCCACAAGTGACTTTATGCAGGACATTATGCATACAATATACATACAACTGATGTACACCATAATTGCCCTGAAAGTTGCTCTGAAAGGGTAACAAGCTACGAGTTAAGTGTAAATGTTTTATTTTACTGTCTGAGAGGGAAAGTAGCACTGTTTGATTTTACAGAGGGTGGCAAAATAACTTGATCCAGCTTCATATTCTTTGTCTTTTACTTTGGGATACAGTTGTGCTCTGCTTCATGCAGCAAAGTGACTTTGGATCTCTCTAGAACAAGGATGGGCAATTAATTTTTACAAGGGGCCACATGAGAAAGTGGGACGTTGTGGAAGACCGAACCAATGTAACCTGACTTGATTCTGTTACCTCAATTCCTCAGGTTGCTCCAGGTGAGGGGTGCTGTGCAGATACAGAAAAGCACTTTCTCCTCTTGCCTTCCCACAACTGCCAGCTGACTGAAAGAGCACATGGTGACTGAGCAGAACTGGACCCAATCAGCTTCTTCTCCTGCCCTCTGTGGCATGCTTATTTATTTTTGATTTCTAATTTCCAATTGATCTCAAGTGGACCAGATAGGGACAGCCAAAGGGCCAGATGTGGCCCAAGGGCCATAAAATGCCCAGGTCTGTATGCCCTGAGAAAGAATACGTAAAGAAACCATGACGCTGACAATGATCTACTGACGGAGAAGAAGAAGAAAAAATTAACATCTATATTGCTACCTTACAAGGTATCCTATTCATGTCCATTCAAATGTTTAACAGAAAAATATGCACATGGAAATGATATTTTTAAAACAGTTTAGAATCTATTGGCCTTTGGGTTTTCTTATATAAGACTTGTCCTTGATTGGAATGTCCAATGTTTGGAATTGCTTCTCTTCAGAGATGTCTATGAAATTCATATTGCATGTATGAATAAGACTGTTGCAACTGATCGTGAGTCTTCCGGTTTCTAAAATGTGGAGTTAATTATAGCCAAGATGCATTAGTGATGTCAGAAATATCCCCAAAACAGATGCTCCAGGACTGTGTGCGGTCCTTGGGAGGGGTAACAAATTATATATTAGTTGAATGACTAATTTGACCTCACTTTTTAAAGATGTACATACTTTTTCTGGGTGGAAACGTATACATTTTGGACTGTGTTCCCAACAGAACATTCTAGTTTGGTGTATTGCTCTCATGTTCAGAAGCAACTTGCCAATAATAATTTTCATTCCTTTCCCCTCAAGTCATGTCTCTCATACATACTGAAGAAAAGTTCACTAGAACTTGGCAAAAGTTATTTGTAATTCCTTTAGAAAACCTGCTGAGCAGCATCACTCTGTTGGAATAGCCATACACCCTCCCCAAACAGGTTTCCTAAGTCGCACTATTACTCACGTTTTAAAGAATTTTCATGCATATAAAATAATTGTTTCCTGCAGATCTTTGTTAAGGCAGACACAAAAGCATGGAGTTGACAAAGACTGTTATGCCACTGTCTCCCTTTCTGCTGGAATACAAATGAAACATTCAAACTGCTTGAACTTTCATGGATAATTGAGTATGCTGTCAAACTACTCTTATTCTTATGATTTTCTTTCTTAATAGTCAATCAAAATTTGCCTTGCTATATCTTCAGAAATGTATTCTTCTTCTATATTCTAGGTTCAAGATTCGTATTCGTATATTCGTATTCGTATATTCGTAGGTTCGAGATTCGTATATTCGAGATTCATATTAAAAAAAAATAGATAAAATTAATTATCAGAAGAACACAGCTTTCCTTAGGAAAACTTAAAATCTGTCCAAATTGGGCCATTTTTCCCATTGGTAAGATTAAGGTTAAAATAGAATGTTTCAAGCTTCTATGAAGTCTTAAGGGAAAAAGAGTATATATGATTACAGAAAAAAAAATCTCACTTTTTTCTATTATCCAATCTTTTTCCTTAATTATCAAGACCATAAGTCATAAGTGCATTTATTTCCATTTTATGCAAAAGTCTATACCATGTTTTCACTCATCTACCTCCTACCTACCTACCTATGTTGTTGTTCAGTTGCTAGGTCGTGTCTGACTCCTTGCGACCCCATAGATCACAGCACACCAGACCCTCCCTCCTCCATCCCACACTGTCTCCTGGAGTTTGCCCAAATTCACGTTCATTGTGTCAATGACACTATCTAACCATCTCATCCTCTGCCATTCCTTTTGCCTTTTGCCTTCAATCTTTCCCAATAACAGGGGCTTTTCCAGTGAGTCCTCTCTTCTTATTTGGTGGCCAATGTATTTGAGCTTCATCTTCAATATCTCGCCTTCCAAAGAAAAGTCAGGGTTGATTTCCTTTAGGAATCATTTATTTGATTTCCTTGCAGTCCAAGGGACTCTTAAGAATCTTCTCCAACATCACAGTTTGAAAGCATCAGTTATTTAGCTCTCAGCCTTCCTATGGTCCAATTCTAACAGCCATACATCACTACTAGGAAAGCTATAGCTTTGATTATACAGACCTTTGTTGGCAAGGTGATGTCTCTGCTTTTTAATATGCTATCTATGTTTGCCATACTTTTCCTCTCAAGGAGCAAGTGTTTTTTAATTTCATGGCTGCAGTTGCCATCTGTAGTGAAAATAAAATCTGTTACTCCTTCCATTTCTTCCCCTTCTATTTGCCAGGAAGTGATGGGACCAGATGCCATAATCCTAATATTTTTTAATGTTGAGTTTCAAGCCAACTTTTGCACTCTCCTCTTTTACTCTCCTCAAGAGGCTCTTTAGTTCCACTTCACTTTCTGCTACTAGAGAGGTATTTTCCACATATCTGAGATTGTTGATATTTCTCCTGTCAATCTTGATTCCTGTTTTGTAATTCATACAGTTCAGCATTTAGCAAGGTGTACTCTGCATATAAGTTAAATAAGCAGGATAAATAAGCAGCCTTGTTGTGCTCCTCCTCCTATTTTGAACCAATCAGTTCTTCCATGTCTTATTCTAATTGTTGCTCCTTGATCTGCATACAGATTTCTCAGGACATGCAAGGTGGTCTGGTAGTCTCATCTCTTTAAGAACTTGCCACAGTTTGCTATAATTTACATAAGCAGAGACTTCATAATAATCAATGAAGCAGAAGTTGATGTCTTTCTGGAGCTTCCTTGCTTTCTCCATAATTCAGCGAATGTTGACAATTTGATCTCTATTTCCTCTGCCACTTTGAAGCCCATCTTGTACTTCTGGTAGTTCTTGGTTCATATATCACTGAAGCCCAGCTTGCAGGATTTGAGCATGACCTTGCTAGTGTGTGAAATGAGCACAATTGTACATTGTGTGTGTGTGCATATAGTTTTTTTTTCTCCAATCCAAGAAATTATATTAGCCATTTCCGCAAACTCCATCATCTTTACCAATCATTCTTCCATTTTGAGTAGTGTCAAACCTTTCTACTTTTGAGCATAAAAGTATCACTGCAGTTGTCACAAATAAAAAAAGATCCACAACCTTTTTCTAGAAGCTCTGTCCATTAGTCTCAAAAGAAAAATCTCAGGTTTCTATTGTATTTTAACCTTTAAAAACTTTTTAATTAATGTATGCATTTATATCCAAAATTTTCTGGCTTTTTTACATTTCTACCAAGCATGTCCCTGAAAATGGATAACATGAAATGTCCCTTCATATTGTTCACATCACATTATCAAGCACATTTCCTGCATCCTTTAAAAAGGAAAACAGGCAGCCACATCAATGCAAAAGGAGGAATTAGAATAGGAGGTGGGGAAGGATGCTTCTTCCTTTCAGCTGCTGCTAGTTCACTTCTCTTCTCTTGAAAAAAAATCAGCTTGTGGGGAGATACGAAAGAATACCTTCTAATTTCTCACTTTTCTACCACTGTGAAAAAAGACCTTGTTTTTTTTATACTTCATTCTCAGAGTGCTTTATAATTTCTTTTGGTGGCGCATTGAACTTATGATGATACAGTACATAATGTTGTTGTGCTTTTAACAATGACTTAGCTATAATTATCCTAGTGGACAATCACTTAAATGAGACCCAGCGGTGTACAGCAGCAGCCAAAAAACTTGTGCAGTTCTTGGTTGCATAAAGAGAGGGATAAAGTCAAGATCACATGAAGCATTAATACCACTTTATAGAATTTTACTAAGACCACATGTGGAATATTGCATCCAGTTTTGGTCACCACATTATAAAAAGATGTTGAGACTGTGACAAGAGTGCAGAGAAGAACGACTACAATGAATAAGGGAATGGAGGCTAAAACACGAAGAATGGTTATAGGAATTGGGTATGGCTAGTCCAGAAAAAAGAAGGATTAAGGATGACATGATAGCAGTGTTACCATATTTGAGGAGCTGCCACAAAGAAAAGAGGGTCAACCTATTTTCCAAAGCAACAGAGGGCAAGACAAGAATCAATGGATGGAAACTAATCAAGGAGAGAAACAATCTAGAAGTAAGGAGAAACTTCCTAAAATGAGAACAGTTAACTAATGAAATAGCTTGTCTTCAGAAGTTGTGGATGTTCCCTCACTGGAGGCTTTTAAGAAGAGACTGGACAACCCTTTGTCTAAAATGGTATCAGGTCTCCTGTTTGAAAAGTTGGACTAGAAGATCCTCAAGGTCCTTTCCAACTCTTACTATTCTGTACTCTATCTGTATTCTGTATTCCAGGATCTTCCAGTTCACCTGTACTTCTGAAGTAGCCCTCCATTGGGATATCATTGAAGCATGAAAAACAAAAAAAAAACTTGTGGACCCCTTAGAGAATACATCATAGAGATATATCAAATACATAACACAAACCACACCCCTTTTCTTCCCTGTAACTAATATTAAGTAGATCAGTCCACCATTTCCCCAATGAAGCTTTCATTGAAATGGCCTTCTCTGTTGAGAAGTGAATTTCTTTTCCATCCAGCTGAGTGAGAGGTTTAAACAGACAGAGGAAAGTGTAAAGAGCAGCAATCTTTGCCTAGCTGTTTTTTTCTTTCTGAGTGGTCACATGGATTAGATCAAATAAAAGTTGGGAGTTGCAAGGTCAGAGAACATATTGCTTGGTGAAAGCTAGTGATGAAGCCATCTAGTGAATACTCTGAACCATTTGGAAGACATCCTTCTGCCCCTAAAATTATAGATCTTATATACATTTGTTTCTAATGAGTGCTCATTTCAAGTTTGTATAACATACGTCTCCACTTCAAAGCTGAAGGTGCTCCGTGGGGAATTTACGTTACTCATTTGATGTGCAATGTGAAACTCTGATAAGTATAGCCTATACATTCCTTTGCTGTACCACACTGTTTCATCTTTTGGCACTCTTAGGCATGAAAAGCAATTATTGGCTTATCCTGAGGCAACAATTAATTAAATGCCACTCATCCCAATCCTGACCTTGCTGTCCTGAATTTCACCTCTGCATCATTCAAGGTTGATTTATATTTTTCAATCACATTCATCCTGCTTTCAGAAACTCCTTGAGATTTCGTTAAACATGGACTTCATTAAAGCATGGGATTCACAACAGACTGCTTATGTGTGTGTGTGTGGGGGGGGGGGAACAAGGGTATGCATTCAGTTGCACACACATTCAATTATCCTTTCTGCTGTGCATTCAACAAAAGTTTGAAGAACGGGCATTAACAGTTGGAAACAATTTTCTCCCACCCCAAATAAACTTCACCTACTGATTTTGGAACATCAAGCTATTCCTAGAGTTCTTGGCAACCTGACTCTGAAATCAACCAAGGCTTTCTTGTTTTCTAGCACAGTCTTAGAATGAACATCTTGCTCACCAGTGAAAAGATTTGGTAGAAAAGGAGAGGTCACTCTGTCCCTCTTCTACTGGCTTCCCATTCTCATTTAGCTAGAAGTAGCATATTTCTAATAGAATGTTAACTTTTTTGTGCTTATTTATAAAGCTGTGCTTGTGATTTTACAAACAGTTACCTGGGACTGGAAAGATAAAGAATGGCAAATTTTGTCTCACACATCAGTCAGAGATTCAAGAACTGCAAGAAGGCTGAATCAATTTCTTCCAAGGAATAACATCAAAGGGAGATACTCTGATCCATTTACATTGGACAGAAAATATATGTGTTGCCTTTTCCTGACAAATCCCAGGGAAAGGATTGGGCCTGAAAAGGCGAGAACAGTAGTGTCTAGTCTTATCCTTCAACTGCTATTCAGGAAAGAAATATCGGTCCAAAATGAATATAAAGGTCATCAACATATTCTGGCATTCAAGTTCAATCCCTCAAGTCTAGTTCATTCCTCTTTTCTACATTAGCTTTATAGTTTGTGTAAGCCTGAAGGCAGAGTCTGTCTCTCTTTGACTTATGTGGGCCCTTCTAAGAAGAAAATAATCAGAAAGAGAGGATAAAACATAACAAATCAATATATGGCAAGCCATAGAGAATTCATTTCTTTCATTTATGAGTTTCAGAACCATATGATTCTAGAGTTCTCCATATGATTCTAGAGTTCTCCATATGATTCTAGAGTTCTCCATATGATTTTAGAGTTCTCCAGACTCTTTGGGACTCCAGGCATAGAAGCATGTGAGCCACCAATGGAATGGAATGGAATGGAATGGAATGGAATGGAATGGAATAGAATAGAATAGAATAGAATAGAATAGAATAGAATAGAATAGAATAGAATAGAATAGAATAGAATTCTTTATTGGCCAAGTGGGATTGGACACGCAAGGAATTTGTCTCCAGTGCATAAGCTCTCAGGAGAACAGTGGTCCAACTTCATGCACCTAACCGGAGAATGTAACATTCTATAAAAGGATAATGCTGCTGTTTGCAGAAAGCTGCGGCTGCTGCTGTATTGAGTTTCACAAATGAAGCCACTGGTTCCAGTGCCAGGGTAGGACCAGGACCTGGGAGAGAAAAAGTGGGTGAGGGAGAGATCCTCACGTCCTATGCCATTAACTATAAATAGCACCCTCCCTCTTTCAGACATTTGAGCTTCCCTCTGATTTCTTCCCAAGTCATTAATCCAGGCAGACAAGACTTGTCAATGATGATTATAGTACTCAGAAAGTCACTGGTATTTTTTTAAATGATAATAGTAAAAATTACAGAACAAGGTTAAAACCATGCTCTAAAGGTTTACATCTTTTCAAATAAACTGTCCAAGCAATAGAAAATAAATCAGAGTTCAACAACAATATAGCAATAGCACTTAGACTTATATACTGCTTTATAGTGCTTTCCAGCCCTCTCAAGGCAGTTTACAGAGTTAGCATATTGTCCCCAACAATCTGGGTCCTTATTTTACCCACCTTGGAAGGATGGAAGGCTGAGTCAACCTTGAGCCTAGTGGGATTTGATCTGTCAAATTGCAGTAGGAGCAGCTTGCAGTACTGCACTCTAACCACTGCACCACTGAGGTTCCCTATATAATATACTAGCAAAATCAGATAAGTTGTGTAGAAGAACCAATTTTTCATGCAAAAATCTATTAAGGGAGAAAATGGGAAAGGCAAAATGCAATATTCTAATAAAGTATACTATTAGGACAGTAAATGCAAATGTCCTAAAGGCTTCCCTGAATTTTTGTCTATATATCCTACCTACCTAAATCAGAGATTTAGAGGAATCATTGGATAGAGACCGGCTGAAACTAGAGTGAGGATTAGAAAGTATTGCTGAATCGCCCAGAAGTTTATTTGTAATAGTAATCATCCAAATCCACTGAAAATCACTAGCACTAGCATTGATGGATGTCTTCCATTGCTTAGAGGCCCAATATTTTTTGAAAGCAGAGACACTGTGTCATTAATCACTTTGTCTAGGAAGTCTGAGAGTTTTTATTACATTTGTCCTAAATATTGCTGCATATCATGGATCGGCAACCTCTTCAGTTCCATTAGATCTTTTGGATACTGCATCCTTACCCCCAATCATCATTTGAAGTTTTAAAAGGTGTCACTCTCAGAAGGTCTTATGTGTAAACTCCAAAACCTCATGAATTCTCACCCAATCACCAATTCCCAGCAGATTAATTAACTTTGGCAAACTTTAGCCAGGTTTAATATTTAAAAAAAAATATTTAAATTTGTGCTGTTCTGATGCTTCCAATGACACACATGAAATTCAGCAGCACCCCAATAATTATTCTAAGTTAGAGAAGTGGCCTCTAAGTCACAAACCCTCTTAGTCTATCTGAATATTCAATTCTTCATATAAATAGGAAACTGAGCACACTCTTGATTTGTACAATAATAGCATTGAGTCTTTGAACTATCCATGTCAACATTTAAAAATAAACCTATAAGATAAAATCCATATTGAAATTCAGAATGTGACCTGATATCTTATACACTGAAAGGAATTGCATTGGCAATATGAATTTCTGCCTTCCCATTCATTAATATTTTATTTGAAAATTCAAAATATTTCTCAGAAACTTTTTCAGAAATAAGTTAAAACTGAATCACTGTACACTTCTTAAGTTAGACTTTTCCCAATCTAAACAAGGATCTTAATCATTCACTGACTGGTCTGTAATGAGATTTACCAGTAAAAAAGAGCTTAGCAACATCCATTAATATTATAAAACTAAAGGCGTGGGCTTCTCTAACACCAGATGGCAAAGATTTAAAAATAGGCTATAAAAACATACTTTTGTAAGCAACTGAATGGAAATACTACTGTCAACGTTATGGATTTACTTCTCCACCTACAGAAAAATATGCTGCAAAGCCTATGATGATATATATTCATTTTCATTTTACGTAAATGGCCAAACATAGCATTTTTTAAAGTTCCACTGGAATCCACAGAGATAAATTGATTCAGAGTTTTCCTCCAGGACTGTCTTTAGTCATTCCTCTTCTCATTGCTGGCAATAGCAAGATCTGGCAAATACAATACTAGTAGGCTGTGTAAGAGGAGATAAAGGGGAAGTGAAAAGAAAGACCAGTACTCACTACCTTTAATATACAGAAGTAATTGTTTGCCAAAGCTATGTCCAGAATCCTAGGAGTTGGCTGCTTTAGGATGGGAACTGAAGATCCATCACTGCCAAGAGATGGTTTGCATCCATCAAAGAAAGGGACTGAGTTATTTGGCATTAAATTCACAGATTTCCGAGATAAACATTTAAACTGAACAGTGGGGACAGAGAATTAATGGATTCAAAACATTTCTGTCCCCAGCAACCTAAAACTAATAAGGATACTAGTGCATGCAAAATAGATGTTTGTGCAGGTAAGATTGTCAACCTTGATGCCAACCAAAACCAAGCATTTAACAGTGAGTGCCATACCATGTGCACTAATCAAACAGGTGGCAAGAAAGTAGCGGCAGGCAGGCACAACACAGGTTATGTAGACAGTAAACACAGTATCAGACATAAAGATCTCAAGTGCCTATATACAAATGCACAAAGTCTGGGGAACAAACAGGGTGAACTCGAACTACGAATACATGAAGGTAAATATGATATAGTTGGAATAACAGAAACTTGGTGGGATGAAACCCATGACTGGAACATACTGGTAGAAGGATACAAACTATTAAAAAAAAACAGACCCCCAAAAAGAGGAGGTGGAGTTGCACTGTATGTAAAGGACCACTATATTGCTACAGAAATGCATAAAACCAAAGATGAAAACCTCCTAGAATGCATATGGGTCAATATAAAAGAAAAAAAAAGAATGACATGGCCATAGGTGTATATTATAGGCCACCCAAACAAGCAGAAAATATAGCTGTCCTTTTTGCCAGCCAACTAACAAACATATGCAGGAAACACACAACAATAGAAATGGGAGACTTCAATTATCCTGATATCAATTGGAAAACTAATTCTGCACCAAGTGAGAAATCAAATAAATTCCTAACCAACCTAGCTGACAACTTTGTTGTCCAAAAGGTAGAGGGTGAAACTAGAGGGATAGCCATACCGGACTTAATTCTTACAAACAGAGAAGAAGTGATAGAGGGAGTTGAAACTGCAGGAACCTTGGGTGAGAGTGACCATGTCATACTAGAATTCAACATAACACAAACACAAGCAACAGAACATAATGACACCAGAGTCTTGGACTTTAAAAGAGCTGATTTCAATAAACTCAGGGAGAACTTGGGAAAGATTCCATGGATGAAAATCCTAAAGGGGAAAACAACTCAAGAATCTTGGGAAACTCTAAAAAGTATGATCATAGAAGCCCAGACCAGCACAATACCACTGAAAAAAAATCAAGAAACAGTCGGTCCACTAAAGAGAGAAGATGGCAAGGAAGTAACAGGCAACAGAGAGAAAGCAGAATTGCTCATTCTTTGCATCCGTCTTCACGCAAAAAGAAACTATAGCTCAACCCACCAAAAACATAACTGTAAAAGACAGACCAGAAAAAAAAGTTAAAATAAGCAAAAAAAATAGTAAGAGAACACCTGGTCTTGATGAAAACAAATCACCGGGGCCTGATGGATTACATCCCAGAGTTTTAAAAGAGCTGGCAGAGGTCATCTCAGAACCATTGTACCATATCTTTCAAAAATCCTGGAGCACCGGGGAACTACCAGAGGACTGGAAAAGAGCTGATGTGGTTCCCATCTTCAAAAAGGAAAAAAAAAACAGACCCAGGAAACTTGACCAATCAGCCTAACATCAATACCCAGGAAGATACTGGACTGAGCCGGTTTGCAAGGTTTCGGCAGCGGCAGGGATTCGCGATACTGCGCGATCCCTGCTGCGTTCGCCGCCAAGGTTCCCCCGATCCGTTTGGATCTGGGGGATATAGCTGCCCCGTAGAGGCACCTGAAGACAGGGGGGATCCGGACAGGGGCTTGGGGGTGTCACAGACCCCCTCCCCAGCCGGCAGAACCCCCTTTTCCCAAGGCGGAGGAGCGGCGGTCAGCAATGGCCGCCACGAAGAAAACTGCAGCCGGACAAGCAGGTGCAGGAGGGAGAAAGTTGGAAGAATTATGAAAGTTGCTTTCAACTGGGACAAGGCAAGAGAAAGTGCCTTGGAATTTTGAAGGTTGCTAAGGACACATTGTTTCCAGTGAGAGTTACAAGCTGCGAATATTCTAAAAGGGAAAGTTTTTTTTTTCCGTTTCACTCTCCTTCCTAACGTGACAGCAGATGGAATCATAAGAGAAATCCGAAAACCTGCATTGGAGGTAATTGAATGCTGAAGGGATAAGGATTTCTGAACATTTAAAGGGGAAAAAAAAAAATCTTTTTGGCTGTGAGTGGGAAGGGAGAGGAAAAAAAAAATTGGAGCAAAATTTGAAAATAAGGAGAAGACTGCCTAGAATTCTAAAGAGTCACTAAACATCAATGTACAATGGCATCACTTGTGGATGGACTGAAACTTGTATACCAAAAATATGAAAAAGAAAAGCAAGAAGGGAAAGATGTCCTTGGCACTCTTTTTCAATTTTTAGAAATGGCGGTTTGTACTTATGTAAAGCTGAATGAGCAACAGGATGACTGGGACAAAGAAGAAGCCATCTTTGATGAACAAATAACTTTGGTCGGAGAAGGAAAAAAGAAAGAGAAAAAGGAAAAGAAGACTTTAAGATTTGGAAAAACAATCCAAAAAGAGAAGAATAAGGTGAAAAGGGGATATTATGTTAGGAAACAACAGAAAGGGGGAAAGCAGAATAAAAGGGAGGTGGAGAGACAAGGGGGTAAAGAGGACAAGGAGAAGCAAGGGAGAAAGGAAGGGATGAGAAACCTTAATGGTGGGGAGCAAGATGTAAAGAAGCAAAAGTTTTTTAGAGATAATGGATAAATTTTATTGAAAAAGGGATTCTAGAAAGGTACCGTACATAAGATTGCATTTCTATATTTGTATTTAGAAATAACCATAGAAAATTGGAAATAATATGTAATTTAAAATGCGATAAAATATTTAGTATAATCTAGTGAAATTTTTGTTAAGAAAAGGGGAGTACTGTAATGAAACAATGATTTAAGATATGTGATGTGGGGGAAAATAATTTTGGAAAGCATAGGTGTTCCCACAAAGGCATGATATTTAACTGAAATGGGTAAAATGTTTAAGATATAAATGATTGTTAATATTAATGATTAGACTATGTTATTCTAGTGAAACTTTTTGTGAAATGAGAGATTTGAAGTAGGAGAAGGGGGAACATCGTAATGAAATAATGATCTATAATATGTGATGTGGGGGGGGAATAACTATGGAAAATAGGTGCTCCCATAAAAGTATGTGATTTAACTGAAAAGTAATGTGCTAAATGTTTAAGATATAAATGAATATCAATATTAATGAATAGATTTGTATTGGTTTTGATAATACTGTATAATTTTAGAACGTACCAGACAGAATCCCAATGTAAGTTATGTGTTTTATATTAAGTATTATAAAGATAGGGGAAAGAGATAAAGGCATCATACTCCATTTAGTGTACAGGAGAAGTTTTTTTTCAAAGAAGAAAGATAAATGGATAGCTGGAAATAGAACAGACAAAGAATAATAAATATTATGATTCGAATTGACAGGAGATAAATAAAATAAAATTGAGAAAATTTAAAAGAGAGGAGAAGTTATATAGAAAATTGAAAATGCTAACAAGATATGGAATGGTATATAAAATGAATATGAATTTGAATTTGTGTCTGTATCAAGAGTTTTAAACTGGGACTAAGCAACTTTCAGAAAAGAGATTTTTTATGCTTTTATGTTTTGTGTTTCTGTGTATTTATGTTTTGTATGTCTTTAAAAATTAATAAAATTTGTTCCAAAAAATAAATAAATACCAGGAAGATACTGGAAAAGATAATAAAAAAACAGATCTGCCAACATCTAGAAAGAAGTAAAGAAGTAAAGTAATAACTAGCAGTCAGCATGGGTTTGTAAAGAACAGATCATGCCAAACCAATCTTATTTCATTCTTCAACAAAGTGACTAAATTAGTAGACCAGCAAAACACTGTGGACATAATATATTTAGATTTCAGCAAGGCATTCGACAAAGTAGACCACAACCTACTACTTAGTAAGCTAGAAAAAAGTGGAATAGATAGCACCACCACTAGATGGACTCACAACTGGCTGGCAAACCGTACTCAAGGAGTAGTCCTTAATGGGTCTAAGTCTACATGGAGGGAAGTAAACAGTGGGGTGTCACAAGGTTCCCTCTTAGGCCCAGTACTCTTCAATATCTTCATTAACAATTTAGATGAGGGAATAGAAGGGGAACTTACCAAATTTGCAGATGATACTAAGCTGGCAGGAATAGCTAATACCCAAGAAGATAGGCTCAAGATCCAGATGGATCTTGACAGACTAGAACACTGGGCCATATCTAACAAATGAAATTCAATGTAGAGAAAAGTAAAGTCCTACACTTAGGCAAGAAAAACCAAAAGTACACATATAGACTGGGTGAAACCAGGCTCAATAGCAGTAACTGTAAGAGGGATCTTGGAGTCTTAGTGGACAATCAGCTAAATATGAGCCAACAGTATGCAGCAGCAGCCAAAAAAGCTAATGCAATCCTAAATTGTATTAACAGAGGGATACAATCAAGATCAAGGGAGGTACTAATACCACTCTATAAAGCCTTAGTAAGACCACACCTAGTACTGCATCCAGTTTTGGTCACCACATTATAAAAAAGATGTTGAGACTCTAGAAAAAGTACAGAGAAGAGCAACCAGGATGATTAGGGGACTGGAGGCTAAAACATACAACGAACGGTTGCAGGAAGAGAAGGACCAGGGGAGACATGATAGCGGTCTTCCAATATTTGAGGGGCTGCCACAGGGAGGAAGGGGTCAAGCTATTTTCTAAAGCTCCTGTAGACCAGACAATAATGGATGGAAACAGCTTGCCCTCGGAAGTTGTAGGAGCGCCATCACTTGAGACTTTCAAGAAGAGATTGGACTGCCATTTGTCAGAAATGGTGTAGGGTCTCCTGCTTGGGTGGGGGGTTGGACTAGATGACCTACAAGGTCCCTTCCAACTCTGATTATCTGTTAAGGTTAATAAACTTTTTCCCCATTGGGATTTCATGAGGTTCTTTGAAATTAATGCAGGAGGAAATGTTCAGAAGTTACTTTTAGCAAGAGCCATCTCTGGATGTTGAGTCCTATAGCAAAGCTAGGTGATCTTAGGCTACCTTGGCTGAACTACAAGTAGCTCTTGCCTTACAACCAATGGTTTAGTGACCATTTGAAGTTACAACAGAACTGAAAAAAGTGACTTGTGATCGATTTTCACACTTATAGCATCCACATGGTCATGAGATCAAAATTCAGATGCTTGGCAATTGGCATGTATTTTAAGACAGTTTCATCATCTTAGTAAAATGTGATCATCATTTGTAACCTTCCCAGCCACTTCAAGCAAAATCAATAGGGGAAGCCATATTTGTTTTAACAACTGCAATGATTCACTTAATAACGGTGGCAAGAAAGGTTGCAAAAATGGGGCAAAACTCACTTAACCCTTGTGTTGCTCAAGACAGTTGTTCCATTGCTTTTCAATGAGAGTTTTGGGTTCAACTGCAGTCGCAAATCAAGGACTATCTGTATATGTGATTTTGGATACAATAGACATCATCAGATATACATGATTCCCAGTTAACACATAATTGTGCTGAGATGTATAGGTTGTTGCAGAATACAATCCGAATATGGTCACCAGGACTGAAAGTTTATTCATCCAAACTTTCAAGTTTATGCTGGAGCCCATCATCAGGGAACTTCTCTCTCTCCAGAATATTATATAATTTGATCCTGTGAAAATATGGTATGTGTGTGCACACAGATATAATAGGGGTATATTTCCAGCTTTTTAAAAAAGCAGATTCTAGTCCATGAAAACTATTTCCCTGGAAATGGGCTCAGATCATCTTGAAATTATCCTGAAATCTATATATTTGTGAATTATAGCCATTAAACTCAACTGGATTTGCTTCTAAGTATAGAAAAATAGGATTAAATATACAACCATGGGTGTCCACAGTGCTGGCAAGGGGGGGGGGGGTATGATGACTCATGCATTTAAAAGCACAAAATTATTATATAAATGGACATTAAGAAATCTAAGTCAAAATATTAGAAGGACTGAATTTGACCATGCTGACATTTGAAAGTTTTGCAGTACAGAA
Organism: Notechis scutatus; assembly: GCF_049901735.1. Taxonomy (NCBI): domain Eukaryota; kingdom Metazoa; phylum Chordata; class Lepidosauria; order Squamata; family Elapidae; genus Notechis; species Notechis scutatus. Next base: position 33,669,780 of record NC_142011.1, on the reverse strand, counting down.
AGAGAAAAATCACAGAAAATAAGTTCTGTACAGACTAGAATTTATTTGAACCCCCAAAAAGAGAAGCAATACATGGACATATTTTTCCTGTCTTGCTTCAATAAAAGACAGACAATTCTAAAGGAACAATAAGCCATTATATCATTATAATATGACCAGGTTTTAACAATAATAATCCCTGTATTCCAGTCATAGTATTTCATATGTCCTTTCCTATTCCATTACAGCTAGAGCATGCTTCTATATTTAGAGTAGAAATGAACAACCTGTGGCTCTCCAGATATTTAGAGCTTAACTGCCATAAGCCTTAGCAGGACAATCAATGGAATCCTAGGAGCTGCAGTTCAAAACATACAGAATGTATCAAGTGACTATTCCTGTTTGAAATAGTAAGATGTACTACATTTTCCCTATTTCTATTTTTATAATGAATACCTTATGAAACTGAAACTCATATGCCACGTTTTGCGTATATGCATATAACAATCTTATAAGATTTTGAGACACAAAATAGTTTTCCTTTATCATAGACACACTACAGTGACTGTAATGCTTCATTTAACTGTTCCTTCTGGTGACCAAATTGTCTGGTAACCACAGTGTCCGATGAAGAGCTCTCAGAATTCAAAAGCTTGCAGCAATCTTCCATAACATTGTTGGCCAACAATAAAGGCAAAAGTAAAGGTTTCCCCTGTCCAGTCATGTCTAACTCAAGGAGTGGTGCTCATCTCAGTGTCTTAGCCGAGGGAGTCAGCATTTGTCGGAAGACATTTCCATGGCCGTGTGACTAGCATGACTATATGCCGAGGCACACAGAATACTGTTACCTTCCCACCAAAATGGTACCTATTAATCTACTTGCATTTGCATGCTTTTGAATTGCTAAGTAGACAGGAACTGGGGCAAGCAATGGCAGCTCACCGAAGACGGCACTCTTGCCAGTTTCCATCTGACAAGCTTAGTGTCTACAATCACTGAACCATGGCAATATTATATTCACTCTATAAATTTAGGATTCTTTTTCTTAATAGACTAGGTTGCAATTGCTTTTCTTGAGTTTGAGACTCAAACATGTGCCATCAGTACCATCCCTGCTGACTAAAAGCTACAAAGCTGTACTCTGGATAAGAAGCATGAAATATCAACAAAGGCCTTCCTTTGGTTTCTCCTGTCATCCATTTGTGCATTTTTGCACATGAACATAAGAAACCAGAATTTTGATTTTATTAGCTTTGTGGAAAAAGGCAAAATCTTTACTGAAGAATGCTGTGAGTTGGAACTGAACAGCACCCTGGACAGTCAGTTTCCCACCCTGACCATAAAGTCATCCCCGGGAATGAAGCAAATTTGCTGTTCAGGGGAGTTGCTGTGGGGTGTGTGTATGTGTATCCTAGAACAGGGATCCCCAACCTTTTCGACGCCGCGGCCCGGTTCCGGCGTCAGCTGGGCGCCGCCATCTTTTTGACGAAAATCACTTCCGGTGACGTCACGAAGTGATTTTTCGTCAAAAAATGAGGCGCTAGCGCTTCTGGTGAGCTTTTTCGGTAGAAATGGCTTTCTACCCAGAAAAGCTCACCAGCGCTGCGCCGCCATCTTTTTGACGAAAAATTGCTTTTTTACCAAAAAGATGGCGGCGCCAGCAACCAGCGGCCCGGTAAGGCTTGTTCCGCGGCCCGGTACCGGTCCGCGGACCGGCGGTTGGGGACCCCTGTCCTAGAATCTTGAGGCCCAAGTGACCATTGTGGAAGGAAGTGCTTATTGTCAACTTTGGCTGGTATGCCAACTGTGCCTTTTCTTCATAATGGGCAACCCTATGTAGTGTTAGAGATTGAAGTTGGTACAGAATGGGGGTAAAACAGTTGCTGTGGAGGGTGCCTGGCTGTATAGACTTTATGGCAATAGTAATAATGCTTAGTTTACAGAGTCAACATATTGCTCCAACAATCAGGCTCCTCATTTTACAGACCTTGGAAGGATGGAAGGCTGAGTCAACCTTGAGTTGACGAGGATCGAACCTTTAGCAGTGAGCAGAATTAGCCTGCAGTACTGCATTCTAACCATTGCACCACAATGGCTTTTATACTTCTGTTTAAGCCTGAAGTCACGCCAGTTTCAAGATTTTGCTTCTGATATATAATTGTTTTGTTTTGATAGTATATCTGTCAACCATACTATTTTAGGCAGATTGATCACCCAGCTTATTAGGGAAAGTCCTGCTGCTAGTTTCAACAATGAGAGGTAGTTGTTTTGCTGTTTACTCACAGGCAGGCCTCTGTGGAAGCAAATGCGATTGCTCCAATTTAAAATTCATGACACAGCTACTGTAACATGAAGTGTTTTTTTCCCCTTCACTTGCAAGAATATTCAATTAATACATCCTTTTATTTTATTTAAAAATTCTTTTTATTCACTTCTTCTTTTAATTAATACATTTTAGTACAATATTAATGCATTCTGTTTATTGTTGCACTTGCCTCCACTTTCATCCACATATGGCAATCCTGGGAATCTATAAGAATCTATTAACTCAGAAATGAGGAATAGTTTGAACGTGACTTAAGCTGCCCGGTCAGTAAAATAACATTTAATCACCATTTCCCATTTTGGGCAAAGTGGCCTTACAATTAGCAGATAACAGGCAGAAGACAGAGAGAATTCCTGCCAGTGCTCACTTTCAATTTATAGGACAAGATTGGATCTCTGTCCAAATAAATCTGAGTGCAGCACTCTTAATCTGGAATTTTTTATGGGTGACAAATTTTCTGGATTGAAATCCACAGAAATCAGGTATAAATGTCTGAAAATGACATTGATCCAATAAAGACAACTACCAAAATTCAGGTGGGAAGTAGGCTTATCTTTCATGTTTTCTTTCTTTCTTTTCTTTCTTATTTCTTTTCTTTCTTTCTTTCTTTCTTTCTTTTTCTTTCTTTCTTTCTTTCTTTTACTTTCCTTTCTTTCCTTCCTTCCTTCCTTTCTTCTTTCCTGAAATGTGCTTTTATAAATCAGGGTTAATTGCTGATCTGAATTTAAGCTTAGATTTACATATTTGGCTATGCCCAGGATCAGATACACAGAATATGCAGCCTCCTCATTGCAGATGATGGATTAAAAGGCACATTCAAAACTTCTTATTCCTGGCTGAACATAAACTGTTAATACGCCAAGTAAAACTTGTTATATCTGACTGTTAATGGAATAGAACCATCCATTTGTAAAATCAAGAATCATCTGCTAAGACGGTCAAAAGACCAGATTTTCTTTTTGAAGAATCTAAATGAAGGCACCAGCTTCTAACTTTGAAGTACATTTATTTAGGCTTTGCTAATTATTTGTGCAGTGAAACTGCATGCTATTTGAACAGAATACACATTAAAGTACACAACTACAATATAACTGCACTGTTGCTGATTATCATTAAATCTAGAAAGTGGTTTTAATTTAATTAACATTCAGAGAGAATTCATACTGTGAGTATTGAGCCTAAACTATGAATAATCAGAGTAACCAGAATAAATTCTCAATTTCCAATGCCTTTAGGGCCATATCTATGGTCCTAAACTCTTTAGATTAGATGTCATAAATGAGTGCATACACTATGAAAAATATATTTGATTATTTATTTTGTTATATTTATATTGAACCTTTCCTCCAGGCGCCGAAGGCAGTGCACATAGCATGGCCTCCTTCAACTCCACCCTCCTTAAATAACCCTGTGTGGCAAGTGGGCCGGAGGAAATTAGGTGTAAAATTACTCAGTGACTTTCCATAGCTGAGGGTGGATGTTTGTGGTGAAGGTTGAAGCACTACAAAAGCCATCATTTTATTGACTTAAATACTGACAAAATTTACTGATCGGAATGAAATAAAGTAAGTTGTTATGTCATGACAGAGCTATAGTAATCAAGTTTCCTCCATGGAAATACAGAGAAAAATTAAATCAACATCTTTCCCAAATGATCTCTATTTCCCATTTTCTTCGAGATTTTGCTGGAGAATGCATTTAAAAATAAAAAGAATACTTTTATTCTCGAAGATTAAAGAATGGTGATGGTCGTATGATTAAATTAGAAGATATTATCTGTAGCTCAGGATTGAACTGTAGGATCTTTGATGCTCTCTGAGCTTGCTTGCTTGCAGACGTTTTATTACCCAGCTAGGTAATACCATCAGTACTGGTGAATTTGCTGTTTTCTTCTTGTTTGCAATTTATAGTAGCTTCCCCTTCCAGTTTTGGTGGCAGTACACCTGAATATTATACTGGTTTTGGTAAACTGAAATTTTAGCTGTATTGAGATAAGCTTTCATATATTATTTACTTCTTATTTCTTAACCCCCAAACATTTGGAAAACAACAAAGCAAAAAATGATGGTGGGGGAATGTCTTTTAAACTATTGTTGCCCCAGGTCTTCCCATTTCTTTGCAGGATGTACAGATCAATGCTGCTTGCATTATTTCTCTTTAGACTTCAGCAAGAGATGTAATGCAAAACAGAAAAGAAATGGTCCAAAATTATTCCATTCCAGAGACCATTCCCCCTCCTTCAACTGCGCAGTGTCAAATTGGGCATGTCTTCATGCCTGTTGTTATTATTTCCTTTAACAATCTGGAAAATGAAACATAGCCTTGGAAATCTTACTATCTGTTGGTAGAACTATATGTGAAACTTTACCAATATAACATTTTCTGTTGCAAGGAAATTGAAAATCAGATCTCCCTCTATTTGTACTGCAGATCGCTGAAAATAATATGACCTGTTTTCTTTTCATAGTTGTTTCTGCTTAACCTAATATATTTGGTATGTCAGGAAACTAAAGTTAAACAAGCGACAATGCCTGTTCAAATGGGCGTTATGCCATGTAAACACCTTCACCTTCACAGTCCAGCAGGTTTAAGAGCTTTTCATGACCTCAAAGTCTTCAGAACACCTCATCATCCACAGATCATTGGCTAGGAGAGAGAAGCTCAATTAACAGAGTCACACATCCTAGACTAAAATGAATTCAAAAACTGCATTCAAACACACAACTGGGAATATGTCCATCTGTCCTGAAAAAGTAACACGCTTACATTTTTGCTAATATGAGTAAGTATACATGCCCAACAACAGAATTCTTAGTTCTGGAAAAAAAAATCATTTTGCAGGTTCTATTTATAGTATGTGGTGCACAAATTTTGAAAATTCAGTTTACAGGTTCTATTTGCAATGTGTCGTGCATAAATTCTAAAACATCTAGATATTTTTATCTCTACTTGTGCAATTTTCATGCTTAGTTTACTGGCTGTTAGCTAGAAAGCTTTTATTTAGAGCTACCGCACAGCATATGAATAATGAACTGAATTGTAATTTTCATAAGCAAGATATTTAAAAGAGATCAGCAAACGTTTTTTTTCCTTCAAGTTAGCATGCCTATTGGACAAAAAATGTCTGTCCTATTATGCCCACAGCTAGTTTACTGTGACCTATCTCTTGGACAATTTGCCTGAATGTTTTACAACTTTTCAGGAGGCTACAAAAGGGACAAAAATACAAAAATATATTCCTAAATAGAGCAAAGATAATGAACAGAAATTAACATATTTCATCTCCTTAATCAAATTGTTCTACAAAATTAAATCCCCTCCCTTAGCTGAACAGTTACACGTCAATGTTATTTATACTGGTAGAGTTCTAAAGCCACCTCAAATATTCTATTGACCAAGATTGATATTGTCAATATTCTATTGACTGGGCCAATTTGAAGTGGCATATAGGAAGAAAATTATTTCCTGATAAAACTATTGTTTTAGCTATTATGCTACCATTTTGACCTTACTCAGCATTGCTTCTGCATTTAATAGTTGCTGCTATTATCATCCAATCAATGTACATCCTACATTGATTCAGGTCTGTTTAGCTTTAACAAAATAGCTTTAGGCATGCAACACTACCATATATGTTCCTGAAAACAGCAGATAACTTACAGTTCATTTTAATGAGTTGGACTTGCCAACCACTCTCAAGATTTCAAGAGAATATAAATCAGACTTAATATATATTTAATACTCAGTGCCTATATACAAAGTTTGTAAATGTTTAAAAAGAAGATGCATAAATCTATTATCAATCATTGTTGGGAGATTGAATAAAAATTACTAAAAAGCAGAAATAGAAAAGTACTTTTTAAAAATTAATTTAATTAAGCATTAAAACATTACAATTAACATTTCTTCAAAAGTACTAACTACATCTATAAACTAAATAACTATATACAGTACTTTAAAGAAGTATTTAAAGAACACTATATACACTATTTTAAAGAAGAAATCTAAGCTATGATATTAGAGAACTATTTGGGGTGATTTCCGGTTTGTCGGCTTTGCGAGCGGTAGGGATTCGCGAAGCTGCGCGATCCCTGCCGCGCTAGCCGCTTTTGGGGCTCCGATCCGAAAGGCTGTGGAGCAAGGCTGCCCTGCAGGGGCAGCTGAAGGTAGGGGATCCGAAAAGGGTTTGGGGGTGTTGCAGACCCCTCCCTGGCCGGCAGAACCCCCTTTACCAAGACGGCGTAGCGGCGGTCCGTAATGGCCGCCACAAAGAAGCCGGCAGCTGGGCAAGTATGCGCAGGAGGAAGAGGAGAAAGTTTTTAAAAGTGAAAGTCTTCTTGGTCGATCCAGGACTCTGAGATATATTTAATTTAATTCCTGGAAGTGATGGCTTTTTGGATGATTCTTTCCACAAGAGAAAGTAAGCGGCAATTCTGAGGTGCTGAAAGGAAAGTTTACTCTCCCTCCCGACGGAATTAACAAACGGATATTGAGAAACCTGTTTTTTTTTTTTCAGGTAAAACTAGCTTTATGGGATAAGTCGGAAGGAGAGGACAAAAAATATATTTATCTGGTTGGATTTTGTTGGAGGAGATGCCTTAAGGATTTGGAGACAGAAATAAAATTTTAATAAGGCTTCAAAACACAGATTTGGATTTTCTTTTTTTCCTTTGTCTGATACTACCCCTGGAAGAGAAAGAGGAAATTTTGGCTTGGCTTGGATTGATTGAGGATTGTGGACTTTGGGATTGTCTTATTTTTCTTTTGGAATATTTTGGTTGGAGTGAGAAGAAAGAGGGAAAAAGAAAAGAAAAGATTTATAATGGCTTTCTCCTTTGAGGAACTGAGGGATGAATATGAGCAAACAAAAGCAGCCTGTAAAGATGGTATGGAAAAAGCTTTTCTATTTTTAGAAATGGTGCTGGTTAACTATGAACAGACAATGCGACAGATGGAACAACAACAAGAAGAAGACGAAGACACCATCTTTAATGAATCCCAAAATTTATCTAAGAAAGAAGGAAGGAAGAAAGCGAGGAAAATGAAGGACTTAAGATCTAAAAAACATTTAAGAAAGAGAAAAATATGATGCAAAATAAATACAATGATAACAAACAAGAGAAAAGGGAATACAACAGAGAAGGGATGCCAGCAAGACAGAGGTTAGAAGAAGGGGGTAGGAAGATCTGGTGGGGGAAGAAAGAAAGGGGAAAGGCGGAGAAAAGCCACAAAGTTTTAAAATTGGATGGGAAAAGAGGAATCTTTTTTAGGGATAAAGGGTGAAGTATAAATTTTCTTAAAAAAGATTTTGCAAGGTACATAAGACGGTATTGTAATATTTGTATTAGAAATAGAAAATTAGAATGGCTTAAGAGTTAATAAGAAATTAAAATGTTGAAATGTTTAATAATGATTGATTTTTAAAACGTAATAAAATATTGAAGGGAAAGGCAATGAGAATGCTATAAGATTTATTAGATTTATTATTTAACTACGTATTTAGGAGGATACTATGTATTTAAACATTTTCGATTTATTACTCTGTTTTTATTGTTATTAAAAGTAAAAATTAATAGATAGAATGTACCAAGCAGAATCAGATTGGGTATTAGGTGTTATTTTAAATGTTAATCTAATATTTAGGGAGAGGATAGAAAGGCATCATACTCTGATTAGAGATTTCAGGAGAAATTCTTTTTTTTCATTATAAGGAATGAGATAGAGGGATAATAAAGGATGGGCAAAAGATACAAATATAATGATTTAAATTAAGATGGATTGAATAAGATACAATTATGAAGAGTGAAATGTGTGGAGAAGTATATATAGAAGATACAGAATGGTAAATAAAATAGGTAATGATCTGTAAGATGAGCATGAATATAATTAAAGCCCATATAAAGAGAGGTACTGGGGGCCAAGTTACTTTACTAAAAGATTTTTTATATGTTTGTTTGTGTCTGTTTATGTTTTTGAGAAGTATTGGTGAAACCTTCTAGAAACACAGAAAGAGAATGACGATAATCAAGTCAGAAAGAAATAGAGGACAAGAGATGTTTTTATGCTCATTTAGAAATGGTTTAAAATAGAACTGTATTGTATAAGATAAGGTTTATCTGACTTGTAAAATTTATAATGGAAAAAGGTTCAAATATGTAACGGTTGATGATGATTTGTTTGTTTTTGAAATTAATAAAACTTGTTTAAAAAAAAAGAGAACTATTTGGTAAAAGGGGAGAAAAAAACTACTTAATTTTCTAAGAGGGAAAAAAGAAAAAATAGCAACCTTAGATAATAAAAAATAAATAAATGAAATTTTAAAAAAAACATGAAATATCTATGAAATTTCTGTGTGGAATGAAATAGGAGTTATGCTATGTATGTTATAAAGTTATATTATGTAGGATTCAGAGTGTCTTGCTAATTCAGCAGTTACAAACTTGCCAATAAAATCGAGCGGCTCATGGGTTCTCAAGATATGTGCTTATCTACAACAGCACGTTGGTAATGGAATTTCCATTTGACTGACACAGAAAGAGCTTACATATTCACAAGTAATTAATCAAGAATCTGAGGAAAAATAGCCTTCTTAAATTGTTTGTTGATAGTGATCTTAGGTTACTGAAAATGGTGTCTGACTTGTTCTAAATGCAACAGTATCCAGCACCATAAGAATTAAGCCTGACAATTGATTAAGGAAAGTTAAAAAAAAATTAATATAAAATTATAAAATTAAATTTAATATAGCAAATTAAAATTTGAATAGTTTCAAAGAGCTGAGTGACAGGTGCTGTTTTAAATTGTTTACTACTGAATTTGAGATAACAGTTTCCAAAAATACCAGAAAGAAACTTAACAGTAGGGAACAATGTTTCAGAGCGTTCAATTAAGACAAATAGAATAGGTGCTGAGGTAGGATGCACTAAACTTCATTAATTATTTTCCATACTATTTTAGGGTCTGTTTTTTAACTCTCAGTGCTAAACGTCAGAATATCCCATTTCTAAATAGTAGTATACCTTGCCAAAGGGAATATACCTGTGTGTGTGTTTGTGTGTGTGTGTGTGTGCTAGGCAGATGAAATAGATGGATCAATAACTGATCAATAAATCATGTACTGCATTTTATATTCACCTTGGTCTGAGGTACTACCTAAAATCCAGCAAACTTTTTTCCATTTATAGACATGGCCAAGAAATCTGGGTACAAGAAGTAATGGAGACATTAGAGTGTCTTGACAAAAATAGTCCTTGCAAATCCCCATTGGATATATTGGTAGTGATTTTCACTGATGTCAAAAAGAATTTTCCTTTGAATGCAAAGTAGCTTCTATGTCAAGCAGCGTGAGGCTTACATTCAATTTCTGCTCTTCCACAACCAGAGGCTGTGCAAGGACTTGTGACATCATTTCCATAACAAGTAACCAGCATAAAATACAAGAGAACCGTGAAATATTTGAGTGCCCATATTTGTACATGTATAAATGAAAAAAATGAAAAAGAGTAGCGAAGGAGGGTATTTTTGCTTCATCTTGTCTTTCACCAGTATTTTTTTTAATTTGTGGAACCAATTGTTTCTACCAGGCATATGAGATCCAACAGTATTGGGATGCTAGAGGTCCCATCGATCAAAGAGTATCATCTAGTGGGACTCAAAAAACAGACCTTCTTGGTTGTAGTGCCAACTTCTTGGAAAACCACATTCCATGAGATTCAACATATTCATGTCAGCTTTTCAGAAAGCCTGAAAGATTTGGTTGTGTTCCCAGGCATGGGAGTCAGAAGAAATATTGTAGCTTTTGTTGTTATGGATATTATTGTTACATTTAGATGTACATGTCAAGGATCTAGTGTTGCATAGATTTTTGCCTATATTTACCTTTAAAGATTTTATAACCTACTTAAAGTCACTGTGATGAGTTGCACGTCCATACAAATTAACTACATAAGTAAATAATGCTCATCCTAGAGTGTAACTGTGCATTTATGAGAAACATACTTTCTAGCATTTTTAGATTTTGCTGAAAAATACCCTTTTTAGCTATCAATCTAAACAATCACTCCATCTGAATGTATCCTTACTAAACTTCAGCTTAAGATCATAAAACATCAAGAACCAGTTTGTGGATTATAGCTGCCGGCATTTTATTAGCAGGCTACACATGGATTCATTTAAATTGGACTCCCTGTAGCAAAGTTTTTAGAAATTCCTTCAAACAGCTAGAATATAGATCAGATTCAGTAATGTAACCAAGAAAACCAAAATGAAGGAGCCTGCAGTGCTTTTCATTTTTTAAAATATTGTTTCGTTATGTGATATCCTATAATCACAACAGCTTCCCTCAATGACAGAGTTCTTATTCATGCATTACATTTGTGGCACTGCATTACATTTTTTTCCTACATGAAGCAATCAAAAAAAGGAAGGAAGGAAGGAAGGAAGGAAGGAAGGAAGGAAGGAAGGAAGGAAGGAAGGAAGGAAGGAAGGAAGGAAGGAAGGAAGGAAGGAAGGAAGGAAGGAAGGAAGGAAGGAAGGAAGGAAGGAAGGAAGGAAGGACCTACAAAAATGCTGTGCAGAAGACTTCACCAAAGGCTTCTCCAGAAAGGGGAAGAAATGGCAAACAATGGTCTACAGAGAACTAGAGTCAGAAATGTGATATTCCCATCCTAACATCACTCTGAATTAATTGCAGGGTTACCCTGCAACTCAAACACCACCACTGAAGGCCTTTTCTTCATGATTTATCTCAGCCTGGTTGCTTGTTTTTAGTTTCATCATAATAAGAACTAGGGCTGCAGACATTTTTTTAAAAACCTGTGTGATGACAGGATCTAATGGGGTATGTGGGCTTGTGGGTAACTAATGCTAGGGGTTGATTAGGTAATAGTGGGTAGCATTTATGGCAGGCAAAGATATGCATCTTAGAGGTTAGCCAACATGGTATGCGGCTGACATAATTAACATTGCAGGGAAGGCTGATTCAGCACCCTCTTTCTTGGTAAATTTCATTCTGGGCATGCTGAGGTCTCTGATGCATCTGGAAAAGTTTTGAGCTAATTGAAAAAATATGCAGTTGGACAGAAGCCTGCTTGAAGCAAAGTATCAGAGTAACATGGAACTATAAATCACAGTACAGAATGTTTTTATGAATATGTATCTGAGGAGCCATCTCACCTCAATGGGACGAGTCTGCCTCTCTTGTGCCACCAGAAGAGGCCTGCTAAGGAACTCTGGCAGGCAGGGTCATGTGCTGTGGCCTCATCCCTGTGGAACTCTCTACAGCTATAAAGATGTGGTGGCACAGTGGTTAGAATGCAGCACTGCAGGCTACTTCTGCTGACTGCCGATTACCAGCAGTTTGGCAGTTCGAATCTCACCAGGCTCAAGGTTCACTCAGCCTTCCATCCTTCAGAAGTCGGTAAAATGAGGACCCAGATTGTTGGGGCCAATTTGCTGACTCTGTAAACTGCTTAGAAAGCACTGTGAAGTGGTATATAAGTCTAAGTGCTATTGGACTTCTGGTTTGTCGGCGATCCCTGCCGCGCTAGCCGCTTTGATGCCTCCGATCTATTGATCTGGAGGCTAGGGCTGCCATGAAGAGGCAGCCCAAGATAGGAGGGATCCGGACAGGGGGTTGGGGTCTTCGCAGACCCCTTCCCCACCCGGCTTAACCCTCTTTCTCAAGGCGGTGGAGCGGTGGTCTGTAATGGCCGCCACAAAGAAGCTGATAGCTGGACAAGATCGTGCTGGAGGAAGAGAAAGTGCTGAAGCGAAAGTTTCTTGGCTGAAATGGACTATAAGATACAAGTAATACAAGTAATATCCTGAAAATTCGGATTTTTTGAAAGATACTTTGTTTCCAGAAGAGATTTACAAGTGGCTAGTGAAAGTGTTTTAAGAGAAAGTTTACTCTCCTTCCACATGGATTTAACAAATGGATATTGAAAATCCTGCTATTTTATAGAAGGTAAAAATTTAAAGCTTTCTGTTATAAGTGGGAAGGGAGAGGACAAAAAGAAAATTTTCATTAAGAGTTTGCTGGAGGAGATGCCTGGAAGATTTTGAGATTGGAAGTTAATTGTAATGAGACTTTAAAATACAGATTGGGTTTTTTTTTTCCCTTGCCAACTGATATTACCCCAGGAAGAAAAAGTGTGAAGAACTTTGTGTTCTGTTTGGACTGTTTGATGACTTTGGGATTTTGGGGAATTGTTTTAAGTTTTGAATTATCTTGGTTGTTTTAAAAAGAAGAAGAAGATAAAAAAGAAGAAGAAAAGGTTTATAATGGCTTTATCTGTTGATGAACTGAGAGAGGATAAAAAAAGAAGGTAAAGACGGTGTGAGAGAAATTTTTTGCTTTTCAGAAATGGCACTTGCTACTTATCAACAAACATAGCAATTAATGGAGGATACAGAAGAAGAAGAAGCCATCTTTAATGAGTCTAAAAGGACATAAGACTTTAAAAAAAAAACATCCAAGAAAGAGAAAAGTAAGATGCATAATCAATATACTGTTAGAAAGCAAAAGAAAAGAGAAATGTAACAGAGGGGGGGAGCGAAGGGGGGTAAAAAGACCAGATGGGATAAGATAGGAAGGAAGAAGGGGGAAAAAAGCCAAAAAGGTATGAAATAAGGTGTGGAGAAGAAATCTTTTTTATGGATAATGGGTAATGCATAACTTTGTTTCAAAATGTTTCTGCAAGGTACATGATAGTATTGTAGTATTTGTATGAGAATTAGAAAATTAGAATTTTATAAGGCTTAAGTAAAGATTAAAATATTAAAGGTTTAATAATGATAGATTTTAAGATTTAATAAAATATTAAAAGGAATGTCTAAAACATTTAGTTTAAGTATAGAGTTTAATTGTGTGGATGTTCGTACAAACTTATTATTATGATATTTGTTTTTGAAATAGATAATTGGAATGCTATGAGATTTAATGTTTAATTATATATTTAATTACTTTATGGATTTACTATTTTAGTAAGTAGAATGTACTAAGCAGAATTAGATAGGGAATTAGATGTTAACGTAGGGGAGCGATGGAAAGGCATCATACTTCGATTAGTGATTTCAGGAGAAATATTTTTTTTTCTAATATGAATGAGATAAATGGATAATTGAAAAGAATGGACAAAAGATACAAATACAATGATTTAAATTAAGATGAAATAAATAAAATAGAATGAAGAAGAGTGGAAAGCGGGGAGAAGTTATAATAAAGATATAGAAGGGTAATAAGATAGGTAATGGTATATAAGTTGAACATGAATTTAATTGAAGTCCATACAAAGAGAGGTAATCCGGGGCCAAGCTACTTTTTAAAAAGAAGTTTTATGTTTTTGTGTTTTGTGTGTGTATGTCTGATTGAGATTTAATAAAACCTTGGGAGAAAGCGAGAGGAATATTTGTAAACAAGGCAGAGGGAAATATGAATATGATGAGTATAAAATGGATAAATATAGAAGAAATGTAATTGAATAAGAGTAAAGAGAAATAATGAGAAATTTGCTAAAAAAATATTTAAGTGGAAATATGGCTGATGGGGTAAGAAGGCCTCAGCCCCGTCATATGTTTCTTAGTCCTGTTTAGTTTTCAATTTTTAATTAGCAGTTTTAATATTTTAATTACTTTTCTGTTTAACTTTTTATCATCTGTAGGCCACCCGGAATCATCTTACAGTGGAGGTGGGCAGCATAAAATTTAATAAATAAACAAGTAAATGAACTTTGTAACAGATTCAAATCTTGATAGGCAAAATGTTTAACCTAGGGAATGTATTTGGAGTTTCAGGAACTCATAGATGTTCTCACAAAGTCACTATCTTGGAGAAAACCTGGAATGACAGAGAGCATCCTAGCAAACTCCAATGGTACAACCTAAACAGTTTATTTGTCACAAATGATTGTTTGGATAGAATAGAATAGAATACCTTTATTGTCATTGCATTCCACAAATACAGTGAAATTTGAAAGCTACTTGTTGACTACCACTGGCACTCTTAGACCAGTGGCAACTGTAATACAAAGAATGAGTGTAAACTCCATGGAAGGAAAGCTTTTCTTCAGTACCCTCTAACTTTTGAACAAGACAAAGTCTCCTTCATTCAATGCAGTACTAATTTGGGGCTATACGTGCATATGGCACAATGAATTGGTAGTAATTTGTTACTATACAAGGGAAATTTCACTCTTAAACACTGAAACATTAATCTGTATTTGTTCACTATCAATCATCAACTGAAAATAGTTTTTTCCAAGGTTCATAAATATAAAGCAGTTCAAAAGACAAGCATTTTAATGAGCAGGTGGGCTAGTTTTTGAATGAGAAATTATCTTTTCCTAACCTTTTTCATTTTGCATTTCAAAAGCTTCTTAAAAAGTACACCCTGCATATTCCAAGGAACATCAATATAACCCTTTCAACCTATGCAAAATACTGGAGGGCTTTAATAGCTTTTTAAAAATTAAAATGAACAGGAAGACAACAAATAATTTAAAAAGAATCAAAAGGAAACCAAAAACAGAGAGACGGAAGAATAATTTGAAAAGGAATAAAAACATAATGTTTTATAAGATTGCATTGCTAAAATCCTATGGATATTGGAAATTCAAGAGAACTTAAAAGTGTCTGGCTTTGGTTACTAATTATACAGTTATACAATTTGTGCATATTGCAACATGTTATAGATAGTCCTTAATGTATGAATATACTAGACTACCTCATCTGTCTACTTCAGAATTTATATGATAACAGAACAGAATATGGAGAAAACAAATGGTTTGAATCATGAACTTCAAAATATGCTGTTGAAACTGCTTTGAGGTATTTTAAATGAGGATGAGTTCTAAGGCAGGTAGCCCCCTGTCCATTTTAGGATGCAATCCTGTATACTTTACCCTGAATAAACCCCATTACACTAAGAAAAACTTGTTCTTAAATTAACTGTGAGCAGGCCAACTGAATCATTCCCACAAATGTCAACTTAATAAATAAATAAAACCAAGACATTTAAAAAGCATGAGGAATGACGAAGTGAATGAGCTGATCTGATTTATTCTTTACATTCATATCATTTTAACTTAGCCAGGTCATATAACCTTCTTCAGCCAATTCTAGGAGAGAACCTAAATTCTGGAGCTGCATCTGTCTCAATTCTTTTTTTAGAAGAAGGAACTACACTCTAATTATTTTCACATGGAACCTAAAACCAATTTCCATCCAACAGATTTGGACTGGGGATATGAATAGATGGCAGGCAATCACGGTCACTCGCACCATGTGTTGCCAGCAATCATGGGCACATGCCTTGATATGAATCTAGATTACTACCAAGTAACATTACCCATAGATTTTGCTACTGTAGTGTTACCTATGTGTGGAGGTTTGTAAGAATCCTTTAAAAAAAAAAAAAACAGGCTAGAAGAGAATTTCCTGAGATTCTTCCTACAGCAGAAACCCCACAAAAGTAAATTTAATATTATTTCTGCAACTTTGCTTAAATGAAACAGATTCTGAAACACATGCAGAATCATGTTCAAGTTACTGTATAATATTAGATGGGCTGTAAGCAAGCAATCTTAAAAGAACTCAAAAGATATTCTAATAAATATAGAAATAGGGCTATGCAAATCTTTTAAAAAAAGAGTTCTTCGGTGTTAAGGAGAACATACAAAACATCTCCATTCTAGGAAAACTAACTGAAAATAAAACTGCGTATTCATTGCATATATATATAGAAAGCACAATGTGACCATACTCAACGTATAGCATAATTCTAATCATGATATGTCAAAAAGCGAAACTGGAAAGCTGGAAAGGACATAAAGAATGTCAGTCAAACTGCATGGGAATGTGAGATGGAGAGAGCTATGGCAGCCAGACCAACTTGTAAAATTCCCATAGACAGCTGCTACTGTAAAAACAGAGTCTGGACTACGTAAGAGCACTAGATCAGATCAGATCAGATCCAAATATTATTCTATTTCATCTTGGAATCCAGCATAATCTGCAGTTCCCTTGAGATTCATCACAAATTAAACAGAGAAACATACTCGCTCTATCAGTGCTATGCTTGGACTGAAAAAAATGGCAATTATATGTGTCTTTTTAAATTTGCCACTCAAAAGAACAAAAAATGCAGAGATCCTTTTTGTTCACACTGTGAGAATTGCCAGAAAAAGGAAAAATGTCAGCTTTAATTATCCAAGTAATTAAAAGATAGCTGTCATGAAGCCTGAGTGAAGACTAACTGGAAAGATCTAATTTAGATCTTTAACCATACAGATAAATCCCATTTGATTTAAAAGATTCTACTAGGTCAGCAGTAAGCAATTTGTGATGCTACCAAGCTTGCAAAACTTAATTCTCAATAGTCCCAGCCTGCTTACCTAACAGTGAGAGAGATGCTAACTATATGGAGCCAACCCCGTCCTGCAGTTTTCCATGTTCTGTGCCCCATCAGTTGAAATACAGATCTCAGGGAGATCTGTTGGGAGAACTTCCTGCAGTAGATCACTTCCTCTTGTAGGAGCTTCCTCTTGGAAGCAGGAAATTAATTTAGAATTTTTCAAATCTTTTGAGAGGAATGCTCACAAAAGCCTTGATCATTCCTCAGGTGAATATGGGAATATTCACAAAGCTCTGCCTTGGTTTATCATAAACCTTCAGAAAGGATCTGTTTCCTGGCACACTCTAGCTTCTTTCAGGCATGTTAACTCTACTGTGTCTTTGTTGATTTTCCCCTCTCCCTAGTTGGCTTGAAGATTCCCTTTTCTGAGACTCTGCTTAATCCAATCCAATTTTAGCTGGGCTCAGCCACGTCTCCTAATTAGATCTTCTCCTAGCCTCCTCCCCCACCCTTCCATTCTTTCCTCTCCCTCTATCATTGTGCAGAACATACAAGCTCTGCCCTCTTGGTCATGTTCAATTTCATAACCCAAAAGTGAAAAACAACTCTTCTCTGTTCAGTCCTAGGTTCATGGCTTCTTCAAGCTGATTGCTGAATAAAACACTTTGTTTATTTCTCAGTAGGAAAAAGAAAGCATTAAAAAAAGTGTGTTTCTGGCCAAAAGACAACGCTGAAATCATTTTAACATTTTCAGCACTGGAGAGTAGCCATCTGAAGATAAAAGTTGGCTTGCATAAAGCAGTCCAGAATTTTTCTACAAGTACTACATAGAATAGATTAATACAAGTAGTGATCGAACACATAATATGAACTAGAAACTTATGTTTTCATGTTTTACACAGGGGCCAAAAGCTAAGGTGTATTTTCCCTATGGTAGGTTTTCCATCCACCTCCTTCAATGTAGGTTGGGTTCCTTGTGATGTAAGAAAAATTCAGTAAAATTTTTTAAGCCTGCATAGTGCTTTATTAATGTCATTGTTTTAATTCCCTCTTCCAAATGAGCTGAAATCCAGTTATGTACCTGAGTACATTGTGATCCTTGAAAACTGATATGATTATAAATGTGACAATAAATGTGATTTTTTTAAAAATAGCACATTTTTTGTTGTTTTTCAGATTCTCTTATTATTCCCTAACTCTAAATTCAAACAGCAAAAATTGCCTTAAAAATATTTCTCTGGAATCCTCTGTCGAACTCTACACCAGTCACATTTTATATATTTGAGAGAGATTTTGTTCAATTAAGGAGTATTTCTGACATTTTGTTCAAATTCAGGGACAATCAGTGGCGGCTCACAAGAACCAAGATAGCTAAACTCATAATGAAGTTCAGGATCTCTCCCGGATTATTTCAAGTAACAGAAACAGATGCTTATCATGTGGAGTGGGAATGGCAATTCCAATCAACCCTCAATCAATGGTTAATGTCTAGGAATAAAAAGAGATGCAGTGCAAAGCACCTGAAAAGCTACCTATTCCCCACCATGATTTCTAAAGATTTATTGATGGTGATGAAATGAGCAAAATTTGCTTTATTATTGTTCTACCTAAAATCTGCAAGGATTAAAGTAGTTTAAAGCAATCTTTCTTCCAAAAGGCAGCACAGAGGAATTCTGTTGAGTTGGGAAAAGCTGATGTGGATATTGTCCCAGTTACTATAGGCCTTTACAAAAACATTATACAATAAATTACAGTATGCTGGTTAACAACCAATGACCTTCATGGCCAAGCAAGGATTTTAAATCCTCAACTCATTATTTCACCAGCTCTCTTTCCTTGGATGATCAAGTTCCACACTCCGATTTAGCAAGAGGTTATGGGATGACAATTTTCTCCTACAAAAATTCAGGTGTATTCTGCAAGAAAATGAAAGCCAGTATTTATTTTAAACTAGAAGACTCTATCATATAATTGCAAATCTGGTAACCATAGTAATAGTAAACTAACCATCTTAAAGTGTGGATAAGAAATACAGAATTATAAATGAAGGTTCATGTATGTAATGCACAGATTAGAAAACAAGAGTTGCAAAGCAAACACAACTATTCTTTAACATTATAAACAGACTTCTATCGCCCCTGATGAAATGTTGAGTTTTGTGCTATAGAAATCCTATCTCAGCCTGTAGAATAGCATCATTGCATCATTATTCATAGACAGCAATATGGACAAGTAAGTTGAACAAATCTATACTGTATCAGCCAAACCAAAAGAAGATGCAAGTAATAAGATTTCAAAGGAAGGATTGGAGCTCAGAGTCAAGAGGGTTAGCTGCAGAAAATGGCACTGCAAACTGTTTCTTAACCATGGAAGAGATCCAAATCTTTTAAAATCAAATCTATTTGGCTTTAACCAGATACAATAAACAGATTTCTATATTGAGATTTTAAGCTAGGGGTGTGGTAAAGATGTTGATTCCTTGTAAGAAGATTCACATCAAAAACATTCTACTAAAGACTTCAGGAACTTGCCACCACCTCCTCCTTCCCTTTTATTTTGAGACACATCGAGTAATTTGACAAGTTATTGCACTGAAAACTGTCCCCAATCTTAGGAGGAACATCTATTTTTCCTAGGGCTGAAATTATAAACCTAGGATTTCCACTGAGAAAATAATACCATTCATGTCAGACTCTACAAGAAATGTTGATACTTGTAGATCCAGTCTCAATTCCATAAAGAAAAGAAGTTCCACTGTCTTTCTGAAACAACAGCCACTTACTTTCTTTTCAGTTTCTTGGAAAGAGGAGGCAGTGAAGATTATTTCTATCAAGTTTTCATGATTGTACAAACCAAGCTTTTGGAAAAACTTGGATGTGTCTTCATGATTTTTTTCAATTATTTAAGTATTAAACCAAATTAATACAAATACGAATGGAAGGGCATGTCCAGTATATTTATAATTATCCAGGTATTTGGGTACACAGGAGACACAGTGGCCTAAAGATTTCAGGAAATACTAGATTTTCTCCCCAGATAAGTGTAATTATTTGTAATTGCTTACAATTCCCCAAAATGATAGATAAATTTCACCAGACACAACCTTTGCTTGACCGAAGTAGCTAATCCATACTTCCCCTACCACCCCATCACTCAAATAATAGGAATTAACAAACCCAAGTCTCTGTAAAATATATTTCCAGTAATCAGCTTCATATATTCTGATCAAGTAGTTTTGGTAATTTTCAAATAGCTAGAATCCATAAATCTGGTTGAGGCTGACAGAACCAGCACATTGCTTTTGATGTATGCTTGCTTATTCCCTTGTTATCCCTTCCTCTTCTATCTTTCTGCTCTGCAAGAGGGAGGGCAAAAAAAAAAAAAAAAACACAGATCAGGCACAGGTCTAGGCATACTGTACTGACTGTAATGGTGGTCATGTGACTGAAGAACATTGCAAAGATTTTTTAAAAAGCAGGCATTTGCTGGTAAGCTTTTCCCACCCCCCCACCCCCCCAGTTTTTGTAACTTTGAAAAGTCAGTCAGTAAATAAGAATTACCTGTACAAAGATGTCAATAGGCTCTCAGCTTCTTGGGATACACAGGTAGAAAAAACGAAAGTCTTAGGACTAGTGTATACAAGCTCACAGTTGTTAGTTTTCTGTTAATTATTGCTTTTCTAGTATCTGTAATTTTATCTATAATAAAATTAGAGTTCTATTCCTGAATTTCTCAGTACTCGTCTTTTGAGTTTGAACAACTATGGGTGAAGACTGGAAGCCAATGAGTTGTGCCAGGCTAGAACAGTGTGCACTGTCACAGAATGCAACTATGGGATGTGATCTTAATTACTACAGTGAAAAAAAAAAGGTTTCTGCTGCAGCCAGGTGACTCTTCAGCTAAATTTGGTGCTCCATATATAACAAAAGCTACCATTCAAGTTGACTTAAGAAGAACAAAGCTAGTCAATCTTTCTCTTGCATAGATGTTGAGTTGGCATATTTTGTTTCCACTGAGGACGAGAGATCCCAGATCCCATCTGCAATTAAACTATTACAGGAGATAGAAGCATACATTTCTAGGAAAGAACAGGTGGGTGATATTTGTTTGTTTACCTACTTCATTATATTTATTACCACACTCCACAAACATTCTTGGTGGTTTACAATATAACCAGGTAAAATGAATGTATAATTGATAAAACTATCAATTGATCCATCTCAAATATTCAAAAGCAATTTTTAAAATGGAAAGTTCCATGAAGAATTATTGCCTTGACTGACTTTCTAAGCATTATAAGAGAGGCACCCATCCAGATTCCCCGGGGGGAGGGAGAGCTGTTCCACAGAAAAGAAGCAACAATAGAAAAACATTGTCTGAATGGAGAAGGGAAGAACCCTCAGCATCCTAATATGAGATAGATGGACCAGATAGATGGTTCTGCTTGAAGGAGAAGATGCTGGAGATGTGCAGATATTGAGTCCAAATGACCTTTAACATAGATTAAAACCCACCTCTACTGGAAGTTAATGCATTTCTGTAATAGTTACAAATGACTCTCACCCACTAAAAGGCTGGCCACTGCTTTCTTATCAATCGTAGCTAGATTCCAATGGTAGATCCATGTAGAATGCCTTACAGCAGGCTATTCTAGAACTGATGAGCATGTGAGTTATATTGCTATATTCAAAGATCAATACAACCAGTTTACAAATGCAAAGGGAAATAAGAATTATCCGTCTAGGGTTGCACAACATTTTGCATTAAAAAGGGGGAAAAAGTGTCATGGGTTGTGCAGGGGTATTTATGTAACATCAGTTTGCAACTCCTTAGATCCAATACATCTTTTACCAGACTGAGCTGTAGCTGCATCGTCTTTGTGTGATCCAGTGAAAAGATGCATCTGCTTTAAGACACTGCAGATGGGAGCTATCTGAACTCCCTCCCTCTACCTCCACAATATTCTAAAGGGTTCTTCAAATCCAAAACACCGCAGTTTTAATTCTTTAAGTTGCTGATAGCTGCCTGTACCGACTATTTCTAAGAAAAGCTGGGTACTCCTAATTGCATTCAGATTGCCACTGAATTGATACATAAACTGCAAAATACACAGCAATAATCAGACAAGCAGTCACAATGCAGTGTAGGGTCTTACAGTTTTGATTGGCTTGATTGGGATTGGACAGATTGGATTTGACCAGAATATCTGTGATACTTTAAACTGCAGAGCTCTTATCTCTGTAATCATCTTGCTTTACTATTCCTCATGCATCTTTATCAATAATTAAAGGATCAGAGGATCTTTGCTTGTTCTAATTTGCAGGAAAGGAAGCTAGGAATAATATTTACATTAGAACTGAGCACAAAATTACCTTATGAAGTTCATACTAATTTGACCTTATCAAATTCATAGAAAGAACTGACTGGATGGTTTTTTTACTTGCAACTAAATAAGTGTACAACACCATACTTTAATTGTGAGAATTTCAGTGAAATTCTCCCACCTCTCTTTGAAAAGTTTTGTAAAGCATTCTCTTTCATCCAACTGAATGAGAATCATGGAGGGGGGAACAATCACTGCCTGATGTTAATTTATACATATAGAAGTGGTTCTCGACTTGTGACAATTCATTTAGTGGCCATTCAAAGTTATAATGGCACTGAAAAAAAGTAACTTTTCACGATCTTTGTAGCAGCCCCATGATCACATGGTCAAAATTTGGATGCTTGGCAACTGGTTCATACTTAGGACCACTGCTGTGTCCTAAGGTCATGTGATCCCATTTTGCAACTTTCTGACCAGCGGTGTCAATGGGGAAGCCAGATTCATTTAACAACCGGGTCACTAACTTATCGACTACAGCGATTCACTTAACAACTATGGCAAGGTTGTAAAATGGGGCAAAACTCACTTAACAAAGGTCTCCCTTAACAACAGAAACGTTGGCCTCAGTTGTGGCCATAAGTTGAGGACTACCTGTACTGCACAGAAATAACGCAAAGTGGAAAATCCTGTTGGTGACTGTTGGTCATGGTAACCAGAGCATAACACTGGGTGATGTCATAAATGGAGGGGGAGAGTGGCTCAGCATCTTTCAACCACCTTAGAATGATCTGCTTACCTTCCAGTACCACTTCCTTGCCAGTCTTCTTCAGAGCTTGCACTGCTTCATCGTGTGAGGCATCAGACAGGTCACCACCGTTGACGGAAAGGATAGCGTCCCCTACAAACAGCGCTTCCGTCTGGTCTGCAGCCAGCCCTTTAAATATCTTGGATATCAGGATAGGCATTTTATTTTCTCGACCACCTGGAAATAAAACCCAAATAAAAGCCACTAAAGATGTCATACAAAGATATGAAAAAACAAACAAACAAACCAGACGTTTTGTGCTATGCAAACCTTCCCTGATATTTTTTGTACCTTCTTTTTGTGTTTTTGGTTTGTTTGTTTTTTTGTTTTTTTTTTTGCAATGGTGGTAATTAAGGATAGAGTCAGTTACATTTCCGGATCATTTCTGGAGTTGTTACAGGGAAAAAAGATATCTGAACAAGAGCAGTTTTTATAAAATGACCCAGCTGTGAAAATAGAGATAAGTGCAAAACAACATTTTTTTCTGATGAGGTAATTATACAAAATAAATGTTGTGCTAAGTAATTCATAAAACTACTTATCCACATTCCAGATACAGATAAGATAGATGTGTACTATAGATAAGATTTTACATGCTTTACTTGAGAAATATTGTATTTTAAGCTTTGAAAGATATTTTATTATATTTTGATTGATCTTAATCTTATACTATATCACATGTATATATTGTGCGATAAAACATATCTGTATTGGATTTTGTTTTGGTTTATTTATTTGTTTTTTATTGTTGAAAAATAACTATTTACATCACTTTATTTACATTTCTTTCAGGACTCTGGCACTCAGTATGTCACCCAACATACTAAATTTAAGACAGAACTTTTGTGCCATAGGTATTACACACACAAAAAAAATCTTAATACATTTTAAGCCTAAATATTTAAGTTTAAGACCCAGCTCTCTGGAAAAGGCTCTAATGCTGGGAAAGGTAGAAAGAAAGAGAAGAAGTTGAGGAACAAAGTGGATGGACTCAGTTACAGTGATGATGAGCCTACTGTTGGGAGACTTGAAGGACCAAGTTAGAGGTAGGTCATCATGAAGGAACTCTATCCAAGTGGTTGCTAGGAGTGAAAAACAATGTGATGTCACATAATCAATTATCAATAATGAGTCTAAATAGAGTTGCCCATTTTGACTTCTGCAGTGGCTGAACAACTACACAAGCTCAGTAATCCAGAGTATATTTCCTTGTCTTTTTCTTTTTAGAAAAAGCAAAAATAAAACTTTTCCCACAGAGAAGTATAGTTCTAAACCCAAATGGGATTTTAAAGGACAAGCCTGATCTAAACATATTAGATAACAGCACGTCTGTAATTTTATGTAAACACACTATTTTTAGCTCTTACCTGAAAGTATCTGCATAATAGCAATAGCAATAGCACTTAGACTTATATACCATGTTATAGTGCTTTACAGCCCTCTCAAAGTGGTTTACAGAGTCAGCATATTGCCCCCAATAATTTGGGTCCGCATTTTACCCACCTTGGAAGGATGGAAGGATGACTCAACCTTGAGCCTGGTGGGATTCGATCTACCAAATTGCAGTAGGAGTAGCTTGCAGGACTGCACTCTAACCACTATGCCACCGAGGCTCATAATGAAGAGAATATGTCTGAATATTTAATATTCCTCTAACTAGAAAGCCCAAATTAGTTGTTTTCATTAACTGATTCTATCTGCACAATCTTTAAATCCTGGAATGCCATTAATAAGATTACACAAAGAAGATGCAAGATTAGATGCTCCCACATCTCCCAAATCATCATAGGACCTTCAGGACTAGGAAATGTATTGCAATGCAAGTATTTATGGACTGAAGCCAGATTCTCTAGATCAGGGGTGTCCAACCTTTCACCTTCCCTGGGCCACATTAGAAGATGAAAATTTGGTTTGGGCCGCACATATAATAAATTATTATTATAAAATTATATAATAAATTATAAATTATTTTTATTATTTATTATTTATTAAAAATTATTTATTTTTTATTAATTTTCCAGCCAAATTTTGCGGGTTGGGGGCGGCGGTGGGGGGCGGCGGGGGCAGAAGTGGCGGCGGCGGCGGGGGCAGAAGCGGCGACGGCGGGGTGGGGGGCAGCAGCAGGGGCAGAAGTGGCGGCGGCGGGGTGGGGGGCGGCAGCGGGGGCAGAAGCAGCGGTGGGGGCAGAAGCAGCAAAGGCGGCGCCCGCCTTTTCTGTTGCTGTTTGGCGTGGTGCTCGCCTCGCCCCGCCTCGCGCCTGCCTCTCCTCCTCCTCCTCGCTGGCTCTTGCCAGAAGGTTGGGGTGGGCACTGGGCCGCATGCGGCCCACGGGCCGCGGTTTGGACAAGCCTGCTCTAGATGTACAAGACAGAAAAAGACTGACTCCTTCACTTTACATTCATACTTACCAACCAGGCTGAGTATTATTTATAGATGTGGTGATAACTTTGTTTTCTACAGTTCCCATGACACTTACATGCAAATGACAACCCCTTTTCTCTACAAGGTGTGCTGTCCCTTCTCAATTTGAAGGTCAAAGATAACACGGCATCAGAATGCTTTATAAAGCATTATTTGAGAAGATCTGATTCTCTCCAGTTATTCTACTATTCTACCTGTTACCCATAGCCTTTTACATCTGTGCAAGTCTCATGGAGAAATGTGTTGCCTGTTGTAATTCTGACCCTTTACATTCAAATGAAAGAAACATTCTTTGGATATCTTATTTTACCCTCTTCTGCTTTCTAGACCACAATAAATAAGAATACAAGAGCCATGCTAGAGACTAATCAAGTGTGGCCTTCTCTTCTCCCAGGATGGCAAAAAGCTCTTCTAAGCAATGGTTTTGAAAAGTGGTATCTAAAGCATGAGACCAGACTTCTCTGAACCGATTGCTCTGCAAATATATTGGTCTATTACTGTTATAATTCTCAGTTGGCACAGTCAAACCTATGTGATACATATGATAATTCAGAGGTTTTAGCATGTCCAATTTTAAAGGCATCATAAGAGAGAGAGGGGGGAGGGAGGGAGGGAGGGAGGGAGGGAGGGAGGGAGGGAGAGAGAGAGAGAGAGAGAGAGAGAGAGAGAGAGAGAGAGAGAGAGAGAGAGAGAGAGAGAGTCAGGCGGGCAGTCTCAGGGCTTTTTTGAGATCCTCTTTCATCCTTTCAGCAATATAAAGCTATATAGTTATCCAGAAGCCAGTCCTACTGAATTTAAAGGAATATATTTCCAGGCAAGTTTATATAAATTTGTAATTTAAATATCTATTAAGGATACTTAAGATTTCTTCATCAGCAATTAATTAGACAATTTGTATTTTTTTTCTTACTTGTGCAAAATAAAGAGTTCTTAGTAGTTTTAATATGTAGTCCTGTGTATTCTTAACTGGGTATAGGCATATATAGGATTTGCATTGTTAATACTGTTCCACCCTAAAAAGTTCTTCCTATATTTAAGAAGCTCCTGCATAGCACTGGACTAAGCTTTGAACTTGATGTCAGGGCAAACATTGCAAATGGAGCAATATAGATTTACTATGGATTTACATATTCATAAGCGGCAGTAGTAACAGCAACTGTAGCCTATGGATTCAGAGTCTGGGGGAACATAGGTGGCCACACCTGACTACCTGTAAACACCAAGCAGCCCTGGACTTTCACAGTGCAGCACTGAAGCAGAATCTTGGTTCATGCATTGCGCTAATTTATGGCATGTCTAGCTCTTGCTTATTGAATAAAATATGATATGCTGGATTCACACAGCATGTTAAGCCACAAGCTACCTGCAATTACCACAATCCACAAATCCAGCCAGAAAATTCAGTCGGAAAACCTTCCTCTTAAAAATAATTATGTTTAAAAAAATGGAACCCAAACATCAAATCCTGCAGAACAAAATTTACATAAATTCCAAGAATTATAATTGTATAAATTATAATTTTAAAAAACCTCAAGATAAAGCCCATTAAGATAGGGTAGCTTTATTTATCCAGTAGACGAGAGGGAGGGTGGCATGGAGGGAGGGGGAGAGGGAGAGAGAGGAGAGAAGAGGGAGAGGGGGGGGAGAGGGAGAAGGGGAGGGAGGGATGGAGAGGGGGGAAGGAGGGAGGGAGAGACTACATCATCTATTCTTCCATGGGATTTTTGCATAGTTTCTCAGACATGATTTTTAGTCTGCAAACCATACACTTTGCAGATGTCTAAGATCAAGCTAAGAGAAGAATGCAGCATTCTTTCCAAGTTGCGACTTTCAAACTTTAATAACAGTTCCAGTTCCTCAGGGGCGGATGAGCTCGACTGCAATTAATAAATTCCTTAATTTCGCTTCAGCTTCAGTTGGGACTTTCCTGCTCTCCTTTTCCCCATCCTCTGGAGTTTTGGTTTCTTTTTCTTACGGCGGGAAGAATGATTTCAAAGGTCATTTACTGCAGGAAATCAAAAGCGGCTAGTAAAAGGAAGTAGCAGAACTCTTTAACCCTGGAGAGATTCCCGGTCCCGCTACAGGAAAGCAAACGCTAGATCTCAGGTGCCCCAAAATAGCCCACACCTAGTCCGGGGGACGAAGCAGACAGCTGTACTGTACTACGAGGGGAATCCAGTACTGTAGCTTGGCCCACAGCTATTTGGCGTGTCAAAAAAGCAGCCGGTTGAAAGCAGGGTCGCGAGTGGGGTCGGCGGAGGAAAAGCAAAAGTGTGATTTAAAAAGTTGCTAGGGAGAACAATGGAGGCGAAGGGACAGCCTTCCCGACCCGTCTCGCCCTCCTGCTTACCTTTGATGCTGATGCCGAGGCCCCCCACGTCCTGCTTGACGATCCGCACCGTGCGCTTGATGTTGGTTAGCGAGTCCGGGACAAGGGCGCACGCCTCGGCGCCGTTCAGCTGCACCGGGCTGGGCGGCGGCTGCAGCGGCTCTTCGGAGCCCTTAGCGCTGGGGACGACGCTCAAGAAGTCCTCGGAAAGAGTCACCAAGACGCGCAGCCACTGCTCGCCCGGCGCTCGCAGCTCCAGCAAGCCGCTCTTGGGCGCTCTCCGGCCGGCCGCCATCTTCAGCGCATTCCTCGGATAGCCGCCCTCGCCGCCGCCGCCGCCGCTTCAACGCCTCCTCCCGCTTGCTTGTAATCGGGACGTGCGTACGGCGAAGAGCTACCGAAACGACCCGACGGCCAGCCGAGCGCCGAGTGAGCTAGCCGTCCCCGGCAGCGCTTCCCCGCCCAGGGAGACGCCCCTGGACCCTCCTCTCCTACCCCGGGAGGGGACTCGCCGGCACGGGAGGCCCTCAGGAGCCGTGCGTGACGTCCCGCCTGGCCAAATACCCCAGGCTCGTTTGGGGGGAAGTGTGGTTGCTGCCCTAGCCGGGCAGAAGGGCAGCGCGAGCGGTGGCCTTGCTCTCATCTCCTCATAGTTCGTCAGAACCCTGTCCACTCATTTGGTCGCCGTCGTCTTTAACTGCCATTGCCAGCCGTACCGTCACCTCTTCCCTCAGAAAACCTGGGATGCCACATTTATTTATTTTTTAGTGTCAGGGCTCCACTATTAGGGGAGGCCAAAGTTTAACAGTGAAGTTTCTGTACCAAGGAATTTTCACAGTAATGGGGAGGTGCTTTCAGTATATTCCTTTCCAGAACATAACTTTTCACTTTCGGCTCTTTACCAGTCAAGGGCACCATTTTCCTTTTTATTTAAACTTAGAGAAGAGCTTGAACAGAATCCCAAAAAAGAACACAATTGAGCCAGGCACTTTGGTGTAGATATTGTTTTTTTCAAATTGGGAAAGGATTAACCAGCTGCATAAATGTCCTTGTTGGAAAAATCTTGTAAACCATAGTTTGAAAACTTGTTGAAGTAGGTGCAGTATTCCACAAGGCTTATAATCAGTAGTGACTTTCTGTATGTAGCTAATAGCAGTTCAGGCTGAATTCCAATTTTAAATTAACATTTAAAATGTGAATAACTTTGGGGCAGGTGATCTAATGGATCTCCGACTTTTCAGTTTGAGAAGCAGCATTTCCTGATTTTGACTTAAGTCTAAAACAAAGGTCTCCAAACTTGGCAACTTTAAGACTTGTGGACTTCAACTCCCAGAAGTCCTCAGCCAGCAATACTATGCTGGCTAAGGGATTCTGGGAGTTGAAGTCCACAAGTCTTAAAGTTGCCAAGTTTGGAGACCCCTGGTCTAAAATAATAGAAGCAAATTGAAATTTGAAACAAAATAGAACATTGTTGCTATGTTATGTTGATTCTGCTTCACCTCTTGAATGTTGTGCTGCCTGTGTGTATACCGTGAACACTGCAGCATTGTCCTATTACAATATGGAGTTTCTCCCTCCACCCCTATTCTTTTCTTAGATATACTGCTTGCTAAGAGCACCCTTTCAAGACTGTCCAGATTAAAATAGGTACATCCACTTTATATTCATAACCATAAAAGTAACTCTCTCCTGAGCCACAATTAGCAAATGTCAAGAGCAGCCTCCTTCTATGAGTGGCATAACCTGAAGAATTTCTGAACATGTACTTCTGTTACTATTTATATAACAAAGACAGGAGAAAGAATGTAAAAAAAATAATACATCTTTTTTTTTTGTAAAAAGGTTATTTTATTTTAAAACAAATAATACATCTTCCATTTAAACATTTGTCCCGGTACAAATATCTTGTGCAATAATTACAATGTACACATATTCATTGTATTGGTATTCTCTATTCTTACTTAATGCTGATATACATAATGTGTCTAATTATTATAACAAACCTAACATATTTAATATCCTAACATATTTAATTCTATTAGCATATTTTCTATATTTCACTAGTCTTTTTAATTTCTTTTTTATTTAAATTTTATTTATTTTCAAAATACATGTGTATTTACATTTTAACAGTTCTGTATCAAGCATTACATTTTATTTACATTCTATTTCATATAAAATCTTAACCATATATATAACATTTCCCAAACGTCATAAGACTCCGACTCCTCTTTGCCTTTTAGTTTTCTCGTAAGCCTGTCCATCTCAGCACAATCAAGTATTTTATTAATTACCATGGTTTCAGAAGGTGTGTCATCTAATTTCCAGCTTTGGGCATAGGCAATTCTCGCCGCTGTTATTATATGTTGAATGATGTATTGGGTAGGTTTCTCCAGATTTCCTTTAATCAACCCCAGTAAGAAGTTTTCTGGCTTAAATTCAATATTGTACCCTGTGATTTATCTTATCCATCTCCAGTACATTTTGGCTTTGGGGCATTGCCACCACATATGGTAGTATGTTCCATCAACGAGCTTACATTTCCAGCATTGTGGGTTCATATTCAGAAAAATCTTGGCCAATCTTGCTGGTGTCAAATGTCATCTATAAAACACCTTAATAAGATTTTCTTTATATGTTGATAACATTAATTTTAGTCTTTTTAATTTCTAATTTCATACACCTTGAATGCTTGTGAAGTGCAGTGATGGGGAGATCTGAGTTCACATTCAATACTGATGGTGTTAACTAGTCGGGTAATGAAAAAACTACAAGCAAGCAGCCAAGTTCAGAGTACTAGGAACTTCAACCCTGAGCTACACGTATTCTCTTCTGTTGGAATCTGTATTATGCAAGGTTGAACAGAAGACAAAGGTCCAAGGTTGGATAAAGGACAAAGATCTAAGGACAAAGATTGGAGACAAGGGAGGGTCATGTTTGGAGCATATTGGATGAAGGATCTAAGGATCTAAATATCAGGATCTAAGGCTTAAAATACAAGTAATTTATAAGATACCACACTGGTAGGCTTTATGTGTACTATATTCTAAGTTTCAAATATGTAACAACAAAGTTGATAGCAGAGTAGCGGAGGACGAAAGGTGGTATTTGGTGAATCTGGAAACTATTATTTTATTTTTTTCCATTGAGATGTCTTCTGGATATGTCAGGTTGTAATTGCCATTATCCCTGTGCTGTACTGACTGGGGGTGATGGAAATTACAGTCCAACACATCTAAAGTGTACCAGGAATAAAAGGCTTCTTTGCAACAAGCCATAAGTTAATGATAAAACAGGCTCTATGGCACTGTCAGAAAGAAACGCTGAGCAGAAGCTTTTGTTAAAGGATGAGAAAAGGCACCTTAAAACAGTACGCAATGCATATAAATTAATTAAAATTTCCCAAACTATTTCTGTGGTAGAAACGTTGTGCTGCAACAGTTTAGCAAAGCAACAGAGTTAATGCCTATTATCCCCACTTCAAAATCCCAGGTGCAATCTAGTTTGTTGTAGAGTTGTTTGGGGAGATTCCATTACAGGAGCATGCAGTAAGTCTAGAAAATGCTCTGTTTTGTTAATGGAAAACCAGCTAAGTTCCCCACCTTGGAGATCATGCCAGTTAATACTGGGAAACATTTGGGTTGCTTCAACCCTTTAATTGCTGAGGCAGAAATTACTGTAAATTTTAATGTCATTTTATATTTTATACTGTGCTGACTTTTGCTGTTGATAATCATATATTACTTGAATTTTAACCATGATTTGCATTTGGGATATATATTTTATTTTTAAAAATTACATGAAAACACATATAAAGGAAAATTAAGGAAAATATTTTAAAAAGTGTGTTAAACAATGAAAAGGTAAAGAAAAAAGAAAAATACAATTAAAGAATTGACTTCTGATCTTATTTACAGCTGTTACAAACTTATTATTCCTCCTTTTCTCTAAGATTAGATTGTATAGTTCCCCTCTGTCCCATATTCAACCCTTTTTTCTTAGCAAATCCAGAAATCACCATTTCATTATTTTTCCATTTTCAGCAAAAATTCCATAAAAAGTTTCTAGTATTTTATAAAAGTTCTTAGGGTTTTATCTGTGATTAAACAGGTCAATTTTGCCATTTCTGCAAGTTCTGCCATCTTCACAGCCCACTCTCCCAGCGTGGATATATCAGTATTTCTTCAGCATCATGCATAAAATCTCTTGGAGCAATAAGACATTTTATTGTTTAAAATGGTAATATTCATGTGATGAACCAGAGTATAACACAAATGTAACAAAATCCAAAACATAAATAAATGTCCTTTAATGCCTCCAATTTGGTCCCCCTGTTCAATAATTCTCAGTTGGAGATAAAACGTACTGAAAAACAATCTTCAAAAGAAAGCGATATAGTCCGAACTTAATGAGCAGATAGAGGTGAAATAAACCCCCAAAAAAACTACAATGACAAAATTTCCACAACGGACCAGGATAAGTAATTACCAAATTCAAGGAGATAACAAGGCACAGTCTGTTGGAAAGATGCTAACCAAGATAACTTCAACCCAAAATAACACAGGCTTTGCTTCTGGCAATGCTGTGTTGTAATCGCCTCTCTTATATACTAGCCTCACCAGCTGCAACCAATGAGGAGGATCATGGCCGCTTCCTCTCTCGTAAGCCAAGTTGTTGCCTTCTCCATTTCTTCCTGCGTGTCCTAGGATGCAGAGGGGATGGGCCTGGTTCTTCCTCTGACTGCCCAGCCGACCTCTGCCCTTCCCCAGCCTCCTCCACCACCTCCGGAGCTACACTCCACTCCCTGTCCACTGTTTCTCCTCTCCCTCAGAGTCTGACTCTACTAAGGGCATGACAATTCAATTACTTCAGATATGAAATACTGAAACATTCTTTTAGCAATGTTTGACAGAGTAATGATAAAAATATTGTTACAGCAGAGTATATAAAATGTATTTGCTATTATTGTACAATGCAGTCATTTTTTACTCTAAATGAAATGGCTTTGGGGACATTCCAGCATATATGAGTAGCAATCTGGATCAGAATCATACCAGGTTAGAAATCTCCCTCATCCCAACACATTTATGTTCATGTACACACACACACTCATCACTTCCATTACAGTATTTGAGTCATATGTAGCAACATATGCAGCAATAGCAATATCATTTAGACTTATATACTGCCCCACAGTAAACTGTATTCTCTGGGCAGTTTATAATGTAGAAGCATTATTTGCATATATATTGCCCCCAACAATCTGGGTCCTCATTTTACTGACTTCCGGAAGGATGGAAGCAGTGGTGGGATTCAAAAAATTTTGCTGCCAGTTCTGTGGGCGTGGCTTCGTGGGTGTGGCAGGGGAAGGTTACTGCAAAATCCAATTCCCTCCCCACCCCACAAACCTGCTTTCCAGCTCTGTTCTCCTGTGCAGGGCAACAAAAGAAGACCCAGCCGATCAGCTGGGACTCGGGAGGCAGAGAATAGATGGGGGTGGGGCCAGTCAGAGGTGATATTTGCTGGTTCTCCAAACTACTCAAAATTTCCACTACCAGTTCTCCAGAACTGGTCAGAACCTGCTAAATACCACTCTGGATGGGAAGGCTGAGTCAACTTAGAGCCCCATCAGGATTGAACTCCAGGCTGTGGCCAGAATTTTCCTGCAGTACTACACTGTACCAACCCCTGCACCATGCAACTGTGGAGTGAACAGGGCTTTTTGTATGTGGCTTGTAATTCCAGAAACCTGTAGAAGAGGTAACAGTAATCCAGTGATATCACTAGGAGCCAAGACTAACACCCTTTTCCCCTTTTCATGTACTTTCCCTGGCTGGCATGTGTGTGTGGGAGGAGCATTATTAAGTCTTGAAGTTGGTAGAAAACAGGAGAGTGCAGCTGGATTGCTAACATCTCAGGGCTTTATCCAACAAAATGCTATTCAATGGCAAGAAATGTAAGGAAAATATACATGTTCAGGTACAAGATAGGTCATACCAAGTCTGCAATAAGATTTGTGAGAAGAATCTGTGTGTCCTGTAGATCACAGTTTAGCAGTCTCTTACCTTTCATATTCAGATTTCCAAATCATTTTTCTTGTTCTTGCCTGCAAAAAAGCATACACTCAATTTCCATGGTCTATATGCCACCATAGTTTTAAGTAACTGAATATCTATAATAGGAATCAAAACGTTTTGTTTTGCACTTCAAATGAGATCCTATTTCTCAGCTCTTTTCTTTTGATCAGTTTAGTGTAGAAATTGTCAACATGCTTTTAGGTGTCATTTTAAAAGATTTTCTTTTCTGGAAGACTTGGGAAGGGAGGCAGACGGTGCAGTGTGAAACAGTAGAATATATTTTTAAAAAGATCTTTTGAAATCTTGCCTGCAGTGGCAGTGATGTCTTGAATGTCTAAGCAACAGTCTCATTTGAAAATGTAATCCTGCAACTCTTCTTCACATAGTTGTAAGCAAAAAAATGTTTTAAAGGACCTAGAAAATTGCAAAGGCTTATTACAGTGGTATTTTCAGATGTACTCTTTATATATTAAAGATCTAATACTCCTTGAAAAATGTAAAAATGTAGGGCTGTCAGGGAGTATTAATACACTAGTGCTTACATTTAAGATAGGTTTTGAGAAGTACCTGACAAATGGAATAATTTTGATTATTGATGCTGTTAGCCCTAGACTTCCTCCAGAAGGTATCTGCTTTCCACAATAGCCTTCCCCAATATGGAAAATGTATCGGAGTTCAACTTTCATGTTCCCCAATGTTTACAGTAATGGAAAAATCTGGGACTTGACATTCAACTCATCTGAAGGCATAAGTTGAGGAAAGTTGACGCAAAGGTTCCCATGTGTGCCCCACTGTGATTGATTTCCTTTGGAAAACAAAGCATACATTTGCTGGTGCAGGTATAAAGATTCTTAAGTACCACATCTTTGATTCCCAGACGCACTCTGGACACTCAAGTTTACAATACTAATATGTGGCTGCAGCCACAAGTACTTTCCTAATTAGTCTGTCTGCTGTCCAAATTATTGCTAAAAAAAAAATCAATTTGTCTTTGAAAACTAGTTTGAAGATTATTTACAGCTTACCTTTATATCTTCCCTGTCCAGTTACTCCTTGGCTTTGCCTCATCTCCACCATTTTCTTTCCTTTCCCAGCTCGGCTACCATTTCCCATCGCCATTTTGCTGTCTTTGCTCCTCTTTTTGCTGTTTCTTTTGGAAAGAGGAAAGGAGGTGTGTGCATGTTTAACAGAAGGGTTTGGTGAATGGGATATTGCAACAGGTTATACCAGTAGTAGTTATTTATGGCAAAGAGTCTCATGAAGTAACTGCAGTCTGAAAAGCCTGAATAGACGGAACTCAACTTGCTTACTAGTTTATTTAACACATTTATATGGCTGCCCACCTATCCAGTGAAACTCTGATCTGTGAACAAATAAAAACATAACCAATCCATTCAAACCACAAAAAATCCATAAAGAAACTATAAAAATCTCAGCTCTTCCATGTCACAAGTTGCCATGTCATAGCTCCAATAATTAACATCCTGCAGTGATGGGATTCAGCCAGTTTTCACCACTTCAGGAGAATCAGTTGTTAATTTTTTGAGCAGTTTGGTGAAATGGTGGATGGAAGAAATCATTAGGGCTGAGAACCAGTTGTTAAATTATTTGAATCCCACCACTGCATCCTGGCCTCAGTGTGGGCAGGATCAATCTTCTCATGGATTTTTGATAGGCCAGTAAAATCGGGGCCATCAGTTTTTATTATTACTTCACTAATGACCTAAAGCATGGTTGTCAAACTTGGGTGTCATGTTGCCGTAATGTGATGTATTGTGGCATTTTTCCCCTTTGTGGAGCTGGGGTGGGCATGGCTGCATCCAGCCTGCAGTTTGATACCCCTGACGTAAAGCATGCCAGTCCTATCCGTTCTATTAGGATGGGGGAAACCAGGGGTGGGATTCTACCAGCACCTATTCACTAGAACCGGTTGTTGACATTCTAAGCAGTTCGGAGAACCGGTTGTTAGAAGAAATTACTGACTTAATCCTGTAAGGAAGGCAGGAAGGAAACATTCTGGTCTTGTTTACAGAAACTGCCTCTCCATTAACCCTTATTACATTCTTGGCAGGACTAGACTTCCTGTCTCTGGAACAGCTCTGGAGTTTTCCCCTCCTCCTTTGCTGGTACTTTGCTTGTGTAGAGTGACCATTCAAAGTTACAATGGCACTGAAAAAAGTGACTTATGACTGTTGCAGCATCCCCACAGTCATGAGAGGCCAGGTGAGGAAATGAGTGCCTCGATGTGAGTGATATTGAGTTGGCCATACCCAGCCATTAACATGACCACCAAGCCATGTCCACCCAGTCACATGACCACCAAGCCACACCCACCACCTAAGCCATGAACCGGTCGTTAAAAAAATTGAATCCCACCCCTGGGGGAAACCATTGGTGAGAGGTGGTCTTACCAGTAAGCTAGAGTGTGTACAACTTTAAAAGATGTCAATCAGCACTTTGAATTGCCCCTGAAAGATTTCTGAAAACCAATGTTTTTATGTAGCAATGGCATAACATGGACAGATTTTGGTGCATCAAAAATTACACATGCTGCCACACTCTGGACCGCTGAAGTTTCTGCATGTGCCTGAATTGCAGCTCGGGTAGAATAAACTGCAGTATTCCAAGATCCCCAAAGAGCCGCTCCCTTTATTCAAAAATGCACTTTTATCAGAAGATAGGCTTAAGATTCAGAAGGATTTTGACAGACTTGAACATTGGGCACTATCTAACAAAATGAAATTCAATGGTGAATAAAGTAAGGTTCTTCATTTAGGCAAGAAAACCGAATGCACAGGAACAGTATAGGTCAGGGGTGTCAAACTCAAGGCCCAGGAGCTGAATCTGGCCCATGAGATGCTTAGATCTGGCTCATGGAAACAGTGAAGAACTGGCCTGCGGTACCCCTGCCAGTGAAAATGGAGCTCGGGAGGGCTTCATGCAGCCCTCTTGGGCTCCGTTTTCACTGGCAGACAGTTGCAAGAGGCCATTGCAGTTGGAAACAGAGCCCAGGAGCCTGTTTTTGCTGACAGAGTGCTCAGACCACTAAAGGCACCCCTGGCATGAGTGACATCAAGATGGCCATGCTCACCCCGGCCCCCCAAGCTCAAACACAACCCTGATACGGCCCTCAATGAAATCGAGCTTCACACTCCTGGTATAACTGCGAGAGAGATCTTGGAGTCCTAGTGGACAATCACTTAAATATGAGCCATCAGTGTGCTACAGCTGGCAAAAAAGCCAACACAGTCCTAGGCTGCATTAACAGAGGGATAAAATCAAGATCATGTGAAGTGTTAATACCACTTTATAATACCTTGGTAAGACCACACTTGGAATACTGCATCCAGTTTTGGTCACCAGGATGCATAAAAGATGTTGTGACTCTAGAAAGAGTGCAGAGAAGAGCAACAAAGATGATTAGGGGACTGAAGGCTAAAACATAAAGAATAGTTCCTGTAATTGGTTATGTCAGTTTAATGAAAAGAAGGACTAGGGGAGACATGATAGCAGTGTTCTGATATCTCAGGGGTTTTCACAAAGAAGAGGGAGTCAAGCTATTCTCCAAAGCACCTGAGGGCAGGACAAGAAGCAACCTGGAAACTAATCAAGGAGAGAAGCAACCTAGAACTAAGAAGAAATTTCCTGACAGAACAATTAACCAGTGGAACAACTTGCATCCAGAAATTGTGAGTTCTCCAACACTAGAAGTTTTTAAGAAGAGGTGGGACAACCATTTGTGTGAAATGGTGTAGGGCAGGGGTCCCCAACCACCGGTCCGCGGACCGGTACCGGGCGCGGAACAAGTCCTACCGGGCCGCTGGCTTGCTGGCGCCGCCATCTTTTTGATGAAAAAGTGCTTCCGGTGAGCTTTTCCGGGTAGAAAGCTCACCGGAAGCACGTTTTCATCAAAAGATGGCGGCGCTAGCTCGTGAGCTTTTCCGGGTAGAAAGCTCACCTGAAGCACGTTTTCATCAAAAAAAGATGGCGGCGCCATTTCTACCATTTCTACCCGGAAAAGCTCACCAGAAGCGCTGGCGCCAGGAAGCACTTTTTCATCAAAAAAAGATGGCGGCGCCCAGCTGATGCTGGTACCGGGCCGCGGCGCCCAGCTGATGCCGGTACCGGGCCGCAGCGTAAAAAAGGTTGGGGATCACTGGTGTAGGGTTTCCTGCCTAGGCAGGGGTTTGGACAAGAAGACCTCCAAGGTCCCTTCCAACTTTGTTATTCTATTCTATCATTCTGCCAAGAATTTCTGGGAAAGAAGGCTTAGACCTAGATAATTTCTGATTTACTGACTACATCCAGGATATCATAGATGGAGCATGTCCTTCATTAGACAAATGAAAACTTAGGCTTCTTAACGAGGCTGCATTAATTTATCTCCTGCCTTCTCCCCACCCCAAAAAACATAGATTCCATAAAACAGCATGTTCTCCAGAGAATGTTTAAAACAAGCAGTATTAAATTATGTTGAATACAAAAAAATGGGGAACTTTATTTTGAAATGGGGTGTGAATGTTCCATTTTGGTTTGATAACGATCAGTGTAATAGCTAGTTTTTAGGAAGCGAAAAGCAAAACAACTGAAACTGGGCTAGCTGTTACCAATACAGGAGACAAGTGAAAATCATCTCTCCCAAACAAGAGCAGCTTCAAACTTGTTATGCCATGTAAAGTGAGAGGAAAAGGTGATAGCATTTGAACCATATTTTAAAATAAATATACTTGGATCTGACAAATAGCAGTCCCTGAAATTTTTTTATAGCAGCTTAATCAGCCCTATTTTTTTACATAAACCTACTTAGCAAGAATTGTCTCCTTGAATGCCTTGTTGTGCCTTCTTTTGTCTAGCTTTTTAAGAGTTGCCAGACAAGATTGTTAAAAATGGTGATGAAAAGTTTGTTACATTTTCAAGATGTGAATATAATTCTAATTTGTTCTCCAAACATTTAGAACTTGTCATTAAGTGAAGAATTCTCGACTGATCAAGCTTGGAAAGGGAAGGAAAAAAAAACCTCACTGTTCAGTGTTGGAAAGATAGAAGCATCCCAGGTAGACAATCTTGGATTACAGATATGTGCTCACTTTCTGTTTACGGATAGCCCTTTTATAACACAAGAACTGACAATATTATTTTGTGCATTTAAAGGTCTGAGAATAAGGCTTGAACTGTATGTAATATAATAATGTTTTGCTTTGTTCTTTCTGTATTTTGTTTGTTCTCTCTTCTTCAAAACCCACATCCAATGAGAACCGGCTAGGACAGAGGGATAAAGAAGGGGAAAGACAGAAGAGCGTGGAAGCTCTTGCTGTAAACATCTAGGCCTGATTAATTTACTTGACATCTGCTGGAAATCTAAATCTGCCAACAGACAGAGGTCCAACCAACTCTTGTTCTCTCTTGCAAATAGAGTGGAATAGAATAGAATAGAATAGAATAGAATAGAATAGAATAGAATAGAATAGAATAGAATAGAATAGAATAGAACAGGAGTTGGAAGGGACCTTGTAGGTCTTCTAATCCAACCCCCTGCAGCTTCATTTGTCACAGGTGGAAGGAAAAACAAGAATATCTGCTATCCTGAACCTACTTCTCAAGAAAAAGAGGAACTGATTGAAGAAATATGAGTTCAACCCACATGCTGGACTTAAATCTTGAGAACCTGCATCAGGTACCTTCCAGATGAAATGTTTTAGTTATTTAACAACCACCACAACAATAAAAATAACACAGCCATGCTATCTTATGGGCTATTCTAACATTATATTGTCAGTTTATTCTTTTCTGGTCATCTTTTTTGTTACATACATACATACATACATGGTTTTGTTTATCTTTTATAAGATTAGTCTAGTTCCCACAAAAGAGAAGAAACAGTAATTCCACATACATACAGTATACTACAATGCAAAGGGAATCTAATGCAGTAATAATAATAGTAATCATCATCATCATCATCTTTTATTTAACAGAATTACAGAGTTGGAAGGGACCTTGGAGATCATTTAGTCCAGGGGTGTCACACTCTCATCGTCAAATTGTTGTCATGTGACATATCACGATTTCCCCCCCTTTGCTAACCTGGGGGTGGGCGTGGCCAAGATGTGACACATCTGGCCTGCGGCCTGTGAATTTGATACCCCTAATCTAGTCCAACCTCCTGCTCAAGCAGGAAGTCCTATACCACTTCAGACAAATGGTTGTTCAATCTACGATTTCATTCACACATTGGGATTAAGGGGAGAATGTCAGGTGATGTGCTTTCTGGAAGATAGGTGATGGCAACCAGGACTATCAGACTGCTATTCAAAGCAAGGAAGCAGGAGCTGGTGTTAGACTCAGGGAGTTCAAGTTTAGACACACCACAACACTGCCTTTCGTTGTTTTAGTTATATTTCTTTTATCTCAATGTTTTATACATATGTGATTTGATCTAATTGAAAGGAATTAAAATCTTCCCTCATGCCAGGGTGCCCTTGGCTATACTGTGTGTTTCAGGACCGGAACAAGGTTTGTTAAATTCTGTAACTCTGATCTTTGGATGGGAAGATCCAATTCATCTTCCTTGCTATAGTACTTTTCCTAAAGCTGGCCAGAAGGGAGAATTTCTAGTCAAAAAGACTAAGAACTTCTCAGCAAAACAGGCCAGTGATGTCAAGAGATTTAATTCAACTGGTAGCAACCCTCAGTAGATCACTTTTATTGAAGAAGTCTTGAAATAAAGAATCTTTCAGCAAGTGTTAAACTATCCTTCCAGATTGCAACAAATGCTTACAGGGAAATAATTTTAATGAATGGTTAAAATTCAATTACAATGCAATTTTATTGTCCTAATTCTGTGAGTTTTAATGTAGCTTTAAAAGTGTATGTATTCATGTACACACAAGAAGTGTGAATATATATGCATACACATGTATATGTGTATCACAAACACATTTTGTGTGTGTGTGTGTGTGTGTGTGGTGTGTTTGTATTGGGGGAAAATAAGATTGCAAAATGAAATTGACAACCGAGGCTGACATTGAGCATTGCACAAAATTTTTGTGGGTATGTATTACCCTGCCTCCCCCCGTCCTGCTGTGTGGTCTCATGGGAAATGTGGGGAGAGAGATTTCTTGAGAAGGATGAACAAAAAACGTCAGGAGAACACAATTCCAGCAGGATCACTAAGCTATGAAGATCATTCTAGCTGCCCAGCTAATGCAAGCAGGACCTGTAGCGGGCACAATGGTGTAAGAAGATGTTGGAGGCACAAGATCACTCTAGTGACAAAGTCAAAGGAATATTTTCGTACTGGGCAGGAGAAGGTAATGGCCAACTGTGTTTGGCCAACTTTTCTTTTACTGAGAAAAACACGTGAATAAAAATCCAGTGACTGACAACATAGCATTGATTCAGTGGTGGGATTCTATTTTTTTTACTATAAGTTCTATGGGCATGGCTTGGTGAGTGTGGCAGGGGAAGGATACTGTAAAATCTCCCATCAGTGGTGGTATTTGCCGGTTCTTCAAACTACTCAAAATTCCCGCTACCGGTTCTCCAGAACTGGTCAGAACCTGCTGAATATCACCTCTGCACTGATTGATAGTTCCTTCACTGATTGTTAGTGCTCAATGTGTTCCAGAGGAAGATCTGAAGATTGGTTAAAATACTAGTAGTGTTTATGATGTGGCTAAAGTCTTTGGGACCTGCAGGTCCTGCTTGCTTTAGCTGGGCAGCCGGAATGATCTTCATAGCTAGTTCTGATATTGCCATACAGGAAAAGAGAATCTAAAGCTGACAAACCAGAATTACAGTGAGGATATGGAATACAGTAGAAGTGTGGCTATGGGAAAGCTCAATACTGTGGAATTTACATTGACATCTTAGCCATCAACAAATTGAGATGGATTGGAGAACTGAACGCTTACAGTCAAAATTGTTTTATACACAGGACATGTAAAAGACAGTGTTGCTTTGATAGTTAAGAATCACAAAGAATAACTGAGTTGGAAGGGACTTTGGAGGTCTTCTAGTCTAACCCCTTGCTCAAGCAGGAGACCCTATACCATTCCAGACAAGTGGCTGTCCAATCTCTTCTTTAAAGTCTCTAGTGATGGAGCACCAACAACTTCTGACAGCAAGCTGTTCAATTGTTCTCCCCTTTAGGAAATTTCTCCTTAGTTCTAGGTTGCTGCTGTCCTTGATTAGTTTCCATCCATTCTTTGTTGTCTTGCCTTTTTGTGCTTTGGAAAATAAGCTGACCCCGTCTTCTTTGTGGCAGCCCTCAAATATTGGAACACTGCTATCATGTCTCTCCTAGTCCTTCTTTTCACTAGACTAGATACAGCAAGGCCAGTACTTGGTTGCAGTATAGTCAATAACCAAATAACATAAATTAGATTTTGTGGAACAATCCTTTAATGTGACAATTATTTATGCTTATTTATTAGATTTTTTTTTTATCCCATCTTTATTATTTTTAAAAATAATTCACGGCAGCAAATATACATAATACTCTTTCCTATTCCTATTTTCCTACAACAACCCTATGAGGTGGATTGGGTTGAGAGGCAATGACTGGCCCAAGGTCACCCAGCCAGCCAAGGCAGGACTAGAACTCATTGTCCCCTGGTTTCTAAGCCAGCACCTTGACCGCTACATCAAACTGGCTTTCTCTTTGTTTATCCTCCAACCACTGATACAGAAGAAAAGGTTTATGGGATTTATTATCAGGGTCAATTTGAAACTGATAAAACATGCAAACAAAATGTATTGCTTATTGTTGGAGAAGAGTATGCCGACATTGGAAATATGAAGGAGGAAAATATAGTTGAACTGTATGGCTTAAGAAAATGAAAGGCATCCGGAAAATCATGTATCTTTTTTTTTACCAATAATCTCTTCATTGCTAACAGACTCTTCAGACAACACTTATATACATGGACATCATCACCTGGAAATCAAATAAACTGTGCTATTGGTACAAAGACATGAAAAACCTCAGTTATAACAGCAAAAATCAATGCCAAGGGCTCATTGTGGAATTGATCACAAATTATTCATATGCAAGTTCTAAGTCAAGCTAAAGCAGAAGTAGAAAGTCAAACATTTTCATAATAGGATCTTGATTTTATACCTACCATTTTCAAGAAGAACATCAGGAATCATTTTGAAGAATTGTATATAAGCATTATATAAATCAGCATAAAGTGTGTTCATCTCTTCTCATCTATTTGAGGTTGGAGATAACATACATAATTGTCATATAAAAGGATTGCCCACAAAGTCTAAATTACCAGCTGTCAAAATTCCAAAGGTGGCCACTGCATCCTAAACCTTGGAGATCCCACATTCTAAATCATACTGACAAATTACAGTATAATAACATGTAACCAGATTCAAATTATATCCATCCAAGAGATTTTAGAATTCAAATTGAAATTACTGTTTATATAATTAAAGTAGAACTCTCATGCTAGAGGAATAGAAAGCTATCAGCAGAATCGTACTTTGGAATTGGAAGGAGAGGAAGATCCAGAAATATTAACTTGTAGTAAGCTTTATATTTGTTCCAAGTATATCAGTAGAAAGTTTATTATACTTAAATGATCACTCAAAACAGCAAGCCTTGCTAAAGGACAATTAATATGGGTTCTATCTCACTACTCTTTCAACTTTTTAAAGATAGCCATGTCAAATGCTTGAATGGGAATAATCTTTACAGATGATTTACTTGGATTTTCAAAAGACTTTAAAATCCTTCATCAAAGATTCCTCATGTAATGTAGATAAGTCAACCACATCAACTTGGGTAATCTCTATATATGTTGGAATTTGAGCTCCCAAACTCATGGACTTCACCATAAGGAACTCAGGAACTGAAGTCTAGAATATCTGGAGAGCACCGGATTAGGGAAGGTTATCTTGTAAGTGGATGAGTAAAAAGCAAGCAGTATAAAGAGCAGAAGCTGTATATCAATGCTCCGCAACCTAATCATTTGGAATAGGAGTGGCTGAATTTGAAGATGCCAACCTAATTGGAAGAAAAAGAAGCCAAACCGCAAGATTCATAAATTAGATCAACTAGAATTGTATAATGTTTGCAAAGATTCATGTTTATTAAAACTTCTTATCAGGCTTTTATTATTATTTTAAAACTTGCTGATTTTAGCACTGTTTTCACACTGAATGCTAGTAGTTAATGTACATGAATGAGTATGTTTTCATAAACAACTCTTTGACCCCAATAGAACAGAATGCTTAGACAAATGCTCTATTTAAAGCAAGATATTTGTGGCAAAGCTATCTTCCTCTTCTCTTTAAGTCCTGGACAGTCCTCCATACTTATACAATGCACCTACTTATTCCTATACAGGCACATAATTTGATTCCTCTTCAGTACTAGAAAATTTTATGTAAATTTACTTAATGTAAAAATCTTGTTAGAGTATGCAGTGCACAGAGACACAGTATCTTGTATTGACTTCACAATACCAGCTTGGTGTCAAAATGTTCAAATTAATTTTTTGAGTGAACCTGTTCTACGGTTTTATTTGAAAGTGACACAGGTTGGTCTAAATAAAAGAATAGGAG
This sequence comes from Notechis scutatus, assembly GCF_049901735.1. Taxonomy (NCBI): domain Eukaryota; kingdom Metazoa; phylum Chordata; class Lepidosauria; order Squamata; family Elapidae; genus Notechis; species Notechis scutatus. The sequence continues at coordinate 33,625,586 of NC_142011.1, read as the reverse complement.
ATGGAATGGGTGAGAAAAAAATCACAATTGAATAAAGTGACTTATGAATCGACAATTGGGCTTCTCAATATTTGTTTGATAATTATTCATTATGTAAATTTCATTGCAGCAGTTTAACAATATTAAAACTTGCTAAATAATTATTTACATGTAAAATGTTTTCATCGAGGGGATGTTTCATGCATCATTCTAGAAAAACTTAAATCTTTGAGTTAAGGTTACAATAGTTTTCTATATAACTCCACTGTAGCTTTTTGGCTCCCTCTACTGGCCCAAAGTACAACATATTAGAGTACAATTTGAAAATAATGAGCCATGGCAGATGATTCTATTAGAAGATCATAATTAAACAAATGCAGATAGTCCTTGACTTAGAACAGTTCATTTAGTGACCTTCAAAGTTACAACAGCACTGAAAATAGTGACTTATAACCGTTTTCACACTTACGACCATCCCCATAGCCATGTGATGAAAATTTGGATGCTTGGCAACTGACTCGTATTTATGATGGCACGTGATCATCTTTTGCAACCTTTTTATAAGCAAAGTTAATGTTAAGCGAAGCCAGATTCACTTAATAACTATGTTACTAAATTAATAAGTGCAATAATTCATTTAACAGCTGTGGCAAGATAGGTCACAAAATGGGGCAAAATGCACTTAACAAATATTTCACTTAGCAACAGACATTTTTGGTCCAATTGTGATCAAACTTTGAGTAGTACGTGTACTATATTTTCATAAGTTTTCAGAATGTATGCATTGAATATCATTTTGATATCATTTTGCATCCAGTGTTTTTACGAATGGAACTAAATGCTAAACTAAACTCTCTGAAATTAGACCAATATATCTGCAAGTCTCGTCCACATGAAATTTACTGTAGTACAGTATAACTACCTACTAATCTTCTTTACAGAATTGCTGTGATCATAAAACAGGATGATCCTAAGGATATCTTCATGGGGGAAGACTATGATTTCAATAAATAATTAGTGAGATTTATTATATTCCTGTTCCATTCACTGTGTTCTGAATAATACCCATTTTACAAAATTCATTTTTCAAAGTTTTGTGAGTAGAACTCACGTTTGACCTCAGTTTTCCCTGACTGAACCTGCATTGAAATGTCTCCATTAAGTTGTCATTTTGAAAAGTGTAATAGATATTTATGCCATGATCACTCCAGCGATGTGAACAATTTCTCTTCCAATTAATGTATACAGTTAATCACACAAGTGTAATTTGTGCCCCCTTTTTTGAGATGGCTGTTGGGCATAATTGCCCTTTAGAGTTGTCATTCAGAATGCAAGAGATGTCATAGGATTAATTGGACATTCCGTAGCTTATTAAGTTAGAAGAGCATATTCTCCATATAGGCTATGTACAATTCTATAACTGATATTCAGAATCAGAACCAGATTATATATTTGGGGATTTCCCCCAATGTTTGGGAAGCTGGAGAATAAATCTTTTAATCATTCCTGCAGTATCTCCTTATCTTGGAGGATCTATCTCCTTATCTTGTGGAAGGAACCAATTAAAGCAGAAAATACATTCATAATTATTTCAATCATGAAATTTAAAATGAATCATTTGAGATCTCCTGCACATGCCCAGACCTGTTTAGCTTCAGCAATATATCTTCAGATGGGAGCCTACGACTGTAGAGTTATACAGCAAAAATAGCTTAACTCTTGGAAAGCATTTACATTTAATATATTAAAATTATATTCAGATTTTTTTTCCTTGAAAAATGTTGCCCAAGTATTACCAAAATTTAAAGCTGCATTTTTTTATGAAACAGGGAAATAGTAAAGCAGAATGGTCATACTATACATTGTCAATAATAATCAGCAGTTCAGTGGAATGGCAAAAATATGAAGAAGACAATGGTCAATCATCCTATTAAATTAGAAATGGGCAATCCATGAGCAACATGGTTTTAAAGTGTCTCTGCAAATGATCTAAGCCACTTGCAGAATAGAATAGAATAGAATAGAATAGAATAGAATAGAATAGAATAGAATAGAATAGAATAGAATAGAATAGAACAGAATTTTTTATTGGCCAAGTGTGGTTGGACACACAAGGAATTTGTCTTGGTCCAAATACTCTCTGTATACATAAAAGATGCATTCGTCAGGAGTCGAGAATCATAAGGTACGACGCTTAATGATAGTCATAGGGTACAATAAGCAATCAAATCATACTAGGAAACATTATTATAAATCGTAAGGATACAAGTGACAAAGTTACAGTCATACAGTCACAAGTGGGAGGGGATGGGTGATAAGGAGTGATGAGAAGATTAACAGTAATAGTAGTACAGACTTTGTAAATAGTTGGACAGTGTTGAGGGAATTATTTGTTTAGCAGAGTGATGGCTTTCGAGATGAATCTTTCTCTGAGAAAAAAGGTTTCTTTTCCATCTTCTTCTTGTGCCATATCTGTCACCAGACATTGGTGATCGTGTTGGTGATCTTATTTTTATCAACAGCCACATGAAAAAGTGCTGTTGAGCTTTGTCCAAACCAGTCTCTTAGATTTTGAATCCAGGATGTTCTTCTTCTGCCTGGACCTCATTTGCCTTCAATCTTTCCTTGGAGGATTAAGTGAAATATGCCGTATTTTTCTGGGTGTTGCATCACATGTTTAAAATATTCTAACTTTCACTTTTTTATGGTTTTGATACCGTTTTTAAAAATATATTCTTCTCATATCAGCAGCCCTTATTCCAAACCAGTTGTATCTATAAAAACACTATCTCCTGATTTCTCAAATTATTTTAGAAATAGTGTACAGGTAGTTCTCGACTTATGACCACAATTGAGCCCAACATTTCTGTTGCTAAGCGAGACGGTTATTAAGTCAGTTTTGTTTCATTTTACGACCTTTCTTGTCATAGTTGTTAAGTGTATCACTGCAGTTGTTAAGTTAGTAACACGGTTGTTAAGTGAATCTGGCTTCCCCAATGACTTTGTCAGACATTTACAAAAGCTGATCACATGACCCTGGGATGCTGCAAGTGTCAAGTGTTGCCAAGCATTTGAATTTTGATCACGTGATCATATAGGGATGCTGTAATGGTCATAAGTGTGAAAAATGGTCATAAGTCACTTTTCTAGTGCCGTTGTAACTTCAAATGGTCACCAAATGAACTGTTGCAAGGGGACGACTATCTGTACTTCCACTGTATATATTTAAGGTCTACAGTAATATGACATAGTGACAACCACCAAACTCACAATTTTAAATCCCGCGGACCACTATGATGAATTTTGACTGACGGTGGCTTGTTGACATTGATGGGAAAGTTGGTCCCATATTCCAGAGTTGCAGTAGTCACAGGACTGGCTCTTTGGTCATAAAGGAGCAGCTGCTTCTCCACCCAGGTGCACCAGCCTGCCATGGACTGAAGGAGCTGCTCTGGGATGACCAAAGGGGCCAGTCCTGTGACTACTGCAGCTCTGGAATATGGGATCGACTTTCGCACCAACGTCAGCAAGCCACCCCAGGGCGGATTTTCCTCCCCCGCCATTGGTCTTACCTTCCAGCTCCAGCTCACGTGGGTCTACTCAAGAAAAGGTAAGGTTTACACTTGGCTGAAACGTGGGAATCAGCAAGTGGGCAGGCCATGTGGACGGTGCAGCCTTGTGTTCCTCCACAGCCTGGATTAATTGCTTTGGGAGGGGCATTTCTCTGCAAACCACCAAAATTTTCTCGTGGACTGGTTGGTGACCATTGGTATAGTTCTTGAGCTCTTGGTCCCTACCACAGGGTTCTGTCAGTTTGCACCTTCTGGGCCCTGCAGTCTTGGTACCATGGAAACCAGGTTTTAGTCCCAGTCTTCGATAAGGCCCTGGTATTACTTCTTCAGTTTGAAGTAGGGGTACAGACCTAGCACTGGGTATTGTTGTGTTAATTGGTTGCTTTGGGGGTATTTCTGATGTCATTCCACTGGAACTCTCAACAACTAAAGAGAGATTGTATATCATCTTGCTTTGGTATGTGTTAGGAATGATAGTCACATAACAGTTGGGTTGGCAATATATAAACCAGGATAGTTATTTAATACTGTTGTACCTTTAAGAGTATGCTGTAATTGTGATTGGCTGAGATTCCTCCGACAATGATAAGATGGAGCCAGAAACCTGGTTTGTTCTCTTCTTGCATTTCCTTGTTGCTTTTTGCCTAATCGTCGTTCTGCTTGGATTGCTGTAAGTCTTGTAACTGTTAGCAAACTCCATTTACTGAACTTTGTTTATGATACTGGACTTCGTTTTTGGATTATCCCTGGACTGATTGTATTGAATACTACCTGCTTTAACCATGTATGATTTGGACTGTTTGTTGGACCTCAACAGTATGTTATCCTTTCTTGTATTTCGGTTAAATTTGCCTGCTACAGTTAAACAACAAAGCTTAAAATCTCCTTACGCACTGTTGATTCTGGATCCAAAAAAAGGAACCAATTGTTTAGACATCTGGTCACTGCTGGAACACTTGGCAAAATAATGGGATAGGGCTATCTCTAGTTGCAATAAATTTTGGAAAGTCAGAATAATTAAAAACAAATTATATAATATAAACTAATACATAAAGAGATGTATGGATCCAGTTAATGACAAACTAGGTTAAAAAAATATTAGGGGAAATGATTTTCAATTTTTTCACTTCAATTTTGCTTATAACAGTTTGAACGTAGAGCGAATTCTAAGAAATCTTCAAGTGCAAATTACTGAATTAAAATGCTGGGATTTTTAAATGGTAAAAATACATTATTTTAATTTTACTTTGAACTTTTATTTCATTTCCAGTTATATTTTAAGCTTTATTTGTCACCTTTGCTTCTTCTTCTTCTTCTTCTTCTTCTTCTTCTTCTTCTTCTTCTTCTTCTTCTTCTTCTTCTTCTTCTTCTTCTTCTTCTTCTTCTTCTTCTTCTTCTTCTTCTTCTTCTTCTTCTTCTTCTTCTTCTTCTTCTTCTTCTTCTTCTTCTTCTTCTTCTTCTTCTTCATCGTTTTAGCCATTGTCTGTCCACTGCAACATGAAGGCTTCTTCCGCATGTTTCCAACCAATAAGGTCCTGAGCTTTCTTTTGCCAATTGAGCCCTGCAATACTTGCTGAGGTTGTCGATCCTTCTTTGCATCTTACGATGTGCTAAATTAGCTCTTGGAGCCACTTCAGAAGTGGTATCCAGCAGGTTCTAACCAGTTCTGGAGAACCAGTAGCAGAAATTTTGAGTAGTTCAGAGAACTGGCAAATACCACCTCTGACTGGAGATTTTACAGTATCCTTCCCCTGCCACACCCACCAAGCTACGCCCACAGAACCGGTAGTAAAAAAAAATTGAATCCCACCACTGAGCCACTTGATATAGAACCTTGCTTTACATCAAATTTCATATAAAAGTTCTGAGTAGTACAGTGAATATAATGTGCAAAAAGATCCAGTTCAGAGGTGGTATTCAGCAGGTTCTGACAGTTCTGGAGAACCGGTAGTGGAAATGTTGAGTAGTTCGGAGAACTGGCAAATATCACCTCTGACTGGAGATTTTACAGTATCCTTCCCCTGCCATGCCCACCAAGCCATGCCCACAGAACTGGTAGTAGAAGTTTTTGAATCTCACCACTGATCCAGTTGGTAATACAGAACTCCTGCTGGCTCCTTCACCCATTATGCAGAACTACTTTTCTCCTGCTCTGTAAGGTCATGTATGGTGTGCATGCAATAGAGTAGAACTATCTTGTATTGTGCCTTACTCAGTGACCCTGACTGATCACAGAAAATTAAGCAGACTTAGACCGGATCCATACTTGGAGGGGAGACCATTACGAAGTATTAGACCTGTGGACCAGATTAGAAAGATTTTAAAGACCCGCCAAAGGGCAGTGACAAGAAATTCCACGGTTTTGTCAAAAACTGTATGGATGAGTTTTTGAAATTGTCAATTTCAAAATTGTCAGTTTGAATTTCATTTCAAAACATTGTGTTTTATCTTGTACAACATTTTTTCCCCTGGGGAGAGGAGGCACACAACAAATACATAATTTATGTCTGCCAGTAGGGGTCAGCCAAGAGCTATTCAGTGAGCAAAGGAAAAGTAAAGGGCCTATTCCTCTTGAAATAATTCAGGCACATAAGATACACCTAGGATTTCTTCTTCAAATGTCTTGTTAAAAAAAATCACATGAAAATACTTTCTACAACCTATAACATGACCAAACTTTCAAAGAAATTATGAGGCTTAAATTTTCCAGAAAAATTGCCTTGTTAGTAACTTGCAACAAACTGTACAGCAAGCATGTCCATCCCAAACTATGTGTCATGGGCTGCCTGTCACCCTAGACATCTAGTAATGCATCCCCACAAAATCGTAAACGTTTAACATTATATGATTTTATATTATAAATATATGGCCCAAGACAATTTCTCTTCACTCAATGTGGCCCAGGCAAGTCAAAAGGTTGGATAACCATGCTCTACAGCAGGGGTGGGGAATGATGGCCCTTTTGTGACTTGTGGACTTCCAACTTCCAGAATTCCTGATCCTGGCACATGAATTCTGGAAATTGAAGTCCAAAGTCATAAAGGGTCCATCGTTCCCCACTTCTTAAAAGTTGCCAATAAGCAGTTTATACTACTGTTTCTCAAACTTGAATGGACACCAGCTCCTAGGATTCCTCAGCCAGCTGGGAGTTGATGTCCACATATCTTAAAAGTTGCCAAGATTGACAAACACTGTCTATACCACACAATAGGCATATATGTGTCCTAGGCACTGCTTGTTCTTGTTGTGATGGGATTTCTGTATTTCTTTTAAATTTTCTAACACATTCACTTTTTCCTCTTATAATTGTTCCTTCTTTTGGGAGCCACACATAAGTGGTTGTTTTAAATCAGAAATCTATTGGTGCTATTTGGTTCTTGCCAGAACAAAACAATATTGTTTTTGCTTAATCTTCTGAATTCTTAAGATCAGTATGTTAGATTTCCATATACTATGTGGCTTTGGCTGTGTGGATACAGCCAAATGGTTTGTAAATCATGGTTTAATAGCCCAGAACATTGGACAGAAGCAGCAAGTGTGTCAATAAACTCTGGTTCGTCAAACCATAGTGATATACAAGCCATGTTTCAGTTGCTTATGGTACATCCTGCAGTATCTCAGTTTGTGGCTGCATCAACCACATCCAGAAGTGCAGTACTTACTGTAATAGCTCCCAAAGTGTAATTCATGTTCTCTCAGAATATACCATGCCATGCCATGCAGATAAAATAACAGAAAGATTGAATGCATGGCTTTTTTTAAAAGAAACAGTGGGAGGGAGAGGAGAAAAGCAGAAAAATCCCTCTTAAAATATCTTATTATTCCTTTGAAAACAGATGTTTTCATTTGCTACTCACTAGATTTTATCCAAAGCAATTCCCTAGTAATTTCTTCAAATCACAGTAATTACCTCATTACTTTGATATTAATAGAATTCATATGGCACCAGGCAGCTAATTGAAATTAGCTCACTGCTGTCTTTATTAAAGAGAGATTTACAGGCTCTGAAACTCAAGGCCTAGTCCAGATAATGAGACTGTCTGCAAACAGGCAGTCGGCAGTTCTCATTCACACAGCTCAGCCTTGAAAAGCTTATGCCTCACATTGGGAAGGTGACCTGTCTCCATTTCATGAAAAATGTAATTTTAAAATTGCTTTTTTTACTGCAAAGAGAAAAGCCTGTATTTCTGTTTTTATGCCAGGCAAAGAAAAGTAAAAGTCTTGGTATAAGGGATTTATAATACATGATAGCTACATTTTGAAAAATAATGATGCCTTAAATAATAACACATGTGAAAATAACCTTGTTTTGAACAGTATTTTTTTTCCAGTTTATAATGGTACTAAAGTATTGGAACAAGTAAAACCAAAAAAGTCACTTAATACTTCATCTTGTTTAAAATTTGACATGTAGCATTTGGTTATTCATACAAATATGTCTCCTTTTAATTCCAGTGGGATTCCAGCTAAACTGTAGTTAGATTAATTATGATTTGTTAGGCATAATTGCATAGCATAATTGGTAGGATCATAGATAGTTCATTAATTTTAAACCATTATTTACAAAACATACTGGCTGAGTTCAGAGGTGGTATTCAGCAGATTCTGACCAGTTCTGGAGAACCAGTAGCAGAAATTTTGAGTAGTTCAGAGAACTGGCAAATACCACCTCTGACTGGAGATTTTACAGTATTCTTTCCCTGCCATGCCCACCAAGTCACGCCAACACAACCGGTAGTTGAAAAATTTGAATCCCACTACTGGTTGAGTTCTTAAAACAACATTTACCCATGGTTAGCTAAACCATGATTTTCTCAGCTAACAGTATAGCCAACATGATATATCAAATTTTAATCAGAGTCTGGAGTTATACAAGACACACTACAGTTACATATATAGAAATGTAGTTGGCTAATTGGTGGCTGAATATATTTTACATACTAAGCCCAAGTGGTTATCTTACGGTTTAGCATGTTATATGAACTTAGCTAAATTGAACAATTTTGTAACGGTAGGTTATTATATCAGGGGTGTCAAACTCCCGGCCTGTGGACTGGATGCATCACATGCTGGCCACACCCGGTTTAGCGAAGGGGAAAATAGTCCCAATACATCACGTGATGCCACCGTGACAATGCAGGTTTGACACCCCTGTATTACATGAAGACAAAATTTGAGATGTTTCTAGGATGGACTTGAGCTGCAGCCTCTTCTACAAGCTGTCCTTGTGCAACATCAAGCCATCTCAACTTAAACTGTTATGTACGGTCTTCTTGCTGGAGATTACAAGTGCTACCCAGTCTGATGTATTTGATGTTCAAACCAGCTATTTTTCTTTTGTGGTGTTGAAGGCTTTTATTTATGCAGTAGTTATAGAATTTTGTTTTCTTCACCAGGTAAAATAAGCAAAACAAGAATCAGAAGTTTTTGAGTAAGTTTGACTGACTGAATGTCTATTTTCAGCATCCCTTGCCTATGCTTGTGATGGCTGAGATTTCTGTAATTCAACATCTAAAGAGCCACCAATTCCATACACTTGCTATAAAACCCAACACTTGGTAGAGCCCAAGAACGTGCTTCCATACCCACACATTTCTAGTATTTTCACCTAGATTAGGATTATCATAACCAAGCTACAAAAATTAAAGACAACCACTAAATGGCAGTGGTTTTGTATGGCATTGGGCTTTAACTCTTATCTTAATAGTCTTAATTAGAATGCAATGCTTCCAATTAGCCTAAAAGATCTCATTATAGGATATTCATAATAGAACATTACTAGGATCCAATCCTGGAGAACCTGAGTCTAGGTGAGCACAAATAGCTATAGGTGAAAACAAATAACATAATTGTCTAATGGTGTCTGAATTACACAGTCACTTCTGCATTAGGCCACTGTGTATTACGATATTTCTCAAGATCAATGGCAATGATAGAAAATGGCTCTCATTAGCCCTCCCTGATATATTTGCTGATTTTTTTTTTTTTAAAAAGAGATCTTTTCAAATTACAGCCAAAGATCTATTGTACTTGTTGAAAGCTCCCCTTTTGAAAAATTCATGATCGGTTTCAATAGTCTTGATGTCTGGTTGGATAAATGGTGTCCTCCTTCTCCACAATCCTTTGGGGGACTTGAGAAAGAGAGCTTTGGGAAAGATGTGTCTGGTAGTTATTGATTTAAATGGATGTGCTCCCCACCCCTCTGCTGCCCACTTCGACTGAGTACCCTTGGCCATTGTGGTCTGGAAAAAGACACTGACATTTGGAGTTCACATAAGTGGAAAGATTCTACTTTTTAACCCAAATGTATTAATTATCTATCCAGGGAACAAAGGTGGTGCATTTGCAGAATGTGGTTGTCCAGACATCCTCATCACCCCTGAGACTATCATCTCCCCCACCTCTTTTATTTCATAGTTTTGATTGAATCTTGCCTGTCCTATATCTCTGTGGCTGCTTCTAGCATCTTATGGAGCTATTGATAGGATCATCCAGGGAACAGCTTTTCTCCCACCTGCTCCTCTAGTCAGATGGCAAATGACCCCAGAGACAAAGGGCCTGGTCACCCTATCACCTTTTTTCCTGTGTGCCTTGCCCCAACACATGTCTCTTTAACCTCTTTCTTGGGGCCAGCTGTTCAGAAGGCACCCTCCTTTGTCATGATTAATAGGGCCCTGGATCACATGATTATGCAGACATATCGCCCCATCTGGTCAATGGTCTCTTGTTTGTTTGAGACCCAGTGCCCTCTATGAAAATGATATTAAGTCTACCAGCATAATGCAAACTATGTCCTTCCCTTAATCTGTCCTGCTATAGAAGGCAACTGCTGGGGATAAGAGATTCAAAGACACTCAATTGGGCATTCACTCTGCAAAGGTTGCCAGTAAACATCACCCACCACTCCACAAAGACAGAGATTTATAATTGATGTTTGTTGTGCCTTGCATCTCCTTCGCTAGACTGGGTTGTTCACATGCACTTGCTGTTAATGTCATCTGTTTTCCTATAATTCTGCTGTATGCCGTCCTGAGGGAGGGGACTTTCAGATAGCAGTCTGATAAGAGGCTGAAGCTCAGTGTCAAATCCAACTCCCTTCTCCAAGAAGCTGAGTGGGTTTTTTAAAAAAAACCAATCATAATTTCTCAGTCTAGTCTATCTCACAGGTAGCTGGGAAAATTAATGTAAGGGGAGATGGGGAGAGTTCTGAAAGGCAGGATATACAATTATTTCATTGTAGTAACTCTTTTGCACAATCCTGATTCCATGCATGTGCCTTTTTACTGTCATGACATGGGCCTTATTAGTAGCTCATATTGTCCATTTGTGCAGCTTGCCAGAGATCTGAATGCCAGGACCCCTTATAGAGCTTCTACACACACACACACCCCAAACACTTTAGACTTGATTCGGTGGTTGTTTTATAAGAATTCTAAATTCCCTTGCTGAATTCTCTTGCTCAAAAGATTCAACACAATGTTTACTTTCATTTCATGAATGGAATTGCAAGGTGCCAGCCCTACCATTGTAATGTGTTCTTCCCTAGCATCAGCTCTGTTCATCCAACATAACGGGAGACATGCTCAATTACACTTAAAAACATTTTTTCTAGCCAAGAAAATGTTTTATGTAATTTGAAAATATAACTGCAAAATTGTACCTGGCTCTTAATGGATTGGAAACATAAAGGTTTAATTGTGCTATGTATGAAATTCCCCACCCCACAAATTATACTTTCATCAGAAGGTCACTGTCCTACAAATACAAAATAATGTGCTTCTCCAACAGGAAGGAGATAGGCTTAATAAGTCAGGAACTGTTGCAAAAAATTAGGGAATCACATGGCTGCCTTTGCTAACATATTAGGCATGTACCTCTTCAAGCACTGAAATTGTATTTCACAGGACTTCAACATATGTGAACATTATGAATAAAATCAAGGAAATTTAGAAGCAGTGGTGAAAAGCAGAGCTATGCTAAACTTGAACAAATGTTCATCTTTATATGACCATAGGAAAGATTCCTTTAAACGTAGCTACATCTCTATATCGCTTTCTTGGTACAGAAGTGCTTTTTCAGGATCAGCCAAGGTAAAGCTCCATTTATTAGCAATGGCAACTTTTAGAGATAGAGTGACTCTTGGGAATATGGGTTCTGATTGTTCAAATAACATACCTGGTTATGTTATCTAAATCATGGGAAGTTTCCTTCAAGTGGAACTGTTCCATCAAGTCCTTAATACCAATCTGGGGCATTGAGGGTACATGAGGAGGAATTTACAGCAAACAGAAGACAAGTCTTCTGTTGTACTTATGTCTAATTTCAAAGTTCCAGCTTTCACAGCATCCTTTGCAGTCACATGATCACTATCCAAGCACTCAGAAACTTCTGCATTTCCTACCATTGCAGCATCCCATGAATACATGATCATGATTTGCAACCTTCCACCAACATAGAGTCAGGCTTTATATCGTGTGGCTTGGTGATGGAGATTTGGATCCCAATTACTGTCATTAAGTGAGAACTACCTGTATTTTTAATAATACTGAATCATCAACTGAAAATCATCAACATCCTAGGCTCAAATAACATTCTAAGCTCCAATGTGAGGTGACTGTTTCGTGACTCAGTATTAGCCAGTGTAGTGTTTCAATATATTGTGGGAGCCCCAATAATTTGCTTAACTGAGTAAAATATAATTTGGTAAGCATATTGAACAAACATACTCCTTTTCTTCCCCTGCTAATCTGCCTCCATTTCTTGCTGTATGCTTTTCCTCTTTTGTTTATCAACTATAATTTTCTCAGTGCAGAGATCTGTCTTCTTAATTCTTTCTGAACTGCCTAGTTATGTACTGCTATCTTGATTATTATTCATGCCACTACATTTTAATGATTTGGGTAATTATGTTATGCATGGAAGCTAAGCTAAAGTTATCCCCCACTGGTTGACAGAATCATCCAACTTTGAGTTGCCAAGACAAGTCAGATGGAAGGAGTGTCAATATTCCATTGTTAGGGTGCAGAAGTCAGCTTGTCACTGAGAGCTGCTTTGTTCAATTCCTGTGTGACAGCCTAGCAAGAAAGACGGGGGAAGTAGTGATAGGGTGGACTGCAAATAGTGGTGAAGAACAGAGGGATGAAGGAGACAATGGCTGCCTTCTTCCTAACCTGGCTCTTGAAAAGATGCTTGGGTTTTACACATGATTTAACAATAGTTTATTCAAAAGCAACAACTGGCTGAGTTTTCATAGCACTCAGCTCCAAAACTATACAAAATGCATAATGGGTTAGCATGTTGGGTGAACCCAGCAATATGAGGCAGACTGCTGCCTTTCTGAAAGAGAGAGAGAGAAAAAAAACCCATGACATGCTTTTACACTTACCCATGAAGTTATAAGGCAATGTTCTCTTCATTCATCTTGTGAAATGTCTTATGTATATAGGTATGTATGTACAGATAGCTCTTGATTTACAACCATAATTCAGCTCAGTATTCCATTCATAAATTATTGGAGTCATAAGTCAAGGCACCCACGTAACCAGAAGTAAATATGCGAGGGTTTTTTATAGTCATTAAGTGAATGCTCCAGTAGTTAAGAGAATTCATTTATCGGAATGGCAACAATGTAAATTGGCAAAAAATATAGCAAATCCTGATCTCATGACCCCAAAACACTGCCAATATTCATAATGCTGACCTGCTTAACAGGTGTCACATGACCAGAGGGTGTGTGTGACCATTTACAACAGCCAGGTTGCTTGAAATCACCCATGTCTTGACTGTCATAGCTTTGAACAATCTTAAAACTTACCACCAATAGTGTGAGATTGTATTTGTGCTCTTATTCATGTTTGATTGAATTCATTCTTCATCTTACTTCAGAGTCACTTTTCTTTCCTGGAACTCCTTAATATCTTCCTTGGGCTGGCCGGAGAGGCCATTCTGTAGTAATTCTGTGAAGCATCCCTGTCAATCACTTACTCCAGTAGCTCACCAAGCACTCCTCAGAACTACCTGTCTGCATTTTAGGAAATTCAGGGCATCTATTAGATCCCTCCTCCCTTGGAGGGCCATGGCATTGGAAAACTCTAATGTGTCTTACTTGGAGAATATTTAGTGAACACAGATATAACAGTTTACTTTATATGTAAACATGTTTTTTTATTTTGTCTGAACAATTGCAAGCAATGTTTTCATTGCTGAAGACCTTTCTATTGTAGCGAGACAAAACTTCAAACTAAGTGCTAACCAGGGGTGGACTTCAAAAATTTTAGCAATGGGTTCTCTGCCCGGTTGCTGGGTGGCAATGGCCATGGTGGACGTGGTCTATTTGGTCTCCTGCACCACGGTGGGGGGGCATTTTTGCCCTCCCCAGGCTCAGGAGGCTTTCCGCAAAAATGGCCTCTCAGGGGTCCAGAACCTCTCTGGAAGCCAGAAACGGGCCCATTTCCAGCCTTCCTGAACTTCTGGGAGGCCCGTTTTTCACCCTCCCTGAGCCACCACGCACGCCCTACACTTACCTGCATTCAAAATGAGCTGCATGGAGACCAGGGGTGGGATTCTACTATTCGCTAGAACCGGTTGTTAACATTCTAAGCAGTTCAGAGAACCGGTTGTCAGAAGAAATTACTGGCCTAATCCTGTAAGGAAGGCAGGAAGGAAACATTCTGGTGTTGCTTACAGAAACTGCCTCTCTGTTAACCCTTATTACATTCTTGGCAGGACTAGACTTCCTATCTCAGGAACATCTCTGGAGTCTTTGCTTGTGTGGAGTGACCATTCAAAGTTACAATGGCACTGAAAAAAGTGACTTATGACCATTTTTCACACTTACGACTGTTGCAGCATCCCCACTGTCATGAGAGGCCAGGCGAGGAGATGCATGCCTCGATGTGAGTTATATTGAGTTGGCCATGCCCAGCCAACAACATGACCACCAAGCCACGTCCACCCAGTCACATGACCACCAAGCCACGCCCACCACCTAAGCCACACCCACAGAACTGTTTGTTAAAAATTTGAATCCCACCCCTGATGGAGACTCCTGGGAGGGGTGGGGCAGGGTGGGTGGGGCCAGTCAGGAGTGGGATTTGGGGGTTCTCTGAACTGTGCAGAATCTTAGCTAGGGGTTCTCCTGAACCTCCAGCATCCCACCCCTGGTGCTTACTACTTTTGGGATGTAAGTACAGATAATTCTTATGATTTGTGTGAGTTACTTTCTATATGTTGCAAACTCTGAATCAGCGAATATTGAAACCTCAGCTGAGAATGTGCATGTTGCACAATTAAAAATTGGTACGAGTATTGCAAAGTACTATGAGTATTGGTTTTATGGTTACAACAAATAAAGGTTGACCGGTAGGTGAATTTGCAAATATAGAAACCATGAATAACAAGAATTGACTGTATATATGGGTTCAATTGGACTTCAACAAAACATTCTTAAAACTGCCTACGTGCTACCTTTGGGCAAAACATATTCTCAGGCACCTGACTTGGAATGCAGTCTGAATTCATGCTACTACCAACTGAATTCCTACAACATGTTACCCTGTTTTTAATGGATTATTGTTTTAATTCAATTTTCTGAGTTTGCAGAACCATGAACTATAAATTAAACATCCTGGCCTAGAATGTTATACAGAAATGTTATACATGGTTAGTTTATGACTTAATACCTTTTGTGAAAATTGAATTAAATGAATGACATATCCAATAATAGGCCTGCTGAAAACAAACTGAGCCAAAATCTAGTCAATCATATTTCGACTCAGGATTTTGAAATCACTTCATGAGATTAGTTTGGTTTATTGTGCTATACACACCACATGCAGAATAGGATTGTTTTTATTTATTAAATTTTTATGCCTCCCATCTTGTAGTTTGAGGTGACTTTGACCAGTTTATTTAGTTAACATCAGTTCAGATAACTATATATAAGCATGTCTAAAACTTAAACATTTAATTACTATGCTTACGTTGAAGTCATGTTCTTTGATTGTCATAGTGATTCCTCATGAGTCATATTTTTTACTTTTAATGCATCTAATAGAGTGGCTATAAACAAAAGACTTGTGAATCCTTAATACCTTTAATAATTTATGTATAAAGAAACGTAGGTATGATTAGTGAGAACAGTTGCATTTACTAACCATTTATTTTCTGTGCAGTTCTTATAAAGAAGCCATGTCTGCCTTGGCTTCTAGCCATATTTGCTTTATACATTGTGAGCCTATATTTTTATTAGATGAACTTCTAAGATACAGTACATCATGTCCAAATGAGAGTTTTACTTTTGCAGAGGTATGTGATCATGTTCTCAAATTTAATTACAAGCCTCAATAAATAGCCCACCAATCTAGCTGTTGCCGACAGAACTGCACCAACCCCATTCATAAGCAGCCCAACATGATATGTTAATTTTCTCCTGTTTAGTTAGCTCCATTGATCTTGCCCATAAACTCTGGTTATGATTTCCAATCCACATGGAAACAGGCTGTGGCAACAAAAATATATTTCTTGGGCTTCTCTCCAAGTTTTCTACTCAATATGGGGTATGATCAGACCAAAGCACTCATTAAACAGCACATAACAGACAAAGAGGACCAACTGGATCTGGCCAGGACCGCCAGATTTCATTGTCAGTGGATCCAACAGGCATTCTGCCTCCCTCATGGTATATCTAGCTTACCTTGAAATATCTAGAGCGGGGTGTCAAACTCATGATGACATGTTGTTGTCATGTGACATATTGCAAGTTTTTCTTCTTTGCTAAACTGAATGGGTGTGGCCAGCATGTGATACATCCGGGCTGCGGGCCAAGAGTCTGACACCCTTGATCTAGAACCTTTATTCCGGCATGATGTCATGTTCTCCCCTCAGCTGCCTCTGAAGGATGATATAGGATGATAGGGTAAGAAACAATGCCCCAGTGTGACTCTGGACACATAGAAACAACATATCTAATCCTGTACCACAGACACATTTGTGCTAACTTCATCTCACCCTTATTACATAAATATGCAGCACGCATAATTTTACATCATTCTATCACTTTCTGACACCAACCCTGTCACAGCATAAAAGGTTGCAGAATTCTTTTGCAGGAGCACTCAGACTAGTTGGACCTGTGTTTGAGACAATATAAATTAGATTTAAGGATAACCCAGTTCACCAAATTAGAGTGCTTTGTAACTTGATACAGGCAGTCCTTGAGTTATGAACATAATGGAGCCTGCTTATTTCAGTCATAACTCGTGGTAAAGCAGATGGGTGACATGATTGATTGTTTTTATGTTCCTTTTTGCAGTAGTTGTTACGTGAACATTATGGTCATAAAGTGAATGTCATGGTCAATAAGTGAACCAGTGGTTCATTATGAGTGCAGTTTTACTGAAACTGAAGTAAATGCTGGTTTCAGCAAACCTGCTCTAAATCCACATTTTCATGTGACTGTGGCACACTGCAAATGGCCATAAATGCAGCATTAAGAGGCTGAAGTGTAGTCACGTGACAGTTGGGGCAACCGTCAGAACTTTGAATCTTTATCATAATTTTCTCCCTTTCCCCCCTTTTAAATCCCCCCCCTTTAACTTTAAAAGGTCACTAAGTGACAGGTCATAAGTCAAAAACTACTTTCAGATACAGTATTCCAAATACTAATCTGTTATGCTCCCACACTCCCCGTGGGAACCTTTAGAGTTGATTTTCACCGGAGGTATGCCAATATGATATATACAATAAAGCTATTCTTTGAGGAATTCATCTGCCTCAGAGTTTTGGCTGCTATGGGTCTATTAAGGCTCAAGATTGACTCAGCCTTCCATCCTTCTGAGGTGGGTAAAATAAAGACCCAAATTGTTGGAGGCAATATGCTGACTCTGTAAACCACTTAGAGAGGGATGAAAAGCCCTGTGAAGCAGTATATAAATCTAAGTGTTATTGCTTGGAACCCTGACACATATAATACTCCTACCTTTTCTTTTACATTCTCATTTTTATGTATATTTCTAGTTTCTAATTGATACACCTTTTATTTCTTCTAGTTTTTAACAACTTTCTTTGACCTTGATGTATTTCAGATTTTTTCAATTACTGTACCCCACCCTCTTTATGATGGTCCATGATGGGGAAAAATATTGGATATGGCAACCTTATCATGTTGGGCTGCTCTTGAACTTTCAGTGTTAATATTGTGATGTTGCAGTCCTCCAGAAGCATCTTTGGATCTGCCTTTTTAAAAGTCATCTCTGGGAAATAGGAGCCCTTTGTTCCTGGGAATCACCTTGCTGGAATTTATGGGCAAACTGTGATTCAATTTTAATTTCTTCTGATATGCAATAAGAAACAACAATTAGGCCATAGAGAGCTAATTTCTCTACTACAGGCTGAAATTTGTAGTACTTAAATAGCAATAACCAGTCCGCTGAAATTTGAGCCTAGAACCTGACAAGGATTTTTTTAAAATTTGTACTGTTGCAGCAACACTGAGATATTTTAACATGAATGGGATATTTAAAAAATGGAACAGTAATTAAGGAGTGACAAGGCTGAATCTCACCTATTGATCTGAGCTATTGCTTTATTAGAGGTTGTATCCTGTGGCGATCGGTCATTCACCACCAGAAAGCACATTGTTGGTGGAACAGATCTTTCCCCTCTTCTTTGTAGCTACTACACTTTATATTTCTCCAGGGAGCTGGAGGTCTATCAAGAACAGATTGGAGGGAGGTCACAGTGTAGCAAGGAAGAAAGCAAGCAAGGGGAAATGTAGTTATGCTGTGCTATTGGATGTAGCTTTACATTTATGCAGCCTGCTTGTCTTCCAAAGAGCTTCAGGCAATGTAATTCTCCTTCCTTTTTTTTTATTCTCACAGCAGTCTTCTAGGAGATTGTTTAGCCTGATTTAATCACATGCTTGTTTGGTTTAGGTTTTATCTATTCTTTTCTCTTCATGCAGACGCAGCTGCTAGAGAGCAACAGTGAAAAGGGCCTTGACTTTCCTATACAAGTTTGTGAACTTCTTCAAATGCATCTGGCTGGTCATTGCCTGACACAGAATGCTGGATTAGGGGCCCTGATCCAGCAGGGCCCTACATTGTTATATTTAAACCATAATTTTTCAGATCCTGTACTTTGAAAAGGAATCTGCATGCTTTCTACATGCTTCCTCATAAAAATGATGTCCAATTTCTGAGGTAATCAAGTTGTTCAAATTGTTCTTTTATATAGTTTTACTATATGCTGATCTTGAATTCTGGTGCTACATGGACACATCTGTGCAGTTTTCTTGGCAAAATCATGAAGGTGTTTTACTTGTCACTGCCCTTCTGCTGCAACTTTTCAAAAACATAGAATCATTCATAGGGCTGGAAGAGACCTCAGAGCTCTTCTAGACCAACCCCGTGGCCAAGGCAGAGGACCTTATTTTACCTGACTTGTTTGAAATATTTGAGGCACAGAAAGCATTATTTCCAGGATTAATTATAGTCCAAATTGGACCTGCAATTTACATATACTTGTAGAAGATGCACATCTTGAATCAAGTTAATAACATCAGCATTAATTATGGGGAAAAAATAGAAATCTTGAATGCCTGGGGTCAAAAAGTTAACAAACACAACAAAGTATTCTAGAATGTTTAGGACCCATTGAAAAAATGCAAATTTGACATTTGAAAAAGTACACATTTTTATAGGGTGTCCCCCCCCCACGCTTATAATTCCAGAGATCTAGGGCTGTTTCTGAAAAGTTATCTGCTGTCCATTTTACCCAAGTACTAATCCTTTCTGTGTGATAATTAGTGAGGTCTGTAGCAATGAACTACTGCATGATGCCACAGGTAAAGGATTATGACTTCAGAAGTAAAAAATATAGGCCTGGGAAATAGTCTGTTTTGCTACAAATGTCTTTGTATATAATGAATGTAGAAATGGGAATGTAAAAACTGACAGGTAAGGAAACAATCTGAATTCATTATGCAGGGAGTTGTAAACTGTGCAACTGTGCAATGTCATCTACCATGTCACTGTTCTTAATGGGTGGGGAAAGTACACTCAAGGGATATCTTTAAAAACACAAAGAAGTATTTTAAATTGCTGTTAAAAATACAAGATCCATTAGTTGAACAGTGAATATGCTTTAAAGAAATCACCAAGCAATCCTCTGGCATAGAATGTAGAAGCTGTAGAAGTCAACTGCCAGGGTGGCCCATCTTATCTACTGGTCTTGAAGGGTTTTCCCAAAAACTCTACAGCATGTTCTCCAGCTGGAGCCCATACAAGAATGAGTATCTCAGCTGTCTTGAGCCTTCCTAAAAGGGACAAGATCCTGGATTCCACACCAGTTGGAATGCTTGCCAGTGCAGCTCCTCTTTAGACAATCTGCACTCCTCTGAAGAGGGACAATGTGCCATAGCTCAGATGGCCTCAGATGCCCAGAATCAAGTAGAGTTGCCCTTGCAAAGATAAGGCAAAAGGTGTGGGATAGCTGATATCAAGAGAAAAAAGAAAAAAAAAATTGGCTGCCCACTTCATCCTTTGAGCTTGGTCCTGAACGCAGTTGTCTTTTCTTCCAAAAGAAGACTACCATCCTCTTTCTCTCATCTTCTGCAAAGAAAAGTGTATCAAAGGTCAGAGCTTTTGCTGAAGAAGGGCCTATACACTCCGCCTCCTTGGGCCATTCAGCCATATAGATAGATTAAATTCTCCAACTGCTCTAGACTTAAATTTAACTTGTAATTTCTGTATTTTCAGAATGAATTGCCATAATTTTATAGTCTTCTCTTGTACTAGAATCATTAAAGGCATACATTCAAACATTGTTTTGTTTCTTCTCTTACTGTTTTGACATTGTTTCAAGCGATATATCCATGTTTTCTCTTCTTAAATCTTCAAATGATTCCAAACTTGAAAATTAAAAAATAGAATACAGTTTCAGTTCCATCATTTTGCTTTGATATAACTGACTCTATTTTTTGTTGACTGGCAATGTTGTCTACAAAAAATATACTTAGGCTTTGGTCTGATCCTGTGAGGGAATGGTACTTCTTTGTATTTTTTTTTCCTTTTCTTTTTATCTTTGTTGCATTTTTAGATTTTCTTTCATTTCTTTTCTTTTTCTTACTTTAGATTAATTTGCATTAGTTTTTATTTTATTTTCCAAAATATTTAATAACAATTATATAAACTGGAACTGGATAGACTCCAGGGTATTATTAAACCATGTAAAGGAGCAAATGTGAACACCATAGAGATGATGAGAAATAACCTTAGCAAGAAACACTCAGTGACTTTGAGTAAGTTATGCTCTTCAACCCAAATGAGTGTACAGTTTGTTGTGGGGATAAAAAACATCATGTTTACCACCATGAGCAAGAATAGTCATGATGTACTCCTGATTAAATTATTATTTAAAATACACATACGTACAACATTGCATTTTCTATTTTTGGTGATGCATGTATTTATATAGATAAGCAAGTTTGTGGAAGGATATTTCTTTTATCTAATTCCTAGCTTGCAATATCCTTGTTTCCAATGGTACAATAACTCATCTAGTTGCCTAATCAACACTATAGATGTCCCAGCCATTTCAGGCACTTAACCAAGGTCTCCACAAAAGTGTTCCTAATTTGTGTGGGGAAAATAGTACATCCTGTACAGCAACTGCTTTTCTGATTATTTTTGTCATATTACTCCAAAGTGAGAAGGAATAACTTCTTATCACAAGAACAATTTGTACATCAAAAAATAGATTCTAGTTTTAGGAGGATTCTGAAGACTGCTGTGCCTGCAGCAGGCATTTCTTCAACATCTCTCTCTTCCTGAAATCTATGTACCCATCTGGTCTCTTGACCTTCAGGAGATATAGATAATTAGCATCTTTTAAATGTGGAGCACCTATTGCATTTGTAATTCTCCAGAGTAAGGCAATTATTATTATTTTTTGCAAAAACTCAACCTGTAATCTTTGTGACTATGAACCAGTATTTATTGTAGTTGTTTTCTGAACGGGAATACAACAGCCACTCTCAAGCTTCAAATCCATACCTATCATCTCCTGCACACTGGGTCCGATTTCACACTGTTTCTATGCCAATCCTTAAGCATTACATAAGGAAAAGATAACAGTTTAGCAAATGGGCATTTAAATAAGACTGGCAATTTCATAGATGTGCAAAGGCAAATTTGGGGTAGACCATGATCCATGGGGGGGGAAACATGAGCTTTGCTACAGAAACCCATGGTGGTTAACTGCTAGCATTCCAGATAAAAATATGATAGTATCAAGTGCTGTGGAAATCAGGAGATTCAGGCAATTGAAATGAATATAAAGATGTATTGCAAGCTTAAGCTCTCTACAAGAATTTGAACTACTAGCGGCCAAGGGAAATTAGTGGGAGTTAAGAATTCAAGGTGGACTGGACTTAGATCTCTTGTGGGCTCACAGGGACTCATGACTAATGATGCCCTTGACCTTTCCCTGGGGCTCAGCCTGGTCATCTCCTACAGATACAGTGACAAGCAATGGAAAAAACTTTGCTTGGGAAACAAGTAAAAAAGTGAATTAGATGAATAAATGGCCTGATTGCATCTCCTGTCTCAGTATAAATTTCAAAGTATAAGCAATTAAATAGATGATAACCAAAGAATGAACTAGGAATATACAACTCCTCAATATTGCTATTGCCATTCACTGAGGCATACTTTTTTCTCTCTCAGGCCTTTACCTGAAATATTTGATTTATCATATTGGATGAAATAAGGGTCACAGTTTGATCCATTTAGAAGGACAATTTAAATGTATATTATTATTAAACCTCTTTGCTCCGTGACTACAAGATCACTAGCATTACAGATAGGCTTCAACTTATGACCAGTCGCTTAATAACTGTTCAAAGTTACAACAGGCTTCCTGGGGGGTGTACTTATTGGATTGGAAGTTATGATGGCTGTCCCTCTATGGTCACATGACTGTACTTTGGGCAGTCAGCAACCAGGTTGCATTTATGGCTGTTTGCATCATCCCATGGTGATGTGACTGTGTTTGATAATGGTTTTTCTGGAAGCCAGCATTTATTGTTGGTTTTCAGCAAAACTGGATCATAGCAATCAATTACTGGCTCGTAGACTGTCAATTACTGTGACGGTCACTTAACAACTGGTGTTTGCTTAGTGACCACTGCAAAAAAGGCAGTAAAGTCAGATCAATCACATAGATGGTCTGATTCTTGACCATCAGAAGTTAAAAGCTGTGATGGGTAAGTTGTAACTTGGGGACTACATATACTTCATAATTCCTTACAGTGCTGGAGATACTGGACTCTCAAAAATGATTTTTTTTTGCCTTCAATAATGTCAGAAGGATCAAATACCTTCTTTTCCTGTGGTTTATTCCTAAGCTGGACATTCAGTGGAGGTCAAAGAAAATGTATTTATTCAACTCAAGGTTGTCAAGTAACATTAGGTAATATCCACGATAGACTGTCTCCCTTCTTGTAGGCTTTTAGTTTAAAGATTTAGTCAATCATTAGTATACCAGAATGTGTTAGCTTATTGCAATAGTTCTGTTCTATTACAATGAACATCTTTCTCCTTTTCATATTCTATCAAAACAGATGTTTTCTTATCTATAGTTAACCACAATGTCTGTATATATGAGTATTTTATCTTTCCTATGCATATATCTTCCTATACATAAGATATATGTCTTCTT